>NC_059431.1:90224611-90835511 GCF_021028975.2 Sphaerodactylus townsendi | reverse complement strand
AGAGGAGTGTGGCAACCTGACAATTTATAAATAGGTTATTTATAATTTTAAAAAGAACACTACTCCCAAGAGACTTCTGATCTCCTTGCTAGGAAATATAGCAACTCTAGACAGTGGGGACTAGCAAGGTTTAAGAATAAACAGTATAGTACACATTTTGTACTCTGTCAAAGCACTACAGTGTTTCCGTAGGTGGATTGTCAAGGAAAGCATGAGTATTCAGATTATAATACAATGTACCATCTTGGAGTTAATGATTTTTTTAAAAGCAGGATTAAGCAGAGAGAGAGAGAACCTCTCCCCCTAAAATGCTCTTTCTTGGTTGCATTTCTTCTCCAAGGCTCTAGGAGGCTCTGTGTCTCCCCTTTCACGTCCAGGCAGCTACCCTGAGCTTTTCCTCTACCTTAGATATCACAAAGTAACTTGGCAGATGAGTCTTCTAGCCTCCATACATTTTTATAAGCCTGCCTACAAGAAAAAATAACTTTCACAGTTTTACTAGCTGGATAGCCTGGTGGCTACCAGGCAAGTGGCAATTTGCAAGCCTGCTGCAGAGACAGAGAAATAGAGAATCTGGAGTGGACTGAGGAAGGGTGCCGCTATGGCTGGAATGGCTTGGAGTAACTTAAAATTCTGAACTAATGTAGGGTTTCTCATTCCTGCTTTTCTGACAGTAGGAAAAGAGAAGAAAAATTAACAAAACTAGGATCTGAAATAACAGCTTGGAATTAGTTTCAGATCTTGGGGTAAAGGCCACCCTGGCTAGGTGTAATCACAGCTAGTGTTGTTTTGCTTAATTGTTAAAGGGGGTTTTAGTCAAGGAAGGGGAAACTTTCCTGTGGCTAGCAGTCTGTAGGGAATCAGTGCTTGCATTTAGACATCTGATTTAACTGTAGCTAAATAAAAATTTCATGAGCCCAGCTTATTCAGAGCTTGCATGCATACGTGCTTCTTTTCTATTCCCGAATTCCTGCTAACTGGGATCCTAACCTACTCAGTTGGGGACAAGAAGTTCCAGTGTGTGCTTGCTTTCATATCTCGCAAGTAGTCTTTAAGTTCATGTCAGGAAGGATGGGGGAGCTGCAATCAGGGTTTGAGCACACTTTAATCTAACTGTACAGTTGTCCCTCCCACATCTCTGGGGTTAGGAGCACAGTGCCCCCTGCAGTTGGAAAACTATAATTTTTTTTGCCCTCCCAATCTTTTTCCCTCTTCCAGCTCAAGCCCCACCTCTTCCTCTGGCCCTTTAAGACCATTCTCCTTCCCCAATCCTCTTTGCCCTCCTTGGCTTCTGATTGTGACCTGCGGGGGTGGGTGGGAGGGGGCGGGTGCTACAGGCTTGACTGTTCTTCCTCCGCTGTGGCTGCAGCTTCACAACGCCTGCAGCTTATCCCAGGCGCTTGACCCATGCCACTGCTCCATGTTGCTGGGCCCATTTCGCCTGCCTCTGGTGGCTCCCAGCTCCCTCCTTGGCCTTGGGGCTGGCTTTCTGCCTCTTTGGTCTCTCCCTTGTCCCTGGCCTCCAGGTAAGTGTGGCTCCAGTGTTGTGTTCGGTGACGACTTTCCAGCCGCAATCAGTCAAAACTCCGTTGTGGAAGGTCATGATTTGGGAGGGATGACTGTAGTTTAAATAGACATTGACATCAGTCAGTGTTACATCAGCACCCATATCATCTGATATTCTAAGACATTGATGCTTTCATAACTCATATAGGTTAGCTTCAAAGTTCACTAACTCTCTTTGTATGATCAAAGTGCCTTGAACATCATTTCATAGAGAAGACTGTATAAAAGTTTAGGTGGTAGACATTTCATAGCAGCAAGACAGATCTTTTCTATAAAGCTATAGACTGTTTTCTTGAGTATAATTAACAAAAAACAAAAGTCTGAATAATCTGTATTGGATTGTCTGGATTCAGATAGAAGCGTTGCTAGCATTCAGAAATGTGGGACCAGGCATCCTCAATGTAACTTCCTACCGATACCTTTTCTGGTGCCTAGTGTTTTCAGAAAGCGGGTGGAATTTATAATTGGCTTTTGGAGATCTTGGCTGTGCAGCTTTTGAAAAATGTTGCTTTGGCAGCAGTTGCCACCACAGCACAAAGGTCTTTCCTGTGTGACTGAAGATAAGCTTTTTAAAAACAAGATGTTTTAAACAAGATATTTTAAAACAAGATATTCGTATTGAAAGGCATCCTATTAAACAGAGCTTTTTCGCATGATGGTGAGGTGTTACTGTTATCCATAACCTCACTCACTGACATTTGGTGGTTGGCTCCTCATTCTGTGACAGCCATTTTGTGGTTGCACCCACTAACCTGTGTTAAAATTTCAAAGGGGCTGCATGCTTTAAAAGGTTGGGGAGCCCTGTGTGAGAAGATTTGGCATATCTGTTGCTTACCTAACTTTTTACTTTTCATTGTTTTTTGCAATTATAAACACTTCAGATTGTAAGCTTTTACCTTTTAATAACAGTGCTTGACTTGTCCAGACTCTTTTCTAAAATGTTATTGTGTGAAATCTTTTTTAAAAAACTTTGTTGTGCCTAGACCTGTTCCATAGAAGAAATCAAAAGACTTTGTCTTGAACAGTTGGATCTCATGTCAGAGAAGAAATTACTGAAAATTCTTGAAGGTAAGCACTACTATAATATACAACAAAGCATTTATATTGATATTATATTACTCTGAAATTATGGAGTGATACTAGTCAAAGAATAGCAAAGAAAGGTGAAATCACTTTCCTGATTCTTCCATGAGTGAATTAGAGTTTGCTCCATTGGCATGAGAGGGGCCATTTTGCCCCATACCGACCCTTGCTATAGCCCCTTATATCTGCACAGTGTATTGTTATTGAAGGTTTCCAACCCCAGATGATTCTTTGCAGTGGGTGGGATGCAGGCAGCTGCTGGGGTAGCAGGAGGTTTAGGAAGATCTAGTTCCACAAACGAATCCAATCCATTATTTTTATAATTAACCCCTAGCATTTGTTCATTTTTGACTCTGCAATGGATTAGATTTATTTGTTCCGTACTAGGCTTCTTGTCCATTCTCCATCAATGTATCATTTCTGCAGAGGCCAGTTTCTTCGCCACACCACGACTGTGATCTTCATTGTCCTTTTCTTTATTGATTATTGTTTCATAGCATGACATGAGCAAAAAAAAAAAAAAAAAGACCCTGCCAAATGGATTTTACATACCAAATTGTGACAGTAAGGAAGAAACAATAGGAAGGAACAGAGGAAAAATTGAGTCCAGGCTGCTGATTGGCTTCATTCAGAGATGAGGATTGAGGGATTTAGCCCAAAACTTTTTTGGAAAGGGTGGGTTTTGAGGAGAGAAGAAAGAAAAGTGAGAGAAAAGGCAAAATGTAAGATTTTTGGGAAAGAATTTCAGGCATAGCACATGGTAAGGGAGAATGGCCAGCGTGGCTAAAGAAAGCAGGAAACTTTGAAGATCACTTTCTTGTAAAAAGTCAGTTCAATCAAATGGGACTTACTGGGGTGTTGTGTGGTTTCCCGGCTGTGTCACAAATGGGACTTACTTTGCATAGACCTACTTAGGATTTCTATACAATACCAGTATAGCAGTTTGACAAGTAGGGGCTCTAAAAGCATTAGGTTAGACTTTGCTGGAACAATTTGATAAAGCCTATTTGGCTATCTGGTACTGTTTCCACCGCTTCAGACAATAACAACTTTCGGGGCAGCCTGTTACCATCATAGCTATTATGCAAAGAGAGGTTATTGGTGGTGTATAATGTCTGCTCATTTATACATGTGCAAGTTGAGCATGAGAGAGCAAGCATGCACTATTTGTGAAAGGAGCTTACCCTCTCTACAAAGAAATAGCCCACCCTTGGAACTTGCTAAAATTCTTTCTTGTTGACCTACTGCAAACTCAGGCCAGTGTCTCTTCCACTGATGGCATTCAAGTTCCAAAAGGTTTCTTCTCTTCAGGCTTCACCCAAGCAGTCACACTGTGTCACTTCATTTGTCATCCATAACAATATTTTACTGAGATACAATATTAACAAGACAGAGGAAATACTCCCAAGATATTGAAACTCACAGTAATGTTTTATTTCAAGGTGAGCATGGTGCTGATTCTGACAGCGATGTAGAGGCCAGTGCTAGTGAAGGGAAGGCCGGCATTGAATCAATTAGTCAGTAAGTATTTGTAATTAAGAGCCTTATGTTAATCAACCTTTCAGGATTTTGTTTGCAGTTTGTTTTGCCCTGGAAATGGCTGGTGAAAGTGCCCTTGTCTAGAAATTCCAAGAAACCCCCTATTAAATACCCAATAAAATCACTACTGAACACGTGGTGAAACTTTTGTGAACCCTCCTGTGAGTCTTGGTAAGCTTAACTGACAAAACTTGATTTGGCTCCAGTGAAATTTTGGTGAAACCTTTGCAAAACTTGGTCAATTCTTAGTTAAGCATGTCTCCAGTCTGGGTAGCAATTTGCACAACAACTGTAAGGGATCTTTGACAAACATCCCTGCTAGATTCTAATGCTATTTGTGTACCTTGCCTGTGCTGTGTTTCAGAATCACAGATTTCTGTTTCCCCATTTACAAACATCAAAGCTGGTTGAGTGTGCTTGCTGTGCCTTACTTGCTGTGTACATTTCTGGTCTTGAATGAATAAATAAATAAAATGTAAATAAATAAAATGTAAATATGTGAAGTCTGTGTATAGCAGGATTTAGTGGGGTGCATCTTTTCTGTGGACAACCTACAGTGCAAACTTTAATCTCGTCTTTTCTTTTCCTTCTTATCAAAAAATTGTTCCTACTGTGGAGAAACCTGAGTATATCTTTTTGCAGTTTCCTTTAAGCTTTGTATTTTGATTAAAAACTTAACAATGAGCATGTTTTTTTATTAGCCAAAAAGTGCCAACAAATTGGTTGATTTCCCCAGAGATGCACATATTATTTCCTTACTGGTCACAATAGTTTTGCTGCCATAATGGTGTTTAAAGTATGTGATCCACTATGGTCTGTGGGCCTGACATGATTGCATTCATGGCTGTTCAGCTTGAGACATTGAGAAGAAGTCTCAAATCCCACCCTGCTGCTTGATTATTAGCAAGCCTGGAGGGGTTTTTACATATTATGGAGTATGCACAGATTGGGTCTGGGGTCCCCACCCTATGTCAGCTGTAACAAAATCACATGTCAGTTGTAAACTCTGCTCAGTTCATGCATGTATGTTGCTTAGTTGGGATTATAGAAACATAGAGTTGGAAGGGACCATACATGCTACACTATGCAGTGGCATAGTGGTTAAGAGCAGGTGTACTTTAATCTGGAGGAACCAAGTTTGATTCCCAGCTCTGCTGCTTGAGCTGTGGAGGCTTATCTGGGGAATTCAGATTAGCCTGTGCACTCCAACGCACGCCAACTGGGTGACTTTGGGCTAGTCACAGTTCTTCTGAGCTCTCTCAGCCCCACCTACCTCACAGGGTGTTTGTTGTGAGGGGGGAAGGGAAATGAGTTTGTAAGCCCCTTTGAGTCTCCTTACAGGAGAGAAAGGGGGGATATAAATCCAACTCTAGAGCAGGTGTACTCTAATCTGGAAGAACTGGGTTTGATTCCCCGCTCTGCTGCTTGAGCTGTGGATGCTTAACTGGGGATTTCAGATTAGGCTGCGTACTCCAACACTCACCAGCTGGGTGACCTTGGGCTAGTCACAGTTCTTCTGAGCTCTCTCAGCCCCACCTACCTCACAGGGTGTTTGTTGTGAGGGGGGAATGGAAAGCCTCTTTGGGTCTCCTTATAGGAGAGAAAGGGGGGATATAAATCCAACTCTTCTTCTTCATCTACTCCAACCTCCTGTTCAATGCAGGATCAGCCTAGAGCATTGCTAACAAGTGCTTGCCAAGCCACCAGAGGTGGAACGCTCACGGGGACATGTGGGGTCACATGTCCCTGGGCGCATTCCAGTTGATCACATCTGGGGGTAGAGAATCACCCCCCACACCCCTCCCCCAGGCCGCGCCCACCAGGTTGCTCCTTCAGGCAGCGGAGCCAGCTGTCTGGCGCATCTCAACCCCACCCTGTCAGGCTCCTCCTTCAGCCAGCAGAGGTTCCATGGGCTGAAAGAGCAGCCTGGCAGGGTCAAGGTCGGGCAGAAGGGTGGCTTGTGGCAGGCTGCTGCCAGCTAAGGTAAGTGGGGGGAGTAGGGACATCCAGGGGCACAGGGGGGCGGTGGCCAGAGCAGGTGTTGCTCCAGGTGCCATTTCCCCCCTCCCACACCTCTGCAAGCAACTGCTTGAAGACTGCTGAAGAGGAGTTGATTTCACTGCTGAACTCCTCTTGTGTAAAAAAAAAAATCCTAATGTCTAGGTCAGGGGTAGGGAACCTGCGGCTCTCCAGATGTTCAGGAACTACAATTCCCATCAGCGTCTGTCAGCATGGCCAATTGGCCATGCTGGTAGGGGCTGATGGGAATTGTAGTTCCTGAACATCTGGAGAGCCGCAGGTTCCCTACCCCTGGTCTAGGTGGTATCTTTCAACTTGTAATTTATACCCATTATTGTGAGTCCAGTCCTCTGCTGCCTGGAACAACTCCATATCCTCTTCTAAGTGGCAGACTTTCAAACACTTCAAGAGAGAAATCTTGTCTCTCCCCACCCCACTGTTTTCCAGACTGAACATTCCCAATAGGAGTGTGCATTCAGCTTTGCCAAACCGAAAAGTGCAAAAAACAAAACAAAAAAACCCACCCCAGCCCACACCTTTTTTTGGCTTTTTCAGCCAAAAAAGACATCCAGTAATGGCAGCCAAAAAAAGCCACATTTGAAAAAGCTGAAAAAGAGAGGCTTTTTTCCGAGCTTTTCAGAATTCAGTAAAATCCTCCATTGAAGGTCATGTGGAATTGTTATGGCAACAAATCTATAGCATAATTGTTGGTGACTCTCATTATAAGAATACCTGAATTTGATAAAGGTTGAGTCGGGGGGTGGGAGGGGGAGGCAATTTTATTGGCCTCTAAATGGAGGAAAAAATAGGGCCAATAAAATTGGACCCCCTGACTCAGTCATTACCAAAATCAGTGGTTCTTGTAATGAGAATCACCAACAACTATGGTGTAAATGTGGTGCCTGTCCCTTCAAAAACAGCATCCCCACAACTGCAAAGATTCCCCATAGGATATAACAGTTGAACATTTTTGTAATTTGTGAAGCTGGAAAAACCCATACTGGTATGCGGTACCAGTACCCCCCCCCCCCCAAAATCCCCCAAAATTCCAAATCTGAAAAAGGTGTTGTTATTTTTTTTGGTTTGCACCCCTAATTCCCAAGATTCCCTACTCCTCTGCAGGAAGCCTGCTAGGTGACCTTGGGGCAGTCATAGTTTTCTCAGAACTGTCTCAGCCCCACCCTGACAAATATTTGGATGAGAGACCTCGAAGGAATACCAGATCACGGCATAGAGGCAGGCAATGGCAAACCACCTCTGAACATCTCTTGCCTTGAAAACCTACAAGGTCACCATAAGTTAGCTGTGACTTGACAGCACTTTCTACCACCATACGAAAGAGCTGTAAGAAAGATCCAGCACCTGGAAACAGTTTTGGATTTTCACCTCTGTTGACAATTGACATTCAAAATATGTGGTGTAGTCCTTCAGTATTCTATTAATATGAATTCACCTGTGATTCCTGAGAAGAAAAGAGACAAAGTTGAACATATTTTCACATACCAAATATTAGATAATAGCTATCTAGTAGTTTGGGTTAAAAATTAAAAATAGAAAAGATAAGAGCCAATGATGTCACTGTTAGACCACAAGATGGCAGAAAATGCATGTGCATTAGTTCCTTGCTCTATGAAAACTCCTCAGTGGCAAAGTATTTTGAACAGCAGATTGTCTATATTAGTGTGTGTACCTTTCTTCTGAACTAGTTGATGTAAACCAAATATCATAGAAGTTATGTAGCTGGTTTTGTACCAGGCTGTTCGTTGTCCAAAATAAACATAACTAGCTTTAGTAATTGAATATAATTATTTTTTGTGACCTGCATTTAAAACCAAGTGCATTGTTAGAAATAAAGAAGTTGCTGTGGGAATGGTGCCAAATGAGTAATTCTGGTTGCTGGATGAAATTGGCAGGAAGACTCAGGACAGTGGGGGCTTTATTATCCTGGTATTTGACTTATTAATTGTGCTAGATCATCCTCATGATTGTTTGCCCAAATGGCATGTTTGATATTAACATTATCAACTAATTCAGAAGTTGATGTTTCATCCTGTGCTTGGATGGGAATGAGGGATGTAAATTCCAGGTTAGATTTTCCGGATACTTTTATTCTGCTTAAAACAGCTGAGGGTGAAAACATGCAATAGCCTATGGGTGTGTACGTTTCTCCTTCATGGGGGTGATCAAAGAATCCTTACAATCTTACTTGTAACACAGATCGGCTGCATAAACGTTTTTATACCTGTGATAATTATATCCATGTGGGGGACCTACAAAATCCCCACTCAAATCTCCACCTCTAGAATACTGTAACCACTTAGCAGTTTGAGAGATAACAATTGCCAGCCATTTTCCTTATCTTCCTATGTGTTCTTTCTTTCTGATTTAGTGAAAGGAGCAAGCTCCATCAGGCAATTTTAACAGCCTTTTAAACATTTTTATAAACTAATATTTTTCTTTATGCCTGGGAGATCACCTGACTGTACAAAAATCCCATTTGGTGAATATACAATTTTTTTCTGTACCTCGAATATGTATTTTTCCCCCTGTACTATTTGAGTATTGAAATCCTCATCTTTTCTACGGGTGGTCTGGATTTGCTGCTTTTGTGGTAGGCAGAAGCCACCCATTTTACAATTAGACTCTACAGATAAATAAATGATGGTATATTTCTGCCTCCAGTATAAATGATTAGCCTGGAATGTCAAATTAATAGCTGTCTCTTATATTAAGGTTGGAGAGAGGGAAAAAAACCCTAGAATATTTGGTAGCTTTTGTATCTGTTTAGCTAAGAAAGTACAAGTGGAGGAAAAAAAGGCTTCATGGAAATTTTAAATCGAGCTGGCTAAAAATGAATTTTATCTATAGATAAATGTATTAACAGAGATTTTAAATCATATCTTTATTAACAGTACTTAAAACAACTGGATATAAATAATTAAAAGTGAACCTGTGAAATTAAGTGTTGAGGCGACACATGGGGATGACTCAAGCCTTTTTAATGGTACCGTTTAACTCCTGTCTATAAGCTGGATGCTTTGATTGCAAGCATATTAACAGGATAGGTACTTCACAAATTTTAGATAAAGTAGTTGAGGTATGAAATTGGTTAGATGAATATAAAATAATTTTATGGTCAAAATGCTCATTAAACTCAACAACTGGACTCGCCTTTCATGATTTCAAGATCCCATGGAGAGCTGTATCCTGTCCTCTCATGTGTATCATATAACCTTTCATTTTCTTGCTTTCTTTGTATAAAATCATTTGATAACTATGGCAAGATAGCAGATAACATTTTTAGCCTTTTCAGCAGTTTTTGAGCTCTTCCCCGAAAGTAGCAGTCAAACACATAGAAATTTTTAAAGCAGCATCTCTCCTCCCCCCCCCCCTCCAAACTGGAGCTCTTTCAGATATATATAGGCAATACACACACACACGCACGCACGCGCACGTTTAGAGTACCATGTCCAGTTCAGGGGGCATTTTGATAGGAAGGACATAGAAACTTTGAAGTGAGTGCAGAGAAGATCAACAAGTATGATTGGGGTTTGGAGCTTAAGCCTTATCAAGGAAGATTGAAGGAACTGGAAATGTTGAGCCTGGAAAAGAGGAGGTTGAGGGGGATATGCTTTTTTATGTGTTTGAAGGGCTGTCATTTAGAGGAGGGTGGTACCAAGTTAGTACCAATGGTTTTAAATTATGAAGGGGAGCATATCAGTGGGATATTAGTAATAACCTTTTAACAATAAGGACAGTGGTGGAATTGGTCACCCAGGGGTATTGTGGGCTCTCCCTCCTTAGAGATGTTTAAGTGGTGATTGGACATTTATTTTTCTAGGATACTTAGGTCAACCTGCATAGCCAAGGAGTTGGACTGTGGATGGTCTTCAGGCACTTCTTATTTTTTTTAAATATGAACTACAGTTCAGAACCAGCATGGTTTAATTGCAAAGGTATTAGACTGGGATTGTGGAGAGTCAGGTATAAATTCCTACTCTTTCAGGGAGGCTGTTGGGGTCACCATGGATCAGTCACATACTCTCCATGGGGATGTTGAGAATAAAATAGAGAAGAGGAGAACTATGTAAATCACTTTGATTCTCTGACAGGAAGAAAGTGGGTATAAATAAAGTAAATAAATAAATGGTGGACTCTGTGGGTTTTAGGAACAGAGGTTAGATTTCTTTAAGGTCTCTTATCAATGTGGTAATAGTGTTAGTAGTGAGGAGGCGCACTGGCGAATAGTCCAGACCAGGGGTCTGCAACCTGAGGCTCCAGAGCTGCATGCGGCTCTTTTTTCCTTACACTGCGGCTCCGTGTGGCTTGGGTCCTCTCAGCCTTTTTTGGAGAGTCGCCCTAATGATTAATGGGAAAGAGCCCCTGTTCCTAGAGAGGCACAGCCCAAGACAGCTATCCCAAGCCACTTCCAGCTTCCCGGTCCCAGCTACCTGGTTGGCTGATGCCAGTGATGATAGTGCGGGGCCGGGCAGAGCACCACTGGTGGATCCTCTTGAACAGGTGAGCGGCGAAGGGCAGGAAACAGGAGGGAGTTGCAGGAGTGCAGATTTTCAGCGCAATCCTAACCTCAGTCCGCCCCCCTTGAATGGGGGGCCAGGAGTTGGCCCTGCTTTGGGTGGCCTCATTTCTCCCTCCCCTGGGTCCTTCTGGGGGGGGGGACACCACATGGGGGACCCCAGCAGCACCACTTTGGGTTGCATCCAAGTGGAATTTGAGGGAGTTATTTTGTGGGGGGGAGGCATAACCAGTGTCTTTCAACACAAGAAAAGAGAAATGTGTGAAACGGGGGTTCTATTGCTGGTCATTTGAATCATATACAAAACTACAGACTCCCCCCCCCCCTTTGCTTTGATGGGTAAAAATGGGCCCCAAAGAAGAGAACTTCTCCCTGCATGAGAATAAAGACAGTGTTATCTTCATTTTAGAAGTCAAAAAGTATTTGCAGCTCCAAGTGTTTTCTTTTCTGTGGAAAATGGGTCCAAATGGGTGTTAAAGGTTGTTGACCCCTGGTCCAGACCCATGTATGTACGTGTAGATAGTAGAGGCAGGGAGATCTGTCAGAAGTCTTGGCCATACAACTTTCCAGTCACCCATAGATTTCTTTGTTGCATCTTTGTAGCTGAGAATGGTTTTATGGTGTCCTAATCCAGACTGAACAACTAGCCTGAAGGAAAAACCTGGACTGGCCATTACTGGCAAATTTGGTGCCTTTGGATACTAGTCAAGGCAGTGTCTCACAGCTGGGATAAAACAAGAACTTGCCATATGGTGGAGGAAATTTTAGTGGAGCTGGTGTAGATATGGTTGTTCTCATACGTTCTGTATTTAGGCCTTGCAGAAGTGTTTTTCTCTCTCTGGCAGTTGTCTGTAACACTGTGCTTCTGTTCCTGTTAATTTTCTCAGGGCAATTAAAGTGGATTGTTTCTGGTTTAGAAAAATTGGCATCTGCTGTAACTGTCTTAAAACTAGGCTGGAGCTTCTCCCCCAGTCAGAGATATAATCATGTTAATTTGACTGTCGTTGGCTCCTGGGGCCAGACTGCCCTATTAAACCTGAGGAGAATGACAATTCATGGAAAGTATCAATATTTTTTGTCTGAATACATGAGGTGTACTTACAGAATTGTAGTTCCTTACTATGTCGCTGTGTATTCTGTCTTGGACATAAGATACTACTAATAGTGATGGTTCATTGCAGGATGTATAGCTGTGAAAATAATTAGTTATAATTTCTCACCCTATTTATGTAAATCTAAATACAGGATTGTATCCAACAAACTGCCAGTACAGTGTGCACACATTTTCATCACACTGCCGTTCCCCCAGCAGTTCTTACTGGCCCCAAAATGATGTTTGCAGTTAGACGTCCAACGGGAACAAAAAACAGTATGGGTTGGGGGTTGCATTGATCAAGGGGAATTGAATGAGATAATCCCCTCCTCCTGTTTACAGAGCTCTGCTTGTGGAAGAGGGATGATTTTGTCGGATTCCCTTTCTTCACAGCAGCCTCTCAATCCATGTAACTGTTTGTCCAACAGGGTCCTGCAGTTTCAGGCATTATCTTTCCAGGGGTCCGAGGAGGCTATGGGAGAAATAGAGTGTAAGGAAAATCTGCATCTGCGATTGTCTTCTACTTGCTTTTGATTTAACACAACCTTCACTGTTCAGTAAAGAACTGAGCTGCTCATTCCATGCCCCGCAAGAAGCAGGGTTAAGTTAAGACATACTGAGGCCCTGAGCTATGTCAAGGTTAAATAGCCCCATAGCACTACCACAAAAAGTATATTAGTAAAATTTAATAAGCATTTTTAAAATTTAGAGGCTCTCAAAAATGAAGCCTTAAATTGCAGCTTACCTAGCTTGTTCATAAACCCAGCTCTGTCCAGTGGGTCTTGGGCTTGTATTTCTCTTGCCATGCCACACGGATAACCACTTCTGAAACTTAGGAGAATTTCAAAAAGAGTTTACTTCATGGCATGGAGGTCTGCTGCTCAAACAAAAATGATTTTAAAAGCATATTACATACTTGGCCTTAAGCATATTACATACTTGGACTTAGGCGTACAGAAATTAGTTCTTTGGATCCTGGTGAAACTTTAGGAAAAACTGTCAATGAATATGCATTATAGTATTAAATATCTGTAGACTAATTTCAGATTTGGGGGCAGGGAGGGTATTGATATGCTTGATTTGGTTACTTTTATATAAGATATGCTAACCTAAATTGGTTCTTTATTGTTCACAGGCAAGACAATAGCATAGATTCTACTTCTTCTGTGAAAGAAGACAACAAATTGGAGGGGTTGGACCCCAAACATGGTGAGCTTTCCTTTTAAGTATTGGTTCCCGAAATTCTTTTTCTTGGTTATCCTAGAGCAGTGGTTCCCAGGCTTTTTAGGGCCTCTGCCTTCTTCATTTCATAAACTTATCCCGAGTGCCCCCCTACCCTACCCTATAAAAATCATTATTCAGAATAGCAATTTGCATCACCCACTAAGAAAAATAACAAGAACATTCAAAACAGTAACAATTAATTGACATTTATTCAAAATCCAATTAAAACTTTTTAGTTTAATTTATTGAGCAAAAGTGGTAAACTTGATAGTGATACCAGCTTTTAAAAGTGTGATAGTCATTTAGCAAGAATCTTAGATGCAGTATTTAGTAGGCACTTCCCTGCTCAGTAGATTTTTAATGCAATAGATAGACTTGATGAAGTAATACCAGATTCCCAATGTCTGATAATAAATGGCTTGAACTTAAAAAGAATAAAGAGGATGATTTTAATGTATTGCCTCTGTTTAATTTAATTAATTTAATTAATTGCCTCCTATGGCACAGAGTGGTAAACTTGTGTCTGGATCACTGTAATGAGTTCTACATTGAGTTGTCCTGGAAGATAATCTGAAAATTGCAGCTAGTTCAGAATGTCACACCTTGATTATTGTCAGGACTAGCAGGTGGGAACAAATGTTGCCCATCTTAAAGAAGCTATATTGGCTTCCTGTTCGTTTCCATGTCCAAGGTGCTGGTTATGATCTTTAAAGCACTACCTGGCCAAAGACTCCCATATCTGAAGGACTGTCTCCTCCCATAGGTCCTTATGCACCAACACCAGTCTTCCGGCTTCCCACCTGCTCATTGTACTCCACATAAGGTGATTTGCCTATACTATAGCCTGTTCCTTTTTTATTATACTTCTCACTCTTTGGAATGGCTCCCTGAGGAGGTGAGGGTGACAGCATCTTTTGAAATCTTCAGGAGTCACTGCAAGACTATTTTATTTGCCATAGCTTTTAATGGGGTATTATCTGTAAGGATCTTTGGGGGAGGGGTGTATCTTGGGTTGTATCATATTGGTAACATTTCAACTGTGACTTGGAAGCCACCTTGAGCCACAAGGAGATCAGGATGTAAATATCTAGTAAAATTAATAAGTGCTAACTAGCGAAACTTCAGAGTGAGCCTAGAAAAGTTTCACCCTCTTCTTTTTTGAGAGGATGGTATAAAAATATCCCATATAAAACAATACTGTACTGATTGCAAAGAAACATGTAAATTTACCTTTTTGTCTGCTGAAGGCAGGCATGCAGACAGTGGAAACTCGTCAGCTGTGCTGTGTGAAATAGTATGCTGGATTAAATGGACCACTGGTCTCATCCAGCAGGACTCTTCCAATGTTCTTATGATCAAGGTATTATAGATCTCCCTCACTGACAAGATGGAGGTGAAGCTAGTAGGAAAGGCTGAGGTCTTGAAGGACATCAGGTTTCCCTCATTTGATGGCATCCAGCTGACTCAGTTAAAAACTTAGGGGTTATACTAGACCTAGCACTACTACTGGAGATGCAAGTTAAAGTAGCTGCAGGCAGTGCTTTCCATCTTAATTTAGTCTGGAAGATAGCTCCCTATCTTGCCGTAGTCAATTTACCATATGGATCTATGCCATGGTAACTACAGGTCTGTACTGTTGTAGTGCACTGTAATGCATTACACTGTGATCCACTATAGATAGGTCTGTCCTTAAAATCAACTCAGAAACTCCAGTTGGTACAGAACACTGCTGCTCGGTAACTATACAGAGCTAGGTAATGCATATCATACCCGTTCTACAGTCATTCATTTGGTTACCAATCAGGATTCAGTTCAAAGTTTTGTCTATCATGTACAAAGCCATCTATGGTCTTGGACCCCCATGTCAGTAGAACTGTCTCTCCCAAAATACTTCACATGAAAACTTCCATCATTTGTGCAAAGACTTCTTAGGGAGCCAGTTTGTGAGTATGTAAGATTGGCAGTTCCCTGTACATGTGCATTCTCTGTTGTAGTTTCTACCTTGTAGAATGTGGGGAGACCTGAGGAGGTCTCCCCACATTTCCAACATTCTGCAGAATGTATGAAACAGAAATGTCCAGGATGACATTTTCAGAAATGGAATGGAAATGCAGTTTATTGCCATCTTTAGTGTATGTATCATCTAGCTTCTACTGCACCATCTACCTGTATAAACTACTTTCTGCATTGTTTATGGTAGACCCTGCCGTGGACAGTTTATTGTTTGACTTGTTTTCCAGTCTTGTAATTCTAGTTTTGTTGCATTGTTTATTGAACATATTTTGCTGTCTGACTCTGCTACTTTTATATTTTGTAATCTGCCTTGAGACTCAGTGAGAAAGGCAGGTAACAATATGAAGTAAATAAATATGATTCCTTATGAAGGCAGGTCCCATTCTTCAAGAACACTATGGTGGAAATACTTAATAGGGAGAATTAAACCACACAGAGACAGTTATCATACGGTAGCCAAGATATGCATAGAATGCTGCTGCTTTGTGAAGAATGCTTTAAATATTGCTTGTTGCACTTTCTGGAATGACCTCCGAATTGACATGTTTCCTGCAGACTTCCTCTCTTCCTTCTGTGCTATCAGAGGGAATTGATGACTGTTGCAGGTGATTGCTTCTCTGTCCTTTTTATGACTTTATCAGCCACTGTTTCGTGATGGCTTTGGGCAATGACAGCAGCGCTAGTCGGGATGTTCGCTTTTTAAAGAGCTTTTGAGACGGTGTGGGCATAAATTGTAAAACTTAGTAACTCTTCTCCTTCCACACTCGAATCGGTGAAGTTTGAGATTAAACATACAAACACTGAGGGGGTTAGCAGAAATGAGTAAAAAAAATGGCTAAAAAAAGAAATTAGTGCTCGGAAATGAATTTGACAATTCTGAATTGACGGGATAAATATAAGGTATCAAAATTGGAAAAAAACATAATGAGGAAAAGCAGCATCAGAGACTTTTATTACAATATAAAATTAAAGCTGGGAAAAAAAGGGAAATGAGGCAGTTCAGCTAATTAAACATTTTTTGCTCCAGTAGGGCTGGGTGACTACCATGTGTTCTGTAGATATTGCTGAAATGGAAGAGAATCCTGTAGTTGATTGTACTTTTAAGGTTATGGTAACTTCCTATTTCTACAGGAGAGGGATTAATGGTTTTCTCCGGAAAAATAGATTTGTCTCATTCCTCCAGATCAGTGCCCTTTTCACTTGGATCAGTTGGCCTTTGGCAAGAAGAGATGAGTGCACTGGAACATAACTTTTGAACTTTGAACCAGGCTTATTCAGAGAAAACACTTTCTCTCTGTAGAGAGATTCTTTTCACTTGAACAATGCATTAAGTAAATATGGACTTGTGCCCTGCAGCAAGGCAAAAGAATTTCCATTCCTTAATCTTATTGATTCCTATTTCTTTTGATCTCTTTTGCACTTTGTTTCTGGCAAGTTAAAAGCTCTCAGATGATGTTTGGAGTTCATGCCTGCCTTTCTGTAGGTGGTATGTAGCAGAGAAAAACTGTATTTTGCAGATTAAAATTGGGTGTTGTTTCTGACAACTGTTTTTCATCAGACTGATTGAAAGCTAATATTTTCATAGGTGTCTGAAGTGAAAACACTGTTGCATAGCTATAAGAAATAAGAAAGTGGTCATGCTGCTTAGATTTTTCTAGTCGGGACATTTGCCTAATAAATGAACTTACAATAATATAGTTTTGCCAGTTACCTTACCTATGGTGTGCATTTTATAATGATAGAGGTTTTTTGGCCAATTGATCTGGTTCTACTATTTAATAACTGCCTAAGATCTTACTTAATTACAGGAATTAATCACATTATAGGTGGTTAGGTTTACATGGATCCTGGCTGTAGCCTTGGTTTTACTTGAACTGGACATACCAGCAAAGTTGCATTAGTGGATTTTTTTTGATACTATGGTTGTACTGATTTGGTCATAAAAACATGCTTCTGGGCTATAATGGCCTATTTGCATATGTTTCTAGAATTTAACATACTGCTGTTCTTATTTACTTTCTAGTTCCTTTATGAAAGGCTACCTCCTACTTTGCAGGGGAAAAACATTTATTATACATTTCTTTTAGTGTTCAGTATTGATTTTTCTTGCGCCTCCAGATACCAGTTATATCATAAAAAGTCAAGGAAAATATGTTTTTCTAAAGATTTTCTTCTTTGCTCATAAACACAAGAACCAAGTGCACACAAACAAAGTTAAGGCTTTTCTTTCTTAAAAAAAAAAGATTTAAGGCCAGGATAGACTTTTCAAAGCCTTGATTTTTTTTCCTTCCTACTTCTCATTTAAGAGAAGGGGAAAAAGCTGACTTCTGGCAGCAATCTCGCTTGAACTCCTTTTGGAACCAGCACAGATTAATTTCAGTAGTATGTATTCTGCTGCTCAGCCTTTGTGGAGAACTTGTGGAGAATGGAAAGTATCCAGTATAAAGATCAAGCAAAGAATATTGCCTTTTATGTGTATGGAGAAGTTTTCACTTCGTTCCATTTTCCAAAAGAAGCCCTCATACCTGTATAGCCAACCTTGTGATAGTGTGCTGTTATTGCCAAGGGTACTGAAATATTTAAGAGGACAGCAACACACTTCTAGAATCTTTGTTTTTAGAAACTTTTCATGATGAGCAGAGAGCAGCACATGTTAGAAACGGATTTCTAGCCCTCAAAGGGCATTCTCATTAGAAAGCCAAGAATGATGAATAACCCTCTCAGAACGTCTTGCAGAAGTGAAATTCTATCTATTAGTAAGTTGAGGAAAGCCCTGCAATAACAACAATCCAATCCCAATGTTATTGTGGCTGGCAGTCTAAGTACTGATTTGCGTGGCTTCTGAACTGTGTGTCATTAGGTAGCATTGTGGGTAGTTTGAGAGACTGACATGGTAGCATAACTGTTCAGGATTATGGTTCCAGTTAATTACTGGTGGAAACCATTTTGGAAAACATGCGCAAGACAAGCCCAAAGCATTGAATTTTGTCATTCAATCGTCTTTTGTTCTCTGTCACTTTCCCACTGTTGTGACTCTTGATTCCCACTGTTGGTAGGTCTGTTTTACATTGCCTTATCTTCTGTTTGTGGTCTGTCCATGGTCAACATTTTCTGTCTACCTGGTGAGGTGTTTCGAACAGCACTGTGGTTTGCAAGCTTGTGTGTTTGCATCACACAAAAGCTCTAGTGTAGCAACACAGTTTTGCTCCATATCACTCTTCTGTAGAACATCTTTGTATGGCTTGGTAGTTGGCAATTGTGCATTGGTGTGTGTGTGGGGGGGGGAATGATGCATGCGATTGAACTCCTTATCAAAAATTCACAGAGTGATTCTCAGTTCTTCACTGGCTGCTTCCTGAAAAGCTATTTTGAAAGGAAAGATAAAAGTGTTTTAAAGAATTGTCTAGACTGCTTAGGGATGGTCACTCCAAAACAAACAAACAAACCAAAACTGGCATTGGCTAGCAATAAAGCAGGTGGTTTAATGGCTTGTTTTTATATGAATACTTTTTGTGTCTGTTTTTATGATTTCTTTAGCTTTGTTAGTGGCCCCAAACTGGTCTTCAGAGAGGCAGCATATATGTTTTAAAATGAAGAGCAAAGACTAAACAACTACACAGCATAATCACTGGGATGGATTTCACTGGTTATGGAGGGGTGGGGGTGTCCCTAAGGAGGTGTCTCTGAAAAATCCCTTCAGGGTACTGAGCCAGTGGTTCTTTATTTTTCTGGAATGCACAGAAATTAGCATAGCAGTAACATAAATGAAGAAGCAGCCATTGTTGTCCTGGCTTTTGACTTGAGTCAGGCCAATGAGGGGCAAATGGAATTACTTAAGGTTTCCAGGCCACCAATTAGCCAACCATGACTTAAGAGTCTCAGATGTTCCTTGATGTTTAGAATGAGTGGGCCACTCTGTGTCTGTGTCTAAACCATACAAATCAGGGCAAGCAGAAAGCATAGTTTCCACATTCCGCAGTAATAGGAGACCGAGTTTTGTGGTAAATAGGAAGTAACTTATTGAAGTAGACTATGCAAGGGGAATGAGCATACGGCTCATTCCCGTGATTTGCATTACAAGCAAACAAACCTATAATGTGAACCAGCATCCACTTTATAACTGAAACTTTACTGGAACTGAAAATTATTCAGTGGTCAGGATCTGCAATTCACAGGTAGCTTTGTATTGGTTTCCAGTATATCAGTGACTGTGGTCTTGATGAGCAATAGTAGCAGATCAATACTGCTTCTAGCCTTGGAGATTTGAAAGAAGAAGCTAAAAGAAAGAAACTGCTAATTCCGTAAAAACACTCCAGTGAGAGAAAATATCACTGACCGAAAGGGAAAAGGCTAATTTAAAAAAAAGACTCCCTAAGAAAGAGAATGACTTATTAAAGTATTGATTAAGCACATAATTATTCCTAGGTGTTATGGTCTAATGCTATCATTTTATTATCATTAATGGCATATAGAAGCTTGCAAATAGATGCACTGTTACTTTATGTTTTTCTTCTAGCTCAAACAGAAAAGCTGTCTGTATTTTAAACCACCCATCAATGTAAATCTGCAGAGTTTTCAGTAATAATCGTGGCAGGCATCAGTGACAACTGTTTGGTAGCCAAAACAGATATAAACAATAATTGTTTGGTAGCCAGAACAGATATAAACAGTGACTGTTTAGGCTAACATTTTTCAAAGTGGGAACCAAGGACATAGTGGGACTACTTGACTGCGTTTTGTGACCTGCTGCAGTAAACTGAAAACAACAGTTGTGCATTTTATCTCTGTGCTTTCGCTAGACTGTGTGGAAACAGTTGACAAGATTTTTCTCCTTGTCCGTTAATAATACTGTACATAAAGAATTGCTCAAAGAGGAAGATACGGATCTTTAGCATAATAGGTTTTATGTCCTTTAAGGAAGACCAGTGGGTAAGCAGTTTTGTATGCAGCATTTTAATATAAATAATGAATTCAAAATTTTGTCTAGACTGGAACATCAAGTGTAGGTGGAGAAGTACATGGCACAGCAAATAATTTATTTCAACTATTTATATCTCACACTTTCAATTCAAGTTGCTCCTGAGGTGGCCTGCAATCTGAAACATTAAAACAATAACACAATTTCTTATAAAATAATAAAAACAACTTGGTAGATAAAAACAAAACAATAACGTTCCAGAAAATTACAGTATTTTATCACAAAAGATCAGAGCAGTGAAATCAAAAACAATGTACCAAGAAGAAAATGTTTTGAGCTGTGGGGATTAGACTTACACTGCCCAGGAGTGTGGCCTGTCACAAGAGATGAATGGACTGCAGAATGTATCAAATTCATCATACACAAATAATGTTCATTGGTAATTTCAAAAATATGCTGTATGGTCTATGTTTGCAGAAGTCACTCCGAAAGGTTTCTAGTGCCATGGTTGGAACCTCCCTTAACAGCTTAATTTCCTTCAGCAATTTCAAAAGGCAAATGGAATTTCGGAAACAAAGAAGGATGTGCAGGAGCATCTCATTTTCTTCTTTCCCTTCCATGAAAGCCCCCCCCCATAGCATCTCCTTTTTCCTGCTTCCTTTTGTCCTTCCCACCGACCAACTAATCTAGCTTTATTTGACCCCCTGTCTTCAGCTTTCCCTCCATCCCCTTTCCCTGGCAGCCTCTGCCTGGGAAAACTTTAGCCAAGTTGGGCAGTGCTAGCTGGCCGAGGCCCAGCTGTGCAATGGAGAACCTGCAAGGACTAGCAGGGAGTACTTCACTTTACCCTGTATCCCTTCCCCAAACTATTTCATTTTCTTCCTTCTATGAGAGTTCCCTTAGCTTCACCTTTCCCTAATTCCTTTTCTCTATCCTAGACATAAACCTTTTATCTGTCCTCCATCGTCAGGTTTCAGCCTTTCTCCTTGATATGGATCCAAAACGACTGATAGCATTTTCCCCTCCTCCATTTTATCCTTACAACCCTGTGAGCTAGGTTAGGATGAGAATGTGTGTGAATAGAATTTCCACACTGGGGATGTATCATAAGAGATAGCTATCCACATTATGTCCTGCTTATTGTCCACTTCCTAAGGGCATCAAGCTGGCCATTGTGGGAGATGGGATACTTGACTACTTGGGCCTTTGATCTGGTATGTTAGTGCTTATATTTTCATGACATGAATAATCACAAGATCATGGACTTTTTCTATAGTGGGCCCTGTGGAATGACGTGCCAAAATTGTTGGGGAGGGAACCTTCACCTACTACATTTGGAAAGGCATGTAAGATACCCTTATTCCAGAGAACATTTGATGGAGAATACATTAATTCAGTAGATTTAGCTGTGCTCATTCTACTGTTGTGTGTTTGTAGACCCTTTATGTTTTAATTCTTTAGAGGCCAACAAGATTTTGAGGGTATAAACTTCGCTAAGTCAAAGTTCCTTCCATTAGATACTAATGAAGGGAGCCGCCTTAGTATCTGACAATACTTCATCAGTATCTGTCAAAGGGAGCTCTGACTCTGCAAAATGTATACCTTCAACATCTTGTCAGTCTCTTCTGGACTTGAATCTAGGTGTTCCATTGCAGACAACATGGCTGCCCTCTGAAACGATTTTAATTCCTCTGTGTTTTAAATCTGTTAAATTTGTAACTCTGCAAGTTGGTTGCTGTGCTGTTACTTGTGGACTTAAATCCAAAGAGAGAATGTAAATCAGAAATATTTAAATAAATTTAATTAAGAGCCATTGTATTTTAACTGTTCTACTGAGTCAGGAGCTATTCAGGTTAAAATCCGCTTTCAGCCATTGGGCTTGGGTGACCTAGGGCAGTCACTGGGTGGTAACTTATCTTAGGTGCAATGAAATTTCTCCGGACTTAGGTGTCTTACTCCTACTTAAGTGCCTGTTGTCTTGGGGGGAAAGCCACTTAAGTTGGAGGAAGGCTCTTTTTTCAACAAGGGTATGACCACAGATTTTGTTTAGTGGCTGGTGGACCATGGGTCAGTGTTTCACACAGTTATTCAGAGAATATACAAGATTGTTGTGAAGGCGAAATGGAAGACAGGAGATTCTTGTTTCCATACTGAGTTCCTTGATGGCAAGGTGGGATAAAAATGTGGTAAATAATTTTTCTATATTGTTGCACTAAATTGTTTTGATATTCATCTGAGTGATAAACAGTGATCATGGACGACTTCTACAGTCACTTAGGCCAAGAAGCCACATCAGTGGTTTTTTTATTACTACTAAATTAGAATAATGCCAAAGATTTGACTAGTTTCCTTGTATTATTACAATATTATATTAAAACATTCTAAAATCTGTGCTTTTAATTGAACAAAATGGCTTTTCTAATTGTGCTTGAGATAATGTAAATTTAAATACTTCATTAAAAATCTCTAATACATGTACTGGTACACTGATAACTGGAACCTATTTTTTACAGTATATAAAGTAATATTAGGAGTATTTTTAGACTACACTTTAGGAATTAAATTCACTTTTAAAATAATAAACAGTAGTCAGTCCCAAAGGCTCTCTACATCAACTTTCATTTTGTAATGCAGACGCGTCCTTGTGATATAAAACCTTATGACATTTTAATTAGGAAAATAGATCATGCAATTCCATATGATGGAATAAATTTTTCCAGCACTGCAGCTTTGGTCTACTGCATGTTCTTCTAAATTGGAATAAAAATGCATTAAAACTTGTCTAAATTAGATCAGTCTTAAAGTTGGGGAAGGGCAGAAAAGGGAGAAACTGTTGTTTTTAATTTATAGATGACCTTTCCTATACTCTAAATCTGTGTAAAGGAATATTTTTATGCTGAGGCCATGTTTTGCTCATTGAAAAGCCATTCTTGTTAGGTTTTGAATTTCTCTGTTTGCTTTATTAATGTTGTCTTGCAGGAAAAGGAGAAGATAGTGATGTTCTCAGCATCAACGCAGATGCCTATGACAGTGATATTGAAGGCCCGTGCAATGAAGAGGAGAATCCCAGTGTGCCAGAAAGGACTGTCAGAAGCGGAGATGGTCAGATAGATGATCTTCAGAAGGACATTGAGAAAAGTGTGAATGAGATCCTGGGGCTTGCAGAACCTTCCTCAAAGGAAACTAAGGCAGCAGCACTAGCAGTTCCTCCAGCAGATGATGTTCATCCATCAGCACAGCAGCTAGAGCTCCTGGAGCTCGAGATGCGAGCCAGGGCTATTAAGGCCCTCATGAAAGCTGGAGATGTAAAAAAATAGCTTCTGGGTGATTTCATTTGCAAGTTATTTATATGTATTTTGATGGGTGTGATGTCAGCTCCCTTCAGTGAGAAAATGTATTTGGACTGGATTTGACATTTCTCGTTGAAACATTGTGTATCCTAACCCTTGGCTGAAATAGTTGGTGGCACTTTGTCACTGCCATTAGTAAACTTCCTCTGTGACTTGCTTACATTGTCTGGTTTGACACAGACTCTGTTGGTTACTTTTTCTTTGTGCTAGCATATTTCTTGATGTGAATTGTGAAACAATAATGACATAGTGCCTCTCTGGCCAAATCTTGGAGCCTTATGGAAGAATTTAGAGAGCAATGTGGGGTATTTGCCATCCTAGCTCCAGCCTTTTGCTTTTGGAAGCCATTGGGCAACTTGGGGTAGAATGTCAAATGTAGAAAGAAGGGGGTAGAAACAATACCTGACAGAAGTTGAGAGGTATAGGGCATGTGAATTGAGAAACCACTCCAGAGTCCCTCAAAGTGCAAGAGCAGACTCTGGAGCTAAATCACTCCATTGGTGCAGTGTCTGAGCAATTAGAAGTACTGTCTACTGCCTCAGACCTGGATACCCCACATAAAGGCCTAAGATGGTGACACTGGTTCTCAGTGGCTGAACCCCCTAAAGGGTTTGACCCATGGCTACTACTTGACCTTGTCACATATGACCCTATCCATAGACACTCATAATCTGTATAGTTTGCACTTAAACTTGTTTCTTGTTTACCCTAGTATTGATGTGTTCATGTCTGAAATATCTTTCTTCATAAAGAACCTTTGATTGTCTGGGAGTACTTAACATGTGAGTCTGTGTGATGCTCAGCTTCTGAATTAAATAATTAAAATGACTGACTTTTTGCTTTGGAAGATTGAAAAGTGTGCTTAAATTGTGAAATACACGTGGCTATGGATAATTTTTAAACTCAGCATTGGAAAGATACAGATACCTAATTCATTCCTATGCCCATTTTTTTCAGACTGTTGTTTCATTGACTGTAGTGTTTTCTACCTTCTTTTTAGCAATACAAAGGAGATATTTGTATCAACCTGGAATTGAATTTATTTGTCACACCATATATCCATCATGTAAAATGATACAAAGCATGCCTTATTGCACCATCATGAATATAACTTGCAGATGTTTATTTTGCAATGCACAGCATGCCGACACCTGCCATCTTGAAAAAGGGAGGGGAAAGAAAAAAGAAAAATCAATACTTGTGCAACTTGAATCAATACCCATGACGCCGCCTTGTATTGAATCAGACCATTGGCCATCAAATCAGCATTGTCTACTTTCACTAGCAATGGCTTTCTGGGGCTCTGACTGAGGTTTTTCACATCACCTATTGCCTCACCCTTTTGACTGGAAATTGAACCTGCAATATTTGTTCATGCAAAGCAGATGCTCTTCCAGTGAGCCACAGTCACTCCCCTGGGTGACCTGAATCAATAAAACTGATGTTGCTTTCTCGCACGTGACATTTTAAAAGATTGAGATTTTTGTCAAGACAAGAGGAGGTGCATCAAAAGGTTTCCAGGGTTTGCTCCCTAACTTCCCTTACAGAGTCTTTTTGAGCACAGCAGTGTATGGGTAGTGGACCATGTATGCTTGCTTGTCTTGAATTCTAGTGGATTGTTGCTGATTGAAAGGCAGCTGCTTGTTTTAAATTGTAAACTTTTGTTTTCCTGGACAGATAGGAGAACAGATAAGACTGCATGTAGGTTGGAAAAAAATGAAGGAATAGTAGAACTGGCAATGACTAGAGTTTGGGGACTATCAGCTGAATGAGGGAGACAGCTGGAATGAGTCAGAAAAATGACCAAGAGGGGACAAAGGTGGTGGTGGGGGAAATATTCTCTTTTTTGGTTTTAGAGTTTTGATTCTCTGGCACTGTCGACCTCAGCTTTGCATTAATTTCTGGCCTTGGTCAAATAACTCTGTCCAGTCTGTTTTACCACTCTTTCCAATAGTGGCTGGCCAGATACATCTTTACTATAGTCAAAATCAATTAATTCAAATCACAGGATTGGGTTTCGTACATCAATAGAGTGTGTATTAACTTCATCATTTAAAAAAACTCATGTATTTGGGAGTGTCACAACTGACTTGAAAGGAATTATGCATTAACTGGGGATGTTTTATGCCATCTTGTATGGTCTTTCTTCAAGGAGCCCTTCACCTTCTCACAGCCAGATTCCTGTGTTGTTCTCTCAAGAAAGTTCCTCTGAAAAAATTGTGGGGTCAGTTCAGAAGGAACATTTTGTATTTAATTTTATGTGTCATTTATATTAGATTTTGATTCCTAATCAGCTACTTTGGGAACCAGTTTTCGGTTGAAAAACAGTAAAAATCTCAAGTGGACACAGGAAAGTTCAACACTGCACTGACAAGTTATTGGAACCCTTATGGTCCAATCGGGGGGGGGGGGTTCTATTCCTGGATGTGGCCCACACTGGTATATTTGCCTTCTCCAGGGCACTTATTCTGGCAGAGGGGCAACAATGCCAGTGGGCGAATTTTGCTGTTCTCTGGGGCACCCAAATGTGGTGCTGGGCAGTGCGTCAGTGTTCCCACGCCACAATTGGCCCCTGCCAGTGCAGTGGGGATGGGCCAGAGATGTTCCCAGGGGTCAGCTCCCACAGTTGGCTCCCCCAACTGGGCTTTAGAGCTGGCCCAGGCCTTGGAGTTACACCACCTTTCCTGACTTATGGAGGGCTTTCAGGCGGCTGTATTTTTCTTTTTTTACTGCACCCCTGCATCACCCGAAGGCTCTCTGGAGGAGGTGCAGTGGTTGGCTGAGCTGTCCCCAGCAGCCTCCGGATTTGGCTGACTATGATTCCAGGCGTAAAAATGTACCATATAGCCCAATTTTTATCATGATTACTTGACAGTAAGCCCTGTGTGTTGAATGAGTCATGCATTCAAGTAAGTACTTAACACTATAGTGATTTTATGTTGATGTAGCAGTTAAAGAGATTTTTGCATATTGATACTTTTTTTGTTTACTTTCAAAAAGGCTGTGGAAAAAAATCACAATGTACATTGGAACAATCACAGATGCCAAATGTTTCACTAATCCTGACGAGGCTATCGAAGGGCAGGAGGCAAGCAGATAGCCCTGAATCCCACTCAACTGAGAATCTCCTTCAGAAGGAACATTTTGGATTTAATTTTTATGTGTTATTTGTATTAGATTTTGATTCCTAATCAGCTACTTTGGGAACCAGTTTTCTGTTGAAAAACAATAAAAATAAAAAGCTTTTCCTAGATACAAGAAGGTTACACTCACATTCTAAAAAACAATCATAGGGCTTTAGTAAACTCAGCACTGGGTGAACCTCTGAGGAGCAAATAATTCCTTAAAGCCTTGTCTGTGCTGTGCTTATTCACTTCAGTCAGTGAACAATATAGAGCAGGGCCTCTGATAATTATCTTAACTGGTTGGCAGACTCCTGCAGTGAGACGGTCCTTCAATTACCCTGGTTCAAAAATATGTAGGGTTTTATAGGCAAGAAGGGGAGTGAACCAGAGAACCAGAAATCCTACTCTGCCCAGCTTCTTCCCTTTCTGTTCCCCTCCCCAACTTTTCCATCATTACTTTTCTCCTTACCATCCCATTTCTGTTGCTGTTCCCTCCCACAATTCTCAAGTCTCATTTCCAGTACTTGGAAGGACTTGTAGGGAAAGTGGATCTGCTTGCACTTTCTGCCGATAGGTCACTGGATGCAATCCAGTCTCTACTGTAGTCCTCTGTAGGCCACAGTTTCTACAGATCACCTTGACCCTGATATAATGCATATTTATTTGTTTGTTTGTTTGTTTGTTTGTTTATTGCCTCATCATTATTATATTAATTATTTTATTACATTGGGAGTAACTGGCTTCAATATTGAAACTATCAGTTTGGGGTAAACACTACAGAGGAAATCTGTGTCTTCATGTGGAGCCTTGGTCTAAAAGTGCCTTCAAGCTGTGTATCTGCCCCTTACAGAAGAGGGCAACATGACCCAGAACAGGAAGACCACAGTCCTACATTAGAGTTATTATGAACCATCAGTGCTCTAGATTTATCTGAATTGAGCTTTACTGATAGAGTTTATTGTAGTCCTTGGCTGCAAACAATATTGTGGTTGTAAATGAACAATAGCATAAACTATAGACCAGTTAAATCTGGGAACACATGAACTTTTGAGGGATAGCTTTTGGTGACCTACAAGAGGAATCCATTACTTCCCAGTATTTTCTCCACTAATCCATAGCAATTGGGGATATTTGCCAAAGTTCACTTGCAACAAAAAATGGGGTGAAGCAATTAGATGTTACTGAGACCTCTGTGTAGTTAAGTTTCTCAAGTATTCCTTTTGTTCTCGGCTGCTTTGGGAGATAGGGATTACTGCAAGATTGGAGGCAGATAGATTGAGGAGGAACGGGTAATAAGGGAAGACCGATGGTGAGTAGGTTTCAAACTGTTCATGAGACATAAAAAAGCTGTGAAATTTTAAGGTAGATCAGGATTTAGTAACACATATGGGTAATTCTTTTTGAACTGCATTTAAAACAAACAAGAACTTGCATATAAGTACCAAATATGTTTTCCAGGAAAAATTACACATTAAACCAGCAAATATGTTTTGTCCAAATATATAGCTGCTGGTTAAGATGAATGCACAGTCTGAAGTATTTGCAGGTAAGAATTAGCAAATAGGAAGGGGATGAACTGTGGCTCATCACATGCAAAAGGTCCTGGAATTTCCCCATCTTCAGTTTTAAAAAAATCAGGTCAGTGGCTTAGCGTGGCAGGGGGGAGTGGGTGACACCCCAGATGGACCAGCGGCAGAGGCATGGCCGGGCTGTTGAGGGGGCGTGACGGAGGCGTTCCACATGGGTCCCAGGCACAGTTTCCCCTTGCTGTGCCCCTGGATCAGGTGCTGTGGTGATTTGAAAGTCCTGAACTTGAGTTCCTGGAAAACCATTCCCAGTCAGAATACACATTACCGATACTGATAGACCAATCATCTGACTCCATATACAGCAACTACAAAAGGGTGACTTATCCTGCCTTAGATACACAAAGTTGCCCCTACAAATAGTCCCCAAGCAATGTTCCCCAAGCTAAGCTGCTTCAGGTATGGAGAGAGGACTGAAAACCGCTTCAGTTTCTGTAGAGGAAAATTGGTGGGAAGTGGGAAGGTAGGACTGAGTACTACAAGTCTGTCTTCTGGTTCTCCTTTCACTTTGTTAGGAGATAAAACATATTTGATTCATACTATGTCATTTTGCACTTAGAATGTGTTTTTTGCCTGCTAGCACTAATATTCTGTTATATTAGTGGAGATATTTTGAGTGTGTAATTTGAATGATTGTAATAATTTGTAATTTGTTTTGATGATATTTTAATGGATTTATATTTGAGCTTTGTAATGTACCTCTGAATACAAATATGTGAACAAGCATTTCATCAACTGCCCCCCCACCAAAGATTTTATGTAAAATATTTATGTCCGTCTATCTCTTTAGTTGCAAATACTTTACTATTGTTGTTGTCAGCAACAACAAGATTTTTACCTTGCCTTTCTACCCTCATAGGATCATCAAGGAGGCTAACAAATGCTTTCAAAATGTTTTATTACTGCTATGAAAACATTTTATGGTGTTGTATCCAGTCCCCCCAATTGGGGGAAACAGCATCACTTTCAATGTTATTTAAACTGGGGACCCCAGATTCCCCCTTTAAGGTGGATTTAAAAGGAGAAGCTGGGTTCCCTAGTTTAAACATGTGATGCTGGAATCCACCCCCAAACAGCATTATTTTCATTGGTGTTTTAACTTGGGAGCCCAGATTCTCCTTTTAAATCCACCTTAAAAGGAGAATCTGGGGTCCCTAGTTTAAACAACACTGAAAGTGATGCTGTTTTGGGGTGGATTCTCCCCCACCCTGAAACAGCATCACTTTCAATGTTTGTTTGTTTGTTTATTATTGGGTTTTGTATATTGCCCTACCCCCGGCGGGCTCTGGGCGGTGAACAACATAAATCACATATATACAATAACTCTTAAATACATTAAAACAATTTAAAACGCAGCGATCAGTAACAATGTCCGCAATAACCCTCATTAAAACCTCCCAAAAGGGGGAAGAAAACGGGTCCCATAGATGGTAAGAGACCCAGAAAGATGAAGAAGAGGAAGAGGAGGGGGCACCTATCAGCGACTGGACACTCCAAAAGCCCAGTGGAACAACTCCCTCTTACAGGCCCTGCGGAACTCACCAAGATCCTGCAGGGTCCGGACAGCTGGAGGAAGAGTGTTCCACCAGGCAGGGGCCAGGGCTGTAAAGGGCCTAGCCCAGCGTGGAAAACCAGCCGCATCATTGAGGGGCCAGGGACTACCAGCAGATTGGCCTCTGAGTGCAGAGGCCTAGTAGAGACATATGGGGTAATGCGATCCCGAAGGTATGAGGGTCCCAGGCCATGTAAGGCCTTAAAGGTAAGCACCCATACCTTGAAGATGGTATGAAGATGGTTTAAACTGGGGACCTCAGATTCTCCCTTTAAATCCATGCCGAAGAGGGTGGATTTAATAATAATGAGGATAATAATAATAATAAACAACCTTTATTAGGCATTGAGAGAATAAAAGAAAGAAAGAAAACAAGCATTGGCAGGAAGGGGGTGGATTTAAAAAGAAAATCTGGGGAAATTGGGGGGGTGTCTGTTGTCAGGGGTGCAATTATTAAGATAGCAGCACCAACATTTCACAGTATCTTTGTGAGACCCTACTGATGATACCACCCAGGTTTGGTGAAGTTTGGTTCAGGGGGTCCAAAGTTATGGACCCTCAAAGGTGTAGCCCCCATCTCCTATTAGCTCCCTTTGGAAACAATGGGGGATGGGGGCACTCCTTTTGGGAGTCCATAACTTTGGACTCCCTAAACCAAACCTCACCAAACCTGGGTGATATTATTAGGAGAGTTTCCCAAAAATCCCTGAAATTTTGGTGCTGCTAGCCTAAAAATTGCGCCCTTTACAGGCCAAAAACGGAAAAACACTGAAAATACAAAAAAATCCCACAAACAAACCTGCAGTTTTTGCGCCCCCCACAAGGGGGCGCCGTGGACAACTGCCCACTTTGCCCAATAGGAACGCCTCTGACCACCATACTTTATCCGGCTACTCCTTCAAACATCCTGCCTCCTGTTTTCTGCTTTCTGTTACAATGGGATACATTGCTAATCTTAAACACGTCTAAAATTGTCTTAATACATTTATCTTTTACATCTCTCACTAACACACAACAGCATATCATTAAAACCATTTAAAACCAGAGTTTAAAATAAATGCAAAAGTGGGGAAAACTGTTAAAATGTTGAGAAGGAAGGAGGAATCACTGAGGGAACACCAAGTGAAACGAGCCACTGGATATCTACAGTGAAAGGTCCTTCTCAGAGGACAGGAGGACACTTTGACTGGGTGATTCCGACCTCTTCCTTCAGGGAGGCAGGAACTAAATCTTGAACTTCTTGTCTCCTTCTGTGGGAGTCACCATCCTTACCATCCTCAGTTCAGTCATCTCTAAGCAGTCTAACTTCCTATTAAGTAGAGCACAAACTTATAACTGTAACCTCAATTAACTGCCTAATTTAATAGTGTTTAGAGACAGAAAGAACAAGACACAACAAGAAATAAAAGAACCTGCTGTAGAATTAGATACAAATTAAACAAGATCTGCCATGGCAAAAGAGTATACAGATACTCTTCTGTATGAGTCCATGAGGGTCAAGACATCTTCCTGTCCTCAGAGGAGAAAGACCTTTTACGGTGAGTATCCAACGTCCCATTGTCCCTCCGAGGCAGGAAAACATCTTGACAGGGACATTCCAAAGCAGTGTCTTCAAAAGGGTGGGACATTGATCAGCACTTTAAAATATGCTGTAACACTCTCTTGCCAAAGGCTGCTATAGCAGAGCTTTGCAAGTCTAACTTCTAGTGCCTAACAGAGGTGGAAATGCTAGACCATGTTCAGTCTTGCATATCTCCTCCACAGAGGCATTTTTGGAGAATTTTGCATTAGCAGTGGAACTGTGTAAAGAATGTGCTGTAATGCCTGTTGGAACCTTCAGCTTCTGGGCTTTATAAACTTCTAAGATGTGTGCCTTGATTGTGGATCTAATTGCAGTTTGAACACAGCTTCCCAATATTTGGGTGACTTATGGAAATGAACAGTAGGCGGATCCGGATATGCCAAAAGAGTTTAACATTCGACAAAATCCATTCCTGAGTACAAATAGTGAAGGAATCTTCTATACCCATTTCAGTAAACTGTTTCAGTTGACTGGGCCTACTACACCAAAAGCCCACAACCAGTTTCCAAATGGACAATTGTAGAAGAGGGCATTACTAAAAGAAGACTGTCAGAAAAATGCAGCTGGTGGGTGGGACTAGACTCGGTGTTTCCCTTCTCAGCACAAATATTGGATTTGGCAGGCAGTGCAGTCTATGCATTTAAATGTGCATTGTACTCTTGTTTCACTTTAAACTCTATGTGAGGAAAGGATTGTTAAAAAGTGGTGTCATTGGCAAAAGAGGTGGAGTCATTGGCGGTGGTGTCATTGGTGAAAGAGGAGGAGGAGATGCAGCTGGGCAGATGTGCAAACTTCCAAGTTGAGGCAACACGTGTGTTCCAATAGGTCCCACGAGGAAGCTCCCGTTCCCAGAAATAAATGCTGCCCATCTGTGAGCTTGAAACCAGTTCTTGTGCCCTTAATAGGATTGCCAGCTGCGGGTTGGGAAATGCCTGGAGATGTTGGGGGTGGAGCCTAGAGAGGGCAGGGGTTTTACAGGGAGGAGGGACTTTCTGAGGTTAGGAGTACCAATGCTATAGAAGGATCCACTGCTTCCAAAGTGGCCATTTTTCTCCCAACGGTGAGCAGTTGACGTCACCTGGAGATCAGTTGTAAGAGAGGGAAATCTCCAGCTACCACCTGAAGATTGGCAACTCTAGCTCTCAAGGAGGTGGATGGGGATAAGTGCAAGCTGGTGTTTGTAGGCAAGCAACTGAATTCTATCACTTAAGCCAAGAACTGGCATTCAAATTGATTATTTTTTAAGCGCGCATTGTGTAAAGTGTAGACTTTATATACAGATGACTTCTAATTAGACTGAAAATTCATAGAAAGACTTCAGGGGAGAAAGATGCGGAAGATGTTTGCCAAAAGAAGGAAATCAAATTAGTTCAATTCATGGTTTGTACATCGTGGCGTGGGGAAATTAGCCTGTGCAACCCCTTGATTCCAGTTGCTTCAAAAATTAAAACGTTTTGGAGCTACTGCATTACTTTGATTTGAAAAACTAGCAGCCATATTTTATTAGACTTTGCACCATTTCCTGCTCACTGGCTTTCCAATATAATTAAACCTGTCAAAATATCTTAAGTGCTTACCAGATCACTTTTTTTTCATGATTTCAGTTTTAAATGGCTCTTAGATCATTCTGCTGTTTTTGTTTTTAAAAGAGGAAAAAAGAGGGCATTGGTTGGAGAGGCAATTTGCATGTAAAATGTCTCTGAATTATTTATGGAATATATACTTAATGGAAGTCCGCGTCATTGTTTATCCTAGAGTAGTGGGGTGAAAGCTTCAATAATCGGTGACCATATGGAGCTGTTGTACCTGTTGTACAGAGTCCAGTGCTGCCCTTCCCTTGAGAAACCAGGGCTCATGAAACATGTACCTTGCTATAGCACGCAACCAGAAAGGAAAGAGCTGTACTGCCAACACAGCCTGACACTCAGTACTCCAGCTATGCTGATGGCACAGCTGTAAGGCACCTATATGGAGCTCTGATCAGAACTTCAACCAGCCAGGCTCTGGCACCTCATATTGCAAAACAAAGTTGGCTTGGTTATAAGATACCTTAATCTTTTTCTAACAACTGAAACTCTAAAAAGCTGTCTCCCCACATGCCGACCTCCCTAATGTCTTTTTCCAGAACCAAGCTCTATAACATCCCAGGCCTGAATCAGGTGAGAAGATGGAAACAGTCCCTTTTGTTTTGCCCATGTCAGCTCTGTGATTTGGATTTATTGTCATGTCATCTGTGCTTCCTGTACACACAACTTTCCTACAAGTTATCTAAAAACTTTTCTGAAGTATATTAAGTGCCCTTTATTAGGCTGTAGTCATTAGTATTTTATTCAATTATTATATATCTGTGATTGATAACTGTTTGTAATGGTGTCTGGGTGAATTCAGGCCTATTAATGAGCAGATTACACAGCAATTATTTATGTGACTAAAGGTGGTGAAGGGACCAGATCCTAAACAGAGTTTGGTCTAACTTGAAACAAAACCATCCAACTTCCTTTTCTTCTTCCCATTATGAGCGCTGACCATCTCTCTTCCTCCTGGAGATCAGTTTTAATAGCAGGAGATCTTCAGCTATCTCTTGGAGGTTGGCAATCCTAAGAGAAGAAAATGAAATCAATGGGGAATGGAAACAGGATTGTCAAAAGGAAGAACTTTTTTTTACTCAGTAAGTGTGGAATTCATTGTTAGTGGATGTAGTGAGGTTGGATTTGAAGCAGGGTTTGACAGATTCATGGAGGAGAGGCCTATCAGTGGCTGCCATGGTGATTAAAGGGAACCTCCACTTTCAGAAACAGTAAACCTCTGAATATTAGTGCCAGATGCAACAGCAGGTGAAGGCCTTAGCCCAGGAGTTCTATCCAAAGTGGTGATCTGAAGCCATCAGTCAAATGAAGCTATTGGACTCCTGTCCTGAGAACCTTTGTTGCCCTGCTTCAAAGTCAGGAGGAGAGGAAATCTCACACTAGATTTATTCCAAACTTGTTCAGAATTTAAGGAGGGCAGGGAAGGGAGGGAGAAACAATCCTTCTTTGTCACAGACAAACAACTGTGTTTGATATTGGTCAAGCAACAGGAAAAAAATCAACTCAGTAGGCCTCAATAAATGAGTTGCAGAAGAATACTGTTTCATTAAGCTGTTCTTAGCTACTTTGCTGTGGGCAAGACAGCAGTTGGATTATCTAAATAAAAAGGTGTAACTCCCCCAAGAGTCAGAAGCACCAATTATTCCTGGCAAGAGGCTTTAATACTGTTTTTATGGTGATTTGATAGAGAACAATAATTAGACTTCAAAATGTCACTTTTAAAAAGACAAATTATAGGCATTTCTCCTGAACTATTCAGGCTTGTTTGTAGCATTTTCTTCTATTATAGTGTTTTGCATTTGGAGGGAAATGTTTTGCTTAGACAGCTCAGAAAACCAGAGGCCTGGTTAATTTGCTTTTGAATGTTAGCCATTTTTTGTTTGTTTATTTCAAATAATTAGCTGCAAGGTATTAATGCATTGATCATGAAGCTAGCAAGCTAGTAAATACTAATTAAAAAAATCTCCTAAAGGCAACATCATAAAGATGCTACTAACGTAGTCACTGTCCTTCAATGTTTAAGCTGTGAAGTTAGTGTTATATATAGCCTAGAGGCCTCAGAGAAAGGAATTTAATGTTTTCTGGTCAATGTCTCTAAGTGAAATCACTGGTGGGGCCCTTCGTAAGCATGCCAGAAATTTCCTGCTCTGTATCTGATTGTACTTGGCAGTAGGCAACAAGTAAACACAGAGACTAGCTAGACTTAGGCCCTTTCTGCACAAATCAAAACATTTCTAAAACATTTTCAGTCCCCTTTTTACAATGAAGTATGTCTGCACTCACCCCCTTGAAACAATTCATGGCTGCCATGACATGATGGAGGAATGGAAAGAGCTCAAATAATGGCACTAGGAAGACGTTCAGGGAAGCACAGAAGCATGGGAAACGTAATCAGTGGATCACACAACAACTGAAGCTGTTTTCAAAATGTTTCAACAAGCAAATTGTTTTAAAAGGAGATTCATTAAAAATGGTTCGTGGCTGCAAATAAAACGTATTTATAAAATGTATGGGGGTAAAAACAATGTGGAACTCCATGGAGGAAACATTTTACTTCTTGCCTCTAAATGTTTTTAAAGGTTTGTGTGGAAAGGGCCTTAGAAAGAGCTGATCTGCACAGACCTTCCAAAACAGCAGAAATGAAAACAGGGACATGTTTGTGTCTCATATCCAAGATCACAGCCTGGGGACTCCTCTCCCTTACCCACTGCTGAAAGTTCTTCTCTACCTGCTGTGCTCATTTGCTCTGTACTCCTTTAGTCGGTTTGCTTAACCACAGTTTTATAGGGTTATGGTGATGTATGGTGTCCAACTGGTACAGAAACTATAGAGCTGTGAAGCAGAGGTGGCAGAGAGGTAGAATGAGGTGTCAACCATACCAAAATATGAAGGGAAAGACCACAGCTTCAGGAGTTCAGAGCCCAAATTAAAACCTGATTATTAAGCCCTGCAGTTGAGTCATGAGAATATAAAGCTTCATGTTTATGGCAAAGTCAATCTGCAATATGTGCCCAGGAAAAAAAAAACCTGTTTATTATGTTTACCTTATTTACGGCCAAATTTAAATGTTAAAATACTGCAATTTTTTTTGTCAAGACTCATGTTTTATGGTCCTTTCTTTCCATTAATATTAAAATATGTAAACAGGATACATAAAAGGTGAAGAAAAGTCTGAAGCCCGTAAAAAGGTTTTTGCTGCATACCAATTAATCAAAGTGACTCTGTAGTCAGAGGGGGAAAGCACCAAAGAGCGTAACAGTAAATATTGCATAGTTATTAAACTGTGGAGGACAAGCCATCATCTCCTTTAAAAAATGCATCTTCATATGGCCAAACAGCCCCCTCTGGAAATCCATGGCCAAATCCCATCCTTTTCCATAGTTCTTTTTTTTAATAGTTAATGCCTATATAATGGGAGTCTTTTGGTGCTGCTCCCTTTTGCTACCTGCCACTTGAGAACTACTTTAGATTGCAAGTTATTTGTATAAAGCCATGTACTTTTCTGCTTCCCTTTTTCTAATTCAACTCATTTGCACTCAAATATGAGGTGTTTGAAATAAAGATTACAGGTTCTATTCAACTAACGCAAAACCAGATTATTTCACTGACCTCTTACCTAAAAGAAGAAGATCATATTTGCCATGGGCTGATACAGGAAAGACAGGATACCCCCCCATTAATTAATGAATACTCATGGAGAAAGCTTTAGTAAATTGTTCTTTGTTGCTAGTCCAGATGAAGGTTATGGAGTTGAGGCAAAATCCACCCTGAGTTACTCACCCTTTAAACTATGGATTTTCAAATGAGAGCACTGAGCAAAAGTTTAATTCTCTCCTAGAATTAGTGGAATTTTGTACTTGTTCTGGTTTATGTCCTTACAGCTTGATCTTATGTATCTTTTACTCAGAAGTTACATCCAAGTAAAGACTGTTTGTATCCGGCTTTAGATATTTTTTTAAGCTCCCTCAACCTCAAAGTTTCTGGGTGGGAAATAAAATCTTTAAAGTCACTGAACAACCAAATTTAATATCAACAAAATGGGCAAATGTACTAAATGATCCACTCCCCAACAGAACTGGCAAAGCTGAGTTGGGAATGTCCTAGGCATTTGAGGGTTTAGCCTGGGGAAAGTGGAATTTGGGGAAGGTAGAACTTCAGCAGAGTTTAATGCTAAAGAGTTCTCCCTGTAAAGCAGCCGTTTTCTCGAGGGGAACTGATTCTAAAGTATGGAGATCAGTGGTAAATCCAGAAGATTTTCAGGTTCCAACTAGAGGCTGATACCCCTGCTCCCTACCCAATCACATGCTTACAGTAAAAAATAAATTCATTTGGGTATATTATATTCCCACTTTCTGTAAACATTGGTAGATATTTTGATATGTGTGGTGACCGAGGTAAACAACATATGAATATCTGTCAGGATACACTATTTAACAAATATTTTCAGTTGGTTAATTGCATTACTATTCATAAATGCTCTGAACTATCCCACTGGTATGACTGCACCAGATAATTTTACCTATACTTTGAACCAAACATCAAGTCTGCACCTCATCAATATTTTTATGCCACCTTTCCACCCAATCAAGGTCCCCAAGGCAGTGCACATTACAACATGTGAAGAATTAAAAACAATATTTAAAATAATACAATAATACAATAAAAGCACAAATAATATCAGAATCAGGGAGGAGGACCAATAACAGTTATCGGAATTATGCCAAATGAACATGGGCAATCTGTAGATGAGCATTATCTGAAATTCCAATGGCGATCCAACTCTATAAAAACAAAGAAGGATTGTGGAGAGCTATTGGCCACCAGCAGTGCTTCCTTTCCCATTTGCTGCAAAGGCAGATAATGTTGTCACTACTGTTCATTAAATATCAATAGGCCAAAGGGAATGAACCTGGCAGAGTTAGATATATGGTAGATGAAGAACTGCAGGCCTCATAAAGCTGTTTGGCATATAATATATGCTTATCATTGAATGCTCTAATCAGCCCCAAGAATCAGTCAGTGGGCAGTGGCTGACACACTGGATGTATAAAGTTGATGGAGAATTTAATCTGAAAGGCGAATGTTTTTATTCAGGGCAAAAGAAGGCTGGGTGCAGATTTTATTTTATAAACCCCCCCCCCTCCGGGTCATGTGCAAATGCAGGGAAATTCTCCTAAAGCAAACCTTGCACGAGCTTTTTGCATCTTGCATGAATAAGTGAGGAGTAATTTCCTTTGTGAAAGTTATAAATTGGGCTAGATTTTTTAAAAAATCGAAACAAGCTTGTGTACTCAAAAGCAATTTAGGCACACTTGCTGTATTATGCCCTTCTACGCCTACTGAATTTCCCTGGACTTACTTAGAATGCCAATGTTGGTGTGCATCAGAATTCCTGTTATCTTAAACCTTACACCAGAAAATAATATATTTTCATGAGGGAGGAGACCCAGTGCCAAAGTAGAGTCCAAAACTAACGCAGGACTTGTTTTGGACAAGGCTATCCTTGCCTGAAAAGATCAGACTCAAAGTTTGTACAAGCAGTTAGATCCAGCATTGTAGTAGCAGTTGTAGCCTCCAGTATCAAAGCTTTTATCTTGTTGGCTAAATACATGAAGCTGTCTCCTCCTGCATCAGATCACTGGCCAACTAGCACAATATCCTCTACTTTGGCGATCGATGGTGACTTCTCAGGTCTTGGTAGCTGCAGATCTCATGGGATTCATAGCAAGAATATGACAAATGTAGAAATTGTTACAGGTCATGTTAAGAGTTCTAATTTTAGTATGTTTGTGTGTTATAAGGTTGTTTACCATATAAGGTAAAACTACATGTTGAGAATTTAGGAACTTAAATATTACTGTAGGAGGAGAAAAATAGGCAGAAAAGAACCAATGGGGGAGTTGTTGCTATGGCATATGCTTGTTGAACTGTATAAAAGAAATTGTAACCAGTGTCACAGCGTATCTGTTATTTTTGAGCTCCAGGCTGACAGGGTGTCTTTTGTAGCTGCAAAATAAATTGTTTTTTTTTCTTTCCACTCTCGGTAATAGTTATTGGGTTTACTGATGCCAGGCAAGATCCTGGAACCCTGGATCCTGTAACAGGATTACAATTGATCTCTAGGTGACACAGATCAGTTCACCTGGAGAAAATAGCTACTTTGGAAGGCAGACTCTTTGGCATTATACCCCATTGAAGTCCTTCCCCGCTCTAAATCCCACCCTCCTCAAACTCCACCCCCAAAATCTCCAGCTCCAGGCAGAGACGTAGCTCCATGGGGACGGGGGTGTGTGACACACCGGGCGTGCAACCCTGAGGGGGTGTGGCGAGGGCGTTCTGGGTCATGGTAGGGGCGTGGCAGGGGCGCTCTGGAGCAGGACGGGGCGGAGGATGCACCAGTGCACTGGGCATTCCCCCCCTTGCTACGCCTCTGGCTCCAGGTATTTTCCAGCCCAGAACTGGCAATCCTACCCACGTCCCACGCAAAGCAGTGACTTTCCTAACATATGCTACCTGAGACCTTTTATGGCAGGGATTGAATCTCAGACGTTCTGCGTGCAAGGCATGTTTTCTGAACCTGAGTGATGGCTCTCTTTTGCTCTTTCGGGCCAGTATATCTTCTGCTTACAACATTTCTTTTGATGCAGTTTGATGCCAAATTTGGACAGGCAATGGAAATTAATGGTGAGAGTCAATGAATGGTGAAGAGTAGCCTGGTACAACTCCAGACTTTCAGGGAAGTAACTGCTGGGGGAGAAGGAGTTGAAGCAACCTCTTCCCAACCCCAGTGGGTTCCAACAACTGCAATGACACTTACCTATACAGAACATGAACTCTAATGTAGAAGCAAATCCAAAAAGGGTGGTGGTGGTGGTGGTAATAGTAACAGGGATCTGCAAGTCCCTGCCAAGGCCTTTCAGTGCTTGCCAGTCAACTACCAAGAGTTCACAGGTTTCAGGTCCTTTCTCCCAGCTCTTGCCTGACTCGGTACAACAAAGTCTCTACCAAGAGCTTCAGTCCTGTAGCAGGAACCCCCAAAGTTCTCTGCTTCAGTCCTTAGTTCTCACTTTCCAGCTTTCCATCCTCCTTGGCTTGTCCCTCACTGCTATCCTGTACTTCCCTGACAAGGCCCACCAACAGTCACTCTCCTCTTCCCTCATCTCCTCTGAAAAAAGGAAGGCTAGCCTCTCCATACTGCTGGGAGATGCAGTCTCCCTGAAATCCCATTACAGATGCAACGTTCTCTGGGTTTTTGTGCACTTTCCAATTCCTGTGTGGCTATGTGCTTTGCAATGGGTTTGCCATTTATAGGGTAGTCTTCAGCTGTGAAGCATCTCCCAGTTGTACAGATTCACCCTTTTGCTTGCTCCTCACTTCCCTGTTCTATCCCTCCTCCTCACTTGCTTGCTCCTCACTTGCTTGCTCCTCACTTCCCTGTTCTATCCCTGCTGAAGGAACTGCTGTTAGATGGACAGGGAAAACCAGGAGGAACGAGAAAACTTGGGAAAAGCAATTACTTTTGCTTTCCCAGCAAAGCTGGGGCGGGGCGGGGGGGGGGGCAGAGATGCACTTTACCAGGTTTTGGAAACCCCAACAAGAGTCTGTTCTTAAGCATGATGTGTTCTGAAGAGGCTAAAATGTGTGTTAGAGAGAACCAGTCCCAAAGGGAATCAATGCTCACTGCGAAGTAGACCACAAGAGCATAAATGGTCTCTGCTTATTCTATGTTCTAGTAGTAAGATTTGCCTGACAAATGCAGGGAAATGTTTTTGACAAATTTTTACAAGAACAACTTTAGTGCCAACAAATTTGGAGGATGAAAGACCAGAAGTGACACCCTTCCTAAGACAATCTTGTGTTGTTCCTGTTAACACATGCTTTTGCAACAACATCTCACATTGAATTACTGCAAGGCATTGTACATGAGGCTGCATTTTTAAAGAGTACAGAATCTTTAAAATTCAGTGGCCAGAGTAATAATGAGGCCTATAGAACTGGTTGCATCTCACCAGCGCTTAAGGTTCTTCACTGTCTGTCTATAGTTGATCCAAGTATTGGTTCTTATTTTAACACATCAACAGTGCAGCCTTCAGCAGAGTGATATCATTCAAATTCAATGAAATTGATGGACTTAGAGAAGGAATTAATTTATTCTGCTTAACAGTGTACTATATATGATTGAGAGCTAACCTAAATGACCACCTGTTTCCATATGAAACCTGCACATGCTTGAAAATAATTTGGTAATTATTTTATGGCTCTTTTGTGAGCTCCTGGAGGAAGTTAGTTACCTGTCTTTGGAAACAGAATGCTGAACTACCGGTAAATATAAGGGGAGTTTTGAACCTGTGAGAGAAACATGTATTTTTTACTTAGGAGAGAAGAAATAGGTGCAGAATATGCAGTGCCATCCTAAGAGCACTTTCCTGGGAGTAAGCCCCACTGACTAGTTTGGAATAGGGTTCTGAGTAGACTGGTTCAGGCTTGCTTGAATAAAAACCCTTCTTCCTGTCTGTTACCTTTGTCTATATTTTCAAGACTTTAACAAATGATCATGCTAACACACATTTTAAAATGGCAGGGAAAATGCTGTGGACTTGATACATTAATGGCTCTGTCACAGGCATGGGCCTCATAAACACTGGCTAGTTTTCTCATGCATGTGGCTTCAGGAGAAAGCTTTGCAACCTGTGAAAAGTGTTTGGTAGTGGTTCAAAAGCAGCTTCCACAAGCTAGGTTTGTCCTTGCAATACTCTGTCATTTTGTTCCACCATCTCTAGAGCTAATATTTCCTACTCTGAACTCTATACCTTGCCTGTTCCAGACTCCTTGATCTTCCTTCAAAAATGCCAAAATATTTTAAAAGCGTAATAACTGATTAGATATAGACAGATCAAGTTCATTTGAATAATTCAGGCAGACCACAAAAGTTTCCGTTTTCTTGGTGAATTCAATGGTAGGGCAATTTCAATCCTATCTAGTACACGGTTGCTAAGTAGTAAACTACAGTGAGACAAAAAAAGAGAGATTTTGTGAAAGAAGAGATCTTTAAAGAGGAGTGTCCTGTGGAGAGAACAGAGTACCCTGAGGAGGAACCTAAAGAGCTGTAGCCACTGGAGTCCTATAGCAACCCCATGAGGAGCAGCATCACCACAGAAAGCAAGCCAAGCTGTAGGAAAGACTGAGGCTGAGAGACTTTTGCCAGGTCTGAGAGAACTAGACCGGGAAAGAGTGAGATAGAGTGAAAACACTGGGTTGCTTTTGGGTTCCAACTTTAATTGTGTTGTCTAAAGTCTGTTTATACCTTAGGCTCATTCCGCACATGCAGAATAATGCACTTTCAAACTGCTTTCAGTGCTCTTTGAAGCTGTGCGGAATGGCAAAATCCCCTTGCAAACAGTTGTGAAAGTGGTTTGAAAACGCATTATTTTGTGTGTGCGGAAGGGGCCTTAGTTAGGTTGCCAACTCTGGCCCAGAAATTCCTAGAGATTTGGAGGTAGAATTTGGGGAGGGGAGAGGGGCTCAGTGGGAATATGATGACACTCCTCTGAAGCAGTCATTTTCTCCAGCAGAACTGATCTATTTCATCTGGGTATCATTTGTAATTCCAGGAGAATTCAGGGCCCACCAGGACTTCCCATCACTTTTTATTGAACAAATTCTGTTTGTATTTTTAGTTCTATTTGTAAAGTGGGAAAAGTGACCAGGGGGTCTGTGGGTTTGCTTTGAAATTGTATTTTTCTTTATTTTGCCTACTGGTGGTTCTTTATTTTACTTGCTGGTTCAGATTAGTGGGAGCTAGTAAGCTAGAATCACTTTTATTTTTTCCTCTTCACCCCCCTTCCATTAAACAACCCAGGTTCCATAATTTTTCCCATCAGCTGTGGTTGGTGGGAGAAGCTGGGATACTGTCCCATACTAGCTGGCATAAGCAAAGGATCTTTTCCTGCTTAAATTATACACACTTAATCCTGGTCCTACCCAGAAAATTGCTTAGGGATAGCCCTGAGCTGAGTTTTTCTTGACTTGAATTGTAGTACAGTTAAGCGTGGTGGTGTTGTATGGTTTTCATATGCATGGAATGGAACTGTGTGTTCTCCATTTCCCTAACCACATTTTAAAAAATCAAAACAAATGTTGCCATTAAAACTGGTGCTTATTTTTGTGTCAATTGCTGTAAATGTCCTTTCGAAATAAAAAAAATGGTGCATAATATAAATGGCATTTAAGTGGTATTAAAACAAAACATAACATAAAAGAAGCTGCACTAAACAAATAATAAAAATGAAACAAAATAAACTATATGTTCTAATATATATATATATATATATAAAAATATATATATATTATATATATATACACACACACACACATACATACATACATACATACATACATACTATATGTGTTTTTGCAAAATAATTATTCTTTTGTTCTAAATAATTAAATAATTAACACAACACATTACCCTCTAAGCTCTGATTATAGAATAATCTATGTCTTACATCTATGTCTTATAAGTTTATCTCACTAAGTGCAAATGGTTTAAATAGCCCAAATAAATGTAGGAAAATTTTCAGATATCTAGAACACCAAAATACTGATGTTATCTGCCTTCAGAAACCCATATAAAAAAAATATGAAATTTACTATCTTAAAGCAAAAAGGCTAGGGACATTGTTTCACACTGAATTAATTTAAAGGACATTTTTTATAAAAATATTCCATAGATGGTACTATACCCCTGCTAATCTAGCCAAATTTAACAAGACAGATGAAAATAAATGTTGGAAGTGCAAAAAGAAAGTGGGCTCCTTCTTCCACATGTGGTGGGAATGCTGTCAAATATGAACCTTTTGGAATAAGATAATTGACATTCTAGATAAAATATTTCATACAAAAATAGAAAGACATACTGAAACGATTCTTCTAGGCAATAATTAACAACATTAACTTATTCCTCTATTTAGTAACAATTGCAAAAATAGAGATCACAAACATATGGAACTCAAGTGACATACCAAAGGGGAAGAATGGGAAAAGAAAATAACATCTGTAATGTCTATTGACAGAGTGACTTGGAAAATAAGAAACAATCCCGAAAAGTTTACTAAAAATTGATACTTGTTAATAAAATAAGGGAATATAATTGGTTCGCAAACTGACGACACAAAGTTTATATTTTATGGAATATTGGATTCAATGTATAGGACTTGGTGTACTATTTTAATGGCAAGATAACTCCTTTTGATTTTATTCATTTCAATTCTGTTCACGCTAATGCATTCAGAATTTATATATACTAACTCTATATTTTGTACATTAAGATATATTGATTTGATTGTATAGAATTTAATGAGTTTACTGTAATGATTGAAAAGGTTAAATAAATGCATATTATATTTTAAAAAAGAAAGACAAATTAGACATTTATTTGACTTAAATGTTGATACCTTTGTTTCCCCTTCAATGTGGACCTAAAGTGACTTACAACATGACATCCCAATCTGTGGTGTGTGTGTGAATTAAGTAGTGGAGGGGGTGGGGTCCTATGCCATCACATTTGTCCTCCCCGGGACACTTATCCTGGCAGACGGGCAAATCTGCTGGTGGTTCGCCACTGTGGCTCTCCATGACAGCCAGCACTTCAAGACAGTCAGTGCCCCTGTGCCCCCGCTGGTGCAGCAGGGGACTTCTAGAGGTGTTGTCAGAAGTGGAACTGACACTAGTCGGTTTCCATCTGGCTTTGCTTCCCACAACTGGCACCTGGGGCTTCGACTATGGCACCCTTTTGGGTAGTGTAAGCTCATGGAGAGATTTTCAGCAGCAGAGAGGGGGAGGGTTGCCTCCATGCACCTCCGAAAAGCCCTTTGGAAGTAGCACAGTGGAGTTGTAGCTGGGTGGTCTCTGGCCATCCGACGGCTCTGGATTGGGCTGTAACTCTCCCTTCCTCCATTTTATCTTTACCACAGCAACCTTGGGAAGTGGTTAGATTGAAACAAAGCAACCGGCCCAAGGTCACCAGTAAGTTTCCAGGACAGTGTGGGAAGACAAACCCAGGACTCCAAGATCTGCTGTGAAGCTCCAATTCCTATACCATTCTGGCTGTTTAAGATAATAAACACCTGCTTCCATGTGGCTTTGCCCTTAACTGGATCAGGGCACCAGTTTTAAGTTTTAGCTTCTTTATGTGTTTGCACGGAAAAAATAACTCCTGCACCCTGTTCTCTTGGGGACGACATAAGAAAGATATCTAAATAATTCAGTGGGTTGTGATGGAATGACACAAGCCCACCTCTCTTGAATTCAAGTCTTTCCCACTTCATAGAGGCCACACACCCCCAACATAAAGCATAATGGCATCTTCTCTCTCTTTCTTTTTAATCCCCTAGGCTGCTATATACCCAAAGCAATAGAAATATTTTACTATGGCAGTTTGCTCTTTGTGGCTTCTCGTGTTGGTATTGATAAAGTGTTATAATCAACACTTCGTCTTGCTACCTCATTTTAATTTTTTCTCCCTGTGTGTTTATCTCAGTGGGGAACTCTAAACTATATTTTTATAATGTCCTCTTTCCTTGCAAACTTTTATCTTCAGCTAGTGAAAGAGATTAATAATCCCCTTACCTTCACTGCAAAAGGTTTAATAAACAATGCTTAATTAAAACAAGAGAAGTACAATAAACCCAAAGGGTTTGGCTTTGGAGTTGCATATTTGTGTCATTTTTCTTGTTTGTTGTTGGGGTTAAAAAAAAAGAGGGTTGGGGGGTTGGGTGGGAGGGAGGGAGGGTAAGGGCCGGCAGAGAACATCAGAGTTTTATATTTAATTGAACTAACAGCATGTGCTGACAAGTAATAAATAACAGCAGAACGGAGTGACTAAATAAATTGGTTTCCCCGAGCAATGATTCATCCTCTGTCTTTCATTGCCATCAAGTTAAGAGAGAGCTTCTTTTTGTCAGCTAGTAGGGAAAATATTAAATAGTGCAAGAATCTTTTTTTCCTCTTTTTCAGCCATGGCAGACCCCTAAGTGTCCAGTATAACAAGAAATTATAACAAATTAAAAAATGTAGCTATTAACCAACCCCTCCCCTCAATAACAGGAATGCCACCCCACTGGTCACCTCCCTGTGTGTGCTCATAAGCAACCTGTCCTTCTGGAAAGCATCTTGTAGGGATTCAGTTTCAGCTGATTCAGATAGCTGGCAGTCCAATGAAATTGATTAGTGATTGGTTCAGGTTGACACCTTAAAGTACTCCTTCACAAGCTGCATATTTAATGTATAGAATTCATTTCCATAATGTATAGAATTCATTTCCATTCAGGATGCCTTCTAGCTTTGATTGATTGATTGATTGATTGATTGATTGATTGATTTGTAGGATTAGATAAAGTCATGGATGTATATAAATTCATTAATCTGCTTACTAACAAAGTAAGCTTTGACTCTTCGAAGCTTATACCTAGAAATCTGGTTGGCCTTTAAGGTGCTACTTAAACAACAAGAAATTCTAGCAAGAAATTCTGTCTTTGTCACACTGACACAAAAATCTTCAACAGAAGGCACTGGGGTCACTTCTGCAACACTCTAGCACAGAACATCTTCGTGCCCTGAACAATGTGTCTCAGCAGAAAGGAGAGGTGGTTTCTTTCCTCTGAGCTGGGCTATTATGGGAAGACCCAGCAGCAGCAGCGAGGAAAAAGCAGAGAGAAGAAGACAGAAGTTACGGGGAGGTTTCAGTGGCACAAATAATGGCAGGCTGCAAAGCCAAGTCAAAAGTTAGTATATCCCTGTTCTTGGACCACAGCTCTATGGTTATGAGCAGAGGCGTATCTCGGAAAAATGGAGCCTGGGGTGAAATCGGAGTTTTCTCCCTCCCCTCAGTTCAATTTTTCCTAGATACACCCCTGGGCTGTGAGGGGAAAAGGCTAACAGGGGCTTCCCTGTGGCGGAGTCCCCTTCTGGCCAGTCAACCAGGAACCTCTGGGAAGTCCCCACCACAAGATGCCCCCACCCCTCCTTTTTGCCTTGGTCAAGCTCAAATGTGGAATGGTGGGGCGGGGGGGCAGGAGCAGTCCCCCAGCTCCCTTGCACCTCTCACTTTGGCCCTGAGTGGTCCAGCCACAGAGCCCAGGAAGTGGCCCCATAAGAGGCCTGTGACAGTCGCTGGCTGAGCAACAGAGGCTGTGGGCCTCGACCCTCCCTGCCTGCCTGCAGAACAGCCACTTCCCATGGGGTCCCCTGGTCAGGCTGGAGCCCTGCGGGGAGGACCCCGCACCCCACCTGGGCTTCGGCTGCCTGAGGAGGCGGACTGGGGAACCCCGCAGGAAGCATCTTGCTTCTGCCCTCTCTTCCCTCCCTGTCAGGCATGGGGGGCATCCTTGGGCCTGGCAGGGAGCCTGGGGAGGGCAGGAGGTCTACAGCCATGGCAGTGAGTGGCCCCTCGACGGGTGGCTCAGGCTCTCCACCAAGTTGCCTGCCACAGCCGCAGGCCTTCTGCCCCTCCCTGGCCTCACTCATTCACATGGGGAAAGGAGGAGGTGTGTGGGCGATTTTCTGTCCCCCCATGTGACTTAATGGTGGGCCCCCGGGAACATATGACACCATATGTCCCCCTGACCAATATGGCCCTGGCTACTAGTCACCACAGCTCAAAGCAACCTACATATTCAGAGGACATCTGACTTTGTTCTCCTCCTGGTCCACGGGTGTTTAAGGTCTGGATGTACCCAAGGGAACAAGTTGAAGGGCAAGATCTAAAGTACTTTTGTCCTTTGACCCTTAGCTTAAGGGTTGCAGACAGAAGCTGAAGCCAGCAAGGTGTAGTGGTTGAGAGTGGTAGACTGTAATCTGGAGAACTGGGTTGAGAGTGGCAGACTCTTCTCTGGTGAATTGGATTTGTTTCCTTCCTTCAAGTATTCTGATTTGCAGAAATATAGCCTATGTGCAGCAATGATCCTACTTCTTGGAACACTTTTTAACTAAAAAAGTAAAAGTGCGTGCCAAAAAATACCCAGCTAAAAACTTGGGTTCTGGGATGTTCAGTCATGTTCCGTGTAGGCTTCTTGTCTGCTTGTCAGTTGTGATCAACACAGTTGAACATTTGACAAACTGTTTGCTGGTTTGAATAGGATGAATGATTGCAGTTGTGGTAAAAGTTGATTGCATGGTCTCATAGTGCTTTCCCACACATTTCCATTCCTATATCCACCTCCACCATTGCTTCACCTCCTGTAATTCACAGTGTTGTTAAAGTAACATTGCCCGAGTCCCATATGGGTTCCTGGCCTGCTATTCAGTAATATCAAAGGTTGTCTAGATATTGATGGACTCATGAATGTGCATTCTTGCAGTACAAGAAGTGTAGTTTCTCCTGCATCTTCCAAACTCTTATTGTTAAAATTTGCTTGTTTGATTGATTGATTTGGGTGACTGTATGTTTTGGTTCATCAGACCTGCATAACTCAGTGTTTTAAACAGAAAATTGTTCAGATTGAGAATATTTTCACATACAAATTATTACATTGCCCTATGGGAACTATAATGATTTTTGAGGAAAATCCTTTAATTTCTTAGACAATGATGATGAGCTGCTACATCTGACTACAGCCCCTGTATTGTAAGGAAGAAGTTTTTGAATTATTTGCAGCTCATATTTGCAACTATGTATTTACCAAGGTATGACCTACCTCTGATCCTGTAGCATATGAAGCTATTTATGTAGGAAATCCTGTAGAAATGGCTACTGCACAGCTACCAAGATGCTTGACATGGCATTCAAATAAAAGTCTGAACAAAAGTGTTAAAGTGATCCCATGAAAGGCTTGACTTGCATATAAATGAGTAGATCATAATGCTAAATTTGAATGTCTATCATGTTTGTTTTGATGTTCTTAGCTTCCTCTTGTGCAAGGAACTTGGAAAGGGAGGCACGAGACAGCCCATCTGCTGGGTGAACAGTAAGCAAAACACTGTTCTGAAAAGTGTGCTAAGTGCAAGCTTTGAATTGTTTAATTAATAAGTTCTCTAGGGAGCTATAGTACAGTTACCAATATGAGCAAAAAGTTGGTAGTTTTCAGTAGGTGGTGCTATTGCACCTCCTCTTCTTGTTTTTTTTGTGCTGCCAGAGTGAAACTGGTCTTGGGAAGCCATATTTAAATTTCTCCAATTCAGAGCAGAATAATAACATCCTGTGGTAAAATACTGCTTTGAAAAGGAAGACTCAAAGATTGACAAGGAGTATTCATTCTTCTCTTGGCCTACGATTTTATCATTATTAAAACGTTGGAAACCCCCAGCCCTACCATTCCTGTGAAGTTTAACATACCAAGTAATGTGGGAAGTAGTCATTTTAACTGAAAGGAATAGAATTGTGGTTATTCAGTTAGAGTGATCTGGAAAATACACATTACCATGTTTCTGTAGACAGAGTCTTCAAGCATGACATTTACTGATCAGCAATTATTGCCTTTTCCATAGAGAAACAGAACATCCTCTAGAAATATCACTTGGGCCACACAAGTAGAGAATATTATTTTAAATAACTTGAGTAACATGTTGAGCATAGTATTTCAAATAACATGAAAAACTAGCATTTTAAAGTACAGAATATAGATTGGCTCAGTGTTGTGCAGACATATCTTTAAACATAAGAAGTTACAATGGTCTTTGACATGTTGCTAAACTATTCCTCTATTGGAAAAAAATGTTCATAAAATTTCCAGACAATCCCAAATCTGAATAGAAAAGCAGTGCTTGTCTCAGGAGCATTTGAGTGAAGAAGGGGACATAACCAATTATTTATGACTAGAGGATATTTTGTGGCCCTAATTTAGGATGCAATATAAATTCATTATAGAAATTGTTTTCCAGGGCTGTGGGGAAGTTAATTCTAACATGTATCTCAAAGTAATTAAACAGACAGGCTATTTAATAAGTGAGATGGAAGAAAATGATAATGCTTATCATTAGTGTATTTTAAAAAAGATTAATTATCCCAATTTGTTCTTTCTACTTTCTAGATCCCCCCCACCCCAGTTAGTTTCATGAGACTCAAATCCTTTTTGGAATTGGGCTTTTGGGGTTCAGTATTTAAGGATCTTTGATGCACCACAGTCTAAGAAATACTTAGCATGAACGGAGACTTCTAGACTGAAATGAAATGGTTCTGCAATAAACACTTCTTCAAAGCAGCTAGTTTGTTTTTCCAAGAATACTGCTGCCTTGTGTGTGTGTGTGTTGGGGGGAACATAGTATAAATGGCAATACTGTGACACAAAAGTTTGATTCTAGCATCTCCAGTTAAAGGACCTCAGTGGTGTGAGGAAACACCTTTCCCTACCAGAGATCGTGGAGAGCTGCTGCTACTCACAGGAGAAAGTTTCGATCGATCAGTGGTCTTGCTTGATGCAAAGCAGACTCAAACCATTTTCTGTAGGTAGCAAGAAAGCTCTTGCAAAACAATGGTATAATTTGGCTATTTATATATTCCATTGGCAACATATATCCTCACAGAGGCGTATCTTTAATAAGTTTTGAGTAAAATCTGTTTTGTCGAAAACATTATTAAAACAAATCCATCAATTCTATCAGATTGTTGCTTTTGAAAATATGCATCAGTCTAGTCAAGGTTAACGGGCGCAAATATGCATCAGTCTAGGCAAGGTTAACGGGCGCATCACCACAGTATTCAGGAGAGCATCTGAAAAAGCCATCTGCCCTTTCAGAGATGCACAGAAGCTAAATTATTCACAACTGCTCTTTGGGCAGGACAGTTGGTTTTTTATGGCCTCAGAGGAATCTGACTGAAGAGGCTGAACTTGAAGTCAGGGTTTTGCTTTTGCCATAATATTTGGCCTCAAAGAACACTGCAGAAATGTTGGATTAATACACCACACTTTACCCCACCCCCAGGCTCTGTTGGAAAATCCCCCTTTTAAAGAAGAAATTCTGCCACTATGCCATGCATTGAACCAGCTGGAGGTAACACAATCAGAAAGGAGTAGTCTATACGTGACTTAGTACTTAACACAGGTTAGTCAAGTCCATTTTCTCTCAGCCACCTAGCTGTTTCAAATTGTGCTTCATTTTCAAGAAACTCTGCCTCAGCTTCCAAAGCATGTCAGATAGCGAGCTGGAGCCACCAAGGCTAAAGGGCACCCTTCAGATATTCTAAGGTGCAGAATTAATGCACATCTGGAGAATGACAGCAGCAGTAGCAAACTCTGCCCCATCTTATTTATTAAATATATACACCCTGCTTTTCTCTTGTGAGTCAACATGGCTTTCAATTCCAAGATTAAAAACACAGAAATACATTAAAACCCTGTTAGCACCCTGTCCCAAGAAAATACTTAAAGCTTGAAACCCATTAGAAGCCCTTTTAAAAAAATATAATGGCTTCTAAAAATGTTTAATGATGCTATGCTCCCTTCACCTCCTGTAGAAGAAGAAGAAGAAGAAGAAGAAGAAGAAGAAGAAGAAGAAGAAGAAGAGTTTGGATTTATATCCCCCCTTTCTCTCCTGCAGGAGACTCAAAGGGGCTTACAATCTCCTTGCCCTTCCCCCCTCACATCAAACACCCTGTGAGGGAGGTGGAGCTGAGAGAGCTCCGAGAAGCTGTGACTAGCCCAAGGTCACCCAGCTGGCGTTTGTGGGAGTGTACAGGCTAATCTGAATTCCCCAGATAAGTCTCCACAGCTCAGGCGGCAGAGCTGGGAATCAAACCCGGTTCCTCCAGATTAGATACATGAGCTCTTAACCTCCTACGCCCGCTTTACAAGGTAGGTGCTACTATAGAGATAGAATGGGGCACTTTAAGTGGGAGAACAACTAAAATATGCCAACCTAAGGTCTGTGACCATTCAAGAATCTATGTCCATGGTGGCGAACCTTTGGCACTCCAGATGTTATGGACTACAATTCCCATCAGCCAATTGGCCATGCTGGCAGGGGCTGATGGGAATTATAGTCCACAACATCTGGAGTGCCAAAGGTTCGCCACCACTGATCTATGTACATATAGATATATAAGCATATGGCTGTCTCCACACAAGCATCTTGCTTTTTCAGGATACTTGACTGTATGTGTGGAAAGAGTCACCTGCACATTCATACATGTCTTGGTTCAATAATACGTTCATATTATCAGGGTGAAGCTTACCAACACAATCCTGCTTCCCCCCCCCCCCCCATATGCATGCATGCTACTCGCTTAGAATGTCTGAAGAAAGTCAAGGTGCTGTCTTGTACTGCGCAATTGCTCCCTGATCTCAGGGATGCAGGAATTCTATCCAGCTCGTGTTATTGTGATCAAATTGGATAAATTTTGATGTATCAGTGATTGATTGATAATGTCTGAAGTGTTGTATAATCACAGCGATACAAGCGTTATCAGTTAAATGAATCTTCGCTTTGCTGCACCAGCTGACTTCGTGTGAGCTCCATTCCCAAATGCACTTCACTTCCAACAATGAAAAAAAAAATATTTACAGTGTAAATATTATAAAGGACATTAGCATATAAATAAACACAGATAATGGAGAAAATAGTATGAAGATTTTTTTTACTGCTAATGTAATTTCCTTCAATGAAGTAACACCAGATATTCGCGGATGACTCACTAAAAAGGCTATTGTTAAAGAGTACAGGTGAAGGTTAGGCTTTGTTTCTAATATAAATTCTGAATAGGTTATAAACCATATGTGTTTAGGAACTCATTTCTTTCCAGTGTTTAGTGGTAGAATGGCATTCACTCCAAAGACCTCCTTATTCATTTTATATCCACACAATGGGACAGAATAATGAAATTTTATATTCACATATCAGTGCTTGCAAATCCACTGGATAAAAGGCTGGCCCTATTTAAATGAGTAGTCCTTTCGTCCATAGACTTATTTATTTGGATTATTAAATCAGCATGTTCCTGAAAACTTCTGGAATGTAAAAAGTAACAGTTAGGAACAAATCATCAAAATACCTTTATATTTCAGGCTGGGAAGCTGCAAAAAGCGAAGCCTTGCTTATCCTCAACTTCAGAATGCTTCTAATTTTTTTACATTGCTTTAATAAACCATTAGGCCTTCAACATTGCTTAGAAATAGATGGCCCAAAGATGTGGGAACAGTCAGAAAGAAGGCTTCTGTTTGTGCCCTTGATGTTCAGACTTTGCTTATGGATGAGTGCTTTTATTATGCTTGTTTCCAATAATTTCTCACTACAGTAAGGGAAAGTTTCCCTTTCAGTCATGTTCGATCCTGGGGTACCACTGCAAGCAGTGATTTCATAGGGTAGTTTGTGGGGTAGTTTGCCATTGCTTTCTCCAGCTATTCTTTACCCCCTAGCTGTGTGCTAGGTACTTATTTACCAACCAAGGAATGGATGGATGGCTGAGTTGTCCATGAGCCTGCTGCCAGGATATCTGACCCACAGGGGGCTTGAATTCCTGACCGTGTGAGTCAAGCACTTAACCACTACGCCACGCGGCTCCTTCTCACTACAGTACAGTACAACAAAAATTGTTGATATTAAATTAGAACAGTAGATGGTTACAAATAACCATTGCCACACATTTTATCATATATCTGCATCTCATGTGTGTGACTTGCTCCTTTACAGAGATGATGCAGACAAAAGGAGATACTGTGAAGAATCTGGGTTGCTTGCGTTAGCCCTTTATAGTGTCTAGTTTTTCTGGACGCAGAACAAAGTTTTAAAACATCTCTGATTCCTTCCCAGGCATACAATCCATGAGTCACAAGAAACATGTTGTTGTCAGGATATTGCAAAAAGCAATGTGTGACATATGCTGGTCTTAAATGTGCAAGTCAGCAGAAAACTCACATCACAGTTCAGGTGTTTCTGGGTGAGATCATCCTGTTGGTGTTTGGATGGGCAGAACCAGCATAACTATAAAGGAGGCAAACAGAACAAGGGTGGCTGAGTTTGGTTTGCCTTGTGAGTGGAGTAGCGTGTTATACTGTGTGTAAATTCTTAGAAAACGTTGTACAGCATCTTGTCTGTGTTCCTGTGTGTGCAACAGAAGATAAAAGCCTTCCTGTTTGGAATGAGACTTGCGGTCTGCGTGTTTTTCGTAGATGCCAATAGTTACCTACTGGTATTCCAGACTGTCCAGGAGTGGCTTCTAGCCCTTCCGCTGGATTTTGGCTGACATTTTTTTTTAATGTGTGGATACTTAAATCCATGGATTAGGCCTACACTGACTAAAGTGGTTCCTTCAATTCTGAAAAATACAATTTGTGGGCTTAACCCCCTGTTTTCAAGGGCACTGTCTATACAAGTGTAGAACAATGTACCTACCTCCTCTGTCAACACAGGACACAGATTTCCACTTCCTCCACTATCACATAAGCTCCTGGTAGCAAATCATCCTTGTGGGTCCCTTGTGGGACACTTGTTTCTACTTTATTTTCTTTCTACTTTATTTCTGAACTATTATAAATTGATAGGCTTGAGAAATCTGGATTTATAAACTTCCTGGAGATTTGAGGGTGAAGTTTGAGGAGGGTGAAGTCTGGGGGGCGGGGCACATAAAGTCATAGATTCTAACCTCCGAAACTGCCATTTTCTCCAGGGAAGGTGTATTCTGGAGATGTGATTGTAATGCAATAAGTTGTGTTTGATATATGTGGGAAGCTAGATTGTAACCTTGAAGCCTGATGACAATTGGGATCTTCATATTGTACTTTAGGTTTTCGTTTCTTTTAGTGTTTTTTTTTATTATTAATTTATTAAAATAATTTTATTCTGCCTTTCTAAACAATCTTGTCTGTGGCATCCAAATAAACAGTAAAACAATAAATAATATAATTTGCTTAAAATAATTAGTACGGAGTGACATAATTCCATCCACAAAATTCTCAACAATAAAATAAAAACCAGTACAATCAGCAGTATACATTTCTACCCAATTAAATACCCATCTTGGGCAAAAAATTACTAAAAAACGTAGGCAAATAGAAATATTTTCATTTGGAGCCTAAAAACCAATGAGGAGTCAGGCGAGCTTCAAAGAAAAGGATTTTTCACAACCAGAAAGCCCTTTTCCTACTTGCCAGTTGTCTCACTTCTACAGGGAAGGGCACAACTTGTGATGAAGATGTCAGTTGGCAGCAAGGAGCCATTCAGTTCTGGATCTTGCTGTATTTTTTTTTTAAAAAAACTCTCATTGGTCCTTTCCATGCAGTTGAAATAATGCAGATGCTTTAAAAAGATCTGCTTTGGCTTTTTGTGTCCCCACTGCTGGCCGACAGAGCTCTAGTCAGTTTCAGAGTTGCATCCACCATTTTGTATGCTGCTGCATAGACTCTCCTGCCTCCACCATTTGGTGAAGGTGTCCATGAAAGTTCCCCCTGCTTGCAGCTCATCCACACGCGATTTCCATGTAAAAAGTAGATGAATAAAGCTTTGCCTAGCAATCCCATGCAATGTCATTTTTCCTTTTTTTTTTGGTTTTGAGGAGAATGTCTGCAAAACTAGGATGACACAAATATGTTTATTGCAGCTTTTCTAATTGTGACACTGTAGCTTCGCAGACATGCCCCTCAAACAATCAAAACAAAGAAGGAAAACAACATGCGCGCAGGATCGCTAGACAAAACAAACCTTATTTATCTACTTTTTAAAAGGAAATTGCGTGCAGATGAGCTGCAAGCAGAGGAAACCTCCGTGGGGAGCCTGCATGTAGAATCTGTGCTGCACCACACAAAATGGCAGGTATGAATGGCAAAAGAGATTTGGACAGGAGAAAGAAAGCGTTTTCTGCCTGCCTTTGTTCACTCAGCAGGCAGGAGATGTCTTCAAACTGGGTTTGGGGCGGGGGGGAAAGATCACCAGTTTAGTGATTTTTGAAATACCTGGGTTGGAAGAAATAAAATGTTTTGAAAATTTTTGGGGAAGAGAGCTGTGCAAACTTCTTCCTCAAAATGGGTTTTAAAATGTCCTCAAGATGTTTTACTTCTGCTGTGTGGAAATCACAACTCATTTTCGGTTCAGACACTAACTTTAAAACTGGTTTGTTATCCAGACCAGATGCTTTGAACCAGTTCTGAACTGATATAGATATGTTCCATGAAGAATCGTATTACACAGTTCAGTTGCAATGTGACTTTGTAAAACGGGCAGGAAAGAGACCGCAGTTTGAAATAGAGGGGCAGATTGTGTTTTGCAGTTTTAACTTGATCATTTCATTAATCACTCTGCATCTGTGCCTGACACCTCCCTGGGTCATCGGACCTAATTTTCCCCCTCTGGCTACTGTAAGAACAGTCATTCTGTATGGCTTGCTTTGAGGGTTGTTTTTTTGTTTATTTGTTTGTAACTTTTTGGCAGTATCTTACCTCCAACTTTCCTCTAATTTAAGGAGCCTTCCTCCAACTTAAGTGATTCTTCTTATTTATTTCTTTGTTTGATTTTTATCCCACTCTTTCCCAACAAAAATTGGCCTCAAAGCAACTAACAGCACTATACATGATTAAATAAATAACACAGGACATATAAAGCTGATATAAAACTCTAAAACCTGAATTAGCAATTTAAAAGATAACATTCTAGTAACTAGTTCCCTTAAGAAGGTGAACCCACAGCAATGGCCATAGTAACAAGGGGCACAGCACAAGACAGCTGAGGATAACAACCCTGGAGAAATCCAGCAATCCAAGTTGATGTACAACTGTCGCTAAACCATAGGCCTGTCACAACATGTCCATCTTAGAGGCCTTCAAAATTGAATCAAGTTCTGGAAGGCTCAGGTCTCATCCAAGAGGAAGTTCCACTACCTTGCCCCATTCAAGCAATCAGCTATAGACTAAGGGGCAGGGACATGGGTTGTGTGTGTTTGCCAACGATGTGATGTCACTTCCAGGAAAACGCAGCAGTGACATCACACCTGTCTAGGAACTGGCTGAAACTCAATGGTAAAAATCTACAAGTCAGAAGTGACACCCATTCACTCTAGGAATTGCTGAAAACTTGCTGATTTTACCACAGAGTTCCCAGCCAATTCCTCAAGTGGTGTGATGTCACTTTTGGGATTCCCTGGAAGTGACATACCATTGGCCATATATTTGTTTTATTTTTCTCTTGCTGCCACTCTGAGTGGTGGGAAATGTGATCTGGGGACCGGGAATTCCCTGCCTCCGCTGGGGGGCTAGCAGAACTAGGTTCTTCCATTTGTACTAATATTAGTTTGCATATATTGCATATACTGATTGAAGTAAAAGTCTTCATTGTCTTTCAGATTGCACTGTTAGGGTTTTAAAAGTGAGTACCAGCACTTTGTTCCTTGTAACAGGCAGACATCCCAGTGTGAGCTTTTTATAACAGGATCTTTTAGCATGATTAGGATTTTGTAAACTCCATGCTATTGTTTTGATTTATTTTTCATCCATCCTTACTGTAACTCCAGGATACAATGTTTCTCTCACAGCTTCTATTTTTGTAAACGTAACTCTGCCCAACCTTAAACTGTCAGAGTAAGCTAAAATAAGGTACATTTTTCCCCAGTAAACCCAGAATCACTACTAAAAAGGAGACAGATATGTATGGCCAAGAAGATTACAGGCAGTTGTTGCCTTCATATTGTGTAAGAAAATTTCAGTGTTTCAGATATATGCAATCTTCTTGCTAGCTGGAAACACCACTTGATGGTCTACCAAGACTGGTTTTTCTTCAATCATATTATTGATAACGTTCTGTGTAGCAACACCTCCTCCAAGAGATACTTAATGAACTCTGGGGAAAAAAACTGTTCTGAATAGAAAAGGTTCTATTATCAACAAATGGTAGCTGGAAAGAACTAAATAGGATTATGAAGATTATCCTTCTTTAACAATGCCTTAAATTTTTATCTCCTTATCCTTTCCTCATTGCTTTCTCTTTCAAGACATTATGGTTTATTGTGTCTCCGCAAGGTACCTTGCATGTGATTTACACACTGAACGGTCTGGCTTTCAGAGGAAGTTAATGATATAATATCCCCATTTATATTCAGAGCAGTCAACACTTTCTAGCTCTCAGAATAATAAAACCACCTGCATTTAATATACATGGAAAAATGGGAAGGCAAATAGCAGATATGGCACAATCAGATAAGTGTAATCAGATAAAATATCACAATATTATAGCAGATCAGCATCTGGTAATGACTTGAATTTTAAAAGACTGACAAACAGCATGGCCCAAAGCAATCAGGCATACCTCATTCGGAGCTACTTATCCCAGATATGATTGCTCTTCTCATATGTTTCTGGCAGATTAAACATTCAGGATTTCTTAGCTTAACACTTCTTGCGCTGGGTGTCTCTTTGGCAGAAAAACACTAGCATTCCCTCCTCCCCTGCTTAAAAGTGACAGCACATGATAGAATGGACGAGTGACTAGGGCTTGCTTTAATTGTTACAGTTGACTGAGCCAAGTCATTCCTAGCAGTCTTGCTTTATTGATGTACACAGCTGCCTGTGTGATCTGCCACCTGCCTTTGCGTTCACTACTCTGATTTTTCCATGTCTACCTCATTCCCAAATATTGATATTAAACACAGGAATCTTAGAACTGGTCACTCTGGCCCAGGGATTTACAGTCTTGTTAGGCCTGTGGGCACTTTAGGAATTTTAAGAAAGGATGGTGAGAACCACCACATAATGATTGTTATGAGGGAGGAGGAGGGCAATCATTGGTTAGCATGGCAGACTAGGTCCTATAACACCTGGGTTCTAATCCCCACTATATCATGGAAGCTTGCTAGATAACTTTGGGTCTGTTACACTCTTACAGCCTAACCTAACTCATAGAGTATGGATAAAGGTGGAAAGAATGATGTGACAAGCTGCTTTGGGTTCCAATGGTGAGAAAAGCATAACAACAACAACAGCAGCAACACCAATTAATGTTGTAAGATTCCAAACTAAGGATCTTCCCATGATAGAATCAACTATTTTTGAATGGTTGCTCCTTGCAGACACAAGAGTGATGTCTCATAGAGGACACATAGGCAATGTAGTCCAATTCCCATCTCAATGCAGGATCAGTCTAAAAAGCATCTCTGACAAGTGTTTGTGTACCACCTCCATAAGTATTCGATTCCAGTGCTGGATTATTTTCATTGGGAAAAAAAATCCTAATGCCCATTCTGCCTGTAATTTACACCAATCACTATGAATCTTATCCTCTGCTGCCAACAGGAAGAGCCCTCCTCTAAGTGTCAGCTTTGCAAATACTTAAAGAAATCAATCAACCTACTCTTTTCCAGATTGAACATTCCCAGGTTCCTCAGCCTTTCTTCATAGGGCTTGGTCTCCCTGATCATCTTTGTCACTCTCCTCTGCACCTGAAGTCTCCTGAGGTAACTCTGCCCCAACAAGGTAGAGAAAGCCGGAAGTGCCCTGGCCACAGGCCTTCAACTCATGGCTTCTCTGGTGCTCTGTGCTGAGCATGGTGGTGTTAAAGACATGAGGAGAGGGTGTTGATTCCACTATATCCTTCTTCTCAGACCATCCTTTCTGACCTGCCTCATGGCTTCTTATGTTAGCATATTCAGAACTCTGCTCAGGCCCTGTCACAATCCCGAACCTTTTATGAGATCCCCTGCCTTCCTGGGAGGCCAGGGAGCTGCTTTGCAACAACAGCCCAATCCCTTCCATGTCTCCTCATTGCCCTCTTCCTTGGATGAGGGGTGCTGTCTCCTCCTTAAATGCTGCCTCCTCCTTAAAGAGTCTACTCGATGGTTTAGTCTAGCCACTTAGCATGGAGGCTGTTGGTGGGGTGGGTAGGTGGGGGGTAATTCAGCTCCTGGGTTACCAACAAGGCCAGGATCAGGCTGAAGATGGATACTGGATCTCCCCCAAGTCTTGGTGATGACTGATGTGTGAATTACTTTGGGAGAGGGTGGGGACCTGTTTCTGGAGTCTGGATACAGGGTCCCATGTCATGAAAGGCTTAAAGGTAAAAACAGCACCTTGAACTGAACCAGAAACAAATCGGTGACCAAGGTAGCTGATTTGAAATAGATGTTATATAATCAAATCTAATTAGCAGATGAGCAGCTGTTTCTGTACCAATAGAGGCATTGTCTTCAAGGTCAGCCCCACACACAGTATTGTGGATTCTGCACAGCAAATGCATTGCAGTCATTATAAAGGAACCCATTTTTCTTTTTCCTGTTCACATGTGTGCCTTGCAGGAAGCAATTTGAGCCCATGGAAACAATTTGGGTTCCTTTCACACCTTTGCACAGAGATGCTTCTCTCTTTTTAAAAAATTTCCTGCAACCCATGCATAGCTGTGTAGAAATACAAAAATGAATCCCTGCGGCCATGCCAATCATCCCACAATCCAATTGGCTGCACCTGCATAGCTGCACACGTACAACAAGCAAATTTTAAAGAAATTTTATATTTGCCCAGTGCAGAATCCACCTATGCTGGAATAGTATGTCAGTCTCTGCAAAACTGTACTAAGTTATAGTGGGAACATGAGCCAACAACCCCATAGAATTTAAGCAGCTGTTGGTCTGTTTAGTGCCTAGAATGGGAGATCTCCTTGGAGTCTATGCACATTGTTACGGTGGAAGAAAGGACAGACTTAAAATGTCATAAGTAAATTAATAGTCTGCACAATCGTGGCAGCACAAGAAAGAGCTTCTGAGATCTCACAAATTACAATGGCTGTGTGTCCACCTTCCAAGTGGAAGTTCTGGTTCATGGAAACAGTAGCATGTCTAACTTGTATAGCAAGACTTCCTGTCTTTCCCTTTCTACTGCAGCCCACTAATTCACTCCCTCCTCCTGTTGTTATGGAGGCACAATCAAGAATAGCAGAAGGGGGGAAAGGGAAGGTCTGTAGTAAGAGAAGGGAATCAACAAAAATTGGTGGCCTTCTCTTCTGCCAGAACTGCCGTGCTGTTTGAGGACTGAGGCTGGATACAGGTCAGCACCTCTTGGCTGAAGGTTCAGTGGCAGTCCTGTATGCTCCTGACACATTTGAGAGCACTGCTTAGTGATGAACTGCCTTGAGGCACGTCGTAACAATTGAAGGCATTTTGCAATATTTAAACACTGTCCCTGACTTCTGAAAGGAGAATTGGTTTGTGATTGACTCTCTGCATACTTTGCTTTCTAAATTAATCTCTGGCTTTGGTAGAATAATAGCTGTTGCATTTCTGTTCTCTGCCTTCCAAGGCAATATATATTGCTTCATTATCACTTTGCCCCCAGAAGGGCTTTTCGTAATGCAAATTCCTCCAGCAAGGTCTAACTATTTGTAACTCTATGAACTATCTCTTGTCAAAATTTTCCTGCTCTTCTTTTTAAAGATCGCATGCATTGACTTTGTTGCCATTATCTCTGAACATGCTGATTTTTTTTTCTTGTTGGTGCATAACATGGATTGGTTGGTTGTTGGTTTTTTTCAGTTTGCCGTGGTTTTGTTCTCTGTGCCTCTTGGCTTATTTGTCATACTGGGAATTGTTCAACTCCACATATTCCACATCTTCAGGATGTTGTTATTTTTAATTTCCTTTGGAGTTCATATGAACATTGAATGCTTCAGTTTATAATTAAGGTTGTTACCTGTTCATAATGTTGATGGATTGTTCATATGTTAGGAACTCTGCTGCAATAAGAAGGAGGCTTGTAATGGATGGAGCTTGTCCCTAGTCTTGATTGCAATAAGTACTTTCTTATAAGAAATGGAAATAAAATGAGCTATGACTTATGAAGGCAACATTGTGTGTCTGAAATAACTCAATTCAGAATAGGTTGTTGATAAGAGAAGGGCTTTTGGAGATACCAAGGATGTCATTGTGTGCACAGTTGCTTGAGAGGAAGCCTCAATGAAACCAGACAGGCTTACTTCTGAGTAAACACAGCTGGGATTGAATTATAAATGGTTTAAAGCACGGTGATGTGTAATAATGTTCTTTATTTATTCAAAACATTTATATCCTCCCTCATCTCCTCAGACTTAAGGAGGCTACCAACACAACACCAGACTGCAAGGGAACAAAATATAACAATCCACTTAATGAGATTTTAAAAATGCACAGATTGAAAACATCCAGAATTAAAAATTAAAAACAAAACACTATTTTATCATGTGTACACCAAAAACTATATTGTGGTCTATAACAAGGGGGCTATAACAGATATTATACATCAAGTGACTTGCCTTCCAATTTTGTATTTAATAATTGCAAACAATATACCGTATCTAGTTACCCAGTTATAAAGTGGTAATGATAAATCCTACGGTGTCCTACTCATTTTCCTCACTGACTGCTACTTACTTTTAATATCCTACTACAAAATGCACGTATCTGGCTTCCTTTACGGTACATCTGCAAATAAATCCTGACTTTTTGTTACAATGTTCAAGTGAATGGCTACTGAGAAATAACAGATGCTTGTTCATACATGTGCCTTAACTTGGTTAGCTCCACTTCATAGCAAACACATGAAAAATTAAGCTACCTTTAGGGGCCTATGTATGTTTTTCATAATTGACTTGAATACAAAATACATGTGATGGCCTATGTTTGTTCTTCAGCATCATTGTTGCAGGCCAGGTCTTTGGTGTCCCAGTGAAATTTTCTAGGTTAGGCTTCCCTGCTGATATGAGAAGTACCGTAGGAGACTTGTACTACTTTGCCATTTGTTCTTGCTCTGCCTTCCTTTTACCAGGGTCAGGTTTGACAGTGGGCATGTAAGCAGCTGCAGAATTGATTCTGTAGACTTAATGCCCCCACTTCCCCCATTTTAGTTTCACTAATCCTTTAATTTCAGTTACTTGCTGCTCTCTAGCTGCAGCTGATTGTGTACATTAGAGGCTGGTACAAATACATTGTTTTGTAGCCTAGGTAATACAAGCATCAGTGCTGAAGGGAAGTTTTAATTGCCTTTTGACTTCCCAATTGACTGCTCCAGAAAGTCAGATCTAGGGGTGAGCTGATCTGAGCCTTTTCCATACTTCTTGGTTTTGTTTATTGTCATCTGGTTTTAGTTCATCTCGGTTATGTTGCTGTCATCTCGGTTATGTTCACCTGCACTTTTCACAAAGATTTTGTTGACAAATGTGTTGACTTTGCTTGGGGAAGGGGAAGTGAGAAACTGGTGTGAAAATGAACAATCAGGGGTTCACTTTGCACCTTAGAGAAACAAAACTTAAAATGAGGATATTCACATCAGTTTAGCTGGGTTTTAGAATTTGGTTTTATCCTTAAGCAGATCACATCTGATATCTTGGAGAGTTCATTCTCTTTAATTTGCCATGCCCACAGCTAGACTTTGCATACTTTGTACATAAAGACTGCATCTCCAAGTAAGGGCGATCTACATTCTCGATTTTGGAAGAATGCAGTTATGTTATGCAAAATGTTTTCCTCTCCCACCTTGCTGTGGTAGCTCTGAGTACTCATCCTTGTGTTTGCTGGAGCATCAGAGGAGTACTTCACAGTGCTTAAAGAACAGCGATCTTGAACACTACGCTACAGCATAACAGAAGGAAAAGAGGAAAACAAACATTGTGCCCTTCATTGATCTCATCTGTGATTCTAAGTGGGGATTAAAGAGGATCATTATATTCAGAAGTTATTATTCAAAAACTCTTACACAGTTCAATAGTTCTTTTCATCTAGTTTTGAAACAACATTTTACCAAGCAGAAGTATGAACTAAAGCCCAGAAAAAACTGCCTCTTGGACAGAATGGGACAGAGTGTGATGACATTGTTTCTGAATAGTAGGTAACTTTCACGCATGAAGCTTGGAATAGTTTTTGTGTCTATCAGGTTTGTAACATGAATGTTAAAAGTAGCTAGAATGGTCATTCACATTACAAATGTCTATCCTCTGCTTCCTCTTTCCCATGAACAATGACCCAATGTTCACATTGTGCTCACAAGATGCTGAAAGACATATGAAAACATGTGTGAAATCCTCTTATCTCCCTTGTGTTGTAAGGTTGTAGTGTAATCCTAAATAGAGTTTCACCCTTAATAAGGGTAATTTGACTTCAATGGATTTAGAAGGGTGTGATTCTCTTTAGGATTACACAATGAATTAAGTTTTTTTTAAAAAAAACCATCCTTGAATAGATGTTCATTATAAAAAGGTTCCCTGTCTGGACCAATCAGATATCCACCCCCCCGCCCCATTCCTGGCTAGACCTGTGATGACCAATTAATTCCATACAGCCAAAAGAGGTGATGGGAACATAGGAAAAATGCCACATGAAAGTATGGCTATAAAGACTGGAGAAGCCATCTTAAAGATCGGCTCCCTAGTCCCAGATTGGTTGCTTGTGGTGCACAAAGTCCTTAACAGTCAAGCCACCCATTACAAATTTCTTTGACTCCCATTCCTTCTAAGAGGAAACTGTCTCTTTAAAATGGAAATTAGCATTACAAATACCTCCTTTCTCCTTTCACTTCTACATTACCAGTGAACAGATGTGGGGGAGACAGGACGTTCAAAGGCAATTTCACTGTCATACGTGAAACCAGTATGAATGCTGGTAGCCCAGGAACGATCATTTCCTTTTCTTCAAAAGAAGAAAAGACCATGCCTGGTTATCTTGTTTGCTTGGATGCAGCTCAAATGCACAATCATACTAAACAGAGGGTTAGTGGAAAAGGGAGGGACAGATTCCTCTGACTACCCAAAACTGCTATGCTGGGAATGATGGAGATTTCACTGACAAAAGCTGCAAGGGACAGTGCCTGTAATAAGGAAGAGAACTTGAGAAGACTGAGTGAAAAAGCTGGCTGGACCCAACCTTGGGCCCCTTCTGCACGCACAAAATAATGCATTTTCAAACCACTGTCACAACTGTTTGCAAGTGGATTTTGCTATTCCGCACAGCTTCAAAGAGCACTGAAAGCAGTTTGAAAGTGCATTATTCTGCATATGCGGAATGAGCCCTAGATTCTATATCATCTACCATGATGTTTTTTTGAATATCCCTTGTTGCGCTGTAATATCAAATAATAACATTGAATAATATTTGAACTGCTTTGCAATTCTCAGTAATTCTTCTGGTAACCAAAGTAGATCAGTATTATTTCCCCAAATTCCAAGTGGAAAGACGAGGATGAACCAGTGGCCTACATAAGGCCATTTATTTAGGTCAGAGTAGAGGTGAGATTTATTGGGGTTTTCGCCATCAAAACTCAGCAACTGCACTATGCAAGACCTCCAGTGATAGTCTCGAGAGTCAAATATGGCAAAGAGATTTTGTGTGGATCAGAATTCCCATGGAAACTGGATGCAACAAAGGCCTACAAGCCCAACATGAGGATGTTCTTATAATACAGTATACTATCCATCATCTGAAACCCGGTTACCTAAATTTTCTACATTTTCTAAAATGTCAACATAACCCTACATGAATGGTACCCTTATTTATAGAACATCCATGTTCTGCAATCCATGTAACTGAGAAGATTAGAAGGTGGCTGTAGATTAGTAAATCAAGTGCATAACTGGAAATCAAAGTCAATTATGAATCCTGCCTCTTCACTCCCCTTTGTAACTGCTCCTGTCAAAATGATTTGAGAGTTTATTCTTAATAAAACAGAAATTGAACTCTTCTTTTTGGGGGGTTGGTTTCTGTTTTCATATAAAACAGGCTTCTTACCAGCATAAAAGAGTCAGAAAGCATTTATAACTATTGTATTTTCCTCCACAGAACGGTATATTCTCTTCTATTCCTTGGTAACTGCTGGAGATTGTTGAGCAAATTTATTAGGCATGCATTGTGTCTGTGGAAATAGATGAGGGATGATTTGTCATGAGTCTTTCTCTCGCCTTCTCTCTTTGTTTCGACAAAATGCACAACTCTGAGATGAAAGATGTATCTGTTTCTCTTTTGTCTTCTCTCTCATTCTTGTCACCTTAGCGCCTGGGGCTTTCGGTCTATTGTCCTCTTGGCTTTTACTGCAATCTCTATTTTTCCAGCTGCAATTGTTCTCTTCTAACGGCTTTGTCTTTTACAGGAGAGTTCAGCACTGTGCGGTAATGGAGGGTCCCCATCGCAGGACAAGGGGATATTATTTATTTATTTAAAACGCTTATATCCTGTCAACCTGGACCAATAATTGCATACAATAAGGTGGCACCTTTTTGGGGTGGTAGACTGACTTTTACTCTGTCTACTCCCTTCTACTTTTTGGACTTCATTCTGGATGGATGTAGTCCACTGCCACCATTCCAGTTATGGGCAATTTGGGAGAGCCTGGCGTGCCCTTGATTTCCCCTGGCAGTGCTTCCTTTATCATGAGGAAAGAATTATATGAACTAGTGAGTGAATCTTTTAAACACCCGAGTGCACAGTATCTAAAAGTAAGATTTCTAAAAGCTTGATTTTTAAAAATTGCATTCAGAACAGTAAAAGCAGTAGGAACACAAAGTAGTGAATAACTTGATTAAGAGAAAGGCTGTCCAAAACCATGGAGATCTCGCAAAATAAATAAATAAATAATAACAACTACCTTCATTGCAAAGCAATGGGATATTGTGCACAGATGCACTGGGCACTGAATTGTTGATTTGCTTGCACTGCAGAGCAGCAACAACAATTAGGGAGGCATTCAGTACACCTGTTCTCTGCAAAAAAACCCTCAATGGGATTTGAAGAAATAAACACACACCCACTGGGCAAAAAGTTTAGTACAGGCCCATCACCCAGGCAAAGAAAAACTATAGAAATATCCTGATGCAACCAAACAGAACCTGACCCTTGCAGTCTGTTTGTAGCCAGGTTGTCCTATCTATTCCTTGGAACCAAGTAAGGAAGGCTCATGCTTCTCATGTGGAGACACAGATTCCATTAGCAGCAGCCTACCACTCCTGATAAAGTCCAGGAAATGCATACTAGAGTTTCTTTGCTGGGAAACCTTTACAGACTGTCCAAATAACTTGCACCTCCCATGAAAATGGGGTGCATTTTGTCACATGGATTGGCAAGGTTGACTCCTGAGGCCTGATTTTCACCCAAGAGACTGAGGGCAGAAACAGAAGGATTAACACCTCTGCCTAAGAGGAAAAAATATTTTTCCATCAAGCACTCTGTTCTTTGGCTGTGACTCAAAAGCCAAAGAAGAGGCTCTGGGCATCTGAGAAGGAAAGGGTTTCCTGGTCCCTTGCAAGGGTTTAAAAAACCACATACACTGAACCCAATACAGGAACCATCAATTGCAATTACTAAACAAATTTTAACATCAGAATAAAACAACACTGCCAGGGACACCTTTTACTTAGCTGGTGTTCTTTCATGTTCTTTCATCAGCTAGTCCCAATATGGGGGTTTATTGTCAGCCCTGATACCGGCAGCTGTTGTTTTCCTGTGATCTTAAAGTTTGTTCAGTAATTGCAATCGCTGGCTCCTGTACTGGGTTCAGTGTATATGGTTTTTGATAACTCTAGGGGTGGCACTTGAACCCTTCATTTGATGTTAACCCTTGTAAAGGCTGCCATTGGCCTAGAGAATAAAAGTCTGTTCTGTTAATCATGGCCAAATGAGATGTTAGTTACCAGGTGATATCATTCATTTCCATGCCATAACAAGCTTCAGCTGTATTTCCACTCAGTAAGCTTCTGTTAAAGGTCCTGTGATTTTATTTCATGCCTATTGGCAGCTGTAGCAAGGGTTGAGGAAAATCAGCAAAAGGTAGGCGAACATCATAATGAATCAGTACGCTCTGTGGTACCACACAATTTAAAATACACACTTTCAGGTAGCTCCAGGGGCCGCAGTAAAAGGGAAATGTTGAAAAACTGGTGGAATTTAGATGTTTCCACTACAAAAACAGAGAACAAATTCCAAATGAGAACCACATTGATTAACCTATGTGTAAGCAATGACAAAAGAAAATTCAAGGGGGGAAAGAACCTGAGGGCAAAGATTCTGCCCTGATGTAAATATAAGTTTGTTGGATCGCTAATACAGAGGACAAGGAGAGAAGTTGACTATTGATTCAGAAGACTTTCATGTTTCTAACCATATGGGGAGCCTGTAACTCAATGGCAGAACACATACTTTATGTGTACAGGTTTACTCCATAGCATCATTTACATACTGGCCACTAATGCTTATCAAGAAGCAGCTATATTTCTTTATTGCTCTAAAATGCCACTTTTCATGAGGTAAAACTGAAGTCCAGACGTAATACATAAACAACCGACCAAAGTTTCAGGCAAATCTCTAGGTACTTGATATATTTTACCCTGTCATAATGGCAAAAATGACAATTATTCATTACACAACTATCACGTCTCAGCCAAGCATGAAGAGAAACACTGATGTATTTTTATACGCAAATGTCAGATCCTGATTTTTCCCATCTGAACTTTTCTTCCCAATATCTCACTTCTAAATGCAAATTAGACATTTTCACTATCCACTATTTATCTGCGCTTCTCCCCGTCCACCATGATTGGGGTAAATGAACATTTAAAAATATGTGGGGATGGGAGGAGAAAGAATGAAAGTCCAATTGTCTGACTGTTAAAAGAAAGGCAGGGGAAATGGTTCCAATGAAGTCTATAGGAAGCAGCAACTGTAAGTGCCAGAAAGAAAATGCTTGGCTTATTCTTCCTTCCATTCCCTTATATCAGTCAGCGATTAATATTAAAGTTTTTAAAAAATGTTATATTTTCCACTGGGTAAGTAGTTTAAAAGAATACAAACAATAACAAAATACATGTTTAATTCTTGTTGTTACCTGCCAGGCATCTTATCAGAAAGATAAGACTAAAATATTTTAAATACATATCATTGAATTTTTGGAATAATGGAAAAGGGAGACTTTTTTTTTAACTGAGAAAATCCTGGGTTGAGATTATGTGGATATGAAGAAATAGTAGTTGTTCAGCGGTAAGGAGAAGGATCTCTGCACATACTCAGAAGCAGAGCTTGCCTATTACCAGAAAACAGTGGGAAATAGTTGAGCAAAAGGTAATCTCTCTTGGGTCGACTTACTGTGAGGGAAAAGAGGGGAGAAACTAGGAATGGATTAGTGTGTGAAGGGGAACACAAGGTATGCCTGCAGTTTGTTAGCACTGGAGGTGGAAATCAGTGCTTGGTTAGTAGAGAGGGAATTACTGGGACTTAATCTGTGTGGGAAATATGTATTTATGTAAACCTTAATTCTAATTCTAGGAAGTGGACAGATGATAATTACTTAAAGGAATGTGAATGGAATTTTGCATATGGTTGTGGTCAGATAGAAATAGCTATTCCAACTGGAAGAGTAGATTGCAGTTGCTCTGTGGTGAGGGAAAGCGTACTGCATTAGGGATTCTCAAACACAGAATGTGTTTTTCAGGAGCTGTTCAGTAGCTGGTGGCTGTCCCACATGCCACTTTACTGTATTCCTTTTTAATAATTCCTTCTCCCTCTTTTGCTGTCTTCTGCCAGTGGGTGAAAACTTTTTTTTGGTACTTTTTGGGTTTTCTCAGTGATTCCCCTATGTTTGATTCTCTTTTTAAACTCTTTTAAAATTGTTTTAATGATATATGTTTTGGGAGGGGGCTGATTTTAATGGTTTTATAGTCTAATTTTATCAAATATGTTTTCAATCATTATCCTGCTTGCCTGCCTTTATAAGGGCAGAAAGGTGGGATATACATTCTGTAAATAATAACCATAATAACTGTGCAGTACAGAATAACTTGCTTTTTAGGCATGTGCATTCTCACACTGCCCAGTTAAATTCTACTACTACCTCAACCTTGCTGCATAACTGCTTCACTCCACTTTTAATTGTTGAAATAGGAAATTAAATCAGTCGCAAATCATATAAACCAGTCTTAAGTAAATGCTGTGTTTTAATAAAATCAGTTTTTGGCTAACTGTTCCCTAGTGATGCTAATGGCTGCCAGTTGGTTTGAGTTGACAGTGTCTTTCCGCACACACAGTTTTTTCAAAACCTTGACACAGAACCTGTTTGGTAGGCAATTATGCTGTTTGACACAAACTGACGAGACTGATTCGCATTTGATCACAGTAAGTTCAACTAGCACAATGCAGAGCATTCCAACACCTCTGCTGCATGCCACAATCACAGATTGACAGCCTGTCCCCCTCTTTTTTCTCCCCCCATAGGAGGGCAAGGTGGTTTAGTCCAAGTGTGGAGGCGGTTGTGCCGGTTGGCATCGGCGATGAAAACAGAGTTCTTTGTCCTTGTGAACCAAGGCAGTTGGCATAAGGTAAACAAGTTTACTTGAGGGAATGTACGGAGGCCCTGCTTAAGGGGACCGTGCTGAAACTTGGGGGAAACAGAAATGTTCCTGTAACTCGTCACCCTAAAAGATGTCTGTGGAAGCAGAATGATGTGGAAATCATTGTTGATGGTGGACCTAGGGGAAGTAGGGAGCCGGGTTCCTTGTGTGCTCCCACTCTTTCTGCCTGGCCTCGGTGCATCGGGTCCACTCTCCAGCTACTGATCCAGCACCTCATGTGAACTGGCCCGTGAGAGATCAAAGACAGTTACCTCCTTCTATAACCAGTCAGCCATCGACATAGCAGCCGAGAAGCCCTCTGTGAGGTTGACACCCACCACAATGTTGTATACGGGGCGGTCTCAGGATGGAAGCCACCTGCTGAAAAGTGCCCGTTACCTGCATCGTGAACTACCTGTCCGCATAGCACATCGTATCAAAGGTTTTCAGAGTCTCCCCTTCATTATTGGCTGCAACCCTACCATCCTCCATGTGCATGAGCTTTACATTCGAGCCTTCCAGAAACTGAGCGAATTTCCTCCCATTACAGACCATGAGTCAGAAGCCCAGTATTGCAAATTGGTCCGGCAACTCCTTGATGACCACAAAGACATTGTGACACTATTGGCTGAGGGCTTGCGAGAATGCTCAGCAGAAGCACATACAGGATGAGAAGCTGATTCGCTCTTTTCTGGACAAGATGCTCACTTCCCGCTTGGGTATCTGGATTTTGGCCGCTCACCATCTTGCTTTGCATGAGGACAAGCCAGCTTTTGTTGGGATTATATGCACCCGCCTGTTCCTGAAGAAGATCATTGAGAAATGGGTTGATTTTACCAGGCAGTTGTGTGAACACAAGTACGGGAATGCTCCTCGGGTGCGGATTAATGGGCACGTGGCTGCTTGCTTCCCTTTCATTTCCATGCCTCTTGACTACATCCTTCCGGAGCTGCTCAAGAATGCCATGCGAGCCACCATGGAGTCTCACTTTGACACACCCTACAACGTGCCAGACATTGTCATCACCATTGCCAACAATGACATTGACTTGATCTTAAGGATTTCAGATCGAGGTGCGGGAATCCCTCACGACCATGTTGACAAGGTGACTGATTATCACTTTACCACCGCTGAAGCCAGCACCCAGGACCCACGTATGAATACTCTGTTTGGCAACTTGGTGGAAATGGTCAACAGAGCCCAATCAGGGCCTATGCATGGGCTTGGCTTTGGGCTGCCAACCTCCCGTGCCTATGCCGAATACCTGGGTGGCTCTCTGACCCTCCAGTCATTGCAGGGCATTGGCACAGACGTCTACCTTCGCCTCAAGCACATCGATGGCAAAGAGGAGAGTTTCCGCATCTAGAAAGCCCTCTCTTGATGGGCTGAACCCCTCTCAGCTGCTGGACAAAGTTTTTATCTATATCCCCAACCCAGTCATGCCTAACCCAGTCATGCATGAGTTTTCATTTTACGGGCTTCTAAAACTGCTACTCTCCTGAAGCTCTTCTCTCCTGGATCTTTGGACACACCTCTTTCTGGTGCAGCTCCTGAGAGGGCATCATCACTTGCTGGTTATTCCAGCTCTCTCTTAGAGCACGCTCTGTGGTTCACAGTCCACATTACTGAGAAAGCCTGTGGACAAACCTGTTATCTCCTTGCCTTAAACGGGTTTATTTAAAGCCACAAAATGGCACTGGAGGAGACCAAAATCAGTTTTTGAAATTCCTCCATATTCTACCAGCTCCTTCCAGGCTTATATCACTGCATGTTCCCACCTCATTTTGTCCTCTTGGGCTCTTCTTAAATTGAAAGGAAAGACTTGTCTCAAACTTGAGGTGCCTCAATTTTTCCTCTTACTGCATCATTCTCTGGTGAGAATTTCTTCTGTGGCATCCTGGCTGGAAAACCAAAATTTACACAACAGCCTTCAGAAGGGGAAGGCTAGTTGTGTTGTGAACTGCACTGAAATATCCTCAGCTTGAGTGGGAAAGGCTGTCACAACATCAAAATGGTACCTTCATCACGCATTGTGTGAGTGGATTCCGGAATATTCTCCCACCTTCCTTACATGGTTACATGTTTTATCTCCAGTCTCTCTCACAACTCAATCTTTGTGCTGCCATGAACTCATTGGGGTTTTTTAAATTACAGGAATGTGGAGTTTCTATCTTCCCACTACCCTTTGGAGGCAACTGGTTACAAGACAGATTTACTTCTTCTTTTTTTGCTGTGGTAACTCCAATAAAAAGCTCCACTTCCACTTCAGATTCCACTTCAACACCCTATATTGCTTACAGATACTTTTTTATCACCTGCTTTTTCTGCTTCCTTGCAGTGAATTCCAGACTGGTTTTGAACAAGTCCCATTTGGTGGGTTGCTGCACCACTGTTGAGGTTGGAAACTTTGGCCTGTATACACTCCTGAATCCCATTTTCTGCTTATGGTACATTTGAATTTGATTATAGTGGTGCAGTTTGGTAGTATTACTATGCAGAATAATACTTGTCTAAGACAATTAATGTTGGTATACAGATAATCTCTGAACTTATTGGTTCTATGTTCCCTACCCCAGTGCAGAAATCAGCAACTGCTGACCTCATATTGTAGCCTGAAAGCCTATGCACACTTACTTGGGGATCCAATTGAATGCACTGGAACTTCTTATATGAGTAAGCATGAATAGGATTTTACTGACTGAGACTGGAAATGGTGAACATTGTGAGATACAAGACGGAAATCTGAATGACACAGTGATAAAACTAGATATATATACTCTCTGTTTGTAAATGTAAATAACATTAGGGCGTATTCAATCCAGGGCTGCTTTCAGATGAGAACGATTATTTGTGTAGCTCTTGCTGCTGCTATGAATATTGAAGCATCTGCATTGGCAACAGAATATCAACATGGAAGTTTTCTCTGCACTTTTCTTGCCTCCGTTGTCTGTTGTTTCAGTTTCCTCCCTTTCACTTATCAGGCTTTATCTTTTCTTTTTTAAATCAATAATAGCTATATCATTGTAGCATTATAACACTATGACAATTCATTGGAATTGGAATGACATACTTGTTCCCAGCTTTTATTAGAGTAAGCCACTAACCCTTTTGGCTGCAGAGTTACAAGGAGAAATTTACATAGCCAGTAACTTTCCCCTTATAACTATGCAACCAAAAGGCCAAGATGGCTTTTTGTAAAAAAGAAAAGAAAAGAAAGCTGCACACTAATACAATGTTGCAATAGATCTTTATAATAGTGCCATAATGATATAGCTATTATTAATTTTTTTTTACTTAAAAAAAGGTCTTCTGGTGTGTAGATGCGGGGTAGTCTCTAGAGGTCTGAAGCAAGGAAACTGACTCCAACAGGAGAGCAACCTGAAAAAAAGACAGTCCTCTCAAGGCACTCAAAATCCAAATGCACTTTGCAATCTTTCCTTAAAGGTGGTGTAAAGCCAGATTTGGTAAAGATGGCAGCAAAGCAGGAGAAAACACAGAAACAGGATGAGTAGAGGATGTCATGTGGTTTCTCCTGAAAAACGCACAGCAGTGAGGGAGCCAAGAAAGAATTAACCACTTAGGAGGAAACAGCCAAGAACAGCCAACATTTTCAAATGTTTCCATCACCACTGTTACTGTTATTTAGGCTGCTGATTCAGTGTTGTCACTGGACTGTGGGTGCCAACACCTCTCTAGAAGAAAAAAGAACAAGAAGAACATACTGTTTGATTTCAGCATTTTATTGACTTAAACCTAATGGTGGACATGTCCTTGTTAGACAGCTCTGAAACTTTGCTGTAGCAAAGTCTACAAAATCATTTTTACAAAAACAGGGAAGAAAACGTTCAAAAGAATCCTATTTGTTCAATTAGCAAAAACCACCCTGGCATTTCAGAGGCATTCTGCTCTGATTGATAAAATGCTGAAGCATCTCACTGACAGGAAAACACTTTTTGAAAATGGCTCACTGGGGTTGAATTAGCATTCTACAAATGTATCAATTTTATGGCTGGGCATATCTTCGGTCCTGTTCAAAATTAGTAATGCCAAATACTAAGACCCTGTTAATGTCTTAATAGGCTGATGGGCCCAACCAAGCATGCACAAAAGATAATTTAAATTAGCAGTCAGTTTCTAAGAGCAATTCTATGTTTCCTTCTTTGTCACTGTACATCCACCAAGAAATTGTGAGTCCAAATCAAAGATATCAGTTTTACAAATGGGTCTCGGGACCCATTGTAATTGAATCCCCTTGGATTTATTTATGTTATATAATTTACTTACATTTTGCCTTTTTCTCCAAAGATGGCCCAAAGTGACTTACAACGTAGGCAACCCAATCCATGCATGTGTGTGCGTGTTTGTGTGTGAATTTTTTCTGGAGTCAGCAACTCATTGGTGCAATGGGCAAATGTGCCAGTAGAGGGGCCATTTATCAGGGCGTCTGGGTACTGCGCAGCTTCATAGTGCCCAACTGATAAGCTGCTGCCATCATCACCCAGGCATGCTGGTGCAAAAGGCTGCTCTGGTGTGGCCAAGGGTAGGTTGAGGACAGGGCATCTTACAAATAATTGCAAATAATTGTTTGCCAGCCAATTGATCAATGACAAACAGCCGTCTGGCAGCTCCACTTTGGGGGCAGAAAAGGGGAGTGGCCAGGGGAGAGATTGCTCTGAGGCTGCTATTGGTCCCTCATAGCCTTGGGTGCTGGGTATGCCTCAGGCCTTGCTTGGCCTTTTAAAAGTGCTGAAGGAGGAGACTAAGATGGATATAACTACTCTGGTTCCCATTTCAGAAGGAAATAGAGCTAGGGGAGAGGAGGTGGAATAGGTTGTTGCTCAGTGCCTGCCTCTCCCCATCAGATGCCAGGGGAAAGTGCTGCAGTCAAAATGAACTTCAACACACATGACTACTGTGGCCCTCATCCTCAGCAAACTGTAATATGCAAATGAGACAAACACTTGTTTGTGTATATCCTGTAGGTTCATTCCTCATCCAACCATAATTGATTGCAGATGGAAAAGCTGAAAGCTCATAGCTGAGGGGAGGCATTTTCTCCAATACAGATTTGGCTTTGCTATAATGTAATGTGTCCAAAGCCCACCAAATCCAAATTCTGAAATTAATTGTTTGCACTTTCAATTTCTCAGCAAAGCAAGAAATTCCTGGGGAAGGGCTACAGGATTTGATTGCCTTTGGAATGGGAGAGTATTGGTGACTTAGGCATTTTTGTAATTCTTGCTTAATTTACAGTTACACAAGAACAGCCCTGGTGGAGGGAATAGGGCACTTTTTCATGGTAGCAGAGTTACTAATCCACATCAGATCCCCACATGTAGAGATTCTGCACCCTCAAGTACCTCATCTTCTGTGAAATCACAGCTCTTTCAACCTTTACTCTCCTTGTTGGAAAGCTCAAAATGGCAGTGCCTTTTGTTTACACTCATAGACCTCTGACCCTTCTCCTCAGCAGAGGGTGGGCAGCTTCTTCAAGCTCTAAGCTATAGAGTTATTTGCTGTCCACTAACAATTAGAGAGCTATAGGACTATCTAATAACAATTTGATTAATTGAACATAAGCTGACCATATATATATAAAGCTAACAGTGTTTTTGTTGATGATAGTATACCTCAGTAACTGCTGGGCTAATTCCTCTGAAAATTCCCAGCCACTATAGTCAGCCAGGTGAGAGTGTTCTTAGATTTTCACATACCTGAAATTTCACACCTGGCCCAGGTAAAACACCTTTTTCCTGGCGCTCCATAGTGAAGGACATGCAGCTGCCTGTGTGTAACTGTCACCCTTAGAATGTTCGTGCTGCTTAGAATGTTCGCTCAGATGGCCAGATATGAGCAGTGAAAACAGCACATAGGCAATAACTCGAGTGGAAGTGAAACACATACACACACATACACACGAGGGAGAGGGAAGGGAGGGAGAGGAATGCGGGCACACACATCAATGACATCGAGCTTACAGTGCATCAGGGTCTCGCGTGGTTTGGCATGATCCACTGTACTGCTAGCAGCCTCTGCAATTGATTTGCTACTACTGTTCCTTTCCCATTTCACCACAATAAGCCACAGTAACGCGTGGCAGGGCCCCGCTAGTCTATATATATAAAAAGCTAACAATGTTTTTGTTGATGACAGTATACCTCAGTAACTGCTGGGCCAATTCCTCTGAAAATTCCCAGCCACTATAGTCAGCCAGGCGAGAGTGTTTTTAGATGTTCACATACCTGAAATTTCACACCTGGCCCAGGTAAAACGCCTGGGGATGCATGCAAGGGAAGAGAGGGAGGGAGAGGAAAGGGACGGAGTGGGAGGCATGCAAGGGAAGAGAAGTGAGAGAGGGGAGACAGTGAGGGGTGGCATGCAAGGGAGGGGAGGTAGGGGGCCCAGCATCTTGATATGACCCATCCACCCTGGCGGAGGGAAAGGGAAGGGAAGGTGGGGGAGGGGTGGCATGCAAGGGAAGAGAAGTGAGGGAGGGAAGAGAGTGAGGGGCGACATTCAAGGGACTGGAGGGAGGGGCCAGGCACCCTAGATTCCCTGAATACTGCGGTTACAGTTAAGAAAACCAGGCACGCATTACTCAGGAGTAAGCTCGGTACACCAACTGTGACATACTTTGAATGGCTGCGTCGCGCCCCTCAGAGGGTTTCCTCAGAAGCAACACCCATTGCCACCAACCAAACTTACTCCCAGGTAAAGGATCATGACCAGCCAGCCTAGATGTGTGGGAGGGGTGCCTTTCCATCACCCCCCCCCCAAGGAATGCGGGCACACACATCAATGACATAGCACAGTATCAGGCTGCGTGTTTGCATGAGCACGTACTGCTGGCCTCTGCAATTGATTTGCTGTTCCTTTTCCATTTCACCACAATAAGCCACAGCAATGCGTTGCTGGGCCCCGCTAGTTCTTGATAACCAAATTCAGGAATGGTCCATCAGTAGCCATAAAATTGTTTGGGGCAGACTAATCTGAAAGGTAGATATGGATAGATATCTGCAAGACTCCTGTCAGTGATTAATATCACGTGTCTACGACATTGAAAGTGAAGGACTTTACACTGTCTCCTGCCTCAATGACAGAGGGGCAGATAAGAAAAAAGTTTGTCCGCCTTTCATTTAATGTGGTCTCCCATGTAAACTTTGGTGAAAAAGATCTCACAACCCATCCTTTTGCATTGCCTGGTCTGTCTCTTGCTAGTTCCCCATCCTAAGAAGGGACAGAACCTGTTGTTTTGGGTAACAACCCCACAGCAGGACAAACGGCACATATCCCTGACCATTTTGGTTGGGAAAATCATGCCAAAAGGAAGGTTTAAGCCCTGCCTTACCCTGTGCCACATCATGTGCCAAATTGAATCCCAGAGCACTTGGCAACTTTAGTTCCTCAATGTTATTTGTGGCTGGAAGTCAAGTTGGGAGCACTGACCAGGCTTGCATCACCCATATTGTCTTGTTGGGCCCTGAGACAGTAACTTGAAAACATCTTTAAAACAAACTAGGAGTTTGCTTAATTCTATTTTGTGTGTGTGTGTGTGTGTGTGTGTGTGTGTGTGTGTGTGTGTGTGTGTTTCTACCACATTTGGCTTGGGTGTTTGACTGATTGATGCCCATTACCCCCAAACAAATAGCTTTTTCAGAACTTGCCCTTCATCAGCACTTGGGGGATTTAGGAAGTGGATGAATTTTTGGTTATTGGTTAATTGCTTTTAGGTATGTTTTTCAGGAGATTTTATCTGTTATGATGGTGTTTGTATTGGAATGTTGGATGCATTTTTAGATTGTGTAAGCTGCCCTGGAAGGGCAGGATAGAAATCTACTAAATAAATAAATAACCAGTGATGGAAACCAGTTGAGAACAGTGAGGGCTAGCTGGCTATTAATAAGACTATTGTTTTACTCTGGTCAACGAAGAGAATTAGGGCCAGTGCCTAGAATAAAAGAAGTTGTTTATATAGCGAGAAAGAACAAATTAAGATATGAAAAATGATTCCATTGCTGTCAAAAAACTAATCCATTATTTGCAAACTGAAAAAAAACTAACCAAAGCTTAATCATTTTTATTAAAAGAAATCCCACACAACTTTTTTTTAAAAAAAGGAAAAATGAATATATTTTTATATTAAAAATCTTTTGGATCTGAGATATAATCATTTAATTGAAGAAATGAAAACAAGAGAGAGTCATTCATTTGTCTTTCTTAAGGCTTCAAGATGAATGAGGATCAAGCCTTCCATAGGTGTTCAAATAAATCATGCCTGCTTATATGAATCAAAATAGAGCCATATGACACATGGTAGAAATTTCTTCATGACTGAATTTCTTCTCAAGTTTATCCTACTAAAACAACTTAAAATGTTTACGCTAGAAGCAGAAGAAGAAGAGTTTGGATTTATACCCTGCCTTTCTCTCCTGTGAGGAGTGTCAAAGTAGCTTTTCAAACTCCTTCCTTCCTCTCCCCACAACAGACACCTTGTGAGGTGGGTGGGGATGAGATAGCTGTAAGAGAAGTGTGACCCAAGGTCAACCAGCACGCTTCATGGGCGAAAGCAGGGAAATTAAGCCAGTTTACCAGATAATAGTACACTCCTCATATGGAGGAGTAGGGAACCAAACACAGTTTTTCATCATCATCATCGTCATCATCATCATCATCATCATCATCATCATCATCATCATCATCATCATCATCATCATCATCATCATCATCATCATCATCATCATCAATTTCTTGTCATTGGGCACCCACAACGAAAATTACAAGCATTCCCCAATGCACACTATTTCAGACCTTGCACCCCATCCTCACATTCCCCTTCCTCCAACCATCACTACACAGCCCCAACCACATCAGCACGAAACCATGGAGTTCAGCATAGCCACAGCTCTAGAATAGAAGCTGTCTCTGAGCCTATTTGTCCTTGTTTTTACAATCCTATATCATCTGCCAGATGGTAACATTTCAAAAAGAGAGTATGCCGAATGAGACGGGTCCTTCAGAATATTCTGAACTTGCTTTAGGCAGCAGGAATTATAAAGTTCTTCCAAAGAGTCCACCACTCTTAATCACTGCACCATGCTGGCTACTCAGAGAACCTAGTTCATATATTTAGTGTTTATTGTCTCCTGTTGAAATAGGCAAGGAACTGCCTCTTCATACATTACAGAATACATAGGTTGAATCTGAGGTCCCCCCATCCCAAAGTCCATGGTGGAATATGAGTTGCAGATTCTCTCAATTCCCATGCACTCAGGGCTGATTCAGAACTCAGCTATGGTACTTATGGAAAAAGGGCTTTGACCACTGCCTCTGTGTCTTTTTCCTGACCTGCCATGGTCCTGGGGCTGTGCACTATTGGCCTGCTAAGGAAATCCATGCCACACTTGTGGATTTCCCCATAAAGCCAAATAGCACTACCAGGACTGGACCCTTGTTCACTCTGTAATGTATGAAGAGGCAGTTCCTCATGCTAATAAAGTTTCATTGGTAATGTTCTCCTTCTCCCTAGCAAAACTATTTCTGAGGAAAGTCCTGGCCAAGAAAAAAGTTTGACAGACTAACTTTGTTGTTTGGAGCTTTGAAAGAAAGAAAGAAAGTCAAACTGGTCAAACTGTTATAATAATTGTAACCTTTGCTACAGCATACTCTGTAAAGTGATGCCCTCAGAGGCTGAAGTGTAGAACAAACACACTTTACCTCACTTCAAGTTTACTCCTAGTGATCATAAAATGGCTGTTCCCCCTAGCTTAAATTTTTTCTGAGAGTAATCCACCTCACTCCTTCCCCCCCATGTATTCAGTCACAAAACACAGTTTTTCATTCTATCATTACCAGTTCCTTTTTAGATTTCTGCCTCTTGATGTTGTCACAGGCATCTCAGTAACCGAAACTCTTTTCTGAAGTTTTACTGGCATGTTGTGTTGTAAGCAGAGGCATATCTGCCCGGTGGCATGGGGTACCACGCCATCTGGTCACGTGGGGGGTGCAAAATAGCCCCCCCCCCATATGACCAATGAGTCAGCCGCCCCAGGACTCGCAAGGCGGCAACTCAGGAGGCAGGAGCATGCTAGGTTCATAGATAACTCCACCCAGACACAGGGTTTGCATTCACTAAGACTGTTGCTGCTGCAGGGAATGGAAATGGGAATCACTCCCTGAACTGAAAATCCCCACATGCAATACAATACTATCAACCACACCTTTGCATAGCAAGTTCCACCCAGACACTTACTGATTGGTTCCCCTGGGACATGGACAATATATACCCCACTAAAAACATTTCCTTCTCACTGGACACAGTGTGTAACAGACTTCCCTCTGTGATACACCTCTGAAGATGCCAGCCACAGATGCAAGCGAAACATTAGGAACAAGATGTACCAGACCATGGCTACACAGCTCGGAAAATCCACAACAACCAGTTGAATCCGGCCATGAAAGCCTTCAACAATACATAAAAGGAAATTGTTCCACACCAATAGCTATTGAATTGATATTGCTGTGCTTATCTGTCCAGTATAACTCTGTTGTTGACCATTGGTAAAAAATCTTTTCAGTGCATTTACATTTTGTTTCTTTTACATTTTTTTTGTAAAGAGCTAGACACAAACACCTAAATCCAGGAAAGAAAGAAAAAAGGGTGAAGGAGAGGGAGGAACTTTCCATTTTGTAGTTCATGCTCATATTATTTATTGTATCGCTTTGTAGAAAAATCCCACCGGGGCCTACCTTTAACATCCCAGACTGCTCCAAAGGCCACACTCAGTTCTAATTACCAGTGTAAATGGGGATTCTTCTCACAGATTTCAGTGGTGTTACTTCAGTTTTACACAGGTATAACTGACAACGGAATATGCCCCTGGGTCTTTGGATGAGAAGGTGAAGAAAATCAATTTCAATATTGAATAAGATGCCTGTGGAGAAGGTCACTACACTCTATAGCACTGGAATTTTAATGAAGGAATCTAACAATATGGGGTATCAAGGCAACTTTAATACGTGTTTTTCAGAAATGAACGTGGGCACAATTTATGCATTAAATGAAGCTGTTTATGCAAAGGAAGTAGGATGCTGGGGGTCTATAGCCTCAGGCCCTGAGATTTTCGTTGTGGGGATGGAGGTGGAGAATAGGAATTCAGAAAGGTGTTAACATTTGGTGATTGAAAAGAAAAGAGATGATACCACTCCTATCAATGTCAGTGGAGGATCGTTGTATACTTTACCTGGTATTTATTATGTTGGTCTCACTCCTCTCAATCCCTCTGTCCTGCAGGAAGAGAGAGAAAAATATTGAAAAGAGAAAAATGTTGTGGGGAAAATGTTTTCTACTGTACAGTTAGGTGAAGTGGCTGGGGTGGGGACCCCTGTAAAATAGCTTTCCCCTTGCTTCTGGCTGCTCATCCTAAGATTTATTTGTTTGCCTTGAAGTTGCTGAGAGGATGCCAATATCCTGAAAACTGAGTCAGATCCTGAGTCCTGGTAACTTTTTATGGGAGAGGGAGTCTGCAATTTCCTCTTCAGATTGAATGAGAATTTTTTTGTGACTATATGTGACTGCCAGCATCCCTGATATCCCCCCCCCCCCCGCCAAACATCATAACCCTTAGGTATGCTTTCTTGGGGGTTTACCTCTCTGTATGCCTCTCCCTGAGCCCCTAGGGGGAGGGCAGTATATAAATTGAATAAATAATAATAAATAATATGTCATGAGGCATGTTGCTGTGTACCGCTACCTTAGGTTGCCCCCATACACATGCATCCCTAGTATTGGCTGTGGGAGTCCGTATTGTCAAGGCAGCATCTGCAGGGACTGGGAAGGGGGTGCAGATTTATGGGCTAAGCTTGTCAGATAGTTGCCCCTGCCTACCTCTCAGTATGTGGTTGTGATTTTGGTGTTTGTCACTGGACATGGGGAAGCTGAAAGATGCTGAAATGACAGTCACGCGGCAAAGAGATTTGCTCCCCCTTTGGGAATAAGTGCCTCTTGTGTGGCACCCTCTCTGGCCATTTCCCACAATCAGGTGAAATGCTGTTTGATCTGTGTTGAAGACCTCAGAGACAGATTCCCATTCGGCAGGGCAGGAGGTGTGGCAGCCACTTGGTAGAGGTGTGATTGGCAGTGGCCATAGTCAATATCCTGTGCAATGCCAGAGCTTCTCCTATGGGAGGGGCACTTCGCCTTTTCCATTGCATTGGTGCCTATGGACTATGCTGCCATGTTTGATAGCATAATGGGTCGTTGCCAGGCTGAGATCGACTTAGTGACATCTAACTTGAGCCATCCCCCTTCCCCCAACTGGCACAGAGGGTTGTAGTAGCAGTATTCTTGAGTGGGTCCATGGCATTGCTGTGCCAATGACCAGTCACAGTGTGGCAACAGTGGGACTTTTAGCAGCTAGTCACCTCCCTGAGCACTTTTTGACTTCCCACTAGGATTGCGCTGAAACACCTGTAAACAGATGCCCTCTGTTTAAGAGGTTAGCACTGAAAGACTTGAAATGAAGCCTGTATTCAGAACTGCAAGAAAAAACTATGTAAAAGAGCAAAGGGAAAAGAAATACAAATTAATAAATGTGCGGGTGAATGAGTTATGAAGAAATATTAATTTAGAAAAAATACCAGCAGAGAGAAAAATTGTGATTTAAAGGAAAAATGGATTTGAAAACATTGTGCAGGTATAAAAACAGAAACTCTGGAGATTAATATATTAATTCTTATCTTAAAGAGTACTGGTTAAAGAAGATTTAATAAAAATGAAATGAAATCAGATAGAGCTACTTGAAGAAAGTACATTGAAAAAGCACAGGCATATCTCTTCTAACAAAGGCATGCTTACATTTAATGATATAGTTTACTGAAGTGAATTATTAAATATGATTTTTAATGTCTTCCGCCCAAGGCAGATTTTTAAAAAATCTAAATCTTTACTTTGTTTTTCTTTAACTTTGTTCATTCTTCTTTGAACTTTTACTCTTTAGATGTATGGTTCATTTTAGGTGGAATTTGTATGCAACATCTACAGTTCAATCCTAAACAGAGTTACATACTTCTAGACCAGGGGTAGGGAACCTTTAACACTCAAAGAGCCATTTGGACCCGTTTTCCACGGGAAAAGAAAACACTTGGAGCCGCAAATAATTTTTGACATTTAAAATAAAGATAACACTATATATATTGGGGTTTTTTAAACCTTTTACTCCACTGATTCTGAGAAGTGCATGGATGCGTCCACCCTGCTGCCTGCAGGGCGGGCAAGGATGGGGCCAGCGGCTCGGCCTAACCGGCCGCCCAATGGGCTGGGAGAGGAAAGCCCGCTGGCCGACCGCGGGCAGTTGGTGCGCCCACCCTGCTGCCTGCAGAGTGGGCAAGGATGGGGCCGGCGGCTCGGCTCATGGAGCCGCAGTGCAAGGGCAGAAGAGCCGCATGCGGCTCTCGAGCCGCAGGTTCCCTACCCCTGTTCTAGACCCATTGACTTCAATGGATATAGAAGGTTCTTCAATGGATATAGAATGTTCTTCATAGAAGACTTCAGTGGATATAGAAGGTTGACTTCAATGGATATAGAAGGCTAAGTGACTCTACTTAGGATTGCACTGTCAGTCACTTTGATGTTCAGTGGGATTTCTGTTCCTAAAACAATACTGGTCCAGTTCATATTTACTAGTATTCTCTAACTAGGGTGGACCATGGCCAGAGTAACATGGAGAAAGTAATGTATTTAATTTGTTTATTATCTGCCATTGTCAGTGATTCTCAGCATGGGTTAGAAATTATAACATTATAAAGCAATGCATGATGGAACTGTGAAGTTTCTTGGTGTCCCCTTGTCCAAGCATGAGAGGCAAAATATGGTCATATTGTCACTTCTGAGAAAGTAGATTGTCCATTTGGTTGGGCCACAGGTTTCCACAAGCCAGGACCATTGCTAGTAGAGGGATTTCTATGTAAGATCTGAGTTTAAATGCTTTATACTGTGGATGTCTGGTAAAAATGAACACATTGCTTCCCACTGTTGTGTAATATTATTGGCTATTTCTTCCTTGCTAAAACAAATAATGAATGGATACTGTATTTTACACTGGAGTCTGAACAAATTGCATTGCATTAAAATACTGCTGTTTTGGCTAGAGCAGTGAATTAGATGAGGGATATCCTGTAGGAGGTTTTTCCTACTGGGCATAATACCCAATTTATTTTCATTTACATTAATTTTTCTACATCAATGGCTCCAAGATGCATTAAACTATTAAATGCAAGCAATTCCCAGAACCCGAGATGCAAAATTGAAAGGTGTAATGAATACACATTTATAACGTCTATAAACCCCCACACTGACATGGATGATTCGTATGCAGAATTGTAGGACTCTGTTTAATCAGTCTGTGCAATCAGATGTCATAGAAGATGGCAAATATTTCAAGGGTTCCAGTGGAATAGGAGAAGAAATGCATTCACACAAAACCTTACAGTGTAATACAATGATGAGACAATGAATGGAGTTTTCAGAAATAAAAATGTGGAATTTGATAGACCTGTTGTTGGATCAGGGAGCAGCACTCTAACTTTTGTATTTTTTCCTGTTAATCTTTTTGATTTCTGCAACTCATTAGAAATTTATATCTTTCCTGATAATTGTCTTGCTTAAAGGACCCTTACATATATTACCACAGTGGATCAGGTACTGCATCTCCAAAACTTCTACACGTGGCACAATGCCAACATTTGGTAACCCAGAACCACTGGAAGGCGAACAGTCATAAGGTTGTCTATTCTCTTGAAGGAAAGTGGTACTTTAATGTGGGACATATCTACATGATTGGCTCCACCCATTTTGTTTCATCTTTGGCAAATTAAATTGGAAATGTGAGAGTTTCAGATACAAAGATGACCTTATGTGGAACTCAAAAGAATGAGAGTGTATACACAGAAGACAAGAAATGGTGGAGAGAAATGACTGATTCTTGCATACATGTCTAAAAGTCCCACAATTCAGTGATACTGAATTTGTAGCTGACTGCCTAAGCAGTTTTTATTTAGGTAAGACATTGCAATAGTGTAAGTCATCACTTTGACTTCTTTCACACTTATGTATTCATCATTTAATAGTAAACATGGTGGCTGGCATGTGTAAAAAAAATTCATCATGGGCCAAATACCTTATATTGTATCACCTTGCACCACCAAAAACACATCTATTAGGATCACATGAAGTACGAGCTCAGTGGTACATGCACATGCACATCTTTCCCACTCTCCTCCTTTCCCCAGTAGGTCTCAGGAAGAGCCGAACATCAGCTTTGCATACAGAAGATCCTAGGTTCAGCTCTGGCATCTCCAGTAAAATAGATCCAAGTAGTAGATGATGTGAAAGACCATGATGTGAAATGATAGGATAGACAGAATAGACAATAGAAATGTCAGAATGGAGAATACTGATGTTGACAGAACAGTGGTCTGACAGAAAAGCTGCTTCATATATTCATGTATGTATTTATTCCATCAGATCTTTTTAACTCATTGGATCATAGGACTCACATGGACAAAGGAGTCTATAATAAGGTGGGCTGAAATCTTCCCATCTCTGAGCCATAGAAGCTCTGTTGGTGCAAGCATGGACTGGGGCAATTTCACCTGGTTTTTCCTCTTCACTGTAGTCACTCAGGCCACGCATGTCATGTAACCTCCAGTATCAGGTTGTCAGAAATCTGAGCAGATTGCAAAGAAAAAGATCCCTAACTGGCAGCGTATCCACATATGCATAATACGATCCAATGTGCATAATATGATCCAAGCGTATAGTAATCAACTGGAAATAAATGGGATGTGCATGCATATGTGAACCAGCCCCAAATCTGACTGACATCTGTATGAAACTTTTACCATGAAGGTAGGAATAGTGTCAATTAATTGATGTGATGTTTTCTTTGGGATCTGGCTTGTACTCAGATGGTAATCCTCACCTTTCAAATATAGATTCTGGAATGAAAATGCCTGATTTTATTAGTCATAACATTGTTACTGTTGTGAATTGTGAGTGTGTAATTTAGAACAGAACAGAACTGGGTATCATTCCTCAAAACTGTTTATTCTAATGAGGGATACATCTTTTAATATAGATCATTGTGTCCAGAATCGTAACATTTGGGAATGGAGAAAGGGAATAATTTTCAAATGCTAATTAATTGAGAAGTTCTTGCTTTGACTTGCATAGATTTATAAAAGCCCCACTTCTATTCTGGTAAAATAATGGTGAATATAGTTTCCAGTATTAACATAGCACAGTATTTCCATTACTTTTCACATCTGGGAAACAGGTTGCTTTTCTGGATTAGAATCTGGAGCACGCTTCACTCCTACAATTAAAAAACTCCGGTACAGTATGAGTTTGGCTGTGAATTCACCTAATATAATGTGAACTCTTTCTAGGGTCTGTTCTGATCAATTCTGATGCAATGAGCAACAGAACATTGGTAATTCTTTATTCTTGGAATCTGTCTCAAGCCTTAGAATTTGAAAGAGAACCAAGAGAATTCCTGGCGGGTGTTTGTTTAAAATGGACACAACAGTGGCAAGTGGTTTTCGTAGAAAGTCCATAACTGTGTGTTTATCGACTGGATTTTATGGGGATTGATTTTTTGTGGCAAAAAACCTCAGCCGAAGACTATTGGCAGGTTTATTAAAGAGTTCAGGTTTGCTTCGTAGCTATTATGGTCTCGCCTCTGCATTTGCGGCCACAAGGTTACAAAAAAAACATCACAATTCCCCAATCTCACATTCAAAGGAAACTGAGCAGTGTAGTGATGCCCTGGACCTCTTCCTCAAATAACTGGAGAAGGCTTAGCCGTTGATTAGTTTCAATAGCAATGGGCAGATATCCTCCTTACTACTGCAAGGCAGTCCACTAAAATGTTGTTCTCGGTTCTCTTATCTCCTTTGTCCAATCTTTGTGTCATAAGTCAATGGTAGGACAATTGTGCTTTCTGGAATATTGAAACTATTCTGAGATTTCTCTGTGCCCACCAGCTGTAGCATCAGGAAATCCCAGCCCATTTTTACTGTGTTGGGATGATGTCAGTATTCAACACGGCCCAAGAAGAGGGATTGATGCTGCATGAGAGCTCCCTTTTCCGATCATGGAAAGGTGGATGGATCCCACATGGCTGCTTTTCCCCACCTACCAGCCATATAGCAACCCGGATAAGGGAAGTGAATCCATCCCGGATTGGCGAACTCCATATTTCCAGGTTAAAATTGGTATACCCTCGTGGGGAGATTTCGCTTCGGTAGAGCCCACGGCTTTAAAACAATGAAATGCGGTTCTTTTGATATTAAAGCCGCCAAATTCTGCCTCCAAAACACCCCAGAGGAGACGGGTTAGCTCTTTATCGCCATTTTATTGCCTGCTCTCCCGCCCTTAGCTGTTTTCAATCGAAACGTTGGAAAAACGGAATCTACGTAAACATACACAAACTACACAAACTACATAAACATATATGTTCATGTGGAAAATGAAAATAAACTGGAGGTCATGCATAATTCACTGGAGTTCTTCCTCCCAACCTGAACACACTGATGGGCAGCTGTGCAAAGGGAGAAACCAGAATAAAAACTACCCAGGATATTTTGTCCATGAGGAAAATGCCAATGTGCTTTACTTTTTCAAGGTCATGTTTCAGCCTCTTTCACACACATCTCCCACATAAGTTTTGAAATCATGGTTCTCGTGATAACCAGGAGCACTGTAAATATGTAAAGACAAGGATTGCTGCTATTTGTTTATTCTTGTATAGTAGATATGAGATAAGAATGTTAGGTCCTAATTAGATGTGAGAGTGGCAAACTCATTGGATCTGCTACCAAATCCAAACACAGTGTGTGGGTGATACGACATGCAGGATTGGCAGAAGGGAGAAAGACAAAATCTGGCTTGGGGTAATGTGGAACCACCATGAAAACTGCATTGGGGGGGGGGGGAGGGTTCCACGACCCCATCCTGTCTTCTGAGGCTGAACTTTTAATCCCTCCTCTCTCTATATAAAAATCTAACAGTGTGTTTGTCCCTGATGGTCTCCCTCAGAAGCTGCTGGACAGATCGCCCCCAAATTTTCACAGGACATCCCTCCCTGTTGCGGGCAGGTAATCGGACCTTCAAATTGCCAAAAGTCCATACCTGAGCCAGGTAAAACGTCTTTTTCCAGGCGCACCAGGCCATGAAGCTGGCTGTGTTTAACTGTCACCTTTAGAATGTTCGTTCAGCCTGTCTGCCTGTGGCCTGAGGGCTTGGTATGAGGGCTTAGAATGTTCACGCAGATGGGCAGAGATGAGCAGTGGAAACAGAAAATAGGTAATACTGTTCGGTAATACGAGCAGAAGTGAAACACATACACACTTTGCTGTGTGAGACGTCAGGTGGGGTTCCCCCCTACACACACATGCAGGCAACTTTCACTCTCTGTGCCTCACCCAATACTACCACACAACACACATACTCTCATACACATCCACTTCATCCTCACACACCTCCCTCTGCCCTCCCTCACATCCAACCACCACTTACCCATTTCCTCACCCATATTCGCCACAGCTCTCTTTTACTAAAAGCGAGCTGGACTTTGCCTTTTTCTTCTAAGAAAATCCGCGGGGTGGGGGCGAACCAACACTACTGGCTCCGCTTCTTTTGCACGTGGCCCTTTAAGAATCCAGAGAGCTGGCCTCGATCTGAGTGCCTCACCACCCTGTCTCTGCTGCCTGACTGGGATAGCCTCCTTGCCCCAGTTCTGCCTTACCCAAGCCAGGACTGTGTGTGGCAACCAGCCTCATGGACAGCGGGATTCGCACTCTGGACAGTTCCACTGTGGAATGGAAAGGGTTACCTTATACTAAAAACCAAGACAGCACCATATAACGATGTGCAATGAAAAGGGAAAGAGGGATTCCATTTGACCGCCCCAAAAGGCTATGCTGGGGATCATTGGACCTGCATGGACATCTGTGTGGGTTGCAGACTGTGATGAGAAGGACAATTGCCACAGCAAAGCGTGGCCGGGCCTGCTAGTTTTCTATAGATTTGTCTTAGCCCAAGTTGGCCCAGTGCTTTGTCTCAGCCCAGTTTGGGTCTGTTGTCTAGTTTGACTCTTACAGACCACAGCTCTGAAGTTTCCTGAAAAATATGAATATTTAGTGAAATACGTTCCCTTTTTAATAGGAAGTAATCCATTTTGGAGAAGCATCACACATAATTTGGTGCAATTGAACTTCGTCTTTAACCTTTTGCTATGATTTATGTGATTAGGTCACCAGAGAAAGTAGTTTTCGAAAGCATGATTAACCACTTTAAGGAAATCATTTCTGTCTTCAAGCACTTTGTGTAACTGTGCTCTTCAAGTGTTTGTCCGTCCTCATAAAATTGTCTGGGGAGGGGAGTCGGATATGTGGAAACATTTTGCTTTGAAGAATTATCTCTGATTTGAACAGTATGGAGCCTGGAGGACAAAAAAGTCAGTAGCAAATTGATTGGAGGCAGTTTTCTCCTGGTAAATATCAGCATAGCTGGGATTTCAATGGACCAATGTGCAGAATAAAGAACTATGTTTCTCAGAAACTAAATATTCATTCATAGCTTACAGGACCAGAGCCATACATTATCAATTAGCACATCTTCTGTGGCCTGTGATGTATTATCTATTCCTGTGAACAGACAGCACATGCTAATATATCAGCTGTTTCCTTTTTATATTTTAATCAAATTTTCTAGCATAACAACACTCTAGAATAATTGCTACCGAGGTTTGAGTTGTGTAGTGACTAAGAGCTAGATCTCATCTCACAAGGGAACATTAGGCAAGTCAGTATTATCTCACTCTCAGCCTTGCCCCTTCTAAAATATGAGGATAATACTTATCTACCTTGGAAGTCTGGTTTTACAGGTGGTTGAGATAAGTATGAAATGCTTTGAATTTGGGGGGGCTGTTAATTCACAGCCAACCTATGGTGACTCTGTAGATTCACCAGGCAAAAGACATTCAGACCTGGTTTGCTATTGCCTGCCTCTTGGTAACAGACCTGGACTTCCTCAGTTGTCTCCCATCCAAATACTGAGCAGGGACAGTCTGAGATTGCTAGGTTGGGCTATCCAGGCAAGGACATGCTTTGAATACGTTCTTAAAACAACAACAACCCCCCCCCCCCATTAGCTCTATACAAGTAGAAATTCGTGAAGCCAAATGTAGTTTATCACATATGTATGGCAAATCACCAGGGGCTCAGTATGCCTTCTGATTTTTGCTGCCTAATTTGTGCTGTTCAGCATCTGGCAAAGTATAAGATACAACAGATGTTATGCAGATCTGCCTGTATCTGTTTTTTTTAAATTAATGCATCAATGTCAATGCTGAGGGATGTTTTCAGTCATGCCTTGTGGCCTCACTGAGCATGTTGATTGACCCTGAGGCCAATTGTCAACTCTTAGCCTTTCATCTGCCCAATACCACATTTCTGTGATAAAGAAGGAGCTCCTAAGTTGTGCATCCAAACTGTTCCTTTCCCCCATACCTCTGACACTCTCACAAGAACAACTGTGCATGCATATGTGAGACAGAAAAAGATAGAGCAGGAGATCCTTCTTCAGTTTCTCCCAAGTCTCTTTTCACTTTTCAGCTACTATTAACATACTTACTTCTGCGCTGGGAATGTGTTCTCCTTTTCAGTGACTCTCCTGTCTATTGCCTCTCTGTCCCCTTTCAAAAATTTTGAATTTCCTATTAAAATGTTTGTCGCTTCTCAAGTTCTGTATGTTCTTGGCTTTTCTACTAGCACTTCTGGCTATTATTTCATCCTATGACTGATATTTTTTACTCTCTACTTCATGCAAGTTTACTTGCTGTGCACTGGTTAGAGGGGGAGATGCAGCGGTGGAATTCAGCAGGTTTGCACCACTTTGGCAGAACCGGTTGTTAAAATGGTGCTTGTAAACAACCAGTTGTTAAATTATTTGAATCCCAACAGTGGGGAGGTGTTTAAGTCAGGCGCTGCATAGACCAGGGGTAGGCAACCTTTACCACCCAAAGAGCCATTTGGACCCATTTTCCACAGCCCCGAAGATCTACCAAGCTGGAGAGGCAGCTCCGCTCCAGTTCGGCTCCTCCACTCACCTTTCCTTCCAGCCCTGGAAGGCGCCGGGCAGGGAAACTCCCTCTGCCTGATGGAGCAGGCAGCCACCTGCTCTGTGGGGCAGAGGGGGGATGGCGGCCACAGCCTGCCCAGTGCTGCCACCTCTCGTGCTGCGAGATGCAGTGGTGCTGGGTAGGGAAACCCCCTCTGCCTGATGGAGCAGGCAGCCACCTGCTCCATGGGACAGAGGGAGGATGGTGGCTGCAGCCTGCCTGGTGCTGCCGTATCTTGCGCTGCGGGAGGCAGCGGCGCCAGGCAAGGAAACCCCCTCTGCTCGATGGAGCAGGCAGCGGCCTGCTCTGTGGGGCAGAGGGGGGATGGCAGAAAGGGGATAGCGGCTGCTCTGCAGGGACACACCCATGCTACCCTCCGACCTCCAGGGGTCGGAGGGCAGCGTGGGCTTGTCCCTCCAGTCCTCCAGAGCAATGCTGGAAGGAGAGGTGAGTGGAGGGAACGCGAAAAGCAGCGCCCTCACACACAGACCCTCCTCCGGTTTGGCCCCTCCACTCACCTTTCCTTCCAGGTGGCTGCCTGTTCCATCGGGCAGAGGGGGTTTCCCTGCCTGGCGCTATCCTCTGACCTCCAGGCCATGTGGAGCCGCAGTAGAAGGCTGAAAGAGCCGCAGGTTGCAGATCCCTGGCATAGACTATAGTTGTCAGTTTTTCTCACTGTGCAGAGTTGGGGGAAGAGAGCCTGGAAAAGGTAAAAGATGGAAGGGGAGGAATGAAGTGAGGAAAGGACAGAGAAGGAGATAAAGCTGAAGAGGGGAATAATGATAAGTAGGTAAGTGAATGAGTGGGACAGTAGGAAATAAGCAAATTGGGAAAGCAGTGTGGGCAGCCAGGGAGTGGAAAAAGGAAATAGTGTGGGGAAAGGCATATCAGGAGAGTTGACATCCTTCTCCCAAGTTCTTGCAGGTTCCTTGATTGTTTTAGTATCCTATACAAACAAATGATGTACATCGCATGCATAATAATCACATGAACTGTTCATATAAACTGTACATCATACTGGTAAATCACAACTTTAGATTCAAACACATCTATAAAAGCAGTAGGGCTATTGTAAACTATGTAGACAAATATCAAAAAGAAATGAAGAAGGGACTCTGATCATCACTGCATAGTGGTAGATAGTAATTTAGCTGCATTTAAAGGAAATGAGATAGGTTCGTGGAATGTATGTCCATCAGTGGCTTATGATTAAACTTCCATTTTCCAGAAATAATAATTCTTTGAATGTCAATGCTGGGGGCAACAACAGAGGAGGGCTTTGGCCTCTGGCTTTTTGGCTGTCTGGGAGCATCCAGATGGCCACTGTTAGATACAGAATAGTGGACTAGATGGATTAAAAGCCAAAAATCCCACCTCTGGGTCAAGCTCTAGGCTGAACCTGCAGATCCCACTGATCCTGAGGCAAGATAAAAATGTGATAGATGCTCTGAACCATCTTCAGTGACATCCCTTATCACCCAATTGTGAGAGATAATCAAAGTCCAAGTGTGAGCATCTTTTGGGATTGTTGTAGGATCTATCAGTTTTGAGTGAACCTTGGAACATGGGGTAGAGTTATCTCAGCTTTTGGTTTGGGTATCTGCCTGAAGGTTATCAATTGAGATGCTCTATTAATAAAAATGATAAATAAAAGTAATAAGAACATTACAAATATGTTGTACCAAAGAAAAGTGGGACTGTAGCATTTCTTGTAACTGAAGAAGTACAGTGCTACTATGTATAGTACCAGTCAAAAGAGCCCAGGAGAGAGATTGCTGCTTTTTTGCAGAAATGTATCTAAATACTGACATCAAACAGAACAATTCTCTCAAAGGTAAGAACCCTTATGATGCAAGTAAGCCATGGAATACCTGTGGATGTGTGGAAATCTGGATTGCAGCCATTAGCCTGAATTGCAAGCTGTTGCTGGCACATTTGCCATAAAAAAAGACTTTTTCTGCAGACTCTGCTAGCTAAAAAAAGGCTGGACTGCAGCTGTTGCTGGCACCGTGAGTTGCTTCTGCATGCCAGAAAAAAAGAAGCTGATAAGTCTCCCATTGAAAATGGGAGGTGCCCGAGGCAGTTGTAAACTTCTGTAACACTAACTGTGAAGGGGGAAGTCTGAACTATTTAGCTTGGTTAGTGAGCTATCTGTGTTGTTTAATCCTTAAAGGTGTCTCCCAACCTATTGTCGAAGGCTTTCACGGCCGGAATCACTGGGGTGCTGTGTGGTTTCTGGGCTGTATGGCCGTGTTCCAGCAGCATTCTCTTCTGACGTTTTGTCTGCATCTGTGGCTGGCATCTTCAGAGGATCTGATAGTAGGAAAGCAAGTGGAGTATATATACCTGTTGGAGTGTCCAGGTAGATTTCCCCCACCCTGGACACTCCAACAGGTATATAGACTATACTTGCTTTCCTACTATCAGATCCTCTGAAGATGCCAGCCACAGATGCAGACGAAACATCAGGAGAGAATGCTGCTAGAACACGGCCATACAGCCTGGAAACCACACAGCACCCCAGTGTCTCCCAATCCTTTAAAAATAATCTACTGCCAACAATCCAAGAATAATCCACCATTTAACACTGGCGGCCTTTTAAAAAATGCTACTGGCATCTATTTTGTTTTGCAGGCATGCCCCAAGTCAATTTTTAAGTAGGAAATGGTACCCGTCTGATGGACACTGTAGTAATACATGTATAGCTCCAAACACCTTGGGAATGATTTTGCCTCTTGTCTCCTGAGCTGTAGAGCAGGCAGCAGCAGGGAAGACAGGCAGGAATTTATTGTGGTTCTATTATGGTATCAAGCCCATTATCCCTCCTTTCCAGCTCCTATCTAGGAGTACTTCACCCTATGCTTCTTTTACACTTATGGAACACACGTAACATAATAGCCATCCTTGATATAGGTGAAGCTGTAAAGAGAATATGTGTTTCAAGTTAAGCCCTTATAAACAATAACTTCCTTAAATTAACCATCTTTTCAGTACCACCTCATTCTCAGGAGAGTACAAGGGGTCATTCAAACATTTCAGGATAATTCAAGCATAAGGGTGATGGTGATCTTGAAAAACATGCTAGCAGAAATCTTGGACCTCAGTGGGAGCTTGATGCATTCCCATTTTTACATGGTTGCCATTGATTTTTTGTGTGTGAAAATGAACGTTTTTCACCTCTGAAAGGCTCTCATACTAGAATAGAATAAAACAGAATAGAACATTAAAAGGTCTCGGGTCCAAATTACTGCCAAGTGGGATGAACCAATGCCTTGGATAGTATTGGAGTACTTTTTGATCCACATTGACTGTGACCCTGGACCAGGCAGGGAGGTCTCCCCAAAAAGCTTTTTTTTTGGTAGATACCCACCTAAATTCTAAAGTCACAGACACTTAAAGAAGGGCATTTGGAGGTTATTTCAAGTGAAATATGGGAGAAAACAGTCATTATATCATTGACAGAAATGGCCATGAATGAGTGAAGGAACACAGAGCCGAGTAAGAAGCAGCATACTTACTATTTGGAAACCCAACAACCAGTACAGGAATGACAAAGCAGGACAAAACTATAGTTGAATTTATCCATTATATACCGGTAGTTTATTTATATCTGGACCATGTATCTGTAAACATGAAAGAAATAGCCTTCTCTTGGATTCCTTTTGTCATTGGGCTCAAAGGAAACAGGTTCCACCAACCCTTCATTTTTTTCTTTCTCTCCACCACTCTGATTACCATTTTAACAGTGTCAACCAGACTGCCCTTTCCCATACTGTCATTTCTTGAAGCTGTCACTGGGAGAATGAACCTAACTATAACACGATACATCAAGAGGTGCAGCACCAGATCACATGGTCAGGCTGAGCTCCATTGTACCTAACCCTATTATGGCATAAGTGGTACTGGTCTGGGGATAAACAGAGTCCAAAATGAGCAAGTAAACGATGGTCCTCAAGCAGACTGATTGATACAGTTTCATCTCCAGTAGATGTTTCCCCTGGCAGGCCAAACAAACAGTGGGATTAGTAACATACATGTAGAAATATTCTTCTTACTTGTGACCCTTTGGGTGCCTCAATTAATGATACAGGACCCACTACTTTAACAGGAGGGAGAAACAACCCCCCCCCCCAATTTCCAGGAGTCTATAAAATCTCAGGGACTTGGGGAAGCTCATTCCACACCCCCTATTTTTGCCTTTAACTTACTCTCAGCAGCTCGCACTGTGCCGTTCAGTTATCAGGAATACGAGTAAATTCTACTAGACATGATGCTGAAGGAAGAGGAAGCTGATTTGAATCTACTTTTTCGATGGCAACTGTGCATTAGTGTCTAGTTTCAACTAGAGGTTATAGAAAAATTAATTCATTCTCAATTTCCTTATAATTTGCAACATTTTTTAAAAGCTGATTTCAAGATGGAAAGCTCTCAAGAAGATAAAAATGCTAGACAGACATACCTTGTGTTAAATTTTTTTTGAAGCATGGCTTCACAACATGCTAACACTGTCTCCCCTAGACCTTTTCTTTGTGAGGTTTCCTTATGATTCAGCCCCAATAATAGCAAAGAGTTTACTTTATGAGATCTTCTGATATATAACATTTAATATTCTACAAATGGAAGCTTATGAGTCAATGTATTGCATCTCTGAAGGCCTCTGACAGGCAAAGAAATGTAGCAGCTGCTTTGCAAAAACAGCCAGACTACTATCAGTTTTGGTCCCTTTGGCACTTGAATTCCAGTGATTAAGGCTTGAAGTGATATAAAGTAATTGACCTTCTCTCTCCTTGCCTTTATTGGACTTTCTCGTTGGACCTTTCCAAACCTTTATAAAAGCTTATCAATAGTGGTGGAGCTGAGGGATTTCCCTCTCCCCCCACATAAGTGCCCTCATGAAATACTCCTCCAGGAAAACCTATTGCTTTGTAGGAAAGGAAGACATGAGGGCTGTTTCTCTTAGGAAGACATTAGATACTGACTCATCTAGATACTTCTTAATTTTGTTCATATTTTTATGTGAAAGAGTCGCCATGACTAGCGGCATCCCAATTGGAGTTGGAACACTTGGCTATGTGATGATGTCATTGAGAGCAAAAGAAAAACAACTCGGAGAAAGTCAATTGAATACAATAATTCTTTTTTTTTGGTAAATAGTACTATGAAAAATAATCAAAAAATGTTTCAACAGAAGAATATTCCCCCTCCCTCATTTTTATTCAGCCCTAACCGGAATGTTAAAAGCTGGAAGATTTGTGAACATGATCCCAAATTCCTGCTAGAAGACCTTTCTTTCAAACACCACAAAAGTCATTCTGATGTAGCAGGTTTCATATCATTTCCGCTGCAGGAAAAGGGGACAGTTTCTAAATCATTCCCCAAAGCAACATGAGAAGCAGCCCTCAGAGTAACATTCTGTGGGTTGACACAATTTTTGTCACTGCAGTGGAGATGAAGAGGGGGAGGAGAGGAATTTCAGTACTTTATGATAATGACTTTGGGTGATAAGCAGGCTGCTTTTCTGATTATTTCCAAAGGCAACGAACAGGTTCAAAGTCTTATGTTATTCGAACTTTAATTAGGAGCCTAGTTAGCATATATTTTAAATGTTAATCACTGTTCAGCCAGCCAGAGAAATTTTATAGGTCACAACCTGCCTGCTGTAGGAACAGTGTGTGGGTTTCGGCTGGTGCTCATGCCCACAACCAAAAAGAATACTATATGTTCATGGACAGCAACCTGGCCTCCAGCAAGGAAAACTTACAAGAGAGAAAAGAGCCACAGAATGTGTCTGATCCTTCATCTAAGGGCCAAACTAGACTTTACATGCACATGCCTCAATGTAGACCCTGACAGTGGCATTCTTTTTGGGGAAGCAGTGGGGTGTTTGTGTGTATGTGAGAATTTGTAGAGAAACCCTGGTGATTTAATTCCTTCTCCACCACTATTTTAGGCTTCTAGCTATTATTTATTTATTTGATTTATGAGACGCTGTTTCCCATACGGGCTCCTTCTGCTTCTTTCCGTTCCATGTGCTTGAAGGTAAACCTGTATCTGAAACACCACAAGGGAAAAGCTGCTTGGAGAAGACAAATAAAGCAGAAAAAACAGAGGGTGAGGAAAGTGTTAAGTATTTGCTCCTACACCAGTTCTTTGCTCTGAATCACTCCCCCACCCCACGCTGCTCCCTCCCAATAAATAAAGTGGCAGACTTGCAGGTTAGTCCACAGGCTGCAATCCTTTGCTTTCTTACTTGGAACAAGAATGACTGGGACTAAATTTGAATGGGTTTGGATTGTAACGACATTAGTTGGGAATGTCCTGTGTTATCGCTTTCAGGGGAACTCACTTTAAGTAAGCAGGTCTGCTATTAAGTTGACAGCCAAAAAAGATGGTGGAGGAAAGTAGCATCAAGTTGCATCCAACTTATGACAATCTGGTAGGGTTTTCAAGGTTAGAGGTGTTCAAAGGTGGTTTTCCATCACTTGCCTATGTATAGCAACTCTCGACTTCCTTGGAGGCCTCCCATCCAAATACTAATCAGGGCTGACATTGCTTAGCTTCCAAGAGCTGAGGAGACTGGGCTAGCCTGAGCCATCCAGGTCAGGGCAAAAAAGGAAAATTATGACTGAAAATAAAAATGCCAAACAATTTTGCTGAAAGTAGCCATTTTAAAGTCCAGCAAATTTCAGCATCAGAAAGCGGCAGTGCAATCCTAAACAGTTATACCTTTCAAAGCCCATTAACCTCAGTAGACTTAGGCTGATTTTGAACTCCAAAACTGCCCCTCTGTTGGCACGGGGAATGCCCTGATGCAATTGGGAATTTTGCAAAGTCCCCAGTGCTGCAGTTTGACTGCCATGTTTCTGCCCCAGAGCCGCCCCGCGGAAATGGTTTTGCTCCATTAATTTCCTGAAAAGGTTGAGGTCCTTCTGAAATGCCCCTTTGTTGCTCCGGAGGCTTCCGCTGCTGTGCAAAACTCCTCCATAGCAGAAACGGGGCCAGTTTTCCTACCCTGCCACTCTGGCCTGCCCCACCAATGGACAGGTGCTGAGAAGCGGCGCCCTCCCCCCTCGCATTGAAAAAAAAAGGAGGGAGAAACCTTGGGCAGAAAATGGCGTGTGCAGGCACTGCAAACGGGAGGGCAGCCATTCTTTTGCGCACACAAGAAATTTAGATTTAGATTTTAGATGGGGGTGGATGGGGGTGGAGGATGGCAATTCTGTTGCACACACAAGGATTTTAGATGGGGGGGTGATAGCGCCGATTCTCAGTGCCTGATTTGTGTTCAGAGTCATGTAAAACTAAAATAGTGAAAGTGAGTGGGGGAAATGGGGCAAGATTCAAACAAGCCGAATGCAGGAAGTGGAGGCTGCCCGCGCATGTGTGAAAGAGACTACAGAAGAACTCGTGGTGCTTGTGGGGAACCATTCGGGGGGTCCCTCACCAGCCCTGACTCAAGCAAAGAAAGAACTGGGCAGCAGTGGGGAACTACAAGCAGGGTGAGAAGCCCTGCAGCAGGTATGATCCCTGACTAAGATACAGAGCATTTAGAAAGTGCAAAATCAGCCTAGAAACATGTAACTCTGTGGTGGTAAGAATTAGCTGCACTCTCTCCCTGAAACTTAAACTAGAGGCTTCAGATAAACAGGTAGGTTTTTGACAAGAGATTTGTGAAAAAAGAGAGGTGACATTTTCTTCTGTGTTATAACTGAGGTTTCTTCTTGATGCTCCCCAGACAATCACGAGCTAAATATCTTGATCAAAGTTGGTGTATTCACTTGCAATCCTCCTGGAATATTTGAATCATGTAACAATATTCAACATTCCTGGAAACCAGAAACTCAAGCTCTTACAGCATCTCAACAGAGGCTATTTCCCACAGATACTTTAAGGGGTTCATCTTTAGCAAAATGGTCAGAAAATTGCCAAAAATCGCTTTAGGAAAATTGGTAGTAGTTGACAGGCCCTTGAGTGCCATATTTCAACATTTCATTCTCTGGGGAGTATCTTTCTTTCTCGAAGTCCTTGAAATGATGCCCATGACAATGTAATCCCCCTCTCAACTTTTTCATGATGGCAAACAAATCTTTCTTTAAAGATGATTCAGAATTATATTGGGTAGCTGATTCGTGGTCCCTGGGTTGAGTACACCTCTGAAGCAACTCTATCTGGCCCCAATGACCTTTCTAAATATTAGTCAAGGTGTAGTTAACTTTTTTCCCTCTAAAAATGCAAGAACTGTCTATCCATTTTCATATAAGTGCTGTGTTGCTTTATCATGCACCTTCTGGAAAGGCAATAGACAATTTCCAACCTGCCTCTTGAAGTGATCTTTCAGGAATAACATTAATTTCTCTTTTCCACCAGCAGATGACCTCATTTTGTGCAAGTGCACATGCTCCACATATACAATGTCCTCCTTGCTAGGAGATGCTGGCAGTATGCTAAAGACAGATCATCAGCCAGGCCATAGGACTGGCATCTGGCAAACAGAATAGCTCCCTAACATACAAAAAGTTTGTTGTCCCTGATTTATATAACAATCTGATAGCAATCAGGTTTCAGGCGCCTGGCATAAAAAGGAGTTGTATATCATGCATAATTTTTGCATCATTAAAAATTAAATCTCATAAGTATAATGACTCAAACATCAAGCCATGACAGTATCTGCCTGATGATGAACTGCTGTATGTTAAAAAACAATTCGCAAGGTAATGGCACAATATTTTTTTTGTGTTTAGACAGAATTTAATGGGAAAGAAAAACTACTTCACCTCAGATGTTTTCCTGTCAGTAATTGGCCAGGAGAAAAATGTTGTTCAATAATAGCATTCATTGTGATCCATACATATCCCAATTGTTGCCATGATTATTATTGCTATTATTAATGCTACCATGTTGCAATGGGAATTGTAGTTTCTTAAAAACCCTATGAGGGAGACTTTGGAGCTGCAGACTAAAAGCAAGCTCTTGGAATCAAGTTGTTCATCCCATTCTTGCCATCTCTGGTTTATTTGTGACAAGCTCACTTGCTTTCACATCCCTGAGCCCATGAATAAACCAACTCTTTCTTGCCATACAAACTCCGATCTCCCTATCATGTCTGAATGCAGTCTACACATTGATTGCTACTTTTGTTTCTTGTTTCACCCTGCTCTTTCACTTTTCTTCCCTAGAACTAGATTGAAAACTCTTTAGGGTAGGAACGTTGTGTTTTAATAGCTGCAGTTTGTTTTCATTGACAATATTCAGAGGTTTACCCCATTAGACAGGTTGTAGTCTGTTGCCAGACAGACTAGATCCCTGGAAACTGAAAGGAAAAGAGCAGAGTAGGAAGAGGAAATAAAGATGGAGGAGTAATTAGAGCAGGGGCTGTGAGAAAGACAGAATAATAAAACCTCGTGACCACCAGCACCAGCACCAGCACCACCAGCACCACCACGAATACTACACCGATACATTACAACTTCCCAGGCCTCTGAGTGAGGCTCGAATTGTAATGAAGGCCAACAACCAACTAAAGATCAGGCAGCTGTGAAATCTACCATAATAATAAGCATTTATTGTCATTGGGCACCCACAATGAAAATTGCAAGCATTCCCCGATGCACACTATTTCAGACCTCACACCCCATCCTTACATTCCCCTTCCTCCAACCATCACTACACAGCCCCAACCACATCAGCACGAAACCATGGAGTTCAGCATAGCCACAGCTCTAGAATAGAAGTTGTCTCTGAGCATATTTGTCCTTGTTTTCATAATCCTATATCATCTGCCAGATGGTAACATTTCAAAAAGAGAGGGTGCCAGATGAGATGGGTCCTTCAGAATATTCTGAACTTGCTTTAGGCAGCGGGAATTATAAAGTTCTTCCAAAGAGGGGAGAGGGCAGCTAATAATTGTCTGAATTTCTAAGCTTTTTCTTCTATTGTCTACTTTACATTTCTACTATATAGTATAGTACTATATACTATACTATATTGTCTACTATACATTTCTGCAAATCTACTATAATCTCCTTTGTCTTGTTAGTATTAAGAACCAAATTATTTTCCCTGCACCATGAGAGCAACCGGTCCACCTCACCCTGGTAGGCAGACTCATCCCCTCCAGAGATAAGCCCCACCACCGTTGTGTCATCTACAAATTTGATAATGGTGTTACTATGATAGACAGGGGTACATCGTATGTATAAAGGGTGTACAGTAAAGAACTCAACACACAGCCCTGTAGCGTTCCCATGTTGAGAGTAAGAACTGAGGAAACCCGATTACCCTGTCTAATCCTCTGAGAATGTCCAGACAAGAATGTCCAGGAAACCCGATTACCCAGTCTAATCCACAAACAGATTGAATGTGAGAGTCCAAGATCCAGAAGCTTGGTCACCAGTCTTTGTGCTAGGACTGTATTAAACGCGGAGCTAAAGTCCGCAAAGAGCATCCTCACCTAGTTCCCCTGTCATTCCAGATGAGTCAAAGCCGTGTGGAGATTAATGGCTATAGCGTCCTCTGTAGATCTGTTAGTCCTATATGCAAACTGATATTTATCAAATGTGTTTGGAAGGCAAGAACTAATATGCCTACGGACCAGTGTTTCAAACACTTCATGATGATGGGGGTGATTGCCACTGGTCTGTATTACTTGATTTAAAAAAGACCCATGTGCATCAGATGAAAGCTAGCTTGATGTTGTAGTTAGAATGCCAGACTAAGAAAGATCCAGGTTCAAATTCCCACTGCACCATAGAAGCTCATTGGATGACCTTGGACCAGTCATTGGTTGATTCTGTATGGGCCAAAAGATACAGGTGTAGGGCAGCATTCAATTTGTTTTGGAGGGGGACTTTGCACAGGTCCCACCCCCAAACAAGCTTGCCCTGTTTTATTTTCCTTGACCTGGGTTTTTCAAAAATTGCTAAACTAGCAATTCTTTTGAAAAATCATGGGTTGGAGCCTCTCCTAAGTGAATGACCAGGCAGAAGATGCTTTATTTCCCTACCTTCCACCACTTCATTCATGGTAAGGGAGAATCCGCCTGCCATTGCCTGGCCACTGCAGGGAGATTCGTTTTATTTTTTTTTTAAAATTGCGAGTTGCATTTGAGTAGCTACACAAGTGCAGCCAGTAATATCATGGAATGATAGGCATGGCTGTTGGGGTTCATCTCTGCATGCCTACGTAGCTACATGTGTTTTGCTGGAAATTTAAAAGAAAAAAAGAAGCATCTTTTTGTGAAGATGCGAAAGCAACCCAAATTGTTCTCATGGTCTCCAATCTCTGCCTGCATGGAACTCATGTGAATGTGAATGTGAAAACTGGAAAATGGGTTCCTTTATCACAACTGCAAGCCATTATACATTTGCTGTGTGGAATCGACCATTATCTCAGCCTAACTCACCTTACAGGGTTGTTGTAAGGACAAAGCTAGGTAATAAAGGACAAAATTGTACCACATGGCTACAGTTTAATGCTGACAAAATAAAGCCTCCAACAGGAGTGCAATAACAACAGACTTTTTGCTTACCGTATAAACTCGCGTATAAGCCAAATTTTTCAGCCTTTTTTTAGGCTGAAAAATGCCCCCCTCGGCTTATACACAGGTCACCCCTCCCCCTGCGCAGAGCCACAGCACTTACTTATGAGTGGCGAAGCCTCGTCCCCCTCACTAACTCACGCTTTCTTTCTTGCAGGCTCAAAGTTTAAGGCGTTGTTTCAGGGAAGCTGCTGGCTTTCTTTCTTGCAAGCTCTAAGTCTACAGGGAAGCTGCCTCTCGAGGCAGCCTGTCTATGGTTTTCTTAAAAGGGCAGGAGGCAGCTTCCCTGTAGACTTAGAGCTTAGAAAGCTGGCAGCTTCCCTGAAGCAATGCCTTAAACTTTGAGCCTGCAAGAAAGAAAGCGTGAGTTAGTGAGGGGGAGGAGGCATTCTCTGCTTCGCTTTCTCCTGCTTTCAGCCACTTTCCCTCTCCCCAGACCCGTGCGCGCCACCTCGCCCCTCCTTAAAAAGCCTCCCAAAGGCTTCTGGGGCGCTCCTTTCCTCCAGCTGTGGCTCCTTTGCTGGCTCAGCACCCTGCCTCCTGATGGATCTTTCCCACCCTCGGCTTATACGTGAGTCAATAAAATTTCCCAGTTTTTTGAGGTAGAATTGGGTGCCTCGGCTTATATGCGGGTCGGCTTATACGTGAGTATATACGGTATATGTTTCATTACAAACTTAAATGGAAATGTACACAAATTTACAAGTATATAACAAACTAGCCATCTATATAAGAACAAGCTAGCTGGAAATCTAGACTCAGCGCCAACCTCGTAATGAAACTTCAAGGCTCACTCTGTAGAAATAATAACAAAAATGCAAATAAATAGAAAAGTCCATAAGGAAACCCCCAGCCCCAAATATAAAGTTTTTATACTTCCAAACTGAATGATACTAAGAAACACAACTTGTTACAATGAAATAGAATAATCTACAAAAAAAGCAGTATATGGAAATACAATCAATTCATAACCAAGACCCATAATGTAAACAAAATAAGAATGAAAACAGAAATAAAAAAGGATACCAAATGGGACTGCGCTATGCTAGCTTGACTCCCACTAACGTCTTGCAAAGTCCTTAAAGGATCCAGAATACAAGGCTAATTATACAGTCCACAAAGAGGAGAGAGAGAATAGCCAGGTGCAACATTCCCTCATTTCAAAAACGGTCGAAAGTCAATTGACTGATTCAAACCGGAGGAGTGGAGTGTATTCAAACAACAGATAAACTCTTGAGGTGATGTAATTTGCAATCCACATCCTCTTCCACATCAGAGATAAGGGCTAAAACTCCAAAAGTAGTGAATTCCAAGGATAATTCATACGCAGAGAATAGTCAACAAGCAGAGCGTCCTTAATTCCAATCCTGATACGAGAAGAGTGTTCAAATATGCGCAATTTCAATTTTCTCTGTGTTTTACCAACATAATATTTTTTGCCGGTGCAGACTATGAAATATACAGAATTCACAGAATTACAGGTGGAGAAACTATCCAAATCTTTGAAGTAATTAGCCTCAGGGAAAGACACACTCCTCATTTCAATTGCTAAAGGACATGCAGCACAGTTGCTGCATTTAAAGTGATCTTGCACTGATAAGTGTTTTCTTAGTTGCTTGCCAAAGTCTGAGCAGATCGGAATAATTCCCAAATTCTGGGTTCTTCTAAAAGTTATCAAAGGGGAAACAGAACAACCAGGGAGGTCTTGGAGAAGTGGCCAGTATCTAAGAATAATATCTTTAATACCTGAACTTAATTCAGTACACTCAAAAGAAGATACAATCTTAGCTGTATTAGTGTGAGCATTTGGAGTAATCATTCTTAGATGAGGGCAGCTAAAACAATAGAGGTTAAGCTACCAGACAGGCAATATCCATAGTCTATCATCCATAAAGTGAGAATGTGATCTGACAGTATGTCTAGGGAGGCTTTGTTTACTCCAAATACCTATTCTTAGGTATTGGCCATGGAGAAAACATGGAGAAAATCAATTTTTGGAATAAATCAGGTGATTAATCAATAGGAGTTAGTTTTCCTTGGTAAGTCTGCCATTTAAGAGAATGCTTGCTTACTTTGAGGCTATTTTGGATCCAGTATCTTGGTGAATAAAGTAGATGTTACAGTGGACCTTTTCCTCTAAAACTAAGTAGAAGCTTTGTGTATGAGTTTGTAAGTAAATTTTGGGCATTCTTTAATATGTTAAAAGAGCACTTATATCAAGGGTATTGTCCAAATGTATTCACTTTAACAGGTTAATTAATCAATTAAATAGTTAAAAGACAATGATGAACTAACAAAAAATCTTTACTAGATTGATAGCCATATTTATTTAATAAGAATAATTAATCATGTAAGCTGAGTAAGGAAAACTTGCTTTTTGTCTCTAGAGCCAAAGTTTGTACTAATAAATAGGTTCTGTTCATACTGAAGAACAGAGATATTGACATTGGCAGGAAGTCTTTCCTTGTATCATATAATAGATTTAACCATAACCCCTTTGGCCTGATGGCTCTGTGAATCAGCATGGCATCTGTTTTCCAGAGGCAGTTAATCTCATTCCAGAGTTGATGGAAATTGTCCTCCAAAGCTGATGCTGCAGTCCGATAGAATCAAGGTACCAACAAAGTTAACTGGAAAAGGAGATTTGTATAAATGATGTTGGATTGCTTGGCATTAACTTTAATATCTGTCCGCAGTGGGATGTATTATTAGATACTGATGTTATGATCAGCGTTATGCAGGACGTAAAGGAGAAGAGAGCCTTGACTTGGAATAATTTTCAATCTAAAATCCCCTGAGATATCAGCTGCAGACCCACAGTTCATGAGTCAACAGACAGTATAATTTGGCACCCAGTCCTTGAAAAAAAATGCTTTTAAGCATTCTAGTGTCACTGTATGGCAAAATATTCACTGACCAAAGGACAGAGTTCAGACATCAAGCTTGTTTTGCTTATGTTGCATTACTCCAAAAGCAACTGATGACTCTCAGGAAAGAAAGAAAAAACTTGTGTGGTCTTCCAGATGGGGTTTAAATGGTGTTGTTACAGGAAGGCAGGGGGTTGGATCCAATGCAGTATTTCTGAGGGGACAAGAATTTTTTCCCACGAAATGTGACTTTCTTGGCTACCTCCAACCATGGGCAGAGATCCTTGTGCCTACTGAAGTGTTGTGAAAGATCCAACTCATCATTTTCTACATGTTTGATACCAGCAGCATAGTACTTTTTGCTCAGGATTAGAATAGGAGACACTCTTTATTCTTTACACTTTTTCAGGTTATGTATATATTTGCTTGATTGGTTCCAGAACTGTTTCTGAGCATCCTCCTGAGCATGGTAGGATAACCCATTCAATATTACTTCCCGGGGATCCAGGGAAAGTTAGGACTGCAACTGAAAGCTGTAGAAGAAGAAGAGTTGGAATTATACCCCACTGTTCTCTACTGCAAGGGTCTCAAAATGGCTTACAAACTCCTTCCCTCCCCCTCCACACAACAGACACAATGTGAGGTAGATGGGGTTGAGGAGCAAAGTCATATTGAGGAGCAAGGAAACAAATCCAGTTCACCAGATTAGAGTCTGATGCTCATGTGGAGGAATGGGGAATCAAACCTGGTTCTCCAGATTTGAGTCTCCCACTCCTATACACTACACCACACTGGCACCCAACTCTTAGGGCTTACACATCACATTCTTAATGAGTTGGATCAGGGTTTTTCAGTTCAGACTTATTTGCTCAATTTTGGAATCCCATATGGAATAGTCGAAGCACCTGTGGCTCCAAAGTTATTCAAATAATTTTGGCATAAGAAAAAGGTGTATGGAGGGAGACAGGAGTCCTTCTCTCTCCTTCCTGCTGTCCTTTACCAAACTGGGCTTCTGCAGTTTTTAAAAGTGATGGATTCCAAAGCTGCTGCACGAGCACAGGAAAAGTGAGTTGGAACCAACCCACACCCAACTAGCTAAAAATGATACTGTGTACTTTGACCCTCAGTTTACAGTGAGACTGGGAGTGGTTCAATTGGAAGTATCTCCAATCCCCCCAGGAACCTGCTCTCTGTCTTCAATTTCATTACCTTACATTGCCCTCCAAATTGTCCAAAAATAGACAATTGACAGTGGGCTTCCAGGCTTATCAGCTGTATCAGTGATTGCATCAGAGTGTCCTGAAGCATTCTTATTCAGTCCTTCAAGATGATGGAACTATCATATGGCTCAGAATGATGGATTTGTCTGACATAGTGTCTTTGCAAACCGTCTTTTCTTGCATACCTTTTGCATGTCTAGGCATGTGGTCTGGAGATTAATGAAGTGATATAAACAATATGAAAATGCCCAGTTGCCTAATTCAGACAGTCTCTGGAGATTGTGGCATTTCAGAATGTTTTTCTATCTCATCAATGGGGTGCTGTGTGGTTTCCAGGCCGTATGGCCGTGTTCTAGCAGCATTCTCTCCTGACGTTTTGCCTGCATCTGTGGCTGGCATCTTCAGAGGATCTCATCAATGTTTGAATAACTCTCCCCAAAGTTATGTAATGCACCACAGAGAGAAGTTCATTTTTTATCAGCAACCCAAGCTGGATCTAGATTTTAAGGGGTTTTGTTCCAAGAAGACATGAGAAAAAGCCAATGGCATTCTTAAGAACATACAAAGTATTTCCCATATCACTACACACACAGCCTTACAGCACAATCCAGAGCTGAGGCGGATGGGGATGGCACTGATTGAGTGCTGCATGCCTGTCCCACAGGACTTTCTTGCAGTGCTGGAAGCCCCCCAAAGTTTTTTTAAAAACCCTCCAACTTTCCCATAGGGCAGAATAGAGATACCCTGCGAAAATCGAGGCGTATCTCCTCCAGCAACTCTGCAGGCATACAAGGGCTGAAAGGGATCTGGAAGTGGTTCTGCCCCCTGGAATGCCAGCAAGGCCAGTGCGTTGCCCTTCTCCTTGCAGGTTCGGAGTGGTTAACAATATAATATCATACAATATAAGCCAAAATATATCTAAAACAATTCTACTTTATGTATTGTCGAAGGCTTTCACGGCCGGAATCACTTGGGTGCTGTGTGGTTTCCGGGCTGTATGGCCGTGTTCTAGCAGCATTCTCTCCTGATGTTTCGCCTGCATCTGTGGCTGGCATCTTCAGAGGATCCTCTGAAGATGCCAGCCACAGATGCAGGCAAAACATCAGGAGGGAATGCTGCTAGAACACTGCCATACAGCCCGGAACCACACAGCACCCAAATTCTACTTTATGCTAATTTATGGAAACCTAACAAAAGATAGTGACATACTTTACACATTTACCTAAAATGATATCATCATGCTGCCTCATAGAAGTGACCTGAATTTAGGTGGAAACCATATCTAAGTTGCTCTTTAGATTAAAGCTGTTTTGACTACTTATGCTATTGATCTCTATCTTAGGGCCCACAAACATTGTACATTGTGGATATAGCAAATGATGATCGAACTACAGAAATGTGACTTGACCGTGACTTGTACAACAGGTAAACTTTTCTTTGCTGCTGATGCTTTCACTGGCTGTTTCTCTCATAGGTGACAAGGAAAATAATAATTAAGCATGAATTAGAAGCATATGTGAATATGATTATTACTTCCCTTCCAGTGTCTACCAAAGCACTGCATCATACAAAAGATGTGACTGCTAAAGATTTATCTTTACACTCTCTTATTCAAGCTGTCTCTGTCAATGGCCTGAAACTCAAGATACCCATGATTTGACTATTCATGATTTGACCTGCATACAATTCGAGCTAGCTTGAGAGCTAGTCTTCTTCTAGGCTTGCCAGTGGTAAGCTGGGGGATGGTAACATGGGGGGTGGGGGGTTGGTCACTGGTGATGACATGACATCACTTCTAGGAAAAACCTAGACTCAAAGACACACTGTCGGGTTCTTGGCAATTCCTTGAGATGTATTATGGGCTGGCAATCCTATTAACTTCTTCAGTGGGTGGGCAAGAGCATCAGAATAAAATATTGACTTTTCCCTGTTATGAGGCTTATCTCTTTCTCATGTCCGCTGTCTTCGTAGCTTTGCTGACAACAACTGTTCTGTTTTCACAAAATGCTGTTCTACTAGGAGGTCATGTTAGCACAGGATGAGAAGATTCAGAAACACACTGAACCAAAGGAAACTTTGAAGATGAGAACAGGCTCTTTTCATATTTTATTAGTGTCTTGATAGAGACAGCATTCATAGACATTTATCTTCTATTAACACAAGCCCTTTTGAGTAGAAGAACAAAACTGTTTCCACCAGGGCAACTTTTGAAAAGGAAAAGCAAAGCAGGAAAAGGGAGGGGAGAAGAAGCAAGCTCCTAGGAATGACAATTAGTGGTTAACTATAAAAAATGGAGAAAGTAATTGAGACAGATGACCAAATTTAGTAAAAATAAACCTCACCATTAAAAACTAATTAAATATTTGCATTTCAGCATCAAGTTTCTACAGCAAAGTTTGGGGAAAACAGCAGGGTGATAGTGAGGATTATTGACTAATTTGCTGAAGTTTTAAAATGAGATTAGTTATATGCAATCTATGGAAGGTTTACTCAAGCTTCCACACAGCTGCTTTATTATTCTTTTGAAAGTGAATCATTTGTAACTGTTCTCAAAGATCTTTTATCAGCCACTTATCTCCTTCAGCTGGACTTGTGATGTGAAGAGATAAAATGAATCGCCAGCTAATATTGGGAGAATTAATCAGACAGAACAGTGGGAGAGTAATGACTTAACTTACAGTTAAGTATTTGTATTTGGCAGATATTTTTAAGACAAAAAAAGGCATCAAAAATATGAAAGTGGTTTCACCTTTGCCCCGACCTAAAGACTGAGAATTCTGGCAATGCTGGCAGATATCAGTGATTTGTAGCAGACTTGTAATTCAACGTACCATGGAGGCAGATCAGTCTCTTTCAAAATGAGTCTGGCCCACTCATGTGTAAAGTGGAAATGGGTGTGATTTACACTGGAGTTACATTCTTGGAACCCAGAGACAAAAGTGTGGCAAAAGTAATATGAATACAAGTTTGTCAATTCAGAATGCAAACTGTAAGCTTGGACAACTTTTTTTTGGCTCCTGGAGTGTGCACAGAAGTATTCTTCAACATGCATTTGTTTCTGTTTACTGGCTACTCGATTGACATTTTAAAAAGAGTGTGTGTGTGTGTTTTTTAAAAGATATACTTTTCTTTAAAATCCTAATAGAATACAGTAGGTTTTGAATAGTGATACAGAGTGGGATTGAAGGTTTGAGACTACCTTCCTTTCTTGGGCCATTTCCCCACTCCCCATTTGATGCGGGCTACTCACAGCAAGTAACCCGCAGTCCAGCTGCACTCTCCACGGCTGTGGTGGCGGAAGTGCAGCCACCCCGATTCTGGAGCTCTTCAACCCCGTTAGCGCGTGTCATTCCCACTCCTGTTTGCAAGAGTGTCTTTAGGAAAATCCCTCGTAGAGCGCTGGCCGCTGCTCCTAGTGACGTGGACGCTACCGTCCAATCAGGCCATGGTGGGGCTCCAGCCAATCAGAAAAGAGACCCGCATTCCTGACGCCGCGGAAGACAGCGAAGCTTTCAGAAGGCACAAGCTGCGGTGGGGTGCACGAACTCGAGCTGAAAAGCAGCGGTTAAAGCAAGACCGGTTTGCCTCAGCTCTTTTTTTAAAAGTGGGGAAACAGCCTTGCACAGCCCAAGGCAAGCTGAGCCTGCAAGAGCCTGCAGTTGGCATTTAATGGGTGGAATGAGACGTGTGATCATTTCCTGGTCTTGAGTCCCGTATTAAGAATGTGAGCATTCAGAGCATTTTTCACAAACTTTAGAAGTCTGCTGCCTTCACCTTTCTACTTTGGCTGCTATTTATCCCCCTCTTCCACAAGCAAATTCATCACATACAACTCATTATTATGTAGGCTGAGTGAAGATGTTTTGTAATTAAGCATGGAATTTCAAACTCACCTTAATCACTCAGTTTTCTGTCTAACACTGTATATTGTCTTTATCTCCAAATATCAATAACTATTCCTGTAGTATTTTTTTTTATTCAGGAGAACTGCATACATGGAACAAGGTCTTTGAAACTCAGTTGAACATCAAGCCCGCACATTAGCTTTTCTGGCCTGCCACAGGAAACCTGCTGACCACCTGGCCACCCCCTAGTGGTCCTGTCCTGTGCATCTAGTGTGGTCAACTGCCCTTTCTCGCCACTCCCTCTTGGATGGCAACAATGGCTCCCTGGGGTTAGTTGTAGCTGCATTTAATGGTAGGAAGAATAGTGGGATGCACTTAATTATATTATATTTCTGTGCATGCATAAGAGAAAGTCACAGTTAGCATAAGCTTCTACAAGGTAGTATACTTCTACATTGAGACTGTTTTATGGGATTTATTTTCAGAAATGTCTTCATATCAATGCAGGTAGTAGTCCAATACTGAATCCCATCATTAATATATTTAGCCCCATGTTGTTTACTGTAATGGTCAGAGTAATTGTAAGGTATAATTGGAAGTCTCAGGTTGAACTTCTTTCTCAGTCTTGTTACCTGACAAGCAGCTTAACATGAGATACAGTAAACTCAGAATCTTGTGCATGTCAACCACCGTTTCTGTTCTGACTTTTTAGGCCTTTCCCAAGTTTCTTTAGATGCAAGAAACTGTAATATAGGAAGAAACTCAGTGAATGGACAGCGCAGTCCTGTTTCTGAACAGAAAACGACACTGCCCCAGATCAGCTTCGCCATACCAGGTTACAGTACATAGATTTTACTATGCAATTTTGTAGGGACAGATAAGAAAGGTTTTATTGTACAGCTATAGCCACAGATAATTTACTTTTCTAAATACTTTTGTGGATACAGGATGGCTCAGGGGGTTGGTAATGCAATGAACAACCTCTCACTTCTAAGCCATTGATCTGAATCAATCTCATGTCGGTAGCGACCCAAAGTCATTATGATCTGATAGCTTGGTATAGTGATTTATGTTGCTCAATATAGTTTTTAGTAATGGTGTAACTTTAGACAGCTTATTAAGGCCATGAATAAAAGATACCATGCTGTTTTTTCCTTCTCATCTGAATTGGAATTGGGGGCTTCCAGTGGATTTTGAGTCATGATGCAAATGCTACCACTGCAGCTGAAAACTGTTTGCACCAGTTGACATTTTGCACCAGTCTGCCATACAAATTTGGTCCTGAGTACTGATTTGTAGTTCTTGCATTCTCATTTTTTTCTTGTAGACCTTTGGACTGTAAATCCTGCATTCAGGAGTATAACATACAGGTATGTAATTTTGAATAGATAGATCTTTGTTTGTAAGCTCTTGCAAAACCTTAGATTTTGCCAGGATAATATCAACTATTTAAATTGAACAAAAACATAAAATATACATGCATCACAATAAAATACACTTACAGAAAAACATCAGTTAAAACACAGAAGGGCAGAAAGAAGAAGAAGAAGAAGAAGAAGAAGAAGAAGAAGAAGAAGAAGAAGAAGAAGGAGGAGGAGGAGGAGGAGGAGGAGGAGGAGGAGGAGGAGTTTGGATTTATATCCCTCCTTTCTCTCCTGTAGGAGACTCAAAGGGGCTGACAAACTCCTTTCCCTTCCCCCCCCCACCAAACACCCTGTGAGGTAGATGGGGCTGAGAGAGCTCCAAAAAGCTGTTACTAGCCCAAGGTCACCCAGCTGGCGTGTGTGGGAGTGCACAGGCTAATCTGAATTCCCCAGATAAGCCTCCACAGCTCAAGCGGCAGAGCAGGGAATCAAACCCAGTTCCTCCAGATTAGAATGCACTTTCATTCACTGGAAGAAGGTGAGAACAGAAGGGGACAGGTGAGCTTCTTCTCTGGGGCAAGAGTTTCAGAGTTTCAGTACCATGACTAAGAGGGCCCTCTCCTGGGTTGCAACTTGTGTAGTATTAGAAGATGGAGATACCCAAAGCAGGTCTGAGGAAGTTCCGAGAGAACTGTGACTAGCTCAAGGTCACCCCAATGAAATGGAGAGGAAATCTTCAGGCAGGGAGAGAATGTTTTGGTCTAACTGATGAAATGGCCCTTGTTGAGCAATTACAAAAAGTCTTAATAATACTTACTTGTGAGAAGAGACATTGTGAGAAGAGACAGGGGAAATACTAATGGGACAGATTCTTTACTTGCTGGAATGCACAGTGATCAATTGCTAGGAAGTATTGGAAAAACAAGGCTTGTCTAGATAACAACCAGTAGTAGTCTGGGTGGTTAGGAAGATAAAATTGGGGGGGGGGGTGCTATTGGCACAATGGTGTTATAACACTTGTGCCCAGAAGTGATGTCAGTCCATTTTAAGAAATGTCAAAAACTCTATGGCAAAAGGAAAATTCCTCCTCCTCCCCCCACTTTTTTTTGCCTTTGCGATCTAATAGCTTTTGTGCCTTCTGGAAAGTAAGTAGTTCCATGTTTGACAGAAAGGGAGAAAGAGAAGGTCAAAATGGAGCCATCATGGCAACCTTACAAGATGTGTTTGAAAGACAAAAGGTGAGGAAATGTGCATCAGAGATATACATTACAGAGTCAGGATTGGCTACAGCTACCTGTTCAGTGCACACTCTGTGGTGTTTCTGCCTCTACTGCTATGAACTGTATCAGATGGTCCCAATATACAAACAAAATGAGAGTTAAGAAAATCAAGGAGCCTTGATTTTGCAGATGCTCCTTAAGATTTTTTTCTGGTTTCCAACTTCAATTTCAACAATGTAAGGTATTTTTAAAGTATTAAAATTGGGAAACTTAGCTTATTAGGACAAAGTTGGCTGCTCCTATTCCCTTCAGTACATATGAATGTTGATTTTTACCTGAAGAACAACATTATTTAGCCATGGATTATCTTTTATCTCTATGGGCAAAGCTGCTGGGAGCGTAGATACTGAGGTTCAATATCTATCTCCTTAAAACCTCAGCTTCACAATGCAAACATGATGGTAATCAACAGCTTTGACCTCACAACACATTAATATGCAGAACATACAATTCTTCACCATAATATACCTGCCTCCTAGATTAGGTAGCAGTTTGAAACTGCTGCCCTTGGTGGGAAGAGGGGTATGAAAGAGTGTGTGTGTGTGTGTGTGTGTGTGTGTGAGAGAGAGAGAGAGAGAGAGAGAGAGGGAGGGAGGGAGGGAGAGGGAGAGAGGGAGGGGGGAAAGGGTGACAAACAGCACCAGCAATGTAATTTACATCTGGATCCTAATCTGTTAACCCAGTCGTGAATTTGATTAATTTTAATGAGATTTACTTCCAAGTAAGGATGTTTAGGATTGTAGTTTGATAAATCCAGATTTTGCTCTGCAGTTCCTGAAAACAGGCTCTAGGAATTGGAGATAAGGGAGAAGAGAATGTCCGTCCTCAAATGATCTCTCTTTTTGGCAAGGTAAGCTTTTACAGGCTGGTAAGGAGCGCCAGTAAGAAAGTGGCCAAGGTAGTTTCTCCCATCTTCTGCTTTGAACTTCCCAAGAATGATAGTACTGTTAAGAAATGTATTGTTTTCAGCAGTGGCATAGCACTAAGGGGGTGGGGTGTGCGTGATGCACCCGGCACTCGCCAGTGTGGGGGCGTGGAGGGGGTGTTCCGGGGCATTCCAGGGGTGTGGGCATGGCGGGGGTGCAGGGCGCACACATGCCCCGAGTGCAGCTCCCCCTCGCTCAGGCCCTGCCTTTCACCCCATTCTCTTTTCTTCCGTGGCATAGTGGGGACTCAAATCTGGTTGCGCTAATCTTAATAGGTCTATAACTTTTGGAATGAAAGATGCTGAATGGAAAGATGTTCTTATATGTTGTTTTCTGGACTTAGTTATTGCTGTTTGGTGTAAGACTTATAGAAAGCTGAGTTACTGGGTTATTACAAACTCTTTGCTGAGAAAGGGGAAAAAAATCAAATATGTCGCTATATCAACTGCCTGAACCGTGTTCCTGGTTGCAAAGTTCAAATGATATTACTTGAATGTAGCTTAAAAGGATTTGTGAGGCTTATTGTTTTTGGATTTTACTATGAACCTTGCTCACTGCGGCTACCCATATCCTCTCAGTGTGGGAGAATTGTCCATGGCAGAAGAGGGTTAGAGCTTTTAGTAGTTGCTACTTTTAAACTCTTTTACTTCTTTGACAACCCCAACAACAACCCTGTGAGGCAAATTAGGCTGAGGGTATACAATTGACCCAAGTCACCCATCAGGCTTCCATGGTGAAGGTGAGATTCAAACAGGCACTATCCGACATTGTCATCAGAATACCACACTGGTTCTGAGTTTGCTGCTACATCTCGGGAGAACAGTGATTTTACCTTTAATACTTAAAAGCTAACTTTTCAGCTATGTACAGGCAAGGTTTCCTTGGGCATGTGGCTTCCTTGGACTTGTGGCTCCATTTTATGTTTAACAAAGCATTTACTTTTCATAATTTTGTGTGTTCATTTATTTATTTTTCAGATGTAAGTGAAAGGAGGCCCATGCCTATTGGGCACCCAGACATATAAGCTGGAGGTCTTAGAGCCGTGGCTGCATGCTCTGTTGCCTTCCTGAGCCACGTGTACTACACCTGTGATTCTTATGCTCAGTCATGGAAGGTGTTGGGCACTTAGTTATCAAACCACATAAATCTTGATTTTAAGAAGCACAACACATACTGTATTGTAACAAGCAGGACTAATCTTTTGTAATACACAGGGACTTTAATAATGGCTGTGACTATTCCTTCCAGTTTTGTGACATGTAGAATCAGAATATGTACCTTGCAGACAAAGCTACAGAGTAGCTTTAGATATTAATTGGAGTTGCTAGAAAAAGGGTCCGTCAATGAATTTGCCCCATATGACAACCAATCCATGACTATAACGGAATGGCTAGAAGTGAATCCTGCACGCTGATTGGTGGGAAATGAGTTGTTGCCACATTCAAAAACTTAGACAATTATGTTTTAGGATTAAATACTCTGGTGTACGAACAATATCTGAGTAAATGCAGGGGGAGACTGAACTAAAGCCTCTTACTGGACTAAGACATAGTCCACTGTAACACCTTATGTCTTCCAGCCATTCTGCTATTGTGGACGTGAGTCCTGTGTGCTGATTGGTGGGAAGTGCATCCCTCACTGCCCAACCAGTCACCTGTTCATGTTCCCCCTTGACATAGGAGAATGCTGGGCCTGGCAGGGAAGCAGCGGCAAGCCACCCCTCTGTTGGGCCTGGCCCCAGCCTCCCCTTTTCCCCACTTACCCTACTTTCACCCCAAATATCAAGCCGGGCCTGGTGGAACATGGGTGGCCAGTTGCCCTTTCTTGGCACAAGCCTCCCCATTCCCCTGCCTGCCCAACTCCCAAATACCTGGCAGAAGGAGAGCCAGAGCCGCAGCTGCCAAACCTTGAGGAGAATAGTGAGGGGGAAAGGCAGAGTAGTGGTGGAGGTGGAAGAGAGGATGGGATGGGGTGGGGGGTTGGGGGCATCCAGAGCAGCCAGGGCTTTGTGCGTCCCCCTTCTTTCTTGCCAGTCTTAAAGCCCATTGTGGGAAAAATGCTTGCTCACCCCCCTTTTCTAGAGCCCATTTAATTTCCCCTGCAATGGGCTTTACGGCTAGTAGTAGCATATTTCACCAGAGATCCAGTTGACTCTGCACCTCCATTTAGTTATATGGGTAAAATAAGCTTCAAGTAGATTCTTCTGCAGAAAATGGGGCAGTCCACTGTCTTGTCTTAGAAACTGATTCTTCAAAGTGCATGTAAATATAATGACTAAGTAATAAACCATTTTATAGGTGTTAAAAAGGGTAGGACATGACAGGTGTTAGAGCAATTAATTGCTTCTTTGTGTCTGGTATTTGATACCATTCCTACTGACAAGTCTGAAAGATGTTCACAGTGGCTTAGGATATACAGTAAATACAGCATGTTTCATATAAATAATTGAAATGTTAGCCTTAATGCTGAAATAGTCAATGTACAAATTAGAAGTCTACCTGTATTTAATAAGACTGACTCCAATTTTGTAGATTGAACATCTTGCTAAGTAAACAGGATTTGATAGATCTTCTCTAAAGGATAACAGAGAGTTAAATCCTTCTTGAAATAAGGAGTTTCATGGTGAAGGAGCACCACTAATTATTTTAGTTCAGTGACCTTTCTTTAGAATGTGAGGGCACCAGAGCAGAGCCTCAAATGAAGGTGCATTGGGAAGGGTGAGGGGGGGAGGTGAGAAGATGTAGAAAAAGAGAGGGAGGAGGAATTTGTATTTATACCACCCCTTTCTCTCCTGTAAGGAGACTCAAAGGGGCTTACAATCTCCTTTTCCCCCCCCCCCCCCGCAAAAAAACCAACCACCCTGTGAGGTGGTGGGGCTGAGACAGCTCTGAAGAGCTGTGACTAGCCCAAGGTCACCCAACTGAGGTGTGTTGCAGTGCACAGGCTAATCTAGTTCCCTAGATAAGCCTCCACAGCTCAAGTGGCATAGCAGGGAATCAAATCTGGTTCTCCAGATTAGAGTGCAACTGCTCTCAATCAGTATGCCACTGCAGCTCCTAGAGGAATAGAGGTAATGCTCCATCAAATATTACAAACTAACTGGTGGTTCAAATGTCAAAACCAGCATGTTGATGAGCATGGAAGCTAACTGAATCCTCCATATTACAATGTAGGTTTGCTAGCACAAGGCTGGCACCTGACAGGAAATTCCAGGAAATGGGACATACCTGGTTGGCATTATGCTGTAGCCATGACATCATTTCTGGTATGACCCGAAAGTGATGCTGTGGTGTTTGTACAATTCCAAATTGCCTCCCTCTCACCATTCCTATAGTCCAATTACATTCATATAGGTTCTGGATTTGTCGATGTAATGCTGTAGAACAGGGATGGGTTGCCAGTTGTCGACAATTGCCACATTTGTTTGAATTGCAATGTGAAAGAGAGATAATTTATTGGCTTGGGGTGCTTTGTTTCTGCACAACAACTGTCTAGTATGATGCTTCGCATGACCTGGAATAATTTGCTTCTGAATATTTTGAGTTCTACTGTTCTGTGAGCTGTTCTTTAGATTTTGTTTTATTGAGTAGCATGTGTTTTTGCCACCCCTTTGTTTTGTTAGCTGCTTTGAGGGACTTTTTACACAAAAGGAAAAATCAGGGAGTTTGGATAAAAGAAACTGTTGAAAAGGGTTAGTTTGGAGCTATGTTAGGCTCACCACCTCCCCTGCTCTTCCAACTGGCAGAAGAAAAATATGCTAAAAGTCACCATTAATTTGATGGTATTGCATCACTGCCAGGAGAAACCTAGAAGTGATGTTTTGCCTGAGATCACTTTTGGATTTCTCCAGAAGCAATGTAACACCGTTGTGTTGGTGGCACATTCCCATTTCCCTACTGCCCCCAGTCTCCTGCCAGTTGCCAGCTATGTGATAGAAGAATATAAATTCTCAGAATTGTGATAATTAGCGGTCAGAGCAAATTATATTTTCTTTCTCTAGTTTTACTAGAGTGCTAAAGTAAAGATTGCCTATTGGATGATGGGTCTGATCAGGATTGCACCTGGTGTTACCAACTCTGAGCTGGGGAATTCCTGGAGTTTGGGGTCTGAGGAGGGTGTGATTTGGAGAGTGGAGGGATCTCAGTAGAATATTAATGTCATAGAATTCACCCTCCTAGGTGGCCATTATCTCCAGGGGAACTGATCTGCAGTTCTATTGAAATTCCAGATAATCTCCAAGCCCCACCTGCAAGTTGACAATTCTAATCCCAGTATATTTTCTCCACAGATGGGTTGTTGGTCATTTAGTTGTAATTATCAATCAATCAATCAATCAATCAATCAATCAATCAATCAATCAATCAATCAATCAATCAATCAATCAATCAATCAATCAATCAATCAATCAATCAATCAATCAATCAATCAATGACCTTTATTAGGCATAAGATAGAGTTTTAAAACAAGGATAACCAAAATAAGATCAAAGTCAAAGTTAGCTAACATTTTAACAAAGTCAGAACTAGGAAATTTGCTATGTCTTCAGTCTGTTTGGAACAGTGATCATTTAAAAGTATCTGGATCTTGGCCCAATTGGAGAGAGTAGGGTTTAAATTGATATGCGGCTCAATTAACAGTTTGCGTAAATCTATATGGCAGGCACAGTGCTGCAGCATGTGTTCCGTCATTTCAATCAAAGTCAAGGAGCAGAGGCAGAACCTTTCGTGCAAAGGCATGCAAAGATATCTTCCTCGAGTTGTTGCTGTAGGGAAATGTTGAAATGGGCCTGCAGAAAGACAAGGCATAGGGAATGGTATACTACACAATTTGGTAGGCCAAGAAGAGTTTGATGTGATACTTTTGTGGTAGCTGTGACTTTTTTGGCCGTTCTCATCAACTGAAATTGCTTCCAGCCAAGAAAATACATTTCACAGGTTATCTGTGTTGGATTATCAGTAAATTGTCAGTATAGATTGTGGAGATGTGCTTTCAAGGAGTAGCATTCCTGGTCAAACCAGGAATCACGGGGCAAATAGGGGTGGTTACCATTCATTGCAGCATCCATCTGGAACAGCAACTTGGGGGTGATTATAGTATTTCATAAAGGGTAACTTGGGGGTGATTATAGTATTTAATAAAGGGTAAGTTTGGCCCATAAGTTATCAGTTGCTGATCTCAAGTTAATTTGACTGTGTGAAATATTAGAAGCAGGAGAGACTGATCTAGGACTGCTGTGGGATGGCACACATTGTGCTGTCCTTCTATTGGTTCCAGTGTGGGCAGTGGTGTGAATAGATCTGAATTCCCCTTTTATGCCTAGAATCGAAAAAAGATCACTGCTATCTGCTATGCTTGGCTGAAGTCCCCTGCACTTTCTTCTATGATGTATGTGTCACTTTTCATTAATTCTGAGAGGCCTGCTCCTTGAGAAACCAGGGTAAACAGAGTAGGGTGTTGGATTAGATCTTGGCTGTGAATAAATTTATTTTCCAGCAAGTGTGAGAAGGGAAAAAAAGAGCAAGGCCAAAACCCCTCAGAGCAGAAAATGTCACAGTGATTGCTAATACATTACTGCACAGAGAAATGCCTAATAAAACCCCTATTAGGATGTCATACCTGCTTACTGCTGAATTCTCCAGAAAGTTTATTTGATATGTCTAAGCCAATTATCAAAGTCTTGGTGATAAGAAGCAGCTCACTGGGCCCGAATATGTCAGATTAGAATGACTAAATTGTGGGAATTCATGGGCCTGTGCTTTGAATAATTAACTTGACTCTTTGTAAATGCATACTCTGTGCAAAGTAATTTTCTCTTTACATGAAGCATTTTGCCCTTGCATTGCCTTTGAAAAGTAAACTGGCAGAAATGGTATGTGCTTTCTGTATTCTAATTGTCACTCCATCGTCCCCTCCCCTCCTCTCTTCCTCACTGCCTTGCCTTTGCCCTGGCTAGATATAATGATTGCGTCCAAATGAAATTTGATACAATAAAGTCACTTCCCACTAACAGGAACACAAGCATCATTTCTCCAATGGCATCCTCCCACCCCACACTACTGCTTTGTCTTCCTTCCCACCATGGATTCCATTCTAGGAACAGAGACTTATTGCCAGTTTACATCCAAGACTGCATGTATTCTGTACTGATGCATGTACACTATGCTAATAAATGCTCCTAACATGTGTCAGAGCAACCCAAACTTTACATCATTTCTGTAATCTGTATAAATCTATATAAATTATGCAGCACCTGCCTGTTGCATGTAGTATTAATCTGCGATTTTTTCCTCTCCCCTTGAATGGGAATTTAGAGACAAGGTGTTATGCTGAGCTCTGAATTACTAAAAATCTTAACAAGTCAAGGATTACCAGGTTTATCACGATGGCAGTAAACCTCTCACCAACAACTTCCACTTCCTGCCACTCCTTCCTGTGGAGGGAGAATTTTTTTCTAATTGCCGTTGTCATGCATGATGTGACATAATTGCTGAAAACTCTAAAATATGATATCATTCCCCAGAAGTGACTTCACATCTTGTCTAATAACAACACATCCCATGTCTCTGCCCTCCCATCTTCTTTTTTTGACCCTTTACCTGGCTTAGTTTGTACATTTTCAGGAATAAATTTTTACAACTACAGACAAAAATCAGGTGATCTTAGAGAGCCACAGTCCACTAAATTGGCTGGAATGTCATGGTTTGTGTAGGGCAACTGCCAGTCTATCATCTTGGATATCCAGGCCATGCTGTATCTGTATCTAGACTGTATCTTCTGCCTATTTTGCTCTCTGTTCCTTGTACTTGTTCCCTAGATCCCACCCATCAAGTTTTACATGCCTGAACAGATGCTTACAATTACTTTGTGAGTGATGGCTAACTAGCTGGCTTTTATGGGGTTCTCATCATGACGAGACCTGATAAGAGTTTATTCTGAATGTGGAAAGGGCTGGATAGCATCTGCCTCTATAGCCATACCCTTCCCTCATCTATTCAGTTCTGCATCCAAGCAGAACTCTGTCATTTGATACACCTGGACGTTCTTTCTCCCTTGCCTCATTGTCATAATTCAGCCCATGTATGGGAAGATAAGAACTCAGAAGACTCAGCAGGAAGCAACATCTAATGGGGGTTTAAAAACAACTGAAACACCTCAATCCAATTAGATAACATCTTTTTTGCATTCAGGTCTCCCATTCATTTCCACACTTCAGTTTGTGTACTCTGAGATCATTTCCATGGAAACTATATCTTTTGTTTCTTCGCTGTTTTCTCTTGCTTTGGCTGCACAGATCTCCCACCTGAAGCTCTAAAGCCTGTATGGTACCAGAATAATTTCCACAGAAACTAATTGTTGTGTTATAAACAGTCGATTATGCATGCAGGTGGAGCACAAGCAACCCCACTCATTAAAATGTTTGAAAAATAACCATCTTGTATCCTAGCAATCAGAAAATAAAATGAGCAATGAGACATACGCATTTGGTTAAATCATTAAATTACTGCGGTAATGATGGGTAGCTTTGGAGATGGCAGTTACGATTTTCCATACTTTATTCACCATATTTTTCTTCAGAGTTTAGGTCCCAATCAGACTCTAGATCACAGAGATGTTGAAAGCATCCAAAAATGGCACAGGTTTCATTAGTGAAATTCAGCAAAAGAAATACTTTATAAATAATGAAATTTTTAAAGTGGGCAAAGTCCATGTGGGTTAAGGTTTGCAAATGATGAGTGTCTATGCAATTTTCTTGGGCGCTTTACATTTATGTGCACAGATCAGTGTTTTTACAGTCCAGAAGCAAAATATTAGATCTGCAGTACTGCTGACTTGAAAGTACCGGTAGTTAAATTTTATTAATACCTCTGAAATGACTTCCGTAACATGTTCACATGTGCATTAATTATTTTTCAAAGCTGAAAATCAGTGACTGAAGGGATAGCCACAGTTCTGCCCCCCAAAAAGATAGCAGTGGCTGGATAGAAGTTTTGCAGAAGGCTCAGCTGTTGAACATCTCCTTTGCATGCAGAAAGTCCCAGGTTCAATTCCAGGCACCTTCTGTTAAAAGGATCAAATAGCAAGTGATGAAAAGGCCTCTGCCTGAGACCCTACACTCTAGAGAGTCAATGCTGGTCTTAATAGACCATACTGACTGTAGTGTTTTGATATGTAATTATTATGCATTTTAATGTGCATTTTTATTTATATATTTCAGTGGTTTAAAAAGGCAGGTGGGTTGGATGGGGAGTTTTGAGCGAGGCAAATGAAAAACAGCAGCATCCACCTGGTGCCAAGCGAACAGCACTGGCCGGACACCGCGGTTTTCCCACCTGATGCTTAAAAAAAACCCCTTACTGTGATGAAGTTGTTCTGTTACTGTATCAGGCAAGTCACACTAGGGCTTTGATCTTCGGGTAAGGAACCAAATGGGTTCAATACATTTACCCAAAAGGAAACCACCAGCCAAATGGCCATACATCAAAGACTGGGCGCCGCATGGCAGGAAATGGAATTATCCTGGGGACAAAGGGACAAAGGTTGATTCTAATCCAAGCTGAACTAGAGGGAGCATCTTTAAACTCAGGGGCTGAGACAAGCCTGCAGGAACCATGCTGTTAGCTATGTTAGAATGTTTTATTGTTTTCAATAAAATCGTTGAGAACTCAGCTGGTTTCAGAGTATCTGGAGAAAAGAACCCAGAATATACAAGGCAGGCATGGCCCTCCCAGGCCTGGTCTTGTGACATGGTGGCAGCTTAAGCAGGTCTAGTACTCTTTTGGTTCTGGAAAGCATTTTGTTCCTGGATTTCCCCTTGCAGCAGTCGGTGGATGGCTGGAGCATAATACTGTCCAGGATGCTTTCGGCAGAAAGGGTCAAATGCAAAGGCTGGTGCAATCTTACGTGTGAGGAAGGATGTCACTCTTCGTGAGATGTCTCTGGTCTGCGGAGAGCAAGAATGGAGGGCGGTGATCATTGGGTCTGATGATGCTTCAGACACCGAGATGGAGTGCCAGGATAGTGTGAGTGATTGTGGAACAGATGACCTAGGATCCAGCAGGGAGCAACCATGGGACCAGGGCTCAGGGCTTGAGTGGGGCATCTTGGGGGCGATCCCAGGCAGTCAGGTGCTTCAGACGCCAAGATGGAATTCCAGGATAGCATGAGTGACTGTGGAGCAGATGACCCAGGATCCGGCAGGGAGCAGCCACAGGGCCAGGGCTCAGGGCTTGAGCAGGGAATCTCGGGGGCGATCCCAGGCAGCCAGGATAGCTGGATGGAGCTCCTGAAAAGTTTCACGCTGACAATTCTCTGCTGATGAATTACAACCGGTGAGCTCACTCTAGGTGTTGCCTCCTCAGAAGTCATACTCTCCTGAAGTTGTTCAGCCTGGAGATTTCCCCTCTCCTCCATCCCAGCACGATGTGCACCCCGGGTTCCTGAGTAAAATTGCATTCCCACTGCCGGTTTCTCCCTTCTCTTGGGACAATCTTTTTTAAGGTGGCCTGTAGCTCCACAGGAAAAACATGCTGGTCCATTCAGAATAGGTACAGCTGCTCGACTCTTTACCTTAATGGGAAAGTCCTTCTTTTGGACAGAAGCCGCTGATCCTTTGTGTTGTCTCAAAATTTGTGGGACTACCAGCTGTCTGGTCACCTCATTCACACCCATAGATTCCTTTCTCAGGAATTCTCTGTACAGTAAATCTCCCATCCACAAACATCTAAGAGAGTTACTCCATGTTCCTGTGTAGCTCCATCAGGATGAGGGGACACACCCCCTGCCCTCCAAACCCTGGACCATTGCCTGGGCCACTGGGGCATATCCCTCGTCCTGATGGAGCTACGGAGGGACACAGAGGTAAGTTTAAAAAAAGCTCCGTGCCTCGTGTGTGAAGGGCCTCGGGGCTACACCGGCATCCTTTACGCAGTACTCTGCCGCTCCCTGGGCCCATGCAGAATCCAACTAAGACTCAAAGCAGATTACACCTTACTGAAATCCCCTATTACCTTAGACCACTCCCATGTGCTGACTGTTCTATCATTCTACCAAATATAACTAAGCCATCCTTCTCTTTGGGTGCAACTAAGAATCCCAAGGGAAGACCCTTTGGTGTCAATGTAAATAAGCAGGAAATGTTCAGGAAAGCAAGGAGACAGCACGATGAACATCACCTCAGAACATCCCAGAGAGGTGCCTTTACAGGTATTACTCATAAAGAAGAGGTCTCAGAAAAGAGCAAAATGTTACACTGACCCTGGAAAATGAGTGGTTTGATTCAGTAGAAGGCAGCTGCATGGGTTCATTATTTTAAATTGCTGGTTATCAAGCAATATGCTTTGACAGACTATATTCTGTTCTGAAGCATATTCTGGTTTCTTTTACAAAGAAAGTGACTTGACTATCCTCAATAAAGGCAAGACCTTTTTCGATAGTGGGCCTTTCCTAGTGAAACTCTGTGCTGGACGACATCTAGGTCCTGCAGGATCTTTCTAGATGCTGTCAGACTTATAACACAGAGTTGTTCTGTCAGGCGTTCTGTTGACAATGATGAAGGCCAATTTTTGGCAGCAGTCTGGAATGTTGGTTGTTGGGTGCCAAATGATCATATTTTATTCAGATCCTGGATTTAGGATACTATTTTATAGATTGTATTTTAAGATTTTGTAACTATGGCTTATCTCTATTGATAGATTGTTGAATGCTGTGACCCAGAGGAGGTATGCAGTATAAGTCTAAAATAAAAAAGGTGCTTCACATATGTACTTTAAAAATAATGTGTGATGAGAGAGACACTATGATTCTTCTTCATTGCATAAAATACTGAAGCTAATGTAGGAGAAGCAAAGAAGCATTTACAGTCTTTTACCACAAAGTGACAGTTTCTACTATACTCAGTTGACATTACTTCAAGAATGTTGTTTCTCTGAATTTTTTTAGACTGCCACTATGGCACTCCTACTAATCCGCTATGGCACTCCTACTAATCCACTGAGCAAAGTTTGAAAGCTTCTTCCAGTCTAAGGAACTTTCCTCCACACAGTAGAAATGTGTCTATATCTACAATTAAATACTTCCAGTTTGCTTTAAAATAAGTAGTTGATCAAGTTAAATATAGTGTTTTGCTTATTCTCTACATGCAACTCTACTGAGTCAGTTAACACTGCTGTGATGGTTGTGGGATCAGTCATTATTAGTCTTCCCCTGCCTACTCTGCTATGTTTTATTGCATAGTCAATCCTTGCTGTATGGATTGAACCAGCATGGTGTAGTGTCCTGGCCTGCCAGGCTCACAGAGAGTCAGGTTCTAGATGATAGCAGGCAGAAAACTGTTAGGCTTTCAACAATCTTGCTCCTGCAACTTCCATTTCTTAAAGCAGTCTCTTATAAGCCTGTGTTGTGGCTCAGTCTTGATCCTGAGCTGACTCACAGCATTCTCTGCACTGTCTTAGGGTTTCCATACACTGTGCCTTTTAGAGTGCAGTTCCTGCTGGGTGCCAATCCTCAGCTCAGCTGCCTTACAGACTCAGGTGAGCTGAGTTGACTGTGGCTGGAGTTGCTTCTGCAAACACTCTGGCTTCAACTTGGGCCAGCTCTGTCTGCATTCTGTGACTGTGAGGCTTCTGGCTGTTCTTGAGGTTCAGTTGGCTGGGGTACCAGCACAGTAGGGTCATCCTGCCAGTGCTTCTCATCAAGGAATTCCTGGCTGGCTGACTGTGACCCCATGACACGTAGTGGTTAAGAATGGTGTTCTGTAATCGGGAGAATCAGGTTTGATTTCCCATGCCTCTACAAGAAGCCTGCTGGGTGACTTTGGGCTGGTCACAGTTCTCTCAGAGCTCACTCCCAAGGTGCCTGTTGGGAAGAGGAAAGGATCATGACTGTAAGTCTCTTTGAAATGCCCTAAGGAAGAGAAAAGCAGGGTATAAAAACCAGCTCTTTTTCTGCTTTGCAATAGTTTTCTATGTTGTCAGTCAGTGGAGTTTGACTTCCTCCCATTTTGCTAAAGTGGTCTGCAGAGTTCTTGAATGTTTCAGTATCCAACATAATCTGGACACAGGCAAGCATTCATTAAAACAGATACAGTGTAAGTGTGGCTGCTCTTGCAGATAGTTTCTTTTGTTACAGTCCAAACAGTGATGGACATTTCTTTTGTCCCTAGGGTTGTGCTTTCTCTTATCAATTGCCTTAGTGCCCTCCACCCTGCCATGATCTGGCTTCTCTGTCCTTAAAAAGCCTTGGGGAATATTCCTTGTTCTAAAATTTGGACAAACCATGTGTTTAAATACCATTAACTTATCACTAGCTAATTTTTATAGTGGGCTTTCTGACAACTGAATGAACAAACACCACATTACTCACAGAATGGGCTTCCAAGCTCCTGCTTTGGATCTGCTTGCTTATTCTTTCCCTTTTCTGCTTGCTGGTTACAGATCCCATTAATGATTGTCACAGGTAACCGAGGGTGAGAAAATGATACTTCTAAATCATTACTTTATTTCTTCACGTGCCTTATTGAAGGGAGAACATTTTAACTGCAAAAAATTAATTTAACGGTATATCTTTTTAAAGCCTTTTTGCTTGCTAATTAGTGCCGGTTATTTGCCTTAAGTGTAGCCACTGGTAGAGAAAGGATTGAATGGAAAAGTAACACATAAATAAAATATTCCTATTGTCATCTTTAGTTATATATCAATGACCCTAGCAATTTAAAAAAAAATAAAGGTGTACTTGCCCTTTTCTAAGGGGCAGATTCCCACCACATTTTTAAAAAGCAATTATATATATATATATCCTGAGCTATATATATATAAATATTTGTATTGTGATATTGGAGAAGAACTTTAGGAATACCATACCAGAAAAAAAGTGGGTTTTAGATCAAATCAAGCCTGAATTCTCCCTAGAAGTTAAAGTGACCAAATTTAGGCTATTGTGCTTTGGCCATATCATGAGAAGACAAGACTCATAGGAAAAGACAGTTAAAGATAGGAAAGTTGAAAGCAGTAGGAAAAGAGGTAGGCCTAACTTGAGATGGATTAATTTGATAAAGAAAGGCACATGTTTCAGAGTTCAAGACCTGAGCAAGGCTATTAATGATAGAACACTTTGGAAGTCATTAATTCATAGGGTTAACATAAGTTGGAAATGATGTGGCTACATATATCAAACAAAACAATAAAAATCAGCAAAAAAGGGAAGTGTGGGAACATTTCACCCTCTCAGCCTATTCAATAATATGTTTAAAAGATGAAATACTTCAACAATAGATTTCATGGGGAGACTCTAGTTAGAAGTTACAAAGTTTAAAATTCACAAGCTAATCTGACACCATTTGACTCAGCAGGACCTAAAAGTAGTTAGCAAATTCCAGAAACCAATTTTTCAGGGTTCATGCCATTCTTTCATCCTACTTTGCTAATTAATCAATTGTCCACAGCCACTTGTTCTTGATTTCATTTGCTTTTTGTAATGTAAGATGCCTATGTCTTGATACTGGCTGTTCTTTGTAGTACTCTTTGTTCTGCAATTTGCGCATTTGTTTCTGTCTGTGTATTTCTGTCTCTATGCTAACCAAACCTAAAATTTCACACATTTGACAAAGTGGGCTCTGATTTACCATGAAAATGTATTTTTAAGATGCCATAAATTTTGTTTGGGCTGCAGTAAACCGACATAGCCATGCTTCTGAAAATCTAGCATAAAGTTTGCACAAAGTTAAAATAGCCCCACATGCCCCAAGTAAGGAAGAGAAATCCAAGATCAATGCCTTGTTCATGCAAATCAGAAGATTAAATGGGAAAGATATTCTTGGACAGGATATTTACAGATGACCTAACCGAATACTCATTCATATATGTGAATTCCCTGAATGCTGAAAGCCAGAGGTTGGGAGCAGGGCCCTTGTAATTTATATATTTTGACACCTATCATTAGCTGGGAGAAGGTGAGCACAGGTCTGTTGCTAGGGCTTCTGGATATCACTTTGCACCTGAGCTGCTGCCCTCATAATGTAGTGCCCCATGTGATGACTTTAGGATAACTGAATGATGACTTGGCCTCAGTCAGGGAATAAAGTTCTAGCATAGCCTTCTCCCTTGTATGCTACTTTAGACTGTACAGAGTCCCCTCCCTCTCCAGGTTTAAGCATGTTTAAGTATACAGGCATAAGACTGTCCTGCTATTGAAAGATGTCCAGTCAGAAGCAAAGACAGAAGAATATAGTGGGGTAGTAAAAGTGCATGCCATTAACCACAGCTAAGCACCTGTAGTTCTCTCTGTCATGAACCCAGAGATATAAGGTGTTTTGAAGCTTAGCAGGATTTTCCTAGCACTGTGACTTGTTTTCCTAGGAAAGAGGACAGTAAAATGCACCAAGAGGTCAGAAAGAGTGGAGATGTTTTCCACAAACAGATAAGCATTTGCTTTACCTGTGAGATGGGTAGTTGTTGTAAAACATGATCTGGGTCTTGAGATGTGTAGAACATGCATTCTTAGATGATCTGGAGATAGGGGTTCACTGTCCTATGTGGGAACAAAATCTGGATTGGTAAGAGACTTCCAAGCAGTTAGAGCAGGAAGGGTTAAAAGGCTGGAAAATCCAATTAATGTTAAAATGCTAGGAATTTGATTCCCCTGCATGGAGCAGGTAGGGGTTAGGATTCGCGTTTTCTTTAGAGACATCTAAGGAGGGAAGTGGAGGCAAAATTTCTGTATTGTTAAGTTTAACTTAGTGATTTGATTTTTCTTGTATTTTTAAAAATCTTAGATCTATGTAGATAGTATGCTTGATAATCATATTCCTTTGTTTTGTGCTCTCGTTTTATACTCTGTATCAAAACACTTTTCCTGTTTAAGAGAACATACTGTGTTTCAAACTCCTCCCTACATTCCTGGCCCCCTTGGGCCTCTGGTTCATGGTAACATTCATGCACAGGAGAAGGGCTGAAATAATTGGTAAACTCTGCCCTTTGTACATGCCTGGGGCAGCCTTTACTAGTGTACCCCAAGCACTGGTAACATGGGCATCTGGAGTTAGTTTGCCGTGGTGGTACTGAAGAAGTAGAACATGCTTATGAACACAAAAACATACTTACAAGCATGTAAACACACGTAGACCCAAGGAGGGTTTCTGATACTTTCTTGATAGTTTCATATTTTCAACATGACCCGACCTTGGAAAATAAATGTGATTTAAAGAATAAGGAACAATAGTGTCTTGCTGTGGTCAGGTGTCCCATTTTGAGGATAGGTAGGGGATGGCATAACAAAATGGCTACCTTGGGGGTTAAGTCAACCACAATATGTTGAGAGCTTCCATAGAATGTCAGGAAGTTTTAAGATGGAGAGAGCTGTTTCCAAATGGGTTGATCCCTGCAGATAAAGTTGATGCCTCCTGGGCCCTTCAGAACAATTTCCAACAGCAGAGGAATGAAGGAGAGCCGAGGTTGGTTGTTTGCTTTGGCAAAGAGCTATTTAGGGGAAGTATGAAACAGGTTGCAGAAACACTGCTGGGTACTATGGTGTTCATGGGTAACATGAGGGAAATTACTGGGCTTGTTTCAACCAAAGCCTAAAAGGGAATACCGCTTACGTATGGGCCTGCATGGCTCACAGCCACAGGAATATTTTCACACAACTTCTTCTCCCAGTCACCTTTGTTTACTAGCAGTTTGTGGTGTATTAAGTAAGCTGTCAGTATATCAGCTCACTGTGATTTGCTGATATGCCAAATGAGTGGAAAAAGCTCTCTGGCTTAATGCGCTTAAGATAAGGGAATGGCTTCTTCTCCAAAGAGTGGAAAGATCCTGTAGCTCTCAATAAGCCTGTCCAAATTGTCTGCTGGGCACTGGAGGATGAAATTGAGTTTAGCACTACAACATGTACTGTCAAGTGCAGGGCAGTGAGTAAATATTTAAAAGATGTAGTTTAAGCTTCTCCGGTGCTCTACCTGAATTTTGTTTAGATGACAGGAAGTAGCAGAGTGCACTGCAGAGTGTGAGATTAGGTGCTTAAAATGAGGTTGTGGAGATTAAATGCTTATTTCCCAAGAAACCCTTCATTATGGTTAAATGGTTGTGGACATATCTTGCAGAGAGGGAGAGAAAAAGTTCCACTTGGCTGCATGATTAAGCATTCAGAGGACTATATAATTGGTAATATACTTTTTATATTCCCATGTAAATAAAATTCTTTATTTAAATTGTGCAACGTAGAATACTTAAAATCTTGTCAGCTAATAACTCACAAGAGATGGGAAAGCGTAAAAGTATTAGAATAGGGGTGACTGTGTCCTCTCTATTCCCCTCCCACAACCTCATGGGATGTTTGATTGCTGAGAGGAAGTTATCACAGAACTGTAATTTACAAAATGCAAATATGTAGACCCAGCAAATACAGTAACTGTACAGGGGGGATTTTTTCTCATAAGATCTTTTGCTCTTTGGATATGTGGCTGTAATGTAGCATTGGCTACTTGGGGATGGGAAATTTCTGGGCATTCCTGGGGCAGAGACTGGGGAAAGTTCAGGGCAATATTATTTACAAGACTGACTCGGCTGACTCTAACTCATCAAGTACAACCAAGAGGCAGCTTATAAATACCTGGGAATTTTACAGCTGGATAACATCAAGCATGGGCAAGTGAAGATTGTGGTCAGCAGAGAATACACCCAGAGAGTCAGGAAATTAAACAGCAGAAATACCATCAAGGCCATCAACACTCGGGCCATACCCGTTATCAGGTACACTGAGGGACTCATCAACTGGACACAGGCTGAGTTGGACGCATTGGATAGAAAAACTCAGAAGCTTATGACAATGCACCATGCCTTACACCCACACAGTGATATTGATAGATTATACCTTCCCCGGAGATCTGATGGCAGAGGCTTACTGCAAGTAAAGCAAACAGCAGAAGAGGAGAAACATGCACTGGCCAATTATGTGAATAAAAGTCAAGAACAGGCATTGATTGAGGTGAAGAACAGACATCAAGGACAAGGACCAGGTGGACAACGAAAATACTTGGCTGTGGTTAACAACTGGAAGTCTGAAAAAGGAAACTGAATCCCTGATTTTAGCAGCTCAAGAGCAAGCCATTAGAACAAATTTGATCAAGGCCACAATAAAAAAATCTTCGGATGATGCAAAATGCAGTTTGTGCAAAGAAGCTGACAAAACTGTAGATCATGTCCTCAGTTGCTGCAAAATGGTTGCCCAGACTGAGTGCAAACAGAGGCAATGGCCAAGATGATCCACTGGAATTTATGCAAGAATTACAACATAAGAACAGCTAAGAACTGGTGGGAACATTGTCCAGAGAAAGTAATGGGAAATGAGAAGGTCAAGATCCTGTGGGACTTTTGAATCCAAACGGACAAAGTGTTGAAACACAATACACCAGACATCACCGTGATCGAGGACAAAAAAATGACCTTTCCCCCAAGTCTTTGCCATTTGATATCCCAACTTTGTTTTCTTTAAAATTACTGTTAGTGGGATCATGGCGATGATAAACAGTAAGGGCGATTCCTTGGAAAATTCCTGGCTTAATGTTGACTGTTCCAAAGTTTTCATTTCCGACTGTCAGTTCAGTTTCCCACTGTCTCATCACTTTTTCAGTGAATACTCGAATGTTTTTGCTGATGCCAATTGTTTCCAAGCATTTCATGATCCAACTATGGGGCAGTGAGTCAAATGCCTTCTTATAATCGATCCAGACCATATGCACATTTGTTCTTCGATTCTTGCAGTTCTCCTTTATCATTTTGTTTATCAGGAGTTGATCTTTTGTACCCCGCTCCTTCTTTTGTTCCCTTTTTGCTCCACCAGCAGGATGTTATTTTCTTCCAAGTAGTCCATGATGTTATCTGCTATTATGCCGGTGAGCAGTTTGAGCATCGTGGGCAAACATGTTATTCGTCTGTAGTTTCCAGGTGTTGTTCCTTTGGCTGGGTCTTTCTAAATCAAGCATGTCCTTCCAGTTGTTAGCCATTCATCCATTTCACCATTTGGCATGGTTTCACTGAAATGCTTGGCCATTGTTGGGTGCAAACTGGTTAGGTATTTGAGCCAGAAGCCATGCAATTGATCACATCCTGGTGCCGTCCGGTTTTTCACTTTCTTGCTTAGATTTTTTATCATATCAGTTGTTATTTCCAGCTCTTGCATTTGTTTTTGGCCAACATTTTTCTCAAAATCTTTTATCCACTGCGCCTTCCTGTTGTAATCCTTCTCGTTTTCCCACAGATCTTTCCAAAACTGAAGCATTGCATTTACAGCCAGATGTGCAGATACTTCGTAATAAACACAGAACACGGCTTGGATTAAATTGGGCCGCAGCCCTTTATTGAACAGAACAGAAGCTGGGCGAGCAAGAGGAGCACATCTATAGCAGCCGGTCAGCTCCCATGGCTGTCCCCAGCGACAACCCAATCCTTATTGGGGAGGACAGATTGGTACTGGCCACAGGGCTTTCGCCCTTCCTTGTGGCCCCTAAACTGCTGGGGTGTCGGGCTCACCTGCAGAGGCCTCCACGGCATGTGGCCTGAGCCTGCCCCACCCCAAGCCTCTTATGGAGGCCCCCATGCACGGGTGTGTGTGTGTGTGTTCCGGCATGCAAGCTCGGCCCCCCCCCACAATGATGCGCTCCTCTGCCCAAACTGCCTAGAGCTGCGACAATGAAGAAATTAGACCCCCAAATCCCTTATAGTAGGGAGGGTGGGTGGGCACAGTTTGCTTCCAGGCGCCGAAAAGGCTGGAGCAACTGTGTGCTGCCTAATAAATAGGGAGCATGCTCCACCCTAATGCCCCTATGTGTGTCGCACGATCATTGCCGGGTAGTTAGCTCAGCCACCGGGCCGGCAAAGGGTCATGCATGCTCCTCGCTCCGGAGATCTTACCACGTGCCCTGCCCCCTGTAACAATTACAGGCCTAGCTGATTCGAGTGCCGTGATTTTTCTCTGGTTTTTTGCTTTCAACATGTATTGTTATTGTTATTGTTAGGTGGGTTTTTGTTATCTTTGTTTTTAATATGTAAGCCACCTAGGTGGCCCTGGGGAAGGCAAAAAGGCAGGCTATAAATTTTGTACAGAAATTAAAAAATAAATTCTATCTGATCTACGTAGTGATCACATATCTGAATATGGATATTCTCATTCTCACTGTATATTTTGACTGCTTATTGTTGTGGATTTCTTGTTGAAAATCAGGCAGATTAAAGGATAATAAAATAATGCTGTGAATTTGCAATTGCATTTGCAATCATATTTGCAAAATCCAATAGAAGTACAACTTTAAATGAACTCCACCCAAACACGTGCAAATGTGCTCCTCCCCACTGTGAAATGGACAAAATATATACCCCACTACAAAATCACCCTGTATTGTGCCATGCAGAAAAACACATCTTATTGTGACAGGCCTTTGATGTTAACACTATAATAGCAAAGGGACAAGGTGTACAAAATAGTGTAATACAAGGTGTAGTGAAACTACAATGCAAAATGGTATTTGTGCAAGCTTAGCCCAATATACATCAGGATCATATACAAGCTGTTTTAAGATTAAGCTTGACTTGAACATTTGCATTATGCGTAAGCGATACTTAAGGTGTCACTGATGGTTTGACCGCAAAACAGGAGAAAAACATATTTGATGTTTCTGAAGAACTAGGACTATCTGAAGAATTAATGACTTAACTGTTTTGAGGCTTTATGAGCCAGGACTTATTCTTTGCACTGAAATTTTTCTATATTGTTCTTGTCCTTGTTTGTGTGTCTATGACACATTGATTTGTTGCATGTTTGCTTGTATTGTCGCTTTGTTATCTTAGGGGTATATTCATTGTTATTTGTATGGTGCATGTATATTCACTTTACTTGCTTTTTTGGCACTTATTAAACCAGCATTTTTGCAGTCAGTTAGTACTGTGTTACCTATAGTGGTGTAGAAGGTGTTCTTTCAGTGTATTGTAGGCCTCTGGAGTTGTCAGCCATAGATGTTTTTGAGCAAAAACTACCAGACCACTGCCACACAGCCCAGAAAACCCACAACAACCAAATCAACAGTGCTTTAAAACCTTTAAAACCACAGAAAATGGCCAGAAGCCCAAGGCTTGGATTCTACAGAGAAGAGTCAAGGTTATCTTAATTAGGATCTTTTATCTTTAATTTCTAAACGTAAATTGTCACAGAGATAAATCCATTTAAAAAAGACAACAGTTTCATCTTGCTGTGTTCAAGATAATGGGAGAATGAAAGGAGATATTTGTTTTATGGAGGTGTTGGGTGGGCTCAGGTCAGCAGTGGTGACTCAGTTGTGACTGCAGCGGTGGCTCAGTCAAGTGGCACGGATTCATTTTAGCATGATTGCACCAACACTATTTATTTAGATAGAAAAAATGCTTATGCTGCCTCTCCAGAAACCTGTCCTGAGTGGCTTATTGAAAAGAAATAAAGCAAAACATTAAAAGGTATGAATTGAAATCCTGCACTGAAATCTTTTCCTGTGCTCAGTCATGACAAGTCTGCTCAAGTCAGTCTGCTTCTGCTCACAACAAGTCTGCTTCTGCAGGTGTCAGCCTGAGAATGGGCAAAATCAACAACTGCCCATACATGTGCCTTCTCTGTTGTGACTCCTGTGTTGTGGAGTGGCCTTCACAGGGAGGTCAGGAAAATTCTCCTGACCTTCTGCAGACTATTGAACTATTTAGGACTTCCTTGTGAAAGGGTTGCATGCTATGAAATGGTTCACAAAACTGTTGCTTATCATGCTGTGTGTAGCTTACTGTGAGTACGATCCTATTATGTAATTTTTGCTCCATTTCATGTGTCCTGTTTTTATGCTATGCTTCAGTTCCTTCTGGTGGTTCCAGACTTCTGCTATCCTAATGGGTTGTTTTTTGAATGTCCCATTTTGTTGATTGTGCTAACCCACCATTCGTAATCTGTCTTGAGTCACTGTGAGAAAGGTGGACTGTAAAGAATATAAATAAATAACCTCATCCCAACAGACAAACATGGGCCACAAAAACAGACCACTGACAGTTTAAAATAACAGTTTCCAGATTAAAACAGAATTTAAAGATTAATGCCTTAAGTAAAACCCCTGGGTAAACAGAAAGGTTTTTGGCTTGGTGTCTGAAGATAATATTATAGATGTCAGTAAGTCTTAAGAGCTAGGGTATTCCTCAGATGATGTGCTACTGCTGGTCTGTGGCTGCTATCTGCCACAAAGGGCAGGGCTCATGAGGTAGATCTTAATGAGCAGGCTGGATGATATGTGAGGATAAGGTAACCAACTGATGACACCACAGATTGCTACCTCCTAGCTCATTCAAACACATTTTTTCATTAATTGGGACCAGTGTGATAGAATGTCCAGATAGGCACTTAAATCCTTTTTCCCATGCTGTACTCTCTGTGCCGCACCTCAGAGAAGAGGTGAGTAGTGACCAGAGATAGGCTTATTTTCAATGGTGGCACCTTGCCTTTGGAATCTTCCTAACCTATAGTCTCTTCCTAAGCTTTCCAGGTTGCCTGCTGCTCTTGCCTGCTGAGTCACAGGAGTGTCAAAAGAAAATGGGAGGAGGGATGATGTTGTGGATTTGACAATGCCACTTCTGGTCACTGTGTTGATGATGCTCTAGGAATGTCCCCAATCTCTATGGACTTTACCATAAAAAGGTGGGGAATTCCTAGAGCATTGCTGATCCGGTGACATCACTTCCTGGAAGTGACATTGCCATATCAGTGATGCTGCCACTCCACAATGTTCTGCCTCCAAAAATCATATTTTTAAAAAAATTCTGCCACGTCTGCCCAGGACAGGGGCAGGCAATGTCAGCTAGGTGTGGGAAATAGCCAGCCCTGACTGAGGGCCTAGAGGCCCTGAAGCCAAATCTTTCAGGTTGCAATTTACTTGCTTAATAGTTCATACTCTTGAATATACAAAGATTTTTGATCAAACAGGCATATGATTATTTCCTTAGTAGGAAATTAAAGGCATTCTGCTCATGTTGTAAATCATTAGGTTGATGGAGCGTCCTGTTCTTTTACTTCCTGAAGGAAAGGTACTGGCACTCCTAAAAATCTCTTTTTTGAAACCAGCAATCCATAGCTTGGCTTGGAGTAGGTAATTAATTAAAAACCCGGTGATGAGGCAATGCCTTTGACATTTTCATATGACCAAAAGCCTTCTTGCTTTGTTTGTGTTAGTTAACAACACGGAAAGTGAGTTCTTGAGCTATGGGTCTGGAGAACTGATCAAATTAAGAACATAAGAACATAAGAACATAAGAACAAGCCAGCTGGATCAGACCAAAGTCCATCTAGTCCAGCTCTCTGCTACTCGCAGTGGCCCACCAGGTGCCTTTGGGAGCTCACATGTAGGATGTGAACGCAATGGCCTTCTGCGGCTGTTGCTCCCGATCACCTGGTCTGTTAAGGCATTTGCAATCTCAGATCAAAGAGGATCAAGATTGGTAGCCATAAATCAACTTCTCCTCCATAAATCTGTCCAAGCCCCTTTTAAAGCTATCCAGGTTAGTGGCCATCACCACCTCCTGTGGCAGCATATTCCAAACACCAATCACACGTTGTGTGAAGAAGTGTTTCCTTTTATTAGTCCTAATTCTTCCCCCCAGCATTTTCAATGAATGTCCCCTGGTTCTAGTATTGTGAGAAAGAGAGAAAAATTTCTCTCTGTCAACATTTTCTACCCCATGCATAATTTTATAGACTTCAATCATATCCCCCCTCAGCCTCCTCTCCAAACTAAAGAGTCCCAAGCGCTGCAGTCGCTCCTCATAGGAAGGTGCTGCAGTCGCTCAACCATACTTGTTGCCCTTCTCTGCACTTTTTCTATCTCCTCAATATCCTTTTTGAGATGCGTGACTGTGGGTGAACTGGACATAGTACTCCAAGTGCGGTTGCACCACTGCTTTATATAAGGGCATGACAATCTTTGCAGTTTTATTATCAATTCCTTTTCTAATGATCCCCAGCATAGAGTTTGCCTTTTTCACAGCTGCCATGCACTGAGTTGACATTCCCATGGAACTATCAACTAAGACGCCTAAATCCCTTTCCTGGTCTGTGACTGATAGCACTGACCCCTGTAGCGTGTATGTGAAGTTTGGATTTTTTGCCCCTATGTGCATCACTTTACATTTTGCTACATTGAACTGCATTTGCCATTTCTGAGCCCACTCACCTAATTTATCAAGGTCCGCTTGGAGCTCTTCGCAATCCTTTGTGGTTCTCACCACCCTACATAATTTGGTCTCATCTGCAAACTTGGCCACCACGCTACCCACCCCTACTTCCAGGTCATTTATGAATAGGTTAAAGAGCACTGGTCCCAAAAAATTGAGACCTGTACTTTTCATAGCCTTTTATTATCTCATAAACCTTATTCTTCTGAATAGTATGTTGAGTTTTAAGAAAGAGGGAGCAGGTGAATGTATGTCTCTTCTCCTTTGTATATGTCTGTTGTTATTGCAAAATGGATGGTTGACATCTGCACAGTGTCTGGTGTTCTCTCTCTTTACAACCGGACAAACATTTTTAGAAGGTCTTCTGAATACAGCTGATTTTTCCTGCGTTGCAGTGGAACAAGATGGAGACATCTTGGGACTGCCTACTGTTGACTGTGGCTCTGCCTGCCATTGATTTCGATGCCCTCTGTCTCACCAGCCCCAACTGGTACCAGCTGTTGACAAGACTAGGCTCCAGGTAATTAGGGTCAGAAGAAAATTCTGAGAATATAGTCTCATCGAGGTGTTTTTCAGATGGGCAAAATATCCCAGGGGAAAACCGGGATCATACATACCGGGGTGTTTCTATCTCTGTTTCTCTCTCCGCACGGCAGCCCGTCAGCGCATTCAGACTGGGAGGAAGAACTCCAGGTGATTAAACACAACCCCCCGGTTCACTTTCATTTTCCTCACTGACGTTGCTGCACAAGCGCGAACTGTCCTGTTTTTCCGACGTTCTGATTGGCTGCAGGCGAGGCAGGAAAAGTGAACGGGTCCGTCTCTCACAGTGTTTGCATGGGAGTGGGAGCGCCATGGTTTTTAAAAAAACCCTGCCAATTTATCATTTTTTGAAAGGCGCAGGATAAGGGAAATCTCATAGGGCTGGCCTGAGTTAGACCCAGAAGTCATGCAGAAGTCTTGGCCAAACTGAGATGTTTCACCTCCTTACCCCAGGATATATTGGCCATGGGGAAAACCCCTTGGATGAGTTTTTTCAGGATGAGAAAAATTAAACAAGATCAAAATCTCTGCGGTGACCTTGAGCTAGCTTAGAGCAATATTTGCCAGTTGTTTGAAAGTGTACAGCAAATTAAGTCCAAAGTACACAATGTTTCATTATGCATTACCCACTGATTCCACAGCTTTCTGTTTCTGCATAGATTACCCTGCTGCAAATCATCCAAAGCAGACCTGAGCTGATCCACCATTTTGGCTGCCCAGAGTTTTTCCCCCAAACAACACCATTTTTGGGTGCCTTTTTTGTAATGCAGGAGCTAATGCCCACCAGCCTATTTCTTGATTCTGTTGCTTGCCATCTTCTTTTTCTTTTGTGTGTGTTATGTCCAGTGTTACTTTGTAATGCAGTTGTCCCTTCCACCAGCTCTCCTCTTTCTACAAATGACCCCCCCTTTGCTCTCAGGCATCGAAGTTTCCCAAAAAGCCTCCCCAAAAAAGCCCTTTGATTGCTTTGGAACTCAGGATGGGGAAAGGCGAGGAGGAGTGAGAAAATCTGAAGACTGAGTGAGAAAATCTAAAGATCCTCTGAAGATGCCAGCCACAGACGCAGGCGAAACGTCAGGAGAGAATGCTGCTAGAACACGGCCATACAGCCCGGAAACCACACAGCACCCAAATCTGAAGACTGTGTAACACAGTGCCATCTCCTCTGCTTTCCCATTGATGCCAGGGGGTAGAAATCAAGCTTTGCCTGCTCTTCAAAGCCATGGGGCTTCTGGGATCTGTGGTGCCATGACTGCAAGAGCCTGTGCACAACTGGAAATGTGCCCTGAAGGAAATGTATGCTCATGCTGGGGCAGACCACATATGCATAATAGGTCATACTACAGTAGTCAGGCACCCTGACCTCCTGTGCTTTAGTGTATATTTTTCCCCTTTAACAAACTGAGCTTGGAAATGAAAAGCTGCATGGAGAGGAAGCAGTCAGCAGACTTTCCTCTGTGTCAGCCACTGGTCCTCTTCCATCTGACTTGAAATACTGTAAACCTCCTCTAGCTTGAATCACTAGTAGTGACATGTGCTGCAGATTGGTCACCTAGAGACAGATGTCCAGGATGTTTTTGATTATTCTATCAGAATATGGGTCCAGAGGCTCAGAAACACATGAGAACTACCGTATATACTAGAGTATAAGCTGACTTTTTCAGCACATTTTTTATGCTGAACCCCCCCCCCCGGCTTATACTCAAGTATATACAGTAATTCCAAGATGGCGGCCCCAGCTGGTGCTGCTGTGGGGATTCGGTAAGCATGTTGCTGCTTTTTTTCTAACTCACCAGAGAGCCGTAAAAACAAGCTGAAAGGACAGCCTGCACAGCATTACAACTAGGCTCTGTGTGTGTGTGTTAAAAGAAACCGAGGCATTTCTCTCCTAAGGGTAATTGGTGCGTTGCATTCTACATGAATACAATTCTTCATACAGTAGTTTACTGCCAAATACTGATGTTGCTGAAGACAAAGACTTTCTTTGGAGCAAAGTTTAGGCTGGCATGGCTATGAATCCCAGAATTATTCTACATTTGGAGGAAAACAGTGGTTCATTTGTGTTCCTAGAGTGCTGGAAAGCTGCTCATCCCTAATACAAACTCTGTTAAGCAACTCTATCTCATCTTGCTCCCAAATCTTCTGTTTTTAGCTGCTACTGAGTCAAGTTCAAAGGCTTATACTCGAGTCAATAAGTTTCCCAGTTTTTTTTGTGGTAAAATTAGTTGCCTAGGCTTATATTCGGGTTGGCTTATACTCGAGTATATACGGTACTTCAGCTTGTCTTGGGCAAGTGTGCACAAATCAAGTCCAAGCTATGCAAAAGTGTGAATTGTCCCAGTTGAACAGGTGCTGAAAATCTGATTTGCGCCTACATGTTATCTCCAATCTTTTCATACAAGAAAATCTTTCTGGCAGGATATGCATGCATTATGCAGAAGCCAGAAATGTGAGAGTGTATCAATCTGCAAGATGGTTAACGCTGGCACCAGCAAGATGTAAAAGCTGCATGGCAGCAGATCTGTCTCACAGCATCTTCCTATGCTATCTCTCTGTGTCTACTTCGAGAAATCTAAACTGAGCATTGAAAACCACTGGTGAGAGAGTAGGATGTACATGCCGTAATGTATGCATGGATAAAAGAGTCTAAAACTAGAAATTCTGATGTAGATAGTTGCATATCTACATTTTACTGCAGTCAATGCCTTGGCTAGTCAAGACAGTATAATCTTTACTAGGTAACAGTAATAAATCAAGGTGGTTGTTCTCTGCAAAGATCCACGGTGCACTCTCCATGCCGTAGATAAAAGCCATCTTCATTGCAGTATATTACTTCTGTCAGAGCTTGCTGACTGGAAGAGAGGCAGGCAGGCAGGCAATCTAAGAGGCACAAAAAGAAGAGCAACCCGGGAATACAGTCTGAGGGATGTTGGAGTCAGCTGCTTGATAGGGCCAACTGGAACCAGATTGGTCCCTTGCATCAGCTGATATTGAAATAGTCATTTTTAGCCATCTGCATCAGAGGTGATACAACCACAGGTCTTCCTTCTACTTAGCAAGTGCTAATTGATTCAAGTGTCCAGGCACCCTACCGTAGCCATGAGTTAAAAATAATAACAAGTGGTGAAATGGCCAGTGAGGTGTAGTGGTGTAGTGGTTAAGAACAGTGGACTCTATTCTAGAGAACTGGTTGTTGTGGGTTTTCTGGGCTGTGTGGCCATGGTCTGGTAGATCTTGTTTCTAACGTTTTGCCTGCATCTGTGGCTGGCATCTTCAGAGGTGTATCACAGAGAGAATATACTGTGTCCAGTGTGATGGGAAAGTTTAGAGGGGTATATATTGTCCATGTCCCAGGGTGGGGAACCAATCAGTAAGTGTTTGGGTGGCTTTGTAACTCTGAAGTCAAGAATTTGCCAGTTCCTATGTGTGTCTGGTTGGCGCATGCTGGGTTGGTGCATGCTGGGTTCATGGACAGTGGACTCTACCCAGACACAGGGTTTGCATTCACTAAGACTGTTGCTGCTGCAGGGAATGCAAATGTGAATCACTCCCTGGACTGAAAAACCCCACCCGCATTACAATGCAGTAAACCACACCTTTGCATAGCAAATTCCGCTCAAACACTTAATGATTGGTTCCCCACCCTGGGACATGGACAATATATACCCCACTAAACGTTCCCTTCTCACTGGACACAGTGTTTAACAGACTTCTCTCTGTGATACACCTCTGAAGATGCCAGCCACAGATGCAAGTGAAACATTAGGAACAAAATCATCCAGACCATGCCCACACAGCCTAGAAAACGCACAGCAACCAGTTGAATCCGGCCGTGAAAGCCTTCGACACTACTAGAGAACTGGGTTTGATTTCCTACATATCCATATGAACAGCAGACTTTTATCTGGTGAACTGGATTTGATTCCTCGCTCCTACACGTGAAGCATGCTGGGTGACCTTGGGCTAGTCCTAGTTCTCTCAGAACTCTCACAGCCACACCTATCTCACAAGGTGTCTGTTGTGTGGAGAGAAAGGAAATGAGTTTGTAAGCCATTTTGAGATTCCTTACAGGAGAGAAAAGTGGGTTATAAATCCAAACTCTTCTCCTTCTAATCCAAAATGTTATGTGCATTCCTATACTCAGTGACTTAAGTGGGTTTAGAAGGGTGTACCTCTGTTTAAGATTGCACTGTAAGGTAGTTGTGGACCTCTCTGATCTGAAGTATAAGACTGAAAACAAAATGTCTAGAGACAAAATGCTAGGGAAATCTTTCAGTAGCTATTACTTAATTTGCTTGTGTTACAGGAAACCCAGGTCATGTTATTGCCTCATTTTGTTTGCCCAGCGACACTGAAAGTAGATTAAGCTGTGATTTATAGTGTCATCTTAAGAACAGCTGCACCCTTCTGAATATATTGATATATTAATTAAAAAACGCATACCCTTTCTTTGTAGCTATTGAAGTCACTTATGTCACTACTTGTGTTATGACTTAACCAAGGCTAACTAGAGAATCAGTCTATCGAATGAAGATTATTAAACAAGGATCTCCGACCTGGGGACTTGGGAAAGGTTCATATAAGGTTCCCAGTCTGTAATCCCTACAGAATGTTGAAAAAGTCACTATTTCTCATCAGATTTCATATCTAAATAGGAATATTCCATTTTATTGAGATCAAGATTAGTTTTTTTTTTAAAACATGCTATAGGAATGATAGTACTGAAGTGATAGACTTCAAAATTATGTTGGTACAAAAGTTGCCTCTTTGTCTTATTTAAGGCCCAGCACTGTTATCAACAGAGAATGGAGGCAAATAAATTAGATCTTTTTTTTAAGCATTAAAAGTTGTATAATGGAGATGACATTGCTTTTGGGATCTATGCTCATCCTGCTGTTGCTTCCAGAAAATGGATTGTATTGGGAGGTTGTTAAGTCCTAGTGTCCTAAGAATTGGACCAAGTCTGTGACGGAGATAAAAGATGGACAAAAGTACAGTCTCTATATGACACTGAAAGCCTACACTGTACTATTTTCAACTATCATATGTTATAACCTATATTTTGCAGCTCTTGAATTTTGCAGCCACTTTTCTTGGGTCAGTAGTATGTCCAGTGAGCGGTCAATTCACAATATGATACATGCTTCAAGATTTGCTGCATAACCAGTCTAAGGACAACTAACACTGCAGACATGCCTTAAGGACTAACTTCCTTCTGGAGCTCTCCTTCTAGAATGGCATGGTCAGGTAACATGATGAGCCGGTTGTCCAAAAGTTATCATACAATATTTTTTCTTCCCTCCTGCTCTGATTTCCATAACTCTGTTATGGAACTCTGTTATAGAGCCAGCATGGTGTAGAGGTTAGGAGCAGGTGGATTCTAATCTGGAGAACTGGATTTGATTCCCCACTCCTGTACCTGAGTGGTAGAGGCTTATCTGGTGGACCAGATGTGTTTCTGCACTCCTGCATTCCTGCTGGGTGACCTTGGGTTAGTCACAGTTCTTTGGAATTCTCTCAGTGAGGAAGGGAAATGAGCTTGTAAACCACTTTGAGTTTCCTTACAGGGGTGAAAGGTGGGATATAAATCCAAACTCCTCCTCCTCCTCCTCTGCATTCTCAGTGTGCAGGATGCTTCCATCTTTTCTGGCTATTACCAATTTGAACAACGCATGCAGAGCTGCCACAGAAATTTTGACTGAAGTGAAACTGAAGCCAAATTGAAGAATCCTGCCTCTGATGAAAGATTTCAAAGAGTTTCAATAACAGCCCAATCTGGATTGGGCTGGGAGGGGGGCATGGCTGCTCTGGTGCCATCCTGCCCTGTTCAAAAGGCTTTCCCACTGTGCGGGAAACCTGAAAAAAAACCCCCCAAAATTCCATGCTGGAATCAGCCATAGGGAATAATAGAAATACATAACAAAAAACAGGGTGTATCTCAAAGGTTGGCTCTGCTGGCAAATGCAGGCTGAATGGGCCACCCCTGGCAAGCCCCCAGCCATGCCAGCACAGCTTTCTGTGCTGAGAGGCCTGGGCACAGATGGCAGCTTCCAAGTTGGATGCTGTGGAGCCATGCAGCACTTACCTGCCAGGGCTAGTTGCCCCTCCACTGGCATATTTGCCCCTTGTGCTCATTAGGTGGACACCCATGTTGGCGCATGGCTGCACCGGCTCCAGAGATGGGTCTGGCCTCCCCACTCTGGATTGGGCTGTAAGACTGTTAAAGTGTATGAGTGGGAAGGGTGGAAGAAGATTCTGTACATACCTAATTTATTAATTGAATTCACCTTCAAATCAAGTTCCCGCTTTTGTGAGATATCTGGAAAATTTTGAGAGAACCAAAGCAAGAGACATTTCTCTGGTAGTGGTGGTTCACACATCCCTAGTTAACTGATATTTAATAGGGCTGAATGCCCACCAATCTAATTTGCAGTTCTCTCTGCATGGAACATTCTTCTTATAGTCCTATAGCTACCACACCAAACCATAGGTACAGAAGCCTGACATCTGGATGAGCTCTGAGAAACCCTCCTCTTCAGTGTTTTCATCCTACGAAATATGCTGTTTATATTGTGTTTTCCCTTCTGGACCGGAATGCCATTGTATTGTACTCTTGCCCAGAGCTTATGTTGCGCTGCAACAAGATGGAAAGCTGTTTGATGTTAGTGTCTATTAAAGATTCTGCCCTTAACATTAGATTTTAGTTCACACTTTCAATGATTATGAAAGGTTTGGGCAAGATCCCAGTATCATCACCATAATTTCCTTATCAAGCGATATTGTGCCATGTTCTATGAGGGCCAGTGGCCACAGCATATGGTAAGGAATGATGGGCAGGATTCAGTCTAGGTGGCAGCAATCAGATCTGCTTTGGACAAAGGAAATAACTGGAAAGAAGTTCATCCAGGAAGCTGAGACAGTCTCTTTGCATCAAAAGGTCTGTGCTTCTAAGTCAGAATTCTTTGCTTGGTGAATAGCTAGGAGATGTTCTCCTGGCTGTATACTGATGGCTTTCCTTTTTCTCTTACTTTGGATATAACTTTCCCTTTCCTCAACTGCCCAGTAGCTGGGCCTGAGAACTACTGTTAATTGCATTTCAAATCATTTGGAGGTGTTTTGTGTATGAAAAGTTGTCTTTACCAAGTCAGACTGCGTTTTGCCCTGTTCGGCTCTCTGGCCTTCCCTAAAGCTCTCGCTCCTCAGATAATTCCATCTCCTATTGACCTTTTCTGACCGCGGAGTATTGAACCACTTGAGGACTAGTAGTGTCAGCTCTTGGTGATATATTCTACATCTGCACGAAGCTTGAGAGCACAAATCCTTTCTTATTATTTTCTTTTAAATCAATTTCTCATTTTTTTCCAACTCATTTTGTTAAACTTAATTTTATGAGTTTCTGACAGAATAATTTAAAAATGACAAGCGTACCCTACGAAAGAAAAATATTCTTGCCACCCTACTCCTATCCCCCAACAATAAATCCAGTAACCTTGTATTGAACATAAAGAGGACATTGCTTACTGGCACTTGTACTTGAGTAATCAATACATTTCTAATTACAATATGCTTCATGACTGCCCCCCTCCCCCATGATCTAACAGTACTAATTGTTTTATGTTGTGCTGTCTCTGTTTGCAAGACTATTGTTCACCTTCATTTTACAGTTAACTTCTTATGTTTTTTTTTGTATTTGGATTCCAAAGTCACCTCTCTCCTCTCCTTCCTTCAAGCCCCCCTTCTTTTACCTCCACTTTCTGTCTCCGGTGCTCTGATGGGGAGGTGGAGTTAGAAAAAAATTCAAGATTAAAATACCGTTATTGCCTTTTGATGTAATGGCACAGATTAAAAACACTTGAATGTAGCTGAGTCGCAATGGACACAATTGAAAAAACTTCATCACTCTTGCGCTGTCTTTAAATGTAATGATTAATGTACCATTGCAAGATGATATATATGCCCATAGATTACTGTTTGTGTTTTATGACTTATTGTTTTCCCGAGATCTCTGAACATTTTATTTAAAGATCAGTGAGGGATTAAAGCTGCACTTGCCTTTCATCCTCAGAAAGACTTATATAATTTTCGTTCTAAAGGGGAAGGAACAGGTAAAAGGATGGCTTGTACCAGGCTGAAATTAAGTGCCTGGAATCAAATCAATCATTTGTCACTGAGCCTTATGAAAAGTTTAATGCACATTTAATGGTAAACAAGCCCAGAAAATAGATGTTCTATGAGAGAAGGATCTTAATGCTGGAGTCCATCTGGTCCTTCATGTATTGAGATGCAAGTGCCAAAAGTATAAGGTAATGCCTCAGAGATAGCTAAAAACTGCTGAGGAAACCCACCCACCCCTCCCCTTACACTACCACTGCTGACCTTGGCCTTCTCCACAGTAGCTCTAGAGAATAAGCTAGGGTTCATTGGAGCTAAGTTGTTATCAGATTTGGGATACAGTCACTATGGTCCATCTTGGGTTAAAATGGATTGACTAATATAGGTTCAAAGGTGTGGCCAGGTAGAAGTAGAGTCCTTACCACAGCATTTGGTTGAATATATTTGTTTGATTTTATATTACCCTTTTGTCCAAGGTGTTCAGGGTAACTTACATGGGTTTCATTCTTTCATCCTCACAACAACCTTGTGTGGTAGTGTTAGCCAAATAGAAAGACTTACCCTTAAGGTAGGTGAGCAACATGCTAGTATGGAGAACCGCCGGCTCAGTTTGGAACTCTAATCATTATACCACACAGGCTCTCACACTAAACAAACTGAGAGAGAAAAATCTAGCGGCAAGTGAAAGTAAGAACATAAGAACATAAGAACATAAGAACTGTTGGAATAAGCGACTTCTGCATGCCTGGACACTGGGGGGTGCTGTATATCACTCTAACTGTGATGTTGCCTCTCTTGTTTGCCCTCCTTGTCTGGGCCAGGAGACCGCCCACTAACTTCCTTTCTTCCCCATGCTAGCTTCACTTCTGCTCTAGCCTTTGAACCGAGCGCATGGTCAATGGCAGCCTGCTCAGTGGGGCCTTTGCCACTGCAGCATCCACTCACTTCCACACACGTGATGGCGCGTTAGTTGTGCCCACTTGTCATAGGGAAAGTAATCTCTTTAGATAGGGTTCTTTCTATTTACCTTTTCTTGGAACAAAGTTGTGAACTGAAGATGATTGAATAAATGTAAGTTTTACCTTTTACAGTTATGTCTCTGGAGAACTTTCTATAAACTGCAGTCACACACACTACTGGGCATATCCATGACTCTAAACGAAATCTAACATGGTAGCAGAGATTGATGGTTATTTTTGAAGCCCAGATGTTTTAAAGTTGGAGCAAATTTTTTTTCCTTGCATGGCTTAGCAGCTATTGCCTTGGTTCTTGTGTTTTTTCTTGCTCACCTGGCTCTAACAGGCCAGCCAGTAACAAAAGTGTTGCATAGCCTGAAAAGCTTGCTTTCTCTTTCTTGTGTGTGTGACTCATTGAGATTGCAGAGAAAGCCTTTTGCATTAAAATGGCTCAGCGTAAGGCAATTCTTGAGAAACTTACAAGCCTGAATTTTAACTCATGGCTCTACAGGATTCAATCCCAAGTAAAGGAAGAAGGCATAGGTTTTGTTTTAACTACACCAAAACCAAACAGTGGAAATGAAGAGACCAGATGGCAAAGAGCAGATGAAAAGGCCATGAATGTAATTGTTAGTACCCTCACAAACTCACAACTGGTGTATGTTAAAGGACAAGATTCTGCCAAAGACATGCTAGAAGCATTAAAAAGGGTCTTTGGAGAGCAAGACAGAAATAGCAAAGTGAGTTTATTTAAACAACTATTTTCAATCAAATTACAAGAAAATGGAGATGCTGATTGCCATATAGAGAAATTGCTGAATCTGATTGATAAGTTAGCAACCACTGTGCACAGTTCTCAAGGAAGAACTGAAAATTGGACTGCTTTTAAGCTCATTGCTCTGAGAAATATTCAGCTTTTGTCTCTCACTGTAAATGGCAAAGACTGCACATTTGAGGAAAATTCTAGGACTAACTAGGGTCTGAATTCTCAGCAGCAAGAGTATCTCTCTGGAGAGCAGAGGGAAGAATGGCTCAAGTTACATTGCCCAAGAAGCCAGAGGCAAGGGGGCGGGAACTAAATTATTTGAATACAGAAAATACAATCCCACAGGGGAAAGGAGGAGCCCACCCATTTGTTTCAAGTGCAATAAACCTGGTCACCTCCAGAGGGAGTGTCGACGTAATAAGAATGCTGAGACTGGCAGCAAGCCATCTCACACTGCTTATTCACACAGACAAAGGGATTTTTACTCCTAAAAAATTCGTTCAACTTTTGCACAACCCACATGATACAAACTAATGAAAAATATAAGCCTTGATTATTGATAGCTGTGCTTCTAAAGGCACATGGCTTCAGATGTTGCTTTGTTCAATGAATTCAGACAGAGATGCTGGATGCAATGTGTATTTAGCCAATGGAAAACAGATTCCAGTGAATGGAAAGGGCAAAGTTACTTTACATTGCCAACTGAATGGTAATGGAACTGAGATTGTGGCTGAAAATGTCCTGTACATTGCAGACCTTGCGGCTAATCTGATCAGCCGCCCCACACTATCAGAAAAGGATTTGCTGTTCACTTTGAGAATAATGTGTGCACTATCTCTGATGGTGAGCTATATTCCACAGGTACCCTAAGAAATGGAGTCTTTGAACTGACTGTGAGGAACCACAAGCCTGCACAGCCAAGGTAACTTCTACCCAGCAGTCTTTGGAGCTCTGGCATAGGAGGTTTTGCCCAATCGCGATAAAGAGGACATCCTGAAACTCAAAAGCAAGGACTTGGTAACAGGTATTTCCATAAAAGACTGTCCCAATGATAACCAATTGTGTGATTGTTGTTTAAGAGGAAGGGAACTAGGCCTTCATTCCCAAAGCAAAGCCAAAGATGCTCTAAGCAGCCCCTTGACTTAATTCACTCTTGATCTATGTGGACCAATCAAACCAGCGTCAGCTGGAAATAACACCTATCTGATATCTTTCACTGATGACTACTTGAGATACACTGTGTATTTTTTGCTAAAAAGAAAAGTCTCAGACTGAACAGAAATTAAGAGACTATGTTGCTATGGTATCTAATAAGTTTAATAGGAAACCCAAGTGTTTTCTAAACGGACATGGAGGTGAATACAATTCCATATCTATAAACAATTTCTTGAGGGAACATGGGATCCAACACAGACTTACTGTCGCCCCATTCCGCCAGAACAAAATGGAATTTCTGAAAGAAGAAATCGCTATATAATGGACATGATTCGGTGCATGCTCATTGATTCAGGCCTTCCCCGCAAGCACTGGGGAGAGGCAGCAATGACTGCAGTTTACCTACAAAATAGATTGCCAACCAAAGCCACAGAAGCAACTCCATATGAGTTATGGCATGGCAGGAAACCAAATGTAGAACACATCAGAGTCTTTGGATGTAAAGCTTATGCTCACATACCAAAAGAAAAGAGATCCAAGCTAGACCCTACTACGCAAGCAGGTATATTTTGGGCTATTCCTCCAGAAAGTAAAGGATACAGGATTTTGATCCAGAAACTAACCAAATTACTATATGCAGAGTTGTGTACTGAATGAAATGACCCAGAGATGGCAAGCCTGCTGTGATGGATGACCATTCAGAGGGAGATGGCGAGAAGGACTCAGCTGATCCTACATCGCCCAGAGTCCCAGGGATGACATCACCGCAGATGCCAGCAAATACTCAACCTGAAGAGGGAGCAGCTGTGGAAATCCCCGACCTGACAGGTGAGGCAGAGGAGTCACAGACTACTGCGGAGGCAGACAGACCTTTGGCCCTCAGGGCCATCGCTGCCTAACAAGGGAGTTCCAGCCGAGAAGCTTACCCACTGCGGTAAGCGGGCAATCACATTGCATGAAACCAGCTTCATGGTCTGAGTTACAGCGAATGCCTGAACCAGAAGCAAAGAAGTGGAAAGAGGCAGCACAAGAAGAAATCGCTGCACTACATAAAAAAACCAAACGTGGACTCTCACTGAACTACCTAAGGGTAAGAACGCTATCGGTTGTAAAATGGGTTTTAAAGCCAAACAAGATGCGGAAGGTCAGATTGAGAGATATAAGGCCAGACTTGTTGCTAAAGGATTCTCTCAGATCTATGGAACAGATTATGATCAGACTCTTTGCACCTGTTGTAAAATATTCTACAATTAGAATGCTCTTAAGCATTGCTGCATCTAGAAACATGAAAACTGAGCATTTGGACGTTAAAACAGCATTTTTGCATGGCGAAATTGAACAGGAGCTTTATATGAAGCAAAATCCACCAGGGTTCATAGATGAAAAGAATAAACATTTAGTCTGTAAACTTCAGAAAGGACTTTATGGATTGAAACAAGCAGCTAAAGCTTGGTCAGATAAGCTAGCCAAGATGCTACTTCAAGTCAGGACTTCAAACAAGGCAATGCAGACCCTGTCTTTATAGCAGACACAGAAATGGGAGATGGACATTTATCCTGACATATGTTGATGACTTGATTATTTGCCATGAAAATGAAAACTGACTGTGCTGAGATTATATCCCAACTCAACAAGGAAGTAGAAGTCAAGCACCTGGGAGATGCCAGCTTCTACTTGGGGATCCAAATCGAACGTGAACCAGATGGAAGCTATCTTCTTAGCCAGAAGCAGAAAATATTGGAACTGCTACAGAGTCTGAACCTGGAAGGTGTCAATCCAATGCCTACCCCAATGAGTTCTGATTTCTACAGACAAGTACTACCTGATGACTTGCTACCTGACAACAATGATTACAGGACTGCAATAGGCAAGCTTTTGTACTTAGCAATGACAACCAGACCTGACATTGCTACAGCTGTGAGTATATTGTCCAGAAGAGTTAGCACACCCACCACAAGAGACTGGACTGCTGTTAAACGAGTGGTGAGGTACTTAAGAGGTACTTTAGACTTTAAACTGAAACTGCCAGCAACTAAAGATCCCACACTATTGGGATATGCTGATGCAGATTGGGCTGGAGAAAGAACAGATCTAAGATCTACCAGTGGCTATGTGTTTTCTATGGGGAAAGTGCTGTAAGTTGGGCGAGCCTCAAACAAAATATTGTTGCTCACTCATCTACTGAAGCAGAATTTGTGTCAGTTTCTGAAGCGAGAATTAAAATGGCTTATAATGTTGTTAGAAGATTTTGGTATTAATGAACCTTTACCTGTGCAAATGCTGGAAGATAACCAGAGTTGTATAGCTCTTTCTCTTTCAGAAAAGAACAGTGCGTGTACTAAAGACATTGGAATTAAGGACCAGTATATAAGAGTCTTGCAGGCAGAAGGAACTGTGAAACTTTACTACTGTCCTACTGATATGACAGCAGACATATTGACCAAACCACTGCCAAGAGACAAGTTCCAAGGCCTGTGTGACAAACTGAACATTGTATACCTGGAAAGCATGCAGTGTCGAGAGGGAGTGTTGGAATAAGCGATTTCTGCATGCCTGGACACTGGGGGGTGCTGTATATCACTCTAACTGTGATGTTGCCTCTCTTGTTTGCCCTCCTTGTCTGGGCCAGGAGACCGCCCACTAACTTCCTTTCTTCCCCATGCTAGCTTCACTTCTGCTCTAGCCTTTGAACAGAGCGCATGGTCAATGGCAGCCTGCTCAGTGGGGCCTTTGCCACTGCAGCATCCACTCACTTCCACACACGTGATGGCGCGTTAGTTGTGCCCACTTGTCATAGGGAAAGTAATCTCTTTAGATAGGGTTCTTTCTATTTACCTTTTCTTGGAACAAAGTTGTGAACTGAAGATGATTGAATAAATGTAAGTTTTACCTTTTACATTTATGTCTCTGGAGAACTTTCTATAAACTGCAGTCACACACACTACTGGGCATATCCATGACTCTAAACGAAATCTAACAAGAACAAGCCAGCTGGATCAGACCAAAGTCCATCTAGTCCAGCTCTCTGCTACTCGCAGTGGCCCACCAGGTGCCTTTGGGAGCTCACATGTAGGATGTGAACGCAATGGCCTTCTGCGGCTGTTGCTCCCGATCACCTGGTCTGTTAAGGCATTTGCAATCTCAGATCAAGGAGGATCAAGATTGGTAGCCATCAAAGTAATCAAAGTAATCAGACAGGTGACCTGTCCAAAGGGTTGGGAACAGCTGGGAACAAAATAGGAAGCTAAACCACATATTTGAGAGGGACATTCCAATATTAACTGATAAAAACTCAAGTGAAATCCCATTTTTTAATTGGTTGGAGTTGAACAGTCATTGCAATGAACAGAAAGATAAGTCAGTTTTCACTGATTCTCTTATCCTACTGCAGATCATAGGGTGAGAGGTGCAAACCTTTTCTGCAGTTTGAAAAGCAGCTGATGGGGTGTGTCGTGATTTTGACTGGAAGAACAACCCCTCTACCCTAGCTGTTCCTACGCCCACACTTTCAGCCTCCTGAGGCTACTTTTGCTTTTCAAAAAGTTAGGGGAAAGATACAGGCGACTGCAAGTCACATCTAGTTTGGGCCTGAAAGGAGAGGATTTACGTTGTATGGCCTGTTGTTAGAGCATGGAATAGGCTGGGAAGAGAAAAGGTTGATCGTTCAAATTTCTAATAAGCAGTGTTACAAGAGACCGAGGAGATGATTAACTTGTGAATTCTTTCTCTGGATCGGTGGGCATTTTGCTCGAAGTGTCTATATTGTGAGCTTGGCAAATTTGAGCAGTAAATCTGTGTTACTGTGGTCCCCAGAGGACATTGTTCCTTCAGCTATAAATGGATTCATTCACTGTGGCAATTGAGTGCTGGCAATCCACAGCTCCAGGAACGCATATTGGACAGTTAATTGACTGAGGGTGGAGTTTTCCAAAGTAGCCAAGTGCTGTAAAGTATCCCGTTCTGATTGGAATTGAGCTTCTTTGCCCACCTTGCTATACCAATGTGACACTGTGCATATGTTTGCATTTTGAGATTGGAATCTGGGCTTTTATCGTGAAGAGGAACATGAGAGAGAAATGGTACCTCTAAAATGATTCACTGGCATCCTACTGGAGTTCTTTGGAAACATAATTTTGGAGCCACCATTGACTGATAGGAATTATATTCTTTGCAAACACAGGAACATGAAAATTATTCAAAATGAAGTCCACTCATTTGGACAGTGTTTGCATTTTAGGAGATCTAACTTTTGCTTCTTTGGAATACCAGTATGAGATTCCTGATTTATGTACTCATTGTTGTGGAGTTAATTAACCTCTCCCTTTTTCTTGTTTGGTTTTCAGGTCTTTTCTATTAAGCACCAGAAGATATTTTGTTTGAAAAGGATCCACCTGAGATTTAACATTTGGTAAGATTGGCTAAAAACGAGAGATGGAAATTCTTTTTCTTCAGTTCCTACATGTTTTCATTGGAGCAGGATTTTTCACATTTGTTTCCACTTTTGCTTTAAGTGAAAATTAATGGCTTCTTTTTGTTAATAGAACATGTTGTTTTAATAGAATTTTTTTTTGAAAAAACTGTCCTAACCTCAGTTATAATGAAGATAGTCATACATTTGGATGCTTTGTTTTTAAGGACATATGAATATGTATTCTCACTTCATTTTTGTATATTGTAGGTTTTTTTTTTCATTTCACCCACATGGAGAAATGCCTCCCACCCTAAAGATCTCATTGTTACTTCAATAATTGGGACTGCACTCTGTCCATGTACTGAAGCCCGGCTACAAGTTTGTAGCTGCAAAGAGGAAAGGTCCCTGGAATAAGTTATCAGTCCCCAGGCACTCTTGTACTTGGGAATGCAAAATAGTTCCACCTGGAGTAAAACAAAAGATTTACCCAGATAACACCCCTGCTAGATTGTCACATCTATAAGACAGAGAGAGGAAAAGCCACAAAGCTAGACAGTATTTTTTCCTCTTGGGAAAATTGACCCTAGAGGGAATGGACTCCCAAAGAGAGATGATAAAATCTCAGAACATGAAGGAGAAGTACTCTTCCTGTCTTATGAGTCACTGTTTCTTTTTGTCCTTGCTCAGCCTGGTGCTTGTATAGGCAAGTGGCAACATATACTTTTAAAAATTTCCTTATATTTTGAATGCTCAAAGCCTGATCTCTGAAAACACACCATATCTAATTCAGTCCTGCTTTCTGAAAATCAGTAAATAAATATAAATAAATAAATACATAAAAATAAAGGGAAGGAGGGGCTATGCTCAAGTTTGTCATTCCTGAAACATGAAGTACAAAAGCCCTTCGGGGATAAGGCGGCCTATAAGTTTAAGAAATAAATAAATTTAAGAAATAAAAAGTGTGTGATCTGTTGCATTTTCTTATTTCTATGTATCAGGAATCCCAGCCCTTTATTTATTTATTTTGGGGGGAGTCGGGGGGTGGAGGGAGGAAACAGGACCAAATTAGCTATGTGCTAGCTAGCAGGAGACAAGCAGGAAATATGACAGCTTTTAGGAACCAGAATTTCTTTTGCATGAATGGAAACTGTACCTGCGTGGAAAATCCATGCATCGCCCAATTCACACTAGATGATAATTGCATGGATTGGGTGCATTTTAGCAACCTATATGCTACTGACACATGTGATTGGTGGGCTTTCAATTCATGTGAATTGAACAGAATATAATGTCTTTAGGAGATGCAATGTTTGATTCAGTAGTAAAGTGCTGAGGTCCCCAAATATACACAAAATCAAAATAAAATGTAATTAATTAGTGTAGGTTATTAAGAGTATTTGTTGTGGGTTTTTTTTTGTACCTTGTAGTAACCAGAGATATGTATGAGTCTGGGGGATAATTGGATGTGGTTTGAAATGTGGAGGTTGACTTTGGTTTTCATAGAGTCCTTCATAAATGGTGCCTACTTGGCAAAAGGACCAAGTTGAGTTAGACTTGCTAGGTATCTCAGAAGTGTTCAGCGTAAGAAATGGTTACAGTTGCTGTATGAGCCAAAGAAGTCCCACTCTTTGTATTTGGCCCCTAAAGCAAAGCAACATTCAGAAGAACTCAGGTGGCGGTATTCATCTATTCAACTTGCACTCCATTGTTCCTCCAAAGAATTTAGAACAGCTCACACAGAGTTCCACAGCAGTCTCCCTTCAAGGTCACAACTTCAGCAGTCCAGATGCATCATGTGCAGCCTATTTTTTAGGCTTAGCAGGTAGGACACTGCATCCAAAGACGCACAGAAGTTTTGAACTTCCTTTGAGAGTTTGTCAACTTGACGCTTTCCAGCACGCTGTGAAATTTTGTTATGGGCTACATATACAGTCAACCCACAAGCCAATTGAACAGAATATGAACCAGTTGGCTTGAGGCTACTATTGCACAGGCAAACTATGTAAAAAGGACAGTGCTGAATTATAGGCAACTGTGCTGGAGAGATTATTTGACCAGACTTTGAACTTGTCAGTTCACCTGTTCAGCTTGTTGTGTTTGTTGTTAAATGATTTTTTTCTGGCCCTCAAGTAAAGAAAAAACAGCTCAAATACCCCTTTCAGGAACAATTTACTAAAACAATTTTTTTTCTTTGAGAGAGGAAAGAAAAATAAGTCAAATTAATTAAAGAAGAAGCCTATGTGCTTTTCTCTCTCCACTCCTCACCACACACATGTGACTCTTGCCGTGATCTTTTCATCCTGCACTTGTATAAAATGCTTTACACGTGTATAAAAATATGATTTGGAGGACATTTTGTCACATAAGATTATTGTCACTTTCACATTTGAGCAGACAAACTAATTCAACTTTACAGTTCTCAAATCTAGAATGTTTGTGGGATGCTACTTATTTGATAAGAGTTCCCCCCAAAAAAAGATAGCTTTATTTACTGTGCTGTATTAATGTGCAGAGAATGCTCAGGAATGCAGAATTGTGCACAAAATACTGAAAAGTCAAACCCAAAACAGTTCCTATATTACAAGGTGGCCTTTGTAAATAGAATAGTAAACATGATGAATTATTCCATGTAAATAAATTTTACAAAGATAGGTTATTCTATTTGTGGTGACTGTTAGAAAGGTTTGCCTCACAAAGCACAATGATAGGATGCCTTGTTTGCTGTTGTGCCTTGATCGTCATTGCGTTTTCTAAAGTGCATAATTTATTAATAATTAACAGTTAATAAAACTATTTTTTTTCATTAAAAACACAGCTATGTTTGCTGAATTTTGTGATGGGTATATAGAGAATGAGACAGCCATTGTGGACCTTCCTTTATTTTCACATTATTTGTATTTGAAGTTATTGTCTGTATTTAGAAATTTGGGAGGGAAATTTTCATGAGCAGTCGGTCATCCTGCCTACTGCAGCTCTCATAAAAAGACATGTTTGCTGAAATCCCCTCTTTTATACAGTTTTAATAGAGAGAACGCTGTGTTGTGAGGAGGGGAGTGACGTCTAACACAGTAATCCAGTGGTGTGGGATTTTCCTGAAAATTTTGAATCTGAACATTTTCTGATTCCCTAACATATTTAGTTAAAAATTAAAAAGTAGCCCATATTAATATTATGTCCCGGGATCATAAATACTTGGAATTGAAATATATAGTAAGGAAAACACAATGGAGTATAATTAAAAGTCACATTCAGACCAAATAAAAGCTTTGTTTTTATTAGAATAATGCTTGTAAAATTTTAAAGACAACATATTATGTGCTTCCCTTACATTGTTTTAATTTAAGAGCGGGAAAACAGAGAAAACGTAGAGATGCTGTAAAGAACTGACCATCTTACAACATTTTATATTAGTGTGTATAATTGCCAACTTCTTGATGGGGCCTGGAGATTTTCCGGAATTACAACCAATCTCCACATTGTAGAGATTTCTTCCCCTGCTGCTGTAAATGGCTGCTTTGGAGGGTGACACTCCTCTTGCATTATATCCTGCTGAGTTTCCTCCCTTCCCCAAACCCTACTCTCTCCAGACTGTGTCTCCAAATCTGTAGGAATTCCTTGAGCAAAAAAGTTGGCAAACCACAGACTTTATCATAAAAGTCCAGAAAAGCTGGATCTTCCAAATATGTTGTTTTTTAATTGCTCTGTAGATAACACTCAATGGCAGATACTGAGCCGTGTGAAATCCTTCTGAGATATGTTGCTAATTTATCGAGATTGTTTTAATTTTGCTTGAAAATCCTGCATGCGTTGCCTTGGTGGAAATTCAGTGGCAATGCACAGAATTAATCCAGTCATATAAACTTCAATAATTCTAACCCTCTTCAGATGTTGTGTTTTACAATGTATTTGAGGAAGAAGGTACTGCACATGATCCTCCTGATATACATGGTTGCCATTTTGCATTTATTTCTCTCTTGGACAAATTTATGATTGTGCCTATCAGGAGAATCATGAAAAGCACATTTCCCCTTATGCAGTTTAAAAGCTAATGTCTGAAAAGGGCTAGTTGTATGACACCTTCAAGAATTACAATTTGTAATGCACCTTCAAGAATTCACAGCATACATAGGCTCATTCCGCACATGCAGAATAATGCACTTTAAAACTGCTTTCAGTGCTCTTTGAAGCTGTGCGGAATAGCAAAATCCACTTGCAAACAATTGTGAAAGTGGTTTGAAAACGCATTATTTTGTGTGTGCGGAAGGGGCCATAGTCTTTACAAATACTTTGTAAGTCATGTTGATCTGTTGTCCTCCTGAGGTGCTGAGGCTGAGAGCTAGTGGCTAAAGACCAACTAATAGGTTCATGGGAGAAATAAGATTTGAACCAGGGTGTTTGGATTGGTAGTTTTTTACCTGAAACAGCCCTGTTGAAAAATGGTACAGGGAGGAAATGATAACTCTGTGTACCCGAGCCCTGTTCTGAATTGCATGAGATTTCAGTTTTTCAAGAACAGCTTTGGGAACTCAGGGTTGCAATGCTATCACAGCTATAGACTTGAGTCCTAAAAATCAGACAATATCCATAGCAGAGTTAATCTGTCATTAACAATTTGTGTGAGTCTTGGTTAGGGATGCATAACTGTCGCCTGAACAACTTCATTCACCTTCTCAAATTTAGTTTTGCTTCCATCACTGTTGCCCAGATGTTTCAACTGGGCAGGAATCATTCCCAAAAAATGAACTTGGAAGGAAAATCTGCAAATCAGATTGGCACACTGACTTGAACTGAACTTTGGGGACTATCCTTATTTTAAAAAAGGAATGCAACAATCAAAATGGGAATATAGCTGCAAGCACAGATCAGGATGAAGAGGAAAAGTGTTTACAGCCTGTGCATTCTTATTCAGAGCTAAATTCCACTGATTTTAGTGAGGCATACTCCTAAGAAAATTTGCATAGGGTTGCAGCCTTCCCATTGCTGCTGATAATAGATGCGAGGTTCATTGAATAGGCAGATCACAGAACAAAAGCCAGGCTGCTTAGTTTTAATTCCATCAGGATCATTTACTTTTTGAAAGATAGAAAAGAATGAATTGAAGATCAAAATCACCAGCCTTATATTTGGCTTCATCCAAGATTTATGGTCCCGGCTTTCAAGGGCAACTAAAAACCAGCTGCCAAATTGACATCCACACCATTTTCTCCCTCTTCCCTCAATATTTTATAAATGTTACCGGCAAAGTCAACCTTTGGGGACATTAAAATTAAACACCCCCCTTCCCTTATGCTTCAGTGAGAGTGGGCATTGATAATCTCTGGCTTTAACAGGGCTGGTAGTGATAGCTGCTATTTCCCTCCACTTGTAACCAGTAGTTGGGGATTTTTATAGGTAATGTTAATCTTTTTGCATATAATTTTACTTCTTCTTGCATAGTATTGTAAGGCCCAAACAAGAACTAATAGCAGTCATATCTGGGGTGAGTCCTGAGTGGTGGCTGCTACTGGTGAGTTACTGGTAGCTGCTAGCAACAGCCTAATCTCCAGTGGGCAGAATATCTTGCACAGTTGATAAAACAAAAGTTGAAAGTCAGGATCTTACTATTTGTGATCATTTGTACATGTAAAGTGTTATTTTCCTTTATAGCCCCAGTGTGCCTTAAAGCTATTTATAAAATTAGATTCATTTAAAAAATGACTACAGTAGTGTATTGGTAATAATGTTAGGCTAGGATCTGGGAAATCCAGGTTTAAATCCTTACGCTTCCTGGGTGACTTAGGCCTGTCATTCTCTCCCAGCTTAATTTACCTTACATGATAGTTGTGAGGGTAAAATAAGGACTGGATAGCAATGTACGGTGCTCTAGGCCCCTCGAGTAAGATAAAAATGTAGATAGTTATTTTAAACAAATCTTCAATCATAAAATTAGTGTAGCATACATCATGACGTTGACTTCAAAAAAGAATTTAGCCTTGCAAATGTAACGCCCAGGAACTAATTGGTTATGGTGTGCGTGTGTGTGTGTGTGTGGGTGTGTGTGTGTGTGTGGAGTCAGTGAATGGAGGCTTGACTGGAGTATGTTTGCTGGAGAACTGTATAAAATTCTAGGCTCTTATCACCTTGTAGAAGATAATTGAAATTTACGCATGTGAAATGTTAATTGGAAGAATGTGTGTCTATATAAATTTAGTATGACTAGTACTAATCACATAGTTATTTCTGGGCTATAATTACCAAGTTGAACATGTAACCTGGATTTTGTGATATTCTGTTTGTACCTTTTTAAAACAAGAGACACGTATTAGGAAAATACAGCGCTTGTATATGTATAATTTTTGGTGTTTGTTACATCTATGTATTTAACTGTATGCATCTTTGTTATATTTGGAGGGCTTTCAAGTTTAAAAACAAAAACCTTCTTAAATTTGCCCTGCAAGTTTTGTCATGGAACCTACAAAGGAGGAGGTTGTATGAGCTCATCTGAGGCCGAATTCCCACTGAAAATTTAGTCTAGATACAACCAAGTTTCAAAAGAATTGGCACCTTTTCATCCAGGTTCCAACATCCTCACTGCAGCATGTTTCTATGAATACATCTAGGCCTGACCCTTGGTGGGGGGGAGGGTGCCTGCTGTCAGGGGTACAATTGTTAAGCTAGCAGCACCAAACTTTAAGGGTATCTTTAGGAAACTATCCTAATGATGCCACCCAGGTTTGGTGAAGTTTGGTTCATGGGGGCCAAAGTTATGGACCCTCAAATGTGTAGCCCCCATCTCCTATTAGCTCCCATTGGAAACAATGGGTAATGAGGCAGCCCTTTTTGGAATCCATAGCTTTGGACCCCCTGGACCAAACTTCACAAAACATGTGTGGTATCAGTAGGAGACTCTCCTGATGATACCACCCAGGATTGGTGAAGTTTGGTTCATGGGGGCCAAAGTTATGGACCCTCAAATGTGTATCCGCCATCTCCTATTAGCTCCCATTGGAGTGTTTTTTCAAAAAGGTGCATATACAAGCAGGTCCAGGAAAATTCTGTGGTAAGTGGTGGTGGGGGGGTGGGGGAGCGCCAGAAATGGGTTTGATCTGTGTTCTGTGGTTTGGCTCTGAGGAGATCTCGAGGGAACCTGGATATGTTGGGTGACTATCCCAGGATTTATCGCCAGTGCGGATATTGGCAGAATATCTTAAACTCAGTATTCAAAACTTGATTGAGACATAGAAAGAAATTGGGGAATGCCATCTTTTAACATCTCAGTTATAAAATATAAATATATTGGTTTTAGCCTAATGGTTGTAAAAGAACAAAGCAGCGGTTTATTGTGTTTGTGTGTGTGTGTGGGGGTGGGGATGAGGGGAACAGGGTGCTTATCTGTTTCTCCTAAGTCTTTTCTTTTTTAAAAATCACCACTTTAAACTGTTGCCCCTGCAGAGTTCCAGGTGTGTGTTTACCGCATTCATGTATTGCTGTGTATAATTTCCATTCTCTAACATGGCGTCTTCTCAGTAAGGAAACTAGAATATTCTCAAAGTAGCAGGTTCTGACAATTTTGTTTGTAGAAAAGCACCTACAGTTTAACTCTCTGTAATTATTGAAAATGGGATTTTGTCGTTTTTAGAAGTTACGGCCTTATCTCTGATCTGTCTCTTTGCTAACTTCTTTGTGATTAATTACACCGTGACCTACACATAAATACTTAAAAAAATGGAATTGTGGAAATTTGTAAAAGAAGCCTATTCTGTGAATCCCTTTTTTTCAAGTAAAGAATGGATTATATCCTTTGACTCTGATAAAATTCAAAAGAAAAAGGGTAAATTGTTCAATAACTTACAAAGAACAAAATTCAGGATGATCTATGCAGAAAACATTAATCTTCCGTTATCACATGAATACGCAACCAATCTGGCCTCAGGATCTATGATGCCACTCAATAAAATTTATCATTTTTGATAGGACACCATTAATTTACAACAGTTGCGCTCAATGGTATGGCTCTGTGGTGTGAACTCACCTTTGATATATCTCAACTTCTTTACTGCTCTGAATCTCATTATAGATTCTCTCTCCTTTAAAAATGCAGCTCATAATTTGTAACACTACAGTTTCCTGTAGACTTAAGGATTATCTTTTTATGCAGGTACAATGGATGTCAGGCAAGGACAAAAAGTTTACTTTATGAGATACTTTTTCTTATTAATTCAGAAAGTCACGTGTATTCTTTTGGTGATTTTTGAGACCACAGATTTTCAAGCATAGTCTTATAGAACAATCAGGGGCAGGAGGGGGGTTGTGGAAGCTATGCCAGAGATAGGGCAGCGGCAGCACAGCTGTTCTGTCTCCTAAGTGGTTTCCTGTGCTGTGGGACAGCAGAGCAAAAGACCATTCTGTGGATCTGGAATGGTGGTGCAGCAGTGGCAGTGTGGAGGGGGCATGGCAATGGCCCTGATGAACCAGATGGTTTCTATCCAGCAGGGGACAGAGAAATGTGGGAGGAGAGAGCCAGCAAAGTCATCCCAGAGGCATGAAGATGAAGGAGAGGGTAGATGAGCTTCCAGCCGCGATCCTCCTCCCACCCCCTTGAAAAGAATAAAGAGATGTCTGGGGGACAGTCCAAAAAAATTGGGGGGGAGTCCATATTCCAGACAGAGGTATCTAGACCCACTCAGGGAGGGACCTGGCCCATCACAAGTTGATCAGCAGGCTTGGAATGAAGCCGTGCTGACACAGGAAGCATGTTCCTGGAAAAGGGGTCTGTTAGATATTCATAGACAATTCCCCTCCCCATTCGCACTGCTGACAGGCTCTCACCCCACCAGATTGTATGGGCAGGCTTATGCTTATGCCAGAGGCTGCAGCAGAGGCAAAGCTACAAGGGGCCAGGGGATGCGCATTGCACTGGGGGGGGGGGCACAAAAATTCAGATTAGTGTTTTTTGTATTTTTAGTGTTTTATCAGTTGTTGGCCTGCAGGGGATGCAGTTTTTAGGCTAGCACCACCAATATTTCAGAGTATCTTTAGGAGACTCTCCTGATGATATCATCCAGGTTTGGTAAGGTTTGGTTCATGCCCAAAAGGGATGCCCCATCCCCCATTGTTTCCAATGAGAGCTAATAGGAGATGGGGGCTATACTTTTGAGGGTCCATAACTTTGCCCCCCCTGAACCAAACTTTACCAAACCTGGGTGGTATCATCAGGAGAGTCTCCTAAAGATATCCTGAAATTTCGGTGCTGCTAGCCTAAAAACTGCACCCCCTGCAGGCCAAAAACGGAAAAAACACTAAAAATACAAAAACCACAAACGAACATGGTGGTGGTGGGGGGGGGGGGGGGGCGCAAAACTCAGATTTTGCACCGGATTCCATTTTCCATAGCTATGCTTCTGGGCCACAGCACTTTTGAACTCCTGATTCCTGAAGAGTATTCTAGGTCATCATTGTATTTGGATAGGTCTCCGGGTGCTAGTTTGACACACCAGTCACTACATTGCAAAGACATTAGTCACCTGGGGTGGTCCCAGGAATTGCACATCTGATCAGATGAAAAAAAAAGGCCCCTATTATTGGTCAATGTTCAGGGGGCTGGCTTCTACCACCATCTCATTGGCCAGTTGCTTGGTCAGCTTCCAGATGTGTCCGTGGCCATTGAAGTGGAGCTGCACCAATGATGGGGGGCTTTTCACAGACCATTGTGGGCTGTGCCACAGGTTTTGCTGGCAAAACTCTGTACTAAATAAAGTGGGTGTTCTAGGCCTGCAAGGGCTCAGGGAGTCTCCCATCCAAGCACTGACCACAGTTAGTCCTCCTAAGCTTTAGAACTCAGACAAGCTCCTGCTAATATTGGACTGTTCAAACTGCCATATTTTGAAGTTATCAAACCATTTTCAATGTTGAATTTCAACACTAAGCCTCATAGCACCAAGGCAGAACAGTCAGATTGGCTGGCATTGTCTACCCTGACAGCATCTCTGTGGTCAAATCTTATGTCTTGGAAATATCTTCCATTGTGTTCCATTGGTGAGCTTGGAAGCCAAGTGGTTTATAGTACATTGAAGTCAATGGGCTTAGAAGGGCTTAGAATGGGTGTACTTCTGCATGGAATGGCAGTTCTAATACATTTGTACCTCCTGCTAAAGAACAATTTGTTTGTTTCTGTGGATTGCAGCATGGTTTACTTGAAGTGTTATTCTGGAACCATGAGAAGTAGTATGTGCCAAACGTAAGGTGGGCTGTTCAATGGCCTTGGTACTGTGGAATCTCTCTATGTGACCTTAGACAAGTCAGCCTTTCATACTAGCCTACCTCATGGGATTGTACAGATCAAATAGTGAAGTGGAGAACAATGTTGAAAGCAACTTTGGGGTCCCAAAGGCTGACAAATGGATTATAAATATCTTAGTATATAAACATTATGCTATTTACTAGAATGTTTATATCCCATACTTCCTTTTGGCTTATAATACTAGGTAAAACATTTTCAGTTAAAACCAATAAAAAATAGCAAACCCCACATCTCTTTCCTCCCTGCTTAACGATACCTACTATTCAAACTCCCTCAACAGTCCTGGCGAAACAGGCAGGTCTTGCAAGGCCTACTGAAGATCTCCAAGAAGGGGGAACCTCTTACTTTTTCAGTGCATCCATTTCACAGAGGCAAAGCCACATTGGAAAAGGTGCAGGTTCTGGTCGATGCCAGAAAGACCATCCTAAGTGGTGAGATAGCCAACAGTTGGCTGTCTGATGACTGTTATTGGTGCACAGAGTCATATGGAAGGAGACCTACCCATCATTACCTGGAGCTCTTTGGGAGCGAGCTATGGACTGTACCCCAAGTGGTAAGGATCCTACTGTATTTTTCTTAATTGGTGCAACAAAGTTATGAAAACAACCTCATCCCATTGCTCAAGTTGTGCATTTGGTTTGATAGCACCTGTGGAAATCCTTATAGCATAAGTGCTAAAGCAGGACTTCTTCAACTTTGAATTGTATTACAAAATTCAATGTCCCAAGATTTGGTGATTGCCACTGGTTTAGCCAGCTTTAAAATATTTAGGCAAGAATCATGTATGATATGTCTGTATTTGACCATCAGCCATAATAACTACATTGAATCATGCTGGTTCAAACACAGTATACATTTGAATCCTAAATGCTGTTAATAACCTCTGTTCACTTCTGGCATTTTGAGAAGTAGGTACAAAGTTTCAGGATCCCCACAATCCAAACATTACCCTCTGGTCTGTCTGTGATGGTCAGTGACAATTCTATATAGTAACCAACACTGTAAGCTCTGCTGTAATACAATTTTCTTTTAAAAAACTTTTAAGTTGAAATGAGTTTTTATATGAAACTAGCGGGCCCGGCCATGCGTTGCTGTGGCTGAGTCTGGTGAAGTGGAAAAGAAAGGAAAGGGGAAGCAAACGGTGCGAACATGTGGCATTGCACAATGCTTGCAAGGGAGGGGAGGAGCAAGGGGCCCCTCTCTCCCCTCCCTCCCCCCATTCCCTTGCATGGCACCCTGCCCCGTCCCTCCCTAATGTTCCCCTTCCTCTGCTAGGGTGGGTGAGTGTAAAGGATTCAATGGTGTTGATGGTGAAGTAACCTTGAGTGCATTCCACAGCCCGGGCGATGGGCCAGATTCATCGGCGGAGACTTTATCTTTGCGCGGGAGATGAGGACTCCGTTCCCATGGGAAGCAGGAAGTGGGCCATGTCCAGGTGGCTGATCCTGTCCCTTTCACTCCCTTCCCTTGAAGCGAATTACCTAGCTGAAAACACGCTGGGAGGCATGAGGTACGTTGTGTTCAAATTTCAGAGCGTTTGGTCTAGCAAACCCCCGGACCCACCCTCACCTTCCCCTTCCTCCGCTAGGGTGGGTGGGCCATGTGAAGATGGCCCTCCTCATCCCTTTCACTCCACAAGGCAGCAGTTTTTAAGGAAGGCATGGTTGGTTCCCTTGTATCAGAGGGTGTTGCTTTGATGGCCAGCAGATGGCGCTGTTGCGGAACAGAACTGTGGTTCCAACTGTCACAGGTGTGGCATGTACACAATAACTGGCACAGTTGTGACATGTACACAACAGGAGGTGTGGAAACAGTATGGAAACCTGGCCGCACGCAAATGCGACATTGTGTGAAAATTTCAAAGCAATCGGTCCAATAGTTTGGGAGATTACCTGTCAGCAGAAAAACGCACTGATAGATTTTTATATAGATAGATAATTGTCCACAAAAGAATACTGAAAGTGTATAAGAAACATTCATATTGCCACTAGTCTTTATGAACTTTTTATTCTGAGTCAAAACATTCCTTCCCACAGTAACCAAATGCCTCTTTGACAGGTTAAAAGTGCAACGTTAGCACAGCCATTTCTCAGGAGGCTTTGGCTTCCTGCTACAGTCAGTCTGTTCTTTTGTTTTCAGTTCTACCAATTTAGGTGGTTTCTTTCTCTCTCTCTCTCTCATGGCAAAAAGAGACAACCTTTGCAGAATGCACTGGCTATCATTTTCAGCCAGACACAGTGAATCAAAACGAACATTAGTAGAGTAATTTTTTGTACATAGATGGATGAGATCAGAACTTTTTTATGCTGTGCCAATGAATTCCTGTTCATATTTCTTTCAGGTGAAGATAGCTTCTCTCTCTCTTTTGGGGGGATTTATGTTCAGCTGAGTAAGCTGTTCAGGCAAAAATTAAGCCCCCATATAAACAACAGACGTGGACAGTTTCTCTTTGGGCATGAACTGCATTAGAATTTCCTTTCCATTGCTCCATAGCTGTTCCTGTTTCACAATGTCGGGTTCTTGTTGTTAACTCTGTGTGGGTGGGTGTTGCGTGTGTGCGAGAAATACATTTTTTAAGCAAATCCCTCGGACAAAAATCTATCTAGTTCATTTATTTGTTACGTTGATACCCCACCTTTCTTCCATCAGTTTACTTACAGTGGCATGTATAGGAGTCCTAGGAGGTTTCTCATGATAAACCCAAGACTGCTTAAGTTTCAAGAAAGTTGCTGCAAATGTGACTTCCAAAGCTGCTGTAAAATGTGCTGCATCTCTGATCTGACACTGTTCTCACCACTTCCTCTCCATTTCCACATTTCAGCTCACCATATAAGAAAATATTTCTCTCAAGAACCATTCTCAGTTGTTCTCTGAAGGTACATCTACATCTAGTTCTATTCACTTTGTTAAGTGCCATGTATCAGCCAGTTACAATATACATCCCCATTGTGAAATCCTAGACACAATCATATCTTTCTAAGCCAAGTAAAGTCAGTGGTCATAGATGGGTGTAACTCTGTTTAAGAGGTGACTGGTGGTGACTCATATCATAATACATGGCAGCTTAGCCCCCTTGGGTAATGATAATGTGAATGTTTGTTGGAAAAAAGTACTGTAATGATGAACTGTCCCTTCTGTGAGATACTTCTAGGATCATATTTGCCTGCTTTTTAGTGTGTTGAGGTCCCTCTATAGTCTACATGTTGTCAAATTCTCAGCTACTGTTAGACCAAAGAACAATTTTGTTTCCAGATCCAGGAAGTCCAGCATATTATCAGAATGGGCAATTTTCTAATTCCAGTACTTCAGGATATCATGGCAGTATGGGATAAAGTCTAGATGTGCAAATAGGCAAGATGGGAAGAATAAAATTCTGCTTGCCAAATCTGTCAAATGACTGTTGTAGTCTGGAGAAATATGACTGAACCCTGAAATTTTTGTTAGTCTAAGGCAGGGGTAGGGAACCTGCGGCTCTCCAGATGTTCAGGAACTGCAATTCCCATCAGCCTCTGTCAGCATGGCCAATTGGCCATGCTGGTAGGGGCTGATGGGAATTGTAGTTCCTGAACATCTGGAGAGCCGCAGGTTCCCTACCCCTGGTCTAAGGCCTTTGTTTTCTTTAGCCTTGCAAATGTTCTATCAATTAATCCATGAATAAAACAGCAGGAAGTAGAAAAAAAGATGACTACCTGACAGAGATAAAAACGTCCACGACCAAAACTATATCCCCTTACAGTCAATGGCAAATGGTGCGGAAGGTGCCAATTCTCATCTCCACAGGGAACTCTGTGACTAGTTGGTGGGCCAGAGGAAAGTACAAACTAAAATGACCCAAGTGCTGACCCTCTGCTGCAAGGAGTAGTTACGTACTTGGCAGCTGTCAAAAGGAAATCTCACCTCTGCATGTGCTGATTCATGTGTAAATACAAAAATATATGAAGAACTCTGCTGGGTTGAGCTTGAAGTATTTCTTTTCCATCACCCGCTTTCCACAACCTACACAGGAAGGCAACAGTTCTCCCATGTTCAACTAGCCCGCCAATTGATATTAAAAGGGTGTACTTCCTTTAAACATGGATCCTTTTTAAATATGCCTAATCATTTCTTTTTTTAAAAAAATGTCAGCCCACTGCCTTTAGTGGAAATGGGATTCATTGGCTAAGTGATGTTTATGTGAGCAAAGAATTAATCTCTCTCCCCAACCCCTTCCCCCGGATGGTAGAATTGGAATTCACCATCAATTCTGCTGACCATTTTTATTTATCATTGTTTTCCTTATAATTCCTAGTATGTACTCTGCCCTTTTCACTCTTGCTGAACTCAGAGCTAAAGTCTTAGCCGGATTCCGCATGGGCCAAAAACAGCGGTATGAAAATGGTGTGAAAACAGTGTAAAATGGTTTTAAACGGTGTAAAACGGTTTACACCATTTTCACACCATTTTCACACCATTGTTTTTGGCCCATGCGGAATCTGCCTTAGCAAACTGTCCATCACAACCCCAAGAGCTCAGTTCTGAATAATCACAACTAACCCAGTTCTGATTAATCACAACTAACCCAGATCCCACCTGCATAAATGTGAAGCTGGTGTGTGTATGTGTACAGCCCTTTACAGTTTCCAATGCCATTGACTGCCTGCTCATCCAGTTTGCAAAAACTGCTTAGGAGCTCTTCACAGTTTGCTTGAATTCATTTCTATCAAATGACCAAATTCCTGCCTGAAACTTAGATTCATTTTCTAGGAACATTTGCAAATCAATTGCTTGAACATTGTGTGAAAATGCATGGTAAAAGTAGCACAAGCAATATATGAACTACCTACTTGGATTTAAATGAATGATCGCTGAAATTTTGTGCTACTGGCCCAGCTCTAATCACTGTTTTAGGGGGGAACATTTTGGACCTCAAGCTCAGCCATCTCTTCAAACGAGGATTTAGAAAGGGCATTTAGGGTTATTTGATTATCTCTATTATAGGAGAATTATTTGATGTTCTATGCAGAAATGGGCAAACTTCCTTTTTTTGAATAATTGCAATGGTAAATTAATTTGATTATAAGGTACTCTTTAAACCTTTGCTCCATCTGTCTGACACATTATAGCATGTTCTCCAGTGCTGCAAAGTCTCCAAATCCTGCTGTTGTTTCTGTGCTGCAAAGAGGTATAGGGAGGGGAAGTTTCACGAAGCAGGGACATGGCAGATTGTTTGAAAAATGTACTATGATTAGGCATATGTTGAAAACCTTTCCAGTATGTTGTATCTTATAATGCTAACAAGGTAGGTCTGATAACATATTTTGTCAAAATATAAAATGGGAACTTTCTCCAGTTTGCTAAATCAGAATTAAAATGAGACAAAACTGACGCTGATTGTACTGACTACTAACAGAGCCCCATCTTAATAGTGTATGTGTGGTATATTGCTACTGGTGCAATTCTAAAAATACTTTGCTGAGAGCAGAGGCATGGGGTCACTCACTTTCCCTGGCGCATGTGTTTTGGTCTTGTGTGTGTGTGTGTGTGTGGGGGGTTGCTGGGCTCAGGAGCTGGCTTGCAGGGAGGTGGTGGGGCTTGGCGGTGGGCAGCCACAGCGCCTGCCTGGACCAACCACTGCCACCGAGTGCTGCCCCTGGCCTCCATGCAGGCCGGCTTTTGCCCTCCCCAGGCCCTGGGGACAGCAGGAGCCAGCCTGCAGGAGGTGTTGTCCCTGGGGACCATTTTCCCCCAATACACCTCTGACTGGGAATAAGCCCCACTTAGTGGGCCTTAAGTAGGAATCTGAGTAGACTTGTTTAGATTTGTTTCCTATATTACCTATAAAGTAAAGATGGAATTATTGGAAATTATTTAAGCCATTTGATAATAAGATGGCATTATAATTTAGATTGTGACAGTGATTCAAGAGTTTGGATATCAAGTTCTAAGGGTTTCTTGAAACTAGACATGTACTATTGTCCATCAAAACCACAAAGCAGGTATTGAGAAGGAGATGGAAATAAGGGAAGTAATGAAAGCAGAACATGTGGTAATACCTGGTGACTTCCAGCTACCTCACATTAACTGGATAATCCTGCCATAGAGATGAGTTTCCTAGAGCTCACAAATGGCTGTACAACAGAACAGCTGGTGCCAGAGAGATAGTGATTTTGGACTTAGTGGGGCTGAAGATCTGATACAAAATGTTGATTTTGTTACACCAGCTGGGAACTGTGACTGTAATGCTAGTAAGCTCAGCATTAGTGTAAATGGAAAGTCCAAAGCTATCACATATGATTTCAAAAGAGTGAACTTTGAGCAGAAAACCAGCAAAGGAGGCAGGTTGTCCATTTGTTGACAAAAAAAATATGAAAGGATAATTTATGGATAATGGGAAGATGGCACTCAAATTGAATGAATCTTCACATCTGTTTTCATGGCAGGAAATGAGGGCACATACACTACAGCCGCTGGTTTTGGAATGGATGTCTGAAGAACTGAGTCAAATTAAAATGACCTACAGCCCAATCCATCTGGGAGCTTTGTAGTGGTTGGGGGTGGCATGGCAAAATTGGTGTCATGCCACCTCCAAAGGAGTTTCCAGATGGAAGGGAATGGAGGCAGAAATGAGGAACTTCTTTTTGCTTGAAAACCTCCATTGTAGAAAAAGACTTATACCACACTTTCCTGTAATGTAAGTCTGCGTCCACGGAGAAGATGTTCCCAGGCTTCAATCCCAGTCAACTCCACTCCCAGGAATGCCCCTGGTCTGCACCCTGCTGCACCATCATGTTCTCAGACACAACTCCTGGTTGATGGGCACTTCTGTGTTTGGGTGCCATGGAGTTCTGCAGTGCTTGCACGGTGGTGGCTTTGCTCTCTCCACTGGTGTAGGTGCCCCTGACATTGGTGGGGTGGACACATATGCTACTGTGGGCTCTGCCACTCCCACAAGCTGTTTTACCCCTCCTCATCTGGATTAGGCCCTACGGATAAAGTTCTAGAACTACTAGGCAAACTGAAACTGAATAAGACTTCAGTCTACAATGGCATACACCTGAGGATTGTTAAGGGTCTCAAATGTGGAACTGTTGATCCGCTAACCAGTATATATTATAGGTCATTAAATTAGCCATCCATACTGAGGGACTGGAAAGTAGCAACATTACACCAATTTTTAAAAAGGGTCCTGTGTTGATTCAGGAAATTACAGGCCAGTTAGTCTAGCATCTGTTCCAAGTAAATTAATAGAGTTAAGTACATTAGAAAATAATCTGTTTCTGCAAAGCACACTCCTGCCTCACAAACCTTTTAGAGTTCTTTGAGAAGGTCAAGAAGCATGTAGATAAGGTTGATCCAGTAGGTATTATATTCTTGGACTTCCAAAAGTCTGTCACCAAAGACTCCTGAGTAAATGTAGCAGTCATGGGGTAAGAGGTCCTCTTATGGATTAAAATTTGATTAAATTACAAGAAGCAGTGTGTAGGAATAAATGATGTTCTTACAAAGGAGGAAAGTGAGCAGTGTAGAAAGGTTGATTTTTGGGCCAGTGCTGTTTATTTTGTTTGTAAATGATCTGGAATTATGGATGGTCATAGGGGAGGTCTTTGCCAATGGGGAACAGGAGTGATACCCAGGATTCAGTGCTACAGTAGAACTGATCACCTACAGCTCTGCTGACTCAGTGGAGGAAGAGAGGTCCCTGCTGCTGCTTACATCTGTCCTGTCTAGGGCTCTGTTAGCACAGCAGTGGCTATTGATACCCACCTCACATGGAGGAAGGCCTGCCTTTGGCCCTGGCGTTCACTGTGGCAGTAGAAATGATTCTGGGGTCTTGCATTGGATTTCCATCTTAGCTGTGAAATCACTAAAACTTCCCTTGGGTGAGAAGTATTGGTTCAAGAAAATGAATTATCTAGAACTAGCCGTAAAGCCCATTTAATGTTTAAATGAAATGACTAGATGGTGGGAGGAGGGCTTTCTAAAGTGGGTTGAGGGGCCTTGGAAGGGCTGGTATTTGGAGCAAGGGGAGGGCAGGGAAGGGTGATGCTGGGCCCCGTGGGGTAGTGGGCAGCAAGCTACCACTGCTCAATTGAGCCCGGCCTAGTATTTGGTGTGAGAGGAGGGTGAGCGGGGGAATGGGGAGGCTGGTGCCCAGGGCAGCAGGCCAGCAGGCCACAAGCCACCATTGCCCTGCTAGGCCAAACTTGATATTTGGGGCAAGGGGAGAGGGAATGTGGAGGCTGGTACTAGGCCTGATGGGGCAACATGTGGCAAGATGCCGCTGCCCTGGCAGGCCTGGCTTGCTGTTTGGGGTGGGGAAAGGGCAGGTTGGAGAATGGGGAGGCTGGTGCAGGGCTAGGTGAAGAGAGCATCTTGCTGCCACTGTCTTGCTGGGCTTGGCTTGCTTCTGCAATGGGGGAGGATGTGGGCGGGGGTCTGCTTGGGCAGTGGGGGATGCACTTCCAACCAGTCAGCACACAGTCGTCAACTCATGCTCCATCCCTTATTGAATTATGTGTCAGGATGGTGAAAACAGTGGCTGATGGTGAAGAGAGGGAGACCTGTCTAAATAGGGTGAGTGGGCAACAATATGGTAAATGCAGTTCATTTAAGTTTAAACACATTGGAAAAAAGTATAAGGTGAAGTACACTGGGAAAAAATCCTCACATGAGACATTCACTGATAGAATCTGAACTAGTTGAGACTGAGAGGCAGGAGTGTAGCAGGGAAAATAGAGTCTGTGGCAGACTCTGAGTCTTCCGCCCCCCATGTGGGGCCCTGCCCCCACCTCCCCATCGCTTTGTGCTGCCCCATGCCTCACTTACCTTAGCCAGCGGCAGGGACTGCCCGGGGGGGGGGAGCTGGGCAGGGGCACATGCAGCTGCCTCTGCTGGCCCTGGCAAGTTGTGGCTGGGCAGGGGCCACACAGCAGTCTCTGTCGTGGCTATAATGTGAATGGAGTCACTGTCTGTTGAAGTCAAGGATGTTAATGTTGTAAATTATGCTTCTGGCATTTTCCCTCTGAGTGCATTACCATCTGGACCGGCTGAAACGTTGAATATTGTTCTACATTTTGATAAATTTGAAATAGAAAGAAAAAGATTTACCTTCCTCCTTTTTGTTTCTGCATTTTGAAAGGCCTTAATTCCTTTAGTCTTTCCCCCCCATTTTTAATTATTATTTTTATGTTTAGTACAAAAGAAAAACCAACTCTACCAATCAATAACAATTGCATTCAATAACAATTAGTCTTTTTTATGAGGTAGCGTTTGTCTAAAAATATATCTTAAAATGTGTTAGTGTGATTGTGTACCTTTATTCTTCTCTAAGAAACTGTACCATGGTACTTCTGCTCTCTCTCTCTCTCTCTCCACACACACATAAGCTCATTATGTATGGAATGCTTACCCCAGGGCTCTTCATTGAGCAGTGGGCTTGTAGTGGGGTCTCCTCGTGTTTCTCTATTTACATGCTATGAAGCACTCACTCCATGCTGTGCAGGTTGTATGCTGAACCCTCCTCAGCCTGCTTTTCCTGGTTCTCTTAACTCCACCCATCAACTCGTTCTTAAAGGCACAGATCATATCACATCCAGTAGTCTCAAGAGTGCTGGCTTTGCTAAAGTCCTTTAAACCACAGTTATATCAATATTGCTGTTCTTTCAGGTATATTGATATTGTGGCCCCTTTCCAGAAATATTCTCCTCCCAAATGAAAGAGGCACAGCAGTTCCACAATGCTGAAGAAGGGAACCATGTCCTAAAGCTGATGTTCATCCCCCACTCCATCCCTGCACTCACTCACATACTTCCTGCTGCCCCTGTTGCCACAGGAGGAGAAAGAAACTTGTTATTTCAATATTCCTGTATTAGATCTATAATTATTTTAATAGATCCAATAAGGTACAAATGCTTGAAGTTGAAATAAAGTTTTAAAAAGCCCTCATGATCATTGGGGGAGGTGGAAGTAGAGCAAGGGTGAGGTTGGGGGTGGTTATGGATTGGGGAAAGATGTCTGAGGCAAAGCTATGCTCACTGGCAAATTTGGCCTGCTCTGGTGGCAAAGAAAATTAAAGTCACACCAGAAGTGGTATTACTTGCCACCAAGAGAATGGAAAGCGGGGCTCAAGGAAATATGTCCATACAAGAAATCTTGCTGCGACGGACATTCGCCCTTGCAGTATGGCAGGCACCTTGTGCATAATCAACCATAGCATTTATTTTCAAAACCTTTTGGTGGATTTTCCTCAAATGTAATTTTTATATATTTCTCAAATCATTTATTTTATTTGTATATATTTTTTAGTTTTGTTTTTCATTATCCTGACTCAAAAAATTAAGCAATGTTTTTAAAAAAGAAATTGCTTTTGATATTACAGCTTGCAATCTGGTGGTATTTTGCTATTATAATATAATACAGACATTCCAATGAATTCTACATTTGTAATACAATGATCACTTAAAGTGAATTTGTGAAGTTCGTGCTTTGAAATTCATCAGTGGGGCTTTACATTTTGGTTTCTGTTTAAAGCTCCTGTGTTGCCACAAGTTAAAACTTTCCCCAGAATATTTTGAATTTAGTTCTCTAGGTGAGGGGTAAGAATATAAAATGTCAGTTTCTGTAGCAATTCAATATATAGTGCTGTAGATCTCATCCACTAGTTTACTTTGGAGGGCAGTTGATTCTCCTATTTTAGCAAAGTCTTACAAAGCCAGTGTTGGGAAATTGCAAGAAATACCTTCTTTTTCTTGGGGTGAACCTAAATTTGATCCCATCACCTTTTATGACAGCTTATCTTCCATCTTTGGAAACATAAATATTCACCCCAAATATACGAAACTAGAACATAAAAAAAGATGGGTGTTAGTAGGGGTGGATTGAACTTATTTATTATTTAACCAAAGACATTTTTATAGTGGTAATAAACTGCTTTGGAGCCCAAAGGCAAGTTGTAGAAAGAGACCCTGTTGATGGCAGACAATAAAACAAGAGACACCTTAAAACCATTAAACCAAAATAATTACCAACTCTAAATCAATGCCATAAAATTAAATAGGGACATTTAATGGATATAAGGCAAGGAGGTAAAATAATCACAAAGGGCAGAAAATGGTGTTTGAGACAGTGAAGGAAAAGTATATATCATTTTTGTTAGTTATTACATTTTTCTGTCTTTGTTAGTGCTCTGGGGAAATGTGAGGAGTTATCCAACTGACACACTGTAAGAAATATTAAGCTTCAGGTATGCAGATATGAGTATCAAAACTCTGTAGGTATCTGCAACCAATATAGAGCATTGACTGGCCAAAATGGTATCTCTTATGTAGTCTTTAATTTCTGTTAATCTGAGGTACAATCATGTACTACCCACGTCTGCCATCTTTGGAAGAAAGATCTGCTTTTGTTCCCGAACAAGCGCCTTGTAGTTATTTGCACAGATTTCTGTTATCTCAACATCATAGTTTATTCGGAAGCTTAGATCATGGCTCAGCCATATCATGGTAAAATAAGTTCTCATGATAGAGACCTGGTTTTTTCCCCAGGGTTGGACAATTTTTGCTGAATGTAGCAATTAATTGCCTGAAACAATGATGCTTCCCAAAATAGCAGACAGCCTTGAGGTGACTGATACATCCCAAGACCGTGGTGACAAAGGAGAATATTTCCATCAACTTCCCAGTTATAAACCTGTCCCTATCAATGATGAACTTATTCCTCCAAATTGGATTGGTTGATGGACAGTTGTCTGGGACTGTGCCTTAATTTTCAAATGAAGGGAAAAAATTAAATGAATTGATTACATTCCTTAGGGCAATGAAAATGAATGGGAATAGTAATAAATGAGCAAATGCAATTTCTTTAATTCATTTCATTCATTTCCCTAGCACCCGGTAATCTGGTTAAACTGAGAAGGTCAGAGGGAGAGAGTCAAGGGAGAGGAAAGTGACTTGGAAATTTCTTCATCATCACTGCCAAAGATTTAGCAGCAAAACAGAATTGTTCTGTAAAGTCTTTCTTTCCACAGAATTGCCAATGATCATTGCTGGCTGTGGTTTGGGGAAGACTTCCTTGATTTATATAGCCACAGGTGGAACTGAAGTTGTTTTAAAGGTGTTTTGGGTTTTTTTTAATTGCATACATTTAAGTAGGGGTGCCACTGCACAAAATGGTTATGTTGCAACAAAGCAATTCAGTTGACAGTGGTATTTCTGTTAATACCAATGGAAATGGAAATGAAATGAGTGTTATAACAAATATAATGAAATAAATAAAACTTTGAAAAATAAAAGGGAAAGCATACTTCCCTGCAGTTGTCAAGCCTAGGAAATTGAACATACTCCAGTTGTGATGATGACTCTTGACAAGCCACAACCCGATTATTATCTCTCCAGCCTAATTAAATAAGCTAGTGGTTATTGGAAGAAGCTAAGACTGGTGCACATTGTTACCAAATATTTTATACAGTGGTCATAGCACTTTGCAGATTGTCTGGGAGAGGTGTATCTGGACATTTCCCTTCCAGGTAGGTGCTAGAACAGCACTCACCAACCAGGGCATTGGCTGTGGTTTATTTATAAAGGCAGTTGATTAGGGGACATGTAGAAGTTGTGCTACAGAAAGTTTAATTCTATGTAACAGGGCTGACATGAAGTGCCCACCATTTGTGATACTGGAGTAAATGAATACATGCTTATAGCCAAATATCACATGGATGGGATTTATACCTGGGATTGATTTACAGTCCACATATTTGTTTTGTGGATTCGGATGCATTTAGCTAATAACTTAATTTAATTAATTTAGAGTGAAGCCCTAAACAGAGCAACACTCTTATAATCTCACTGAAGTCAGTGGCTTTAGTAGGGTATCCGTCCGTTTAGGATGACTCTATTAAACTCTCATATTTGACTTTCAGAGGATTGGTTCTCAGGTTTATCAGGTTTGTCTGCAAAGTTAAGCGATTGCTTTCATGTGCTAATGATCTATCATAGACTTCACCCTTCATTGAACTTATGAAATATTTCATATCCACACAGAATACTTTCATGTGGAAATAGCTTAGTCATGTGATAGGGGGTCACAACATGTCTATGTGTTGACTAACCAAGTAAGAAGGGAGAGAAGGCATGAATGCTGTAGCTCGGTTTTTTAGCTGTCACTGAATTGTCGGGTTGCTTGTTTCCAGAAGAAGTTTGGGATTTATACCCCACTTTTCTCAACCATAAGGAGCCTAAAAATAACTTACAAATTCCTTCCCTTCCTCTCGCCGCAACAGACACCTTGTGAGGTAGGTAGGGTTGAGAAAGTTCTGAAAAAACTGTGACTAGCCCAAGGTCAGGCAGCAGGCTACATGTGTAGGAGTGGGAAAAACAAACTGAGGTCACCAGATCAGAGTCCTCTGCTCATGCGTAGGAGTGGGAAAACAAACCTGGTTCACCAGATTAGGATCTGTTGTTTATGTAGAAGGAGTGAGAATCAAACCCTGTTCTCCAGATTAGTATCCATCTTCTCTTAACCACTACACCATGCTGGAAGATGGGATCTGAAGATCTCCCAGAATTACAACTAATCTCTTGGCTACAGAGGTCAGTTCTCCTGGAGAAAGTGGACTTTCAACGGTGGACTGTGTAGCGTAATATCCCACTGAAGTCCTTCCTCTTTCCAAAATCTACCTTCACCAAACTCTATCCCCAAATCTCCTAGAATTTTTGCAACCTGGAGTTGACAACCCAACTGAGTTGTCTGCAAACTGCATATGTTTGGGGGATGTATCCACATACAGACTCCCTTCCTGTGATCAGCAGCATTTGGAAAACAGTGTTGACAATAATGGGGAGTATGTGTATGTTGATAGTTTCTTCCTTCAGGTCATCTGTACAGTGCTTGTTGTTAAGTGTTACAAATATATGTTTGGACAAGTCTTAATATACAATTTGATTTGTATGAGCTATGTGGCAAAGCCCTATTTAACATGTTATGGCTTGATCCAGTATGGCTAAGTTTGTCTATTCTTAATATACAGTGGACTGACCTTGAAGCAATAAAAAAGCCAAATTCCTTCATAAATTTCTTTGCATAAAAGAATGCAGGTAGTCAAAATAAGGAATAAATGGAATGCTCCATTCAAAGTCAAGAATATAAGTTGAACTGTAATAGTCAGAGATAAAGTAAAGGTGTGAGAGAGAAGCTGGCATCTTAATGTCCTCAAATAAAACGGAATTTCAGTTTACTCTGTCATTTGATTGTTGTTTAGGCATCAATTGCGCCTAGTCTTAAAAGTTATAAAATAGCTGTGTATGTTCATCTAGAATTATGTTCATGAAACTGTACATTGTAAAATATAATTTAACAGATTTAGTGCCATAAAATATAAGCACCTAGCCCTGGTAGTTTGATAATGCCACCAAAACCCTGAAATGGAACTGGAAAAGAACAGAGCTTCTGACATAATATGTAACTCCCTTTCTATTCCTTCAAACTGTCTGCCTATATCAATGAGAGATTGATATAGGGAGATTGCAGAGAAGCTGAATGAATTCTTTGCATCTGTCTTCACCCAAGAGGAGGTGAGGAACATTCCTGCACCTGAACCAAGCTTCTTAGGAGGCGAATCCGAGGAACTAGCGAAGATAGTGGTAGAAAAGGAAGAAGTTCTGGCAGCCATTGATAAACTAAATGTTACCAAATCCCCTGGCCCAGATTGCATTCACCCAAGAGTTCTTAAAGAGCTCAAGCATGAAATTGCTGATCTTCTCACTTTAATATGCAACTTATCCCTGGAATCAGGCTCCATCCCTGAAGACTGGAAGATGGCCAATGTCACACCAATCTTTAAGAAAGGATCTAGGGGGGACCCGGGAAATTACAGGCCAGTCAGTTTGACATCTGTTCCTGGTAAATTAGTAGAATCTATCATTAAAGATAAAATTATAAAACATGTAGAAAAGCAAGACCTGCTGAGAAAGAGTCAGCATGGCTTTTGCAGAGGCAAATCCTGTCTTACAAACTTACTAGAGTTCTTTGAGGGTGTAAACAGGCATGTGGACAGGGGTGAACCGGTGGACATTGTCTACTTGGATTTCCAAAAGGCTTTTGACAAAGTTCCTCACCAGAGACTGTTGAGAAAACTCAGCAATGAAGGAATAAACGTGACAGTCCTTCTATGGATTAAAAACTGGTTCAGAAACTGGAAACAAAGAGTGGGTGTAAATGGGAAGTTCTCACAATGGAGAGAGGTCGGGAGTGGTGACCTCCAAGGATCCGTATTGGGACAAGTGCTCTTTAACCTATTCATAAATGACCTGGAAGTAGGGGTGGGTAGCGTGGTGGCCAAGTTTGCAGATGATACCAAATTATGTAGGGTGGTGAGAACCACAAAGGATTGCAAAGAGCTCCAAGCGGACCTTGATAAATTAGGTGAGTGGGCTCAGAAATGGCAAATGCAGTTCAATGTAGCAAAATGTAAAGTGATGCACACAGGGGCAAAAAATCCAAACTTCACATACACGCTACAGGGGTCAGTGCTATCAGTCACAGACCAGGAAAGGGATTTAGGCGTCTTAGTTGATAGTTCCATGGGAATGTCAACTCAATGCATGGCAGCTGTGAAAAAGGCAAACTCTATGCTGGGGATCATCAGGAAAGGAATTGATAATAAAACTGCAAAGATTGTCATGCCCTTATATAAAGCCGTGGTGCGACCGCACTTGGAGTACTGTGTCCAGTTCTGGTCACCGCATCTCAAAAAGGATATTGAGGAGATAGAAAAAGTGCAGAGAAGGGCAACAAGGATGATTGAGGGACTGGAGCACCTTCCCTATGAGGAGAGGCTGCAGCGTTTGGGACTCTTTAGTTTGGAGAGGAGGCGGCTAAGAGGGGATATGATTGAAGTCTATAAAATTATGCATGGGGTAGAAAATGTTGACAGAGAGAAATTTTTCTCTCTTTCTCACAATACTAGAACCAGGGGACATTCATTGAAAATGCTGGGGGGAAGAATTAGGACTAATAAAAGGAAACACTTCTTCACGCAACGTGTGATTGGGGTTTGGAATATGCTGCCACAGGAGGTGGTGATGGCCACTAACCTGGATAGCTTTAAAAGGGGCTTGGACAGATTTATGGAGGAGAAGTCGATTTCTGGCTACCAATCTTGATCCTCTTTGATCTGAGATTGCAAATGCCTTAACAGACCAGGTGATCGGGAGCAACAGCCGCAAAAGGCCATTGCGTTCACAGTCCTACATGTGAGCTCCCAAAGGCACCTGGTGGGCCACTGCGAGTAGCAGAGAGCTGGACTAGATGGACTTTGGTCTGATCCAGCTGGCTTGTTCTTATGTTCTTATGTTCTTAATGGCTAAAAACATTATAATTGGCCGAATAAGACATCCATCAATCTAGTGAGTCTGTTCTGGTGAGCTGAGGTGCCTTTTGAGACTCCCTCTTGTCTTGATAAGTTCATTCTGTGTTCAAGTAAGATGATACTGTTTCTGTTGACACAAGAAATGGTTGAATATTTCTATACTGCATAAGAAGAGGGGTGATGAGGGAAATGAAAACTTCCCAGGAATCAAGAACTTATTGGGTACTGTAGGTCTAAGAAGGCATCCTGGGAGTCAGAACTGTTGCATGAACATGTCATTGGTCACCTGCCACCTGTATGCAGCAAAAAATCCCCTTATGTACATATGCATCAAAAAAAGGTGGCAGAATCCTGAGGTAGTTGACATTTCAGGTTGCAGGTGGGGATGCCAGTTTTGAAACATGCTACTCATAAAAGACTCTCTGCAAGTGAAATTCCCACATCTTGAAGGGTATAACATGGGACTGTTCTGCACAACACAAAAAAGATGTCTCGGGCACGTATGCCTTAAAAAGAGATGATTGCCTCTTTTCACTCTGCACACTCAGAATAAGATGTCTGGGGGATGTCTTTTAAAAAGCTGGCTTTTGGTGTGTTTTCCAGACCACAAAGGCATCAGAGGAGAAAAGAGACTGTTTCCCATCCAGCTGTTTCACTCTGTGGTCAGTTTAACTCTCAGCTTGAACACTTTGTGTGCAGCTGAAGGGATTCTCCTTGCCCCCATTTTCTGAAGGTTATCCCAGGACGTTAGTTCTGCAGGGTCCGGTTCTGGGCACCTTTTCAGCCCCAAAAATACATAGTTGTACTCAACTGGTCCTGCCGATTCTGGCAATATATAGTTTCCCTATTTTAAAATTTTATTTTGAAGGAGGTATCTTCGAAGATACACAAATATGTATTGCTTCTCAATGAGCAGTAGGCCTATCCTCCGCTGTCCCAATGCTTTTCAATAGGAGCCCTCAAAGTGACTAAGATTCTCTTATGCATGTCTGCATATCCTCAAAGATAGTTCCTCCAAAATTAAACAAAAGGAAAACCTCATATTGCTGGAATTGGCAGGACCATTGGTAGTTCAGAAATGGTTTTTCTACTAAGCAAAGCGGTTGGTTTTTAAAAGAAAATATAACGAATTAAAAATCCTGTGAAAACTTCTTAGATGGAACGAACCCAATGAGGTGGTACATTCACTGGTGATGCCTTGGCTACTGGGCTGATTAACACTTACTCCACAGAATTGTTTAAAATATGGCAATGCTCTTACGCCTTGACCTAATGTGCAGAAATACAACTGGAAGAACTTTTCCTATCTCTTCTTTTCTACTGCAGGAAAGATTTTCCCAGCTAAAATTATGCATATCAGGCAGCTGTTCAAGGTGCTGAAGGTATGACAGGGGAATAAAAAATCTTTAAATGTATGCATGATACAGTATGCTTGTTCTAAATAACTACACTGTGTTTCTGACTGCTAAAATTTTGGAGACTTCAGCAGTATCCTCTCAGTGAGACTTCCCCCCATGTTTTTGGAGCTGAATTCTTGCCACTCAACCTCTGGCCTTAGGTTGTAGGCCCTTCTGCTTGCCACCGGAAAGCTGCCAGACAGGGCTGTTGTATCTATAAACTGATGGGCCTCAGATTATGAAGGAGAAATAAAGCTGGGGAGACTAGGGTTCTAAGAAGTCTTGCTTCTTCTGTTCTGTCACTTCCTGCATCTCGGAGATAGGCATGAATGGATTCTTTGGCTATCTTGAAGCAAGGTGATAGGAGATAGTTAAAGGAAAAAATGCCCAGTGTCTGTTGGCTTTTCTCTGATTTAATTCTTCCAGCCTAACTCCTCATGCCACTTGGGGAGATGCATTTGCGGCAGCACCCATGTGACCATGTTGTATAAGGATGCGGGTGGGTTGCTTGCTACTAATGATCCATCTTTTCCCCTCATAGATATTTTCAGCAATAAAATCAGAATAGACACTTAACAGTACTGATAGTGGAGCTCTTTGGCGAAGATCATTTTTGTGGTTTTAGGGGATGGAGAGAAATGAGATGCGGTGCCTTATGAGGTGATGTTGCTTTGCTTCCTGTTCTCTTGCAAGATGCTTTGTTCACTCCGATTGGACCTTCTTTTGGGAGCTTGATTTTAAATTCTTTCACCGTAATTGAGAACTACCTGTAGTGTTAGCACATTGCTATAGTCTGCGTATAGCTCAGTCTACACTGTGCCATGGAGACAAACATATCTCACTGTGACATGCCTCTGAAGCTGCCAGCCGTAGATGTGAATGAAACAGTAGGAATTGAAGCTATCAGACCATGGCCACACAGCCCTGAAAATCTACAATGGTCAGACTACACCGTACGTGTGGATGAAATGTTTGGCTGGTCTCTTTAAAAAAAAAAAAGAGAGAGAGAGAGAGAGAGAGAGAGAATTTGCTGCAATTGGAACAATATCTAGGACATCAGGGGAAAATGATCTAGCATAGCCTGCTTCCTGTAGTTCAAATTTTCTGTTTATAGGGAGGTTAGGGGAAAGGCTCAGCCTCTGTGTCTTATTGCTGGTCCTTCTGAGTAACAGGTTGACCATTGTAGGAGACAAGATGCTGGAGTAGACAGACCACTGGTCAGACCTATCAGGGCTCTTCTTATGTTCTTATCCCTGGTCGTATGCATTTCACCGCCAGAGTTCTTGGCTGACTTAAAGGTCTTTTGAAATTCAGGGGTTGTTTCCCTATCTGTGGCCACGTACCTGTGATTGATTTGCTTGTCGTCATCACCGGATCCATCAAGCTGCTTCCCCTTGAAACATTGTCCAACAAATTAATCATGCAAGGCTCCAGTATTTTCATTGACAGCCCTGCTGGTCCCTCTCAGCTTTCCTCTTTCTTTTTCTTTTTTCATCAGCCTCTTGGTAATCCAAGCCTATCCAAGTTTTTTGTCATGGTCTTTGCAATATTGGTTCAAGGATTTGGATGAGTTGATGTAGCTACTTCCTTCACAAGGAGACTGGCTTCCCCTCCTCTCACCAATTATTCCTTATGGAGATTGTGATGTATGTTGTGAAATGAGGACAGCATGTGGTCACTTGATTGGCAGCCAGTGTGAAATGCCTTTAGGTACGGTTGAGGTTTAGAGATTGGACAAATGCAGGGATGCTCAAATTGTCTATCATTTATCTATAAATCTAATTCTCAACTGTGCCCTCTGCCTGTGGATATTAAATCTGTAGATAGGGAGTGGTGGGACTCAGCAGGTTCGTACCACTTCGGCAGAATTGATTGTTAAAATGGCGCTTGTAAACAACCATTTGTTAAATTATTTGAATCCCACCAGCGGAACCGGTTTTAAACTAGTTGAATCCCACCACATATCCCCCCAACAGGTTTTTCTGCAAATTTGGGGGATTCTGTCAGTCAGCAGAAAAATCTGAATTTTTTAAAATGAGGGGGTTTAAATCCCCTCAGTTCTCTCCACTTACCCAGTAGTAACAGCAGCATCAGAACAGCAGACCTGGTGAAAAGTGCGGTGAGGGGATGAGCCCTCATTGCAGCTTCTAGCAAGCCAGAGACAAGGGGCTGTGGATGCTGGGAGGGAACAAGGCCTTGCCACAGCTCCCAGCAAGCCAGCTGAGTAAGGCTGTCAGGCTTGGGGGATATGAGGCCTCACCATGCCTTCCCAAAAGGGAGTGCTGGGGGAGTGGGGCAGAAAGGGAATGCCTAGGGGCAGAAAGAAAGTGAGAGAGCTGGGTAGGGGGAGAGAAAGAGAGAATTGGCACAGTCAAGCAGAAAGAGAACGAAATAGAGTGCTGGTAGGGGAGGGAAGGAGAGAGCTAGGGTGGATGGCCAGAAAGAGTGGCATTAGGGCTATAATGCAGAGTATGGCCAGATATCATCTGTCAAAGTTCACGGGAGCCTATTAACATAACCATAATTGAAATTCATGATGTAACTATGTATGCTGAAGAAGAAGAAACTGAAAGCTTTTATTCAGGGTCCACATAAAAGGATGTTTACGTTGGTTACTGGCAATGGCAAGCCACCCTGTAATCATAGTCTGCCCAGGTGGCGAACCTTTGGTACTCCAGATGTTATGGACTGCAATTCCCATCAGCCCCTGCCAGCATGGCATCACTCCCTGGGCCAGTAATGACCCAGCTCTTGCACCTTTATCTTTTTTATTGGAAAGCATGAGAGAAAATCAGAAGAAAATTTCAGAAGAAAAACAGCATTTTGACCACGCGGATCATGAAAAGCTATAGTTGGGGTTAAAACAAATTCATGTGCCACAACATCTTATCTTTTAGATATGCAATGTATGCTCTGGATAAAAGGCTACTGTTAGGACAGCATATAGAGAAATAGAAGGGCTTTCAGCTGATAATAAGCAAATTCTATGTTAGGAATTATTAGGAAAGGGATTGAAAATAAAACTGTTTATATTTACAGATGAATGATGTGGCTTCATTTGGAATACTGTGTACAATTCTGGTCATCATATCTCAAAAAAAGACATTGCAGAGCTGGGAAAAGTACAGAAGAAGGTAACCAAAATTACTAGGGGGTTGGAACACCTTCCCTGTGAGAAAGGCTGAAGAGTCTGGAGTGTTTCAGTTTAGAAATAAGATACCTGAAGGGAATATGATAGAGATTTACAACACTATGTATGGGGTGGAGAGAGTTGAGAAAGATAATTTATTGTCCCTCTCCTAAAAGGGCATCCAGTGAAGCTAATAGGTAGTAGATTCAGGATGGACAAAGAAGAAGAAGAAGACGAAGAGTTTGGATTTATATCCCCCCTTTCTCTCCTGCAGAAGACTCAAAGGGGCTTACAATCTCCTTTCCCTTCCCCCCTCACAACAAACACCCTGTGAGGTAGGTGGGGCTGAGAGAGCTCCGAGAAGCTGTGACTAGCCCAAAGAAGCTGTGACTAGCCCAAAGGAAATATTTCTCCACGCAGCAAATGATTAAAATGTGGATTAAAATGTGGAATTTGCTGTCAGAGGACGGCCATAGACATAGACAACTATAAAAGGGGGTTAAACAGATAGGTCTATCTGTGGCTACTAGCCATTGAGACTAGGAGGAACCTCAACATTCAGAGGCAGTCAGTCTCTAAATTCCAGTGCCAGGAGACATCATTGGAGGAAGAACTCAGCCTCTATGCCCTGTTGTTGGGCATCCAGAGGAACTGGTTGGCCACTGTGTGAGACAGGATGCTAGACTAGATAGACCACTGGTCTGATTCAGCAAGATTCTTCTTATGTTCTTACCAAGATAATTAATGTGGTGTTATTCCCCATTACTATGCATGGGTATGAAAGACAGAAAATGAAGAATGGTGGATGATTTGTAATGTGGTATTGGAGGAGAATTTTACAGATAACATGGACTGCCAAAAATAAAAATATGTGGGTTCTAGATAAAATCAAGTTTGAATTCTGCCTGGAAACAAATGACTAAGCTTTGTTCACATTATGAGATGATGCTGACTGGAAAAGGCAATAATCCTGTGAAGTCTGAAGGTAGTAGGAAAAGAAGAAGACCCAACATGAGATGGATTAATTTCCATGAAGGAAGCCACTGTCCTCAGTTTGCAATACTGGAGCAAGGCTGTTCCAGTCTGGAAGTCTAATTCATAGGGTCAATATGAGCAGGAAGTCCTCGATGGCACAACACACAAGGGATGGTAGAGCGGCAGCCAGGGATGCCACTGTAGTGCTGCCTCCAAAGAGGCAATCAGTGGTGCAGGTGATGGGAGAGAACTCCTTTCCCAGGAAAGCCCATAAATGCGTATGACTTAAGTCATACTTTTTGGTGGTGTAAGTCTTCACCACTGCTAGGGGTGTGTTCTCAGGCTGAAACTCCACTGGGAGCTGACTGAAGTCGACTCTGCCCTGAGAATGTCCCTGGAACATTCCCATCCATGCTGGTGTGAGCTCCTGTGGCAGAGAGGCGCTGGCGTGTGGCAGCTTCTGGATTCAGGCGCTGCACAGTTGTGCAGCACTCTACTGCTGGCAGAAGCCCCTCCACCACTGTATTTACCCCTTATGAACCTCCGTTGGTGCAACCCCACATAACTTCCAAAGCTCCATGTGCTTATTCTTTTGGACTGCACAGTTAAAACACACTTCTGTTTTTGTTTTACTGCATCAGACTGATATGGTTACACCTCTGAAATTCTTGGCCTACTTTCCCCCATTTTTACATTAATTCCTTTCCATTGCCCTTCTAGCTTTCATTTCCTTTCTTCACCCATGGTAAAATAGCCAGGTGAACAGCAGTTACCTTCCCAGTTCTACAAAGAAAATCTCCCCCCCCCCTTGCTGCTCTGGGGAATGTGTTAGCTTGAAATGACAATTCTGGGAAGGGAGATCGGAGTTTTCAGTGTTGTTGAGGCTGTTAAAAAGCAGACTGCCAAAGCTGGGCTGCAGGCAGGAAACCAGAATATTGTGAAAGAGGGAATAGGATCTAGTGGGTTTTAAGTCACCATAAAACCATTGTAGCATTTTCCCCAATGTGCTGTCGTTCGACCAGACAGTTAAATTTGGCTGGTAACTTTTCGTGTGGATTATATGCCAGCTGTAAACTTGGCAGCATTGACCTTCTCCTTAACGTTTCCTTATTTCCTTTTGGTTTTTTTCAAAATCCTTTTGCTAATAACCCCCCCCCCCAGTTCTGTTCCATTCCCTGTTCTCTTCTTTCTGCAGCAGCTTCTGGAGTGTAAACGATCCATTTGAGGGTTTTTCATATTTCACATACACTGAGTGTGATCTGTGATGTGGAGGGAGAACGGAAAAATCAAAAGAGAACTGGCAAAAGATGCTGTTTGCATGTCTATCTGAATTAAAGTCAGAAACGGGGCATAAACAAATGTTATTTATCTATAAGAAGACAACAGATTGTCACTTTATTTATTTATACAGTGTACTTTTTGTTTTCTCTACCGGCTCTTGAGAAAGCTATGCTTATGAAATATTTATTTACCTGTGGCATGTAGATAAATTGGCAGCTTAATAAGCACAGGTAGAGTGCTTTGCCGCACGGGGATGCTGTATTTTATGAGACAACATCTTAGTTGTGTCCCCAACATCCAGCCTGGATTAAGCATAATGGCGACTCAAGATTGGGAATGGAGCTCCAAGCACAATTTGAAATGTTCTATTATATTTTGAGAGTGGGCTGTGTGTGTATATTGGTTAGGGTTGCCAGGGTCTTTCCCCTGGCCATCAGTGGGGGAGGTGGGGTGAAGGGATCTTACTAAGCCTAAAATGATGCCTAAGCCTCAATGTCTCCTGCGTTATAATGTCACTCCTGGAAGTGACATCATCATGTTGTTGATGATGAGGAAGACACATTGGAATTTGGGTGAAAACTCAATGGTAGAAGCTGTTTTCAACATAGAGTAAATACCAGAGCATCTCAACTTCTGGAAGTGATGTCATCACACTGGTGATGTTGAGGCCTAGGTCTCATTTTAAGCCTTGTAAGACCTTCCTGACTCTATGGTTTTATCATTCAGCCACTAGAACAATCCTAGAGTGTCACACTAGAACAAAAAGGACACTTCTAGTGTTGCACCCAAAGTGATATTGAAGCCTCAGAATGTAATGTATTCCCCCTTCCCCCCTAATCTCCTCTCCCAACTTTACTGAGTGATGGCATCCAACCTGGGCTGCCAGCGGGAGGTCTTCTGCTGCAGTGGGAGATCTGGTAGCCCAAGCTTTGACATCGTGTTCAGTAGGTCTCTGCCACTATCTAGGCATTAGAGATGGGTCCCAGGTGTATAACAACTGCAGACTACCACCTTAGGTGAACAGACAACGCTGGACTCTCCACGTCTGACTCACGATATAACAGCAAAGAAATTTTCATATACACTTGTCAGCTTGCTATTCCACTTTAAGTATATGACAAATTGGGTTTTAGTTCATGAAAACTCATGCCACCATAAAGTTTATTTACTTATTTCAAATATTTAATTGGTCATCCTTCCACCCTGTGGAACTCAAAAATGACCTACAATGTAAATAAAACAATAAAATGCATAAAAGTCCTCAAATTTAAAATCTCAGTTTGGGCTGCCGGTAAATTGAAAACAACAACAACTGCACTTACATTAGTGAAATTAGTTTTAAATAAAACTGCCATCAACTACCTCCTACAGACTGAAAGGGAAGGGGCCAGGTCTACCTCTCTTAAGAAGCCTTTCTGTAATTGTAAGGCTGCTACCGAAAAAGGCCATCTTGTATGCCCATCAGACAAACTTCTTTGATTCATGGGACAATCAGGGGTCTTAATTCTTGGGCAGGAATAAATGGGAGATGTGTCAGATACCCTGCTCCCAAACCATGGAAGGCTTTAAAGACAAAACCAACACCTTGAATTGTGTTTGGGAGCAGATTGGAAGCCACTGTAATTGTTGTATGATCAGGGTCACAGGTTCTGAGTAGCTAGCCCCAAACAGCTGCCTAGCTGCAGCCTTCTGCTCCAGCTGCAGCTTCTGAATGTTCTTTAAGGGTAGCCCTAAGCAGAGCATATTGCAGTAGTCTAATCAAAATGTAATTAAGGTATGGATTACTGTGGCTGAATCAGAAGCAGGAACAGGTTGCATCTGACACATCAACTGAAGCTGGGTGAAAGCACTCAGTGCCACCACAGCTACCTGATTTTCTATGGTGATTTCTGAGTCAAGCAGTACTCCCAAGCTGCAAACCTGGCTTTTCAAGGAGAGTATAGCCCCATCTAAGATAAGAGAGATCTCAAGTCTGCCTTTCTACTAACACAAAGAACCAATATTCTGTTAGTCTTTAAGATGCTACAAAGGTTTCTTCTTTTTGATGCAGCAGGCTACCATGGTTACTCCTCTGGATTAGCCCCTGCTGTAATTGAGGTCTTCTCTTTTTCTAATTAGGGTGGATTGATTTGAATCTCCAAGAAAACAAAGTGGGCTTATTTAAATAATTGATTTATATAAGAATTTTCTATTTATTATTTAGCTACTTCCTAAATAAAAGTGCATACTAATTGCTTGCTACAACCATGCATATTGATCTGAAATTGAATAAAGCCTTTATACAGGTTCACAGGACATGTTATAAATTGTTTGGATACTTTTTACTCTTTTAGAAAGTTATGTACAATACATTTCTTATTTCTTACATACCTTATTGATCATTCCTCCTAGTAGGGACTTAGAACCTGTTGCCATGAGGCGTTTTGATAGATAGGTGATGGTTGGAATCAACACTAGAAGGGTGTTTCTCTTTCCATTCTGTTCCAGGGGTCTGCAACCTGCGGCTCTCCAGATATTCATAGACTACAAATCCCATCAGCCCCTGCCAGCATGGCCATTGCTTTGGTGCAGTGCTCTAGTATTTCTGGCAGACTCTATGGTTTTATCATTCAGCCACTAGAACAATCAGACCCTTTGGTCATATAAATACTTGGCTCTGCCCTGTTCCCCAAAGGGGTTGGGCCTGCCTCTTCAAATAGTGGGGGAATCAACTAGAGGCAAACCAGCTATAAAAGAAGCTGGTAGGAGATCTACACCTATGTATATAAAGATCCGTTTCCCAAGAGAATCCCTCAAAACCAAAGTTGCAGTAAAAGAGCTTACAATTTTATTAAGGAATTAAAATAATATAAATATGCAAGCATGCAGAATTAAGAGGAAAATGAAGGGTTAAGCAATAGTGGAAATAGGTTAGGGAATTGGGAAGGTGATAATTACCATTCTGGAAGTGAAAAAGTTCCAGGAGACAGTGAGATATGCCCAGTGTTTCTCAGAGAGAGCAATGTCAGGAGCAAAGAGAAAGTCCAAGTGCAAATTTTGGATTGGGGACCTTATTTATAGGAAAAAATTGACCCTCTGGCAATGATGAAAGGGATGATTTCTTGGGACAATGCAAAGTTTTATTCACAGGCACAGACAATGCTGTTGGAAATGATTTGGTGGATTAAACTTGGGAAAGGTAAAATATCCATATTTGTTGATATTTATAATTGGAATAATGAGCCAATAGTGGAAGTCAGGTAGTTACAACTAGGCATAAAACACGAATAAAAGGTCAGTAGTTACCCGCGATGACTTTCCATTCCATGGCTGTCTAGTATACATTCATAATATCAGTTCACAAACTATCCCACTATCAGAGGACAATTGAAGATATTTCCCCATAGTTTTTTCTTTATAAGAAAAGGGGCCTTTTGTACCAGGATAATAAAACAAGAGAGTGGGTTTACATTATATCAGATCATTTAGAACTGGGTTACTGTTTTTTTTTTAAAAAAGATACAGCTGAAATAAAGAAATCCATTCTAAATAGGAAAAAAGCATTGATTTTTTATGTATCTCCATTAGTCTGTTGTACTCATACTGACACTAAAGTCAACATAACCTGGGTAAAAAGAACATGATGTGGGGTTGGAGTGGAAATAAGTGTACTGTTGATCCAACCCGCTACACTGCCGCCAGAACGTGATCATGACTCCTATGTATGTACAAAGTACACACACATATAATTGGTAACACTACTTTTAGAGTATTCTTGATTGCTGGGTCAGTATGCCTACATTTAATCCATGAGTAGGCAGCTTATGTCCTTTCCACTGACTGTGCAAGGGTAAGGAGCAGGGTTAATATGATCATTCTAGATCCTCCTCAAGAAGTCTGGGCTATACTGTCCTCATATAACTTGTTTTCTTTGAACAACACTGCATAACAATTACAGGACCTGACACATAAGCCATGTTTGATAGCTCAGTGGAGGGGTAAGCCTATTTTTTGCAGGAGAGCAAAAAAGGAAAAGTTAGCTTGTCGACAACTTGTGCTCCACAATCTACGTGTGTCTGTACTCAGTTTAGTGATTCATAAATTATACAGGCCTGTTTTACACAGCGGAGTACTGCAAAATCTAGTGAAAATATACATTGGTGTAAGAAGGGCTACTTTCTCAAAAAGCCGCCTGATTATACTGGGGTGCCACCTGACTGTGGATGACAGTAAAATCTTATCACTGCAGTAAAAAACAGCAAAGCTGTTGTTTGCATTACTTCCTCAGCTGCTGTGGCCCCGAGGTCTCAACTTAGATGCTCAAGAAACCAAAAACTTCAAAATAGATCCATCAGGGCAGAAATTCTCTCTGTGAGGTGCTTGGAGGAGAAGGAAAAGCAGTAGTAAAGGTTAATTTGTAGCTATTTTCTCTATAAATTATAGTGTTAGACTGAAGACCAATGTGGAATTTTCTTGCAGCGCAAGGTTGTGGGTCAAGATCTTTGGGCATAACAATCTTCCTGAGCATTGTTGCTATAATTGAAAGGGCACACACTGCCCAGCATACCAGTAAATTTTGTATTATAAATCACTATTTATGTGGCTTCAAAGACTTTAAATATCTTCTGCCTTTTTGTCCTTTCTCTACAGTTTGTTGGTATAAATCTAGTCAGCAAGATGGTTTGTGATTTTCTTTGCCATTCCAACCACAGTGCACATTCACTTTGGGGTCCAAATTATGCTATTGCTTAGTGAGACTCTGCACTGTGCTATCCCCAAAGTCGGGAGCAGCTTTAATTATTACATTCCTCTGCAATAAAACTTAATGATTGCTAATCATTAAATAAGCAAACACAATCCCCCTCCCCTTCTCAGCACCTCCAACATGGCATAACAGGCAACATCTTCTAAATTGGCTTTCCTCTCACCATTGTTTTCTTCTCTTCCTTTCATGTCACAATTGTAATGGATCCCCAAGGTACACTGATACGTCAAGAGTTACAACGTTGTCTCTCCAAGACTGGTTTGTGACACGCGAGCCAGATGGCTTTCGACTAAATTGCTGTCAAGGCAAGCACCTTTTATGAATTATCTTTTGCTTTTGGAGGCAAGCAACAGAAAGGGTTTCAGGAGATTGAGGTGCAGCTAGGGTGCTGTGCCGTATGATTTGTGTTATTTATTTATTTTTGAGGCATATGAAAGCTTGCCGAACCTGACAGTTTCCTGTTAATAGCACAGTTGGAATCTATTTCTTATGAAATTCTCTAAATGCATGTTGTAGGTGACAGGTTGCCGAAGACCTTGACAGTGTCCACCTAGTCAAAGTCCACTGAAGATGGAGGCATTAATAATGCTGGACTGTGGAGTGGGGCAGAATGCAGTTTTAAAAATGACTTTTTGAAGGGAACAATGCAGAGAGGAAGGTTAAAAAAATTAATGGCTGCTTTATTATTATTATTTTTAAATAGAAGCAAATTTGGCTTCAGGTGAGCCTAATTTCTAATAATCCCCCTTTACCCAGGGTATTATGCTTACAGTGAAACTGTAAATAGGGTTACACCCTTCTAAGCCACTGACTGCAATGGACTTAGAAGGGTTTAAATTTGCTTACTATAGTACTGATACATTTGTACTTACGTGCAGTCATATTGCAATTGATTTATGCCATGCAAAGAACTTTCCAGGCAAATAAGAAGCAGAGGTGGTTTGCCATTTCTTGCCTTAGCAGTCTTCTTTGGTGGTCCCCCCATCCAATTACTGACCCAGCTTTCTGGGTTCTGACATGATCAGGTTCCCATAGTACTGATGGTTACTTGAAATTTTATAACAATTTTCTGGGGTATTTTTAAAAACAGTTTGACTGCCATCTTCCAAACAAGATTGAGCAACTGAGTCTCAGTGGAGCTCCGAAGTGCTGTGACTTAATAGGTTTGTAGAATGAGTTGTGTGCCTGAATCTGTGCCTCTTTTCAATTTCTGACTGTCCAGGTTGCCAAACTAATATTTTTTCTTCCAGACAAAATATTCTTTATGTTGGGGTTTTGGAGATTTTCATACCATATCCTGGTTTTTGTGTTGCTTTCATCTTCTTTGCTATGGACAAGTTTTGAGGTCAGCAAGCCTTTAGAATAGTCCTGCCTGTTTGACACCCCAGTCTGATTATAGGCTGCTTGCCAACTATGAGAGCCTCTTAAGCGTTTGAATCTGACACCCATTTTTGCCATCTGCAGCAGACTGTTTATTATGGGCCACATTTGTTGAATATGTTTACATGAAAAGAGGCACTTCTGACTCCAGTCAGCATTCTGTCCCAATTATAGTGGTTGGATACTCTTCAAGGGAAGTCTCCCATAGAGAGCATTGCAATTGTCTAATCTAAATATTACCCCTGTGTCAAGTTCTTTTTCAGCCCAGGAAAGGTCACTGTGTAAACAGACTGGTGGATCTGATGGACCTTGGTCTGATCCAGCCTGGCTTTTCTTATGTTCTTGTGTTCACATAAGGGATATGTATCCTGTAGAACAGTGGCCCCAACCTTTTTGATATGATGGTGCAGAAGTCCAAATTTACTTGGTATGGGGGCCCGCTTGAAAAAATACAGCATTCACAAATCATTAAAACTTCAAATGCCTGGGAAACTCACTTTCACAGACATCAGGATCAATTTGTGAGTCAGGACCCACTCGCTGAGAAACATTAACATAAGAGGATTGATATCTGTTTAGAAGAAGAATTAGCTTTTGTATCCTGCTTTTCTCTACCATAAGGTGGCTTATAATCACATTCCCTTCCCTGCTCCACAACAAGTACCTTGTGAGGTAGGTGGGACTCAGAGAGTTCTGAGAGAACTGTGACTAGCCCAAGGTCACCCAGCAGGCTCCTTGTGGAGGAGTGGAAAATCAAAACCTGTTCTCCAGGTTGAAGTCAACCACTCATAACCATTACACCACACTGGGATTCAGCTTTGGATCAGGGGAATGGGAATGTAAAGTCCCCCTCCCCGCCATGTTATAATATGTGTACTATGATGTTGACTATTCTGGGATAACCCTTGAAATGTTGTTGTTGTTGTAAATGCACCTTAAAATAAGGACTTCTAGTAACTCACTGGCCTGCATCCAACCACTGATGTGCAGAATGTGGATCTCTTCCATTTGGTTCTCCATTCTTGCTTCCCCTTTTCTATCTGGAACTATCATTCGTGGGGTCACTGGAAGTATACCTGTGTCAGATGTGGGATGGGGATGAAAGGGGCAAGAGGGTGAGATGACTCTTCCTCTTCTGCAAATGTTGCTCCACTGTGGGGAAGATGTCATTTCATCCCTTTGTTGCTCTTCACTCCAGCCTGCATAGTTTGGAGCACCAATGTGGCTATTCCGCCATGTGGGTCCCTTGACCAGTATTTCCAGGGTTTCATTGGAATTACAGGAATGGAGAGAAATTAAGGCCCCTTCCGCACACGCAAAATAATGCGTTTTCAAACCACTTTCACAACTGTTTGCAAGTGGGGTGCAGAACTCAGGAGGCATCTTATTTTTCCCACCTGATTGTTTTGCTGTCTGGTCAGTTTCACCCTCCGCTTGCGCCCAAAATTTTGTGTGCTGCTGAAGGGATTCTCTCTGCCTCCATGTCCTGAAGGTTGCCCCAGGATGGTTGCTCTGCAGGCTCTGATCCTGGGTGCCTTTTCAGCCTGAAAAGTACAGTTATACTCAGCTGGTCCTGCCAATTTTGACAAAATATAGCTTTCCTATTTTTTTAAATTGAGGAGCTATCTTTGCAGATATGCAGACATGCATAAGAGAATTTTAGCCACAGAGAGAACAACTTTACCTCCTATTGAGAAGCGTAGGGTACGCCTGCCCTTTGTGGACCATTGTTGTCTTTTCTTACTGCACAGAAAGACTCAAGATATTCCATGGAGGGCAGGTCTACCCAATGCTTCTGAATGGGAGGTAGAGTAGTTCTCCGAGCAACTAAGATTCTCTGTGTCTGCATACTTTGAAGATAGCTCCTCAAAAATAAAAAAGGAAAACTATATATTGCTGAAATCCGCAGGATGAGCCGAGTACAACTATGTACCTTCTGGGCTGAAAAGGCATCCAGGATCGGAGTCTGCAGAGCAACTGTCCTGGGGTAACCTTCAGCAAATGGAGGCAGGGAGAATCCCTATAGCAGCACACAAAATGTTGGGTACAAGCAGAGGGTGAAACTGACCAGACAGCAAAACAGTCGGGCAGTAAGAAGTCTCTTTTCCCATCTGACGCCTTTGTTGTTTGGAACCAAACCACCAGCCACCTCTTTTTAATTCATCCCCTGGATGTCTTATTTTGGGTGTGCAGTGAAAAGATGGAGACACCTCTTTTTCAGATGCATCACAGACATCTTTTTTCGTGCTGTGTTGAATGGACCATTTTCTTTCAGCTACAAATTAAACTGTTATTGCTCATTATTTTTGAGAGTTACCTGGATCTGTTTTCTAACTTGCCCTTCATTAATGCTAACCTGTGCACAAACTGAAAAATAAAAATGGAAAAATACAGAGGCAGTTAACTGGACTTGTCCTTATGAGGCCTGGTTGAAACTCAATAGTCACTACATTTCTTATATTTTTAAATTCCAAACTGCATGACCATAAGTTTTAGTTAGATTCACTGAATAGGAAAGAAGCAGGAGACAGATATATATCTAAACACACACACACACACACAAGTGTACCCACCTGCCAGAAACAGCAGAAGCACACAGAATAGCAAAAACAGTGGCAAAGGGTTAAACAGCTTCTTTGTGAGGTACAGAAGAGTTCCATTTAGGAAATCATAATTGCATTCCGTTTTTTCCTGCATGTCAAAATGTAACTACTGGTACTCCATCTTCTCGCAGAAATCACAGTTTATAAGCCATTTTTCATCAGACCGGTATGAATGGTAGCTGATCACTGCAAATGACTTTGCCATTAGGACCATAGCTTTAGTATTTTTCTTTCTTTCTGTTTTTTTTCCAGCATAGAATCTGCTTTGGAAAGCAATGTAGAGAACCCTGTTATGAATCGATAAATGATTAAACCCAACTTTACTTGGATACATGCCTTCGCGAAGATGCAGGCCATTGGCTTCTTTGCTAACTTGAATAATTTTCAGCAATGAAGGAAGCATTTATCAGAATGATAAGCATACACCACAAGGTGTCCTTGGGTGAATTGGAGTGCACTTTGGAAATAAATAGCTCTTTTAAAAAAACCCAGAAAGGTAAAGGATCAGCAGCAGCAGGTATTAATGAGAGCCTAGAGAATATCTGCTTATGCATAGGCAATGCAAGCATTTTTGTCCATTTTGTTGGGGTCTGGGCTGGAGCTGAACTAAAACTACTCACATTTTTTCCCAGACATCTTAGTGCTGAAAAAGGGAAATTGCTGTCCTTTTCAGATTGAGTTTTTCAGTATCGCATACAGAATCGTGCTCCTAATACATTATTCTCATTTGCATGAGCTCCCTTTCCGTTGCCTCTGTCCTCAGTGATCTCATGTAGCTAAATCTGATTTTGTGGTTGTGCAATATAAGTTTAGTAACTGTGCCCCCGGATTGGGTGGGCACATTTATGGAACTAATCTAGGTATGAGAAAGTTCTATGGGATATTCAGAACCTTGCAGAATATTTTTCAATGGCTTGGTTTTCCAAGCATATGCTTCTTCTTTGGTTCTTATGGTCCAAGCGCTTGGTGCTATTGCAACTTAGCAGTATCCTATAATAAGCAAATAGCGCAGAGCAACTTAGCAGCATTCTATAATAAGCAAATAGTGCAGAGCCTTATGCTTACCTCTGAAATCTTCTGACAACTAAGGCGTTTTCTACATGGTCCAATTATCCTGGGATGGTCAAGTGAAATATCCTGGTTTGTGCAAGATTTTCACATGGTTCCCGGTCCTGAATTGGGGCTGCTTTGGGGCTGCCCCTTGATAATTCCCTTATCCTGGGATTTTCAAAAATTGCCAAATTGGAGGCTCTTTTTAAAAATCCCAGGGTGAGCCTGACAGAGCCTGCTACCATGCAAAAACCAATCAGGAGCAGATCCAGTTTATTTTTTTCTGCCCAGCTGCCTGATCCCCATACCTGATGTTCATTCAAGCTGCCACTCAAAAACAACAGCCATTTAGAATGCGCGACACCAAGAATGCTTATTACTGTACTTTCTACATGTTTACAAAATGTGGCTGACACAGTATTTCAGTCAGTATTGATTCCCAAAATCCCCTGAATATTGGCCTTAACTAAGATGGCTGATCACTCAGCTACAAATGCTGCCATTTCACAGACAAGAGGAGATTACAATGTGCTTATTGCCTTGTGAGATACTCTTGAAGCTGCCACTCAAAAACAGCAGCCAGTCAGAATGTGGGACAATGAGCATAAGAGGCTTGCAGCTTGCTGCTGCCACTCAAAAATAACAGCCAATCAGAATGCGGGACACTTGCAATGTGAATATAGAAGTCCCAAGTTGGTGCAAAAGAAACCCGGTTTTAACTCGACTCCTTCATGAAAACAGACAGCCATGTGAAGGGAGAAACTGGGATAAAATCAACCTGGTATGTATGATCCTGGTTCTACCCCAGTGTAATTATTGTGTGCGGAAAAAGCCTAAGTGTTCTTCGGCAGATGCTAGGGAAGTAAAATCACCACCCTCATGGCCCTTTGTAGACTGTAGAAGGGACTTTCAGCAGCCCACTCTTATTCAACAAATGCTTTTATGTTTGTATAGTCATCCTACACAGGAGTTCTTACATGGGAACACTAGATGGCTTTAGGAGAAGCAGTGGAGTCTACATGCTGTTGTAAGGAGGAGATGTGTCTTGTAGATTCTGGGGTGCTTGTGCTGGATGACTCCATTAATGATGTGACAAGGGCTAAGAAGAGAACCACCATGTGGGACTAGCAGGTCCCCTGAGCCTCAAACCTTGAGATGGCGCTAAGGGGTACTTCTTCATAAGTCATGGGAAAGAGGTTTGAAATCTGATGGAAGTCTGGAATGGTATTCAGTGGGGGGGATCAACGGCAGATGAACATGAGCAAAAATTCTGGAGTCAGCCACAAAATTGGCTATCTGCTTGGTTCTGACTTTGCACCTTGCAGGAAACCAGTGTGGTCATTTAAAGTTTCAGCCCAGGATCTGGGAATCTGATTTCCATCCCTGTACCGCTGTGGAGCTCACTGGCCAATCTTGGGTCATTCCTTCTCTTTCAACCCAACCTGTTTCATAGGGTTGTGATGATAACATTGGAAAGGAAGATATGTTGCCCCAAGTTCCTTGGAGGAAAAGCTGCATAAAAAGCCCTTGATAGGCAGATGGATAGCAGGTCTACTCAAGTCTACTCCCAGGAAAATGTTCACATGATTACATTGTGTGCCTTTCCTTTGTAGTCCCTGAGAAGTCAGGTGAAACTCTAAAACCAGGCAACTGTAGCCATGATTCTAATTAAAAAAACGCCATCCTTATTTATCTTCACTTCCTGAATATCCTTGCAGTTTCTCATCAAAAGTTACAGCTAGCCATCCTCCTTCCATCAGCTCTAATTTCTTCCTTTTTTTCACAGCTAAGACAGCACAGAGGCTAAATCAGGGAATGGTGATGAGTAAATTATGCTGGGTTTTTGTTTTTTTGCATCTTTCCAAACGGTGTCAGACTGTGCTCAATGGGAAAATCATTTCTCTTGTGGAAGACATCTTTGGACAGGTTTATTTTAGTGCCATATGTTTGAAATAAACCCTAAAGAGCGAGGGGGTGAGAGAGGCAGATGGGCTGAGTGAGAACTGATAGGAGAAAAATAATTCCAGGGGCCTGTGGACTTACCATGTATTTTACCCCTCGGATGTTGAATCAAGATATCACTACTTCATTTGCCTCAGCCAAAATAAACCTGTCTCAAAGTGGATGTCCGAGGAACTCAAGCATCTGAGAAGAAATAAAAGCAAACTATAGGAGATGGATGTCAGGTGCCCAAATGTAATGACCCTGACCATTAGTGCCTCTATTCAAAAATGGTGCTGCACTCAACTAACAACTTGAAACTTTAGTGGGAGATACATGAATGTTATCGCACAAGACCATTCTGGAGACACGATAGAGTAGTGAGAAAGAGCATTGAGGAACATCTGTCTTCTTTCCTCCAAATAGTAGAGGCCAGAGTCATCCAGGATTGGCAGTAGGATCTGAACTATAAAGAGGAAGTATCTCGTACAACAACGGAACGTGAGGAGTTCTCTGTTACAAGATGTGATAATTGACTCTAGTGTATATGCTGTGGGGCTTGAGCAAGTGCATGTAGGAATATCAGTAGTCAGGTCTGAAGGGAAAAGGAATCTCCACACAGAAAGGAGGTATACTTACCTAGTGGAACAAAAGTATTTGTCATCCTTCAATGCCCCACTCTTTTTAATTTCTAAATTTTGTATGCAGGGCCATGCATGCTCACCTACATCCAATTTCTTTAGTTCCTTTATCCTTTCCCCCAATCTTCTATGTTTCTGTTCATATAACACCAGAGTATATGATTGGCTAATCTAAAATGATTTCGTTGGTGTTCTAGCCACTATTGGACGCCACTATTGTACGTGTTCTAGCCACTATTGGACGCCACTATTGTACGTGTTCTAGCCACTATTGTATGCCACTATTGCACATAAATAAAACACTGGTCAATTGCGTACTGGTGCTATGCCCCATGCTGAAGGGTTAGTCTTTTTGGGACAGAGTTCCTGTTGGGGATGCCTCCCTTTTCCACTCACTGTGTAGGAGATCCCATAATCTCTGCTATTTGTGAGAGTAGGCAAAGGGCGACCTTTCCCCCTGCAAAGCAAAAGAAATGGCTTTGTGTTATTCTTTGCTTTTGACTTTTTAGTCCTATCCCACATTTCCTGCTCTACTTCCACACATTCCAGTGATTGGGAGGGCTTTGTAAAACTTTATTTCAGTTTCAAGCATTTGTACCATATTAGATCTATCAAAATAATGATAGAGCTAATACAAGGATATTGAAATACCAAGGAATTTTGAAATAACAATCCTCACTCTCCTCCTTTGGCAGCAGCAGCTGCAGGAAGTATGTTTGTGTGGGGGTGAGTGGGGTGGGTGGGCGGGGAGGGGGGTAGAGAGAATATCAGTTCTAGGATATGGTCCCCTTCTTCAGCAGAATGTGGTCCAGGGAATTGCTTTGCCTCTTTCATTTGGAGAGGAATTATTTTTTGGAAAGGGGCTACAATATCAATATAACTGCAAGAACAGCAATATTGATATAACAGCCATTTAAAGGCCTTTAACAAAACCAGCTATCTTGCGAGCATGATGAGATCTGTGCCTTTAAGAGTGAGTTAATGGGTGCAATTAAGAGAACCAGGAAAAACAGAGACCTGGGAGAGTTTAGCAGGCAAGCTGCACAGGCAATGGGGGAGACCCCACTACAACCCCACTGTGCAGGCAAGAGCCCCAAGATAAGCATTCCGTGCATAATTGGTCACTGTATAAAAAGAACCTTGATGCAATTATATATTTGATCATTTTCTGCTGTTACCACATGCAGCATATGCATTGTTAATGTAGAATGAAAGGGAAATATATACAGAAACTGAGCCCCATTCAGGTCTGGACTTTAATTTTACAAGTTCTCCTAGTTAAATATGAATTCAGGCAATATGGCATATAGAGAAGAGAGATTTCACAAAACAGTAAAGGAACAGAATGGGGAGAATCCTCCCATCCCTGTAAAGAGGCAATTATTTCTTCAATACCAGATGCTGGTGACAGACAATAGAAAGGCTTTAATGGTTCCCCAGAACTTTCTAGCCAGCCACTGTTGGTTTAGGTTGCCCTCTTGTTCTGATGCCGCAGAATCACCTGATCTTCAGGGTAAACAGGGGCTCACACTGTTCAGCTGTACATTGCTATGTGAATGCAACTCTGGATTAACAAAGACATTCACCTCATGTTCCTGATCCAATATGAATTATTGTATGCAGAAGTCTGCTTTCGTTTGGCCTTGTAAGAGAAAGAATTCAGATTGATTTCCGAAGACTTGGTAACCAGCTGTACATTTTTAAAACAAACCTTTAATGGAGTGTTTTATACATAGGGAGAAAAGTAATAATAAAATACATATTTGAAGTAACACCAATTGCATACAATATTTGGCGTAAGGTACAGGAATTATGTTCATTTGGAAAGCACCAACAGCATCTAGGCTTACAGCTCAATTTGCAGAAGGTAAGGCCCCCACTGGCTGGCATTATGTTACAGGGGAAGGGGGCTCAAAGCAGGGGATCCCATGGCCCCTACAGGGCTCTGGCAACCCTACTGTAACCTCTTCACATTTTCACTTTCTGACCTTTGTCTCTAATAAAACAATTTGGACACTTTACAACATTGTTTAAGCATGGTGTAAGGGTGAAGAGTGGTGGACTCAAATCTGGAGAACTGGGTTTGATTTCCTACTCCTCCATTTGAGCGACAGACTCTTATATGTTGAACTGGATTTGTTTCCCCCACTACTCCATAAAAAGCCTGCTAGGTGATTTTGGGCTATTCACAGTTCTCCCAGGACTCTCTCAGCCCCATCTACCTAACAAGGTGCCTATTATGAGGAGGGCTATTGTAAGCCACTTTAAAATTCTTTACAGGAGAGAAAAGTGGAGTATAAAAACCAACTCCTTTTCCTCCTTCTCTTCTTCATTTACCTCACTCTGAGGCATCTCATCCTCTGGCCTTGTAGGGAGAGTTCTTGGTTGCTAAATGATTGTACAAAATGGGAGCCTGTATCAGGAGCAGTATGTGAGCAAATTTCAGGTGGGAGAAAGAGTGCACTGTATGGAAAAGGCTTGAACTTCCTGTCATGCTGGGGCATGGTCCTGATCTTAATCACAGCTCTCTATACTGGTGGTATCTAAAGGGAGAAAATGCTGTGGTGTCCATATATGGAATGCTTATCTCATTTGATTAGGTCCTTAGTGATAAAGCCATTGCTTTAAGAAATTCTGTCTCCACATGAAGAAAATGTAATTAATACATTAAAAATGGAAATAGCATGAAGATAAGTAGTCTTGATGTACTGTAGGCCAGAACACTCAAGCACTGGATGGAGTCTTCTGGTAATTAAGCAATCCAGTAATGACCTCATCATAATTATAGTGGCTTCGCTAATTGCTCTCTTCTTGCTGCAAATGTTTTCAAGCTCCTTCATTTCTCAACTTTGCTCGTAGTTATTGTCTGTGTTGATGTGGATTTCAAGTACCCTTTTGCAAGAAGCAAAACCTGTCCAACCTCATCCTTATTTCTTTTTGAAGTAGCATTGCATGGGTCAGTAATTTAGAAAGGTGTCTCCCCCCCCCAGTATTTTCTTTAGTTCAGTTTTTAATAAAATTATGCACAAACGCAGCTTAGAAAAAATTTAAAAAGATATTCAAATGACAATAAAAATCAAATCTCAAAATAAAAAATAACAAAAATGAGAGCCAAGTGTGCTACATTGTAGATTAGAATGTTATCTAAATAAAAATTTGCAAGAGGAAGGAGCTGAGTGAGAAAACCCTGGGCATTTGATTGGAGTCTGCAAAGACAAGATTCTGTCACAGAAAAAGAACTATCTAAACCCTTCAGTCAAAAAAAGGAGGAAGAACCTGAGGGAGGTGGTTGGTGAGGCACATAGGACCTCACAGGTATAGGGATTTAAAAATTACAACCATCACCTTACATGGGGGCAGGAGCTATTTGGCAACCTCTACAGGCATCTAAGTACTGGAATAAAAGAGCCTACTTCAGTAAAAAGTTGGCGGAGACAGTTTTCAGGACACTTTTCAGCATTAGAGTAACTTAAAATATTATCTTTTTAAAGGTATTCTGTTTTAGGGATGCTAGCCTCCAGGTGGGACCTAGAAATCTCCCGGAATTACGGCTCATCTCCATCTTGCAGAGATCACTTCTACTGGAGAAAAATGGATGTTTTGTAGGGTGGACTCTATGGCATGTACCCCACTGAGGTTCCTGTCCTCACCAGGTTTTACCCCCAATCCCTGCCAGTGGCCGGGGGGACCTGGCAACCCTATTCTGTTTTGTTTATTTCACTCCTATTCCACCTTTCTCCTAAGGACGGACTTGAAGCAGCTTATATTGTCTTGTAGTCAACAAAAGGGCCAATGGAATACTGATGTTCCCATGTATGTCCTACCCCTGCTGTTCCTATCAAGTCCTGGAATTATTTATTATTCATTAGTTTATGAGATCTAAATGGATGATTGGTGCACAGATTTAGAGTCTGCGACAAGAAAAAAAGAAGGGAAGGAGGTAATTCTTGCATCACCTCCTCAGATATACACCCTATGAAGGTATTCATCCCTGAGTTCCCAAGACCCCAGAAATATTTTTTAAAATGTTAAAAAGGAATTGCAGGTTGAAGAGGAATGCAGGGAAGCTCTGTGTACCTTCAGTTGGCTCATAGCCAATAAAATGACAACGGTGCATCTGCACGACTCACTTCCAGCATCACGATTTGATTCTTTGGCTTTTTCCAAGAGGAGCATCGTTGTTGAACTTTGCAGAAATAAGTCTCCTCCCTTACTGGGATATGTCTGGGAACTGCTTCTTGCCCATAGGGATGGTGAAAAATTGTCTACTGGAGATAGATAATCAGCCTCCCACGTACATTCTGTTAGCACAGTTGTTTCTCCCATCTTTGACTAGCATCTACTCTTCGATGTTATTTTAGGAAACCAGCATTGTCTGATTATCTTCCTAGGGGACTGATGGTATGTGGGTCTGACTCAAGGACCCATTGTGTGCCCGAGAAGGAAAAGAGCAAGAAAGTAGTATTATGCTTGAACCAGCTGCATCTCAACCAAGCTTGGCTTACCTCCTTGTTGCCTTTGCATACATCCGCCCTGGCTAGACAGTCCCTCCAGTTGATGGTGCTTTCACCTCTCCCTCCCCAGGCCACCATAAGTTTTTGTCAAACTCTTGGATTTTATCATTTCCTCTTGTTGCTTCAGAGAAATGATGAAGGAAGAAGAGGCAATTCTCAAATTAATGTAACAGTTGTTAAGCTCCGTTTAGCTCTCTAGGCTGATGTTATGCTACTTTAAGTGGCTTTACATTTACAGTGGCTTGGATTCCTGCTACTTAAAGCAAATGGTTTCAATGACCTGCAGTTTTCAATCACGGCTGAAACAGCTGGAGAGGGACAGTGACAACGGCGCCATTAAATTCCAGAAAACAATAAATTGACATTATTGGCACAGGCATTAAATATCTTGATATGTGGAGCTAGAACTCTGCTAATATCACTACATTTGTTCAGCTTTTGCTGACACATGTTTCATCAGGACATGGTATTGAGGAATCTATTAAATTTATAACATATTTGGACAATGTCGTATGTCATCTCATTGATGAAAACATTGTGGGTTTTTTTTGGGGGGGGGGGTGATGTTTTATAATGCCAGGATTTGAGGTAGTGGAAATGAGAAGCAGAAATAGGTTTAAGAAAGATAGGACAGCTTTCGTGGAAAGAGGTCAGTCTGTGCTCTCTCTCTCTTCACTGAGACTGAAATTAATTTCAAATTGTGGATTTTAAAAAAATCATTGGTATTCTGTGCTCACCTGTTAGTTCTAACTTGGAAGGACTTGAGTTGGCCATGAGCTGGTTACTTGAGGGACATCAAGCAGAGATTCTGTCTGCATATTTCAGGGCAGCCAGCTCTGATCAAAGGAGGAAATTATAGGGAGATGCACAAGAAGGAAACCTCATTGCACCAAAGTCTGTGGGGGCCATATTAAGTCCCTGGAATTCCTTTTGTTGGTCCTTTCTTTTCAGTGTAGGCTGTTCAAGAATTGAAACATTTAGTTAGCTTTATGCTGAGATCCTTCAAACCTGAGCAGATATCTTGGGATTTCTGTGGGTGTAGACCTACACAAATGCCTAGAGAAAACACAGCAGTTAACTTTGCTGGATAAAAGGCTTTTTGCTCTGTTTAGTAAAGCCTCTGTGGAGAAAATATTTGTGACCCTGAAAAACTTGTGGTGCAAATGATGGCAATAACAGGCAAAGATGGGGAAGGGAGAATTCCTTTTTGTGCATGTGTTCCAAGGGTTACTGTTCTCTGTGTGTCTGTGATGGGTGGCCCAGTAACCCCCGTTGCCCCAAGAAACATGATCTCAGAACATTCATGGCCACTTGTGCTACTGGAAGTCATGGTCCCATGATATGGAATTAGTCAAAAGTGTATTCATATTTCAACATGACATTTCACTAGTGAGTTGGTTCCAACTGGTTTGGGGCACATGCTAACAATTTCCAAGGAAGGCTATATAAACACAGGCATCTCCTTTACAGATTAGGTAGCTTAATTTCCTTACCAGTGCATCCTAGGGTAGGCCTTATGAACCAGCTGTCTCCCATGCCACTCTCGTAGCCTATGAGTTGGATCTCAAGCTCAGTCATGTGCTTATTGAGACAAATTATCTTTGAAGTGCATGAAAAAGAAAAAAACTGCTAGTGCTGTCATTTATTATGAAATTAAGCATCATGTGCGTGTGAAATTGGACCTCTTCCATCAAGGTTACAGTGAAACCTTGGAAAAGTATTTGAGCATAAATCTTTTTGGGCTTCTCTGTTCCAGACAAAAAGGTACCTTCAAACAGATCATTGAGCAAAATTGGTTTGAAATGTGTTGGGCTCTTAATTGCCTAATGAATTTTGGCAGCATTTGTGACGTGGTGCTCTGTTTCTGTGATCTTACCGAACGTAAAAGCATTTCGTTTTCCAGTGGGTTAGAACTTGTACATGGAGCCCATCTCAGTTTCCATACTGCTGAATGAGAGCCAAATCACCAGCTGAAACCACTGGGCAGGTTCTGCCTTGTTGGGGCTTGTGCTTGTAGAAACTTGTTTAAAAAAATCTATGGTGATAACTGGGGAGGGGAAAATCTCCATTCAGATTATTTGTTCCACTTGAGAGGAACCATGTAGCTGAGAGATCACCACCACTCTACGTGTGTCTCATTGACACGCTTTATCACATTTTAGCCAATATACCATCTCTTCTTTGTCACAGTGCTGTTATATCTCCCTTCTCCCACCATAACATACTTCAAGGATCCAGTATAGTAGCTGTTGTTCCTTGTCATTTGAGTCACTGCTAGGCTGGGGTTCGTCTGAATTGGCTGTGTAGATTGCACCCACTTTCCAATCTTGGAAACTATTTTTCAGGATTTTTTAAAGTGTATTATGGCAGCATCAAACATGTCCCACTTCTGGTTGCAGATGGAGTAATTGTGTTTTGAGTGTTTCCTTATATAAAATTCCCTGTGAGTAAAAGACAAGTGCAGCTGGGTTAAAACCTTGGCTTTTGATGATCTAAGCTTTTTATTTGAAGATTTTTTTCTTGGGGGGGCCAGTCAGAAGTAGCACTCTTCACCTTCAGTCTGAAATGGTACAGTCTACTTTACCCCCCTCAGGATTTACCCCTGATCCTGTTTCATGTGTAAATCAGACTTTAAGTATTGAATGAAACATATGGGAAAACATAATGGTGGATGTTCTGTCTTGAAGAACTAACACAGGAAAGAAAATACATATAGAGATTTTTTTTAAAAGACAGCATTACAAAATAGAATCAGAACACTAGCAAATACATTTCTGATAAAATAAATAATACATAAGTTTTTAGAAAAGCTCCAGCAAGCACAATTGTTGATGGAGGGTGGAACTGGTGGGGGAAAATGTTTGGAATTAAAGTTCCCACTTCTGTTTTAGCAGCGTGAGGTTCCTGACAGAAATAAAGTGAGTGTATGTTATATAAGTAATTTATTTGTGCATCTTGGCATTGCAGCACTAATAGGCTGGCTGCCAGGTATTCTGGGCTGCAGTTTGTCATGTCTGACTTTTTAGTCCTTTTCAAGCAATTGAAGAAATGGCCTTCTGCAGGCTGTCAGTGACAGATACTGGCTCACTCACATAGATAAAGCTCAATTAGCTCCCGGAGAAAGCATCTTTTAAAAATGCAATGAGCTGCACTGTGAAAGATAGGTAGACAAGTGTTAACACTAAAACAAAATGAAATGTTAACGTAGACGAGCAAACAGAGTCACACTGCTGCTGCTTCGTCCCTCTGTGTGCTCTGAAAAACTCTGAAGCAATTCACCTTTAAGGAGCCCTCACTGAAAGTTTTTGTTTCAATCATCTTCAAAGACTTTTCATACTATCCCTTTGTGTGCTTGGCTGTGGAATATTCCTGTAATGTGTTCTGGAACAATGTAGTTACCCTCAGGATAAGAAAGTTGGAATAGCTTTTCTAAGATCTGTTTCTTGACGAAAGGAGAGAACAGAAGACTAGAATTTTGCAGTGTCCATAAGATATATTTATCATTTATTCCTGTGCTAGCAGGCAAATGTTGTCAGAGTTTGAAGTTTAGGTTTTTATAGCCCAGCATCCTTAAGTGGGTATCAGTTTTGCTATTTTATCCATCCTTGCAATAACCGGTAACCATTTTCCTCTTTTCACAGAGGGGATTAGAGACTGGAATTCATGACATCTCTACCCTGCTATCAGTCTATCTTGCTGTCTTCTGGACATACCCCCCTTTTCCTTTTTGATACCATATCAGATACATGAAGTGTTTACATGTTATGTTTGTATCCCTTACTTCCTCCAAGAAGCAAAGGGTGGTAAAGATCCTATTTCTATCACAAGTACTTTGGCAGAACCTCTTGGTCCAGTGAGCTTAATAGTGCACAGGAGATTGAACCCTGCCAAGTACACCATGTTAACAGTGTAACATATTAATCTGTCTTATACTGGGACATATATATGGCATGCTTCCCATGGACTCTGCTGAGTTCACTCTTGTTTATTCTGACTAGTAGTGTTACACCAATTGTCATCTATGAGATGCAAGATATGCTTGCAAGTAATTCACATGCTTAATTCTCTTGCTGACCAGCAGTCCAATCCCATTCATGTTCACTTGGCAAGGAAATTCTAGTTTTGTCCCAGGTTGTGGGTTTCAGATAACTCAGGGGTGTCTTGAGGTATTGTTGCTCAGTAAAAAAAGTTTCCATGCTGAGGCATTGATTAAATGCTGATAATATGCAAAACTTTTGTCAGGAAGGGTGTTATAGGGGGATGACACAATAAAAATGAGCATTATAGATCTTCACTGCCTTCTGATATATGTTTATTGTACAGCCTGGTGCAGGTAAATGATTCACATTTTATGTTATACTGAAATTTGAACTTCTGTAAATCTGATTTGGATTGCAAGAACAGAACTCCATCTAATAATAATTCCCCCTTCATAAACGGTTAGCCGAATTAATGTATAGGGCCTGTTTAAAAGATTAATGGCATGTATTGATGGAAAATCAAATCTAGGTGTTTTATTTTCCTGGATTGTCAAAGCCTTGACATTTCATTTGCTAGTCTTTTCAACATAACTCCTTACAACTCACTTTATAAAGCAAATAGAGGAGTGATACATATTTATACGCCACATAACATAGCAAGAACCATATCATGATGCTAGAGCAGGGGTAGGGAACCTTTAAAACTTAAAGAGCCATTTGGATCCGTTTTCCATGGGAAAAGAAACACTTGGAGCCGCAAATATTAAAATAAAGATAACACTGGATATATTGGGGTTTTTTTACCTTTTACTCTGCTCATTCTGAGAAGCGCATGGATGCGGCCGGCCTGCTGCCTGCAGGGTGGGCAAGGATGGGGCCAGGAGCTTGGCCTTGCTGGCTGCCGGGAAAGTGCCCGCCCCGCTCAAACGGGGCGGGTGAGAGGGGAAGCCCGCAGCATGGCCCAGCCGGCTGTGGGCAATTGGTGCGCCTGCCCTGCTGCCTGCAGGGCGGGCAAGGATGAGGCTGGTGGCTGGGCTCGTGGAGCCGCAGTGCAAGGGCAGAAGAGCCGCAGGTTCCCTACCCCTGTGCTAGAGAAAAACAAATTCTGGTAGCATTAAAACTGTTAACATGTTTATTTCAAACTTGATTTTAGAGGGCTGGATTCACCACTGAGTTTGTGCAGATTCCAAATCAATTAGAAGTTTTTCCTCCGTTAAGAGCCAAGTTATTTGTATCCAAGTTAATTGCTAGAATAAGAATAGTTTTGGAGAGAGGCTGGGGAAAGGCAGCAGATTATGTTTCAACAATTGCAGGACAGTTGAGGAAAATCTTGGACATTGCCAAAAGGCACAGATGTCAGGAGAAGGAAGAGTCTGAATTAAACAGATTAGTTTAAGAATAGATTGTCTCCTTTTGGGAATTATTGGAATGTTAAAAAAAAAAGAACATTAGAACACTGAATCTTTTTTTTTTCATGAAAATAAAAAACCCTCAAAGCTTTAGGAGTTTTCTAACGTTTATTCTTTTTGAGGGTGGAGCTTGTTTGTTCCTTCGCAAACATGCCAGCAGAGGTCCCGATCTAGAAGTGGGTGTTAACTGTACAAAAGCAGGATTCTACATATGAATGCTCTACCTCGTTCAGGATTTCTTAGGCAAATGGATGCTGAATTTCACCTGAAAATTAATGCCATGTTATGCAGTGGCGTAGCTAATGGGGACAGCAGGGGAGTTACCGCTCCCCTTGAACACAGTTGTGAAAAGTGGCATCTTTTCGACAATTTTTTAACAGCAAAAAAAAAAATTCTCCCTGCTTTCAGCTCAAGTCCCCGGGTGGCAATGGGTGAGTCCCTGCAGTATGCGAGAAGTGCTCTTGGGTGGGTGGAGATGGATCCCTGATGGGCTGTCCCTCCTGGCTGCTGGGCAGGCAACTGGCAAGAGAAGGGAGAAATCCACCTGTGGTCATAGGGGGCCAAGCCAGTAGGCCTGAAAGAGGGAACGGGGAGCTCACCTGCCCCCATCTCCAACAAAAGTGCTCTCTTGGAGGCTGCACGGGTCCTTCTCAGTCAACCCCCTACCTGGTGCCTTGGCTCTGGGAGCAACCTGGTCTCAGGGAGGCGGGGGGAGAGGTTGGAGGGATCCTGGGACCCAGGCCAGGCTCCAAGGGCTGGTGGAAGAAAGGAAGTCCACCTTAGCCCCTCACTGGGAGGGCAGCCCGGGCAGCCTGAACAAGAAACTCCCTGGATCCTGAAGCTGTGTTCTTGGGATAGGCCTTCCCACTTGCTTCACCAGCTTCCTGACCGCACCTGCAAGGTTGGCAGAGGTCCAGCGGGACCTGCATATGAAAGGCCCAAAGCCCTTTGGTGCCTCTTTCTGGAAAGCCAAGAATTGCATCTAGTTCCCTATCTGCCCCCTCCCTGCTGAGCAAGCACTGCTCTAGACTCTCTGGATAGGAAGCAAAGTGTGTGGCATGGTACCTTTTTAATGTGTTCACTCCCCCTAACTTTAGAACCTGGTTATGCCCCTGAGCTCAATCTACTAGCCCAAGGCTTTGCATTCTGTTGCTCTATAAACTATAAGTATATCCACCTTGCTTAGAGAATGAGAACAGCATTTAGCTTCTGGACTCACCCAGCAAACATTTGTATGATGCAGTTTCAATTTACTTTACAGGGCCTATACATGCACACTAGGGTTAGAGGCAGACAGTATTACCACTAAGCAATCACTACAGACCTGTTTCTTCATTTGCAGTTCTCATTCATAATTTTATTAGAAAAGAATATTAGTGGATCCTAAAACTTACATGTTGTCACAGCTATGTATAGACTGTGAACCCCTGAACCTTGCAACAGTGAGTTCTCAAGATCCTCCCAAGGCAAGATCATCTGAAAAAGGTGTTTAGTTTGGCAAGATCAATTCTAAGGAGTTTGGTTTGTGAATGCCCCAACCTGGCCTCAAATCAGAAGCAAGAAAGAACCAGGAACATATGGGATTCCTGTGTCAAGGAAATGAAAACACTTTGGTGCACATGTATAGTAGAAAGGAGGTAGAATTCTGAGGCCACTTCAGGGGAATCACTTTTTTATTTAAAAAATACTTCCCTTCACAAAAAGCTCCATCAAAATAGAAATGCACTGGACTGCAACCCATTTCTTGATGTGCTGTTTTTCTGTTTGTAGCAGTTTGCATATGTAGGCAGAGAAATCAAAAGTGGTATCCCCCACCTACACTCTGGAGTGATACCATCTATTCTTCCATTTCAGCTTTCTGTTGCCTTATTACTATCTTATTCTGCTGTGTGTGTAAATGTCGCAGCAGAGATATCTGTGTTCCTGATTATTTCAGTTTAATCTCTTGTACTCTCCCCATCTTTGATCTCTGCCTGCCAATTGTTTTTTTTATGTTTATGCCTTTTGTTCCTTTAATGTTATCTATAACCCCCTGTTTATTCATTGAATGTTATATTTCCTTTCCTGCATGTGGGTGTATTTCACCCTCTGACTTTGGATTGCAGCCCTCCTTGTTCTCTGCAATGTCTTCAGAGACTTGAGGTTATAATCTTACAGTAAAAGCTTTGTTGTCCAGAACATTCAGTTAACTGGTATTGCCTGAAGAGCAGGTTCCTCCCTCTTAGCTACCATACCTCTGTGTCATCGGGTGCATGTACACTGTACTCCCGCCTCTCTAACCATCCAGTTTGATATTTCAGCCATTTCTAGCTTCTGACAGCTACCATTGCCAACTGATGTCACTCTTACTCTGCTTTGAGCTGTGTCTGTGGGGTAGTGGTGGTGGTGCCCCTAAGCAGCTGGCTTGCTTGTCTGCCAGCTGTATAAGATGGTTCTACAGATAGAGGAGATGGATCCTACCAGATGTGAGGGCTGTTGTCATGCCATCCCTAAAGGAATGGATTGTGCAGATTCTTTTGGGTGCAAGCCTGGGCAAAACAATAATAATCTTGCATACCCAACACAATTGATTAACTTGGAACCCTCTTTACCATTTGCATTACAGCAGTTAAAGTTTGTGTCAGCAGTTTTAGGACATAAAACCTTAAACCACAGTGGAGGTGGCTTCACCACTCCTAGGGTGCAGGGTCATGACAGCTGCATCATTACGTTAAGATGAAATGCACTCAGAGAAAATTTAAATAATATTGTGGTATATTGGTGTTGTTGCACTAAGTACAACTCCCAGAAGCTCTCAAGAATGGAGAAGCTCTGATCTTGTGACCATAACTGGAGAAGGAATCCCAGTTACTAAGACCTAGCTGTGACGTGGTAAGGTAGTTGGCTGTTGTGTTCCAATAAACTCAGTTCTCAATGACTGCCATCTCCAAAACTAATCCTTTCCCTCCGTAAAGGCATAACAAAGATGTCCCTGATTTTCACAGTAAACTTGTAAGCAGTAGGTAAGTAAATTGGTGAGCTAGGGTTGAGAAGTTTGAGTGGAATGTTTAAACTGTAATAAGCATGCACTAGATTTTTAAAAGTGGCAGTAATAGATTGGTACTGATAATGGTCCTAGAAAAGGATGTGCGATCTCCCTGCCTTACTCTTACTGTCCAAGGAAATATAAAATAACCCAGAACAGAAATAAAAATGCTCCTAAACAGCAAATTCCTTGTGAGTTCCAGGTCAAGTTGAATTTTAATAGCAGAGTTATAAGGTTCTACATTGAGGGTTTTATGTCCTAAAACTGCTGACACAAACTTTAACTGCTGTAATGCAAATGGTGGCACACTAATAAAAGAAGCAAGGGGAGGTTTCAATATGTTGTCTAAGAGCTTGAGAACACTGAATATGATTTATGGCCAAGTGGACTAAAAATTTAAATGCTTTTTCCCCCCTAGTGAAGGTACATTTTTCAATGCAACTGCTGCAGATGCATAGATGATTGCGCATTCTGCCACTGTACGCTGTGACAATATAAGCCTTTTTTCTGATAGAGCAACATTTGCAATCCAAGATCAAACTCGAGGAAACTTGTCAACAGAAAAGGATGGTAATACGAGTGAAACTGCTATCAAATGCGAGTGCCTTGCAAGTAATTTCTGTAATGGTCAACAACTTTACAATTTTCTCTTCTTCGCCCTCCAAAGATGAAGTGGGTTGCTGTGAGGTCACTTTAATATTTTGCGTAACTGTAGCAGAAACCTTGGAATCTGAAACCAAAGGCACAAGTAAGCTATTAGGTACAACGCAAATCACTGAGATCTTGACCGTCATCATTTTAACCCTCATTACAGCTGAGGGTGTTCTTATCTTGATAAATAGGATGTACCATGCCTATTGAATGAGAATCAGATACAATTCTATGAACACTGTAAATTTAGAGACCAGATGTTTTCAGCTATCTACATCTGAAATGGATTCTAGGAACTTGTTATTTTATTTGCTCAAATCAAATATCTAATACCCACTTGCTGGTAAGAGGTAAAATTCCCTCAGGACAATACTTGACTACACATTTCATTGCTTAGACAATTCTTGAATGCTGACGTAGGGGTCTGATTGTCAGAGGACTGAAATGGTGTGAGAATTGCCTAATGTAGGATAATATTCTCCTTTGCTATATATTCACCCAAGTACAATTCCATATAATGGAGGGACATATTTGATAGTGTTACTTGAACTGCACCTGCACCAAAGTGTTTTCCTAGGTTCCCACTGGAAACCGCTGAGATGGAGATTAGTTATAATTGACTTGTTCTGTTGGTTTCCATGCGACTTACTCTTGACTAACTTTAGCTGGATCCCAATGCCTGTCCTTGAAATGATGGTAAAGGGATCTTTTTGATGTTTTTGAATTGATCTCATGAAGTTCCAAAACTACTAGGCAGGTGTGTTTGTACTCTCTTTTTTGACTACCTTTTCCAAGCCACTTTATTGGATCCAGACTAGGTATTTCCATGACTATGAATATTTATATTTATGGAATACAATCTACCTGCCTCCTTTGTTCGGCTACATTATTCTCAAATTTCTGGAGGAGTGGGAACCCTTATGAAAAGGAATGAGGGGCACATTTGGGTTGCTGTGGAAGGGTAAAGATGGCAAATTCACACTCTGTGAATGGAAATCCATATGTCCATGGAAATGATAGTCTGGATCCCACCATTAACATTGTACTCCTTGCATTTTTTCATTTCTGGGTCTTCCAATTTACTCACTGTAGATTGGACATTACCTACTCTTCTATGAATCAACCTGACCATTATGGTAATCTTTGGAGGCCATGCTTTGAATTCCCTGCCTTCTGAGATTAGATGTGCAAGCCAGGAGAGAACCTTCTCAGTCATGGCACCATGGCTCTGGAACTCCATCCCCATCTATTGCCATCTTCTGCCAGCGAGTGAAGACTTTTTCTGTTTTGTTTGGTATTCCCTCAATGATTCCCCCTTCCTAACTAATGTTTTAATTTTTAAAGGTTCCGTATGTATTTTAATACTATTCTTAACTAGCGGGCCCCGGCCACGCGTTGCTGTGGCAATTGTCCATCTCATCACAGTCCGCAACCCACACAGATGTCCATGCAGGTCCAATGATCCGCAGCATAGCCTTTTGGGGTGGTCAAATGGAATCCCTCTTTCCCTTTTCAATTCACATTGTTATATGGTGGTGTCTTTTTTTTTAGTATAAGGTAACCCTTTCCATTCCACAACGGAACTGTCCAGAGTGCGAATCCCGCTGTCCATGAGGCTGGTTGACACGCACAGTCCTGGCTTGGGGAAGGCAGAACTGGGGCAAGGAGGCTATCCCAGTCAGGCAGCAGAGGCAGGGTGGTGAGGCGCTCAGATCGAGGCCAGCTCCCTGGGTTCTTAAAGGACCATGTGCAAAAGAAGTTGAGCCAGTAGTGTTGGTTCGCCTCCACCCCGCGGATTTTCTTAGAAGAAAAAGGCAAACTCCAGCTCGCTTTTAGTAAAAGAGAGCTGTGGCGAATATGGGTGAGGAAGTGGGTAAGTGGTGGTTGGATGTGAGGGAGGGCAGAGGGAGGTGTGTGAGGATGAGTTGGATGTGTATGAAAGTATGTGTGTTATGTGGTAGCAGTGGGTGAGGCACAGAGAGTGAAAGTTACCTGCGTGTGTGTGTGGGGGGGAACCCCACCTAGTGTCTCACATGGCAAAGTGTGTATGTGTTTCACTTCCACTCCTATTACCTAACAGTGTTACCTATTTACTGTCTTCAATGCTCATCTCTGCCCATCTGCGTGAACATTCTAAGGCCTCATACCAAGCCCTCAGGCCACAGACAGACAGGCTGCATGAACATTCTAAGGGTGACAGTTAAACACAAACAGCTTCATGGCTTGGTGCGCCAGGAAAAAGACGTTTTACCTGGCTCAGGTATGGACTTTTGGCGATTCGAACGTCCGATTACCTGCTCGCAGCAGGGAGGGACATCATGTGAAAATTTGGGGGGCGATCCGTCCAGCCGTTTCGGCGTTAGGGTGTGACTAACAAAGGCACTGTTACCTTTTTATATATATAGATTGATCAAAGATGTGTGTTTGGGAGGGAGTTGATTTTGATGGTTTGAAAATGTGATCTGGTCATTTGCACTTTAAATTGATGGCCCTTTGTGAATGCAGAGCAGTGGGATCTAAAATCTGTAAATAAATACATAAAAATGGCAAATGACCTTATATGCCCATAGTATTTTTAGAGAGCAGGGAATGATCATGTTTGACAAGTTACCAATGTTTTTTAGAGGTACATAATATTTTTTATGATCTGCCATACACTAATATGTTAAACATAAAAATTACTTTTATATATGGGCTTAATGAAAAAATTCAAAGTTGGTGAAGGATAAAGAAGGCAATGGGCCATAAGCAGTGGAGTTGTTAAATAAGAATGTAAGAAGGGTGGTACTAGATCAGATTAAAGGTCCATCTAATCCATTTCAACTATCTGGATGCTTCCAGGAAACCTGTAAGCAGGGAGTGAAAGAAACAGGCATTTCTCATTCTTTTATATTTACCAGTATGTTTGACTGTCAGAGATTCCATCTCATTATCATGCTCAGTGGGCACTGATGGACATCCTCTATGAATTTTTGCATACCTCCTTTAAAGCCATCTAAACCAGTGCACATCATGACATTGTGTACACCAAAAGTTGGTTATACATTGTTTGAACTAGAATGTCCATTAGTCTGCTGTGAGGTTACCTCCAAACAATTTCATTGGGTGACCCTGGATTTTTACATCATGAAGGAAGGAAAGAGATTTATGAAAGGGGAAAAGGGAAGAATATTATTAATGGAATATGCAATGGAACATTGGAAATAAATTTTCACAAAACTGTGGAAAGTAGGGTTCAGTACTTAGAAATTTTTATTACGTGTATTAAAAGATGATGAAACACCATGATTTTGGGCTGCAACTGATTGGGAATATCTGTGAAACGAATGGGAATTATTCATTTCAATAGGACTTATCCAGGACAACTACCAGTAAGATTGTACCTTGGGTAACTCCATGTGGATTGGTATGTTCTGAATTTGTGTGGGATAACCAGTACATGTACTTACCATTTTTAAGGAGCTGAAGTATATGTGCCATCTACAATTGTTGGCCCATTCTATTTTGATATTAAAGATTATGTTTTTCATTATTAATGACTTACTGACCATATGTAAGCCATTTTCTAGTGTAATGTATTCCTCCTCAGTACATAGGTAAAATGCATTTGCAGGAGTTGTTGACATGCGCAAACTATCTAGTGCTCCAGAGATATTGTAAATTATTTGCAAGGGCTTTTTACATGACTGTGTACCAATTCGAGCATTTTATAAATATATTTATTAACTTGCTGTGGCTCATTTTATAGCTTAGCTAGAAATAAAGTGTCATCCTGCCTTGGAAACATCTTGGCTCTCATCACCAGTAATGCTATATTAGGGAGTTGACAACATACCATATAATACAAGGCTGTAAAAGTTTGTCATTTATAAGGCCTTCCCAGGTATCTCAACTAATATGTACATATATATAAAGTTAACAGGAAGCTTTGCTCAATCAATCAGTAAGAGTATTTCTTGTTTTTGCTCAGTGTATCAGCGGCTTTTTAACATCATGCCTGAACTTTCTATCAGAAGTTCTTTCAGAAGACGATGATAGGCAAAAATTAAATCCTTCCAAACTTGAACACCAGGTCCATATAAAACAACATTTTATTGATTAAGATAGCACTATAGGCATTTTATTTCTTCAGGGAAAGATGTGGGAGTGAGTCATCATTTATAGTTGTGCAGTCCCCTTGATAACTAGCCTTGTGTAAATAAATCTGGATTTAAGATCAATCATCTGTTTTTAAGGACTGAAAATGCACAAACACAAGAAGGGGTAATTAATGTATAGTACATGAACAGAAGTTTACCTCCCCTCATTTAGAAAATCCAATTTTTGGCAGCAGATTATCATCTGAAGACAGTCAAGAAGGTGTAGCTGATGCTAAAGTCTGGCTTACCTATGACCTGGGACCTCAGTTCCCAGGGTATGGTTGTGGGGCATATTATATAGCAACCCTGCTGAAAATAAGTAGATCTGGGCAGTGCCCAGATGCCACACTACCTGGGAAACCTGTATTCATTGCCTAGATTTCAATTGTGAAAGAATAGCAGGAACTATGCTTACAGAGTTGATGGACAGGGCACAGAGAGGAGGTTATATGTACTGGCTACCAGTGTGCTGGTTATTAACTAAATGGTGTGTCAGCTCAACAGTTACCATGTCCTGCTCCACTGACACCTAGCTGAGCTGAGTGGCCTTTGCATCAATGGCAAAGGTACTGGAGCTTAGGTCTGCTTGCTCCTGGTTGCCAGTGGCTCTCCAGAGCTGTGGCCAAGCAGGAACTTTCGCTGTAAGTTATATGGCCAGTTCCCCTCACCCTGCTTATCTTCTGCAAGTGTGAGAACTATGGGAGGTACTGTGCTTTTTTCTATAGAATGTCCTTTCTTTAAGGATGCTTGCTAGACTGTGTCTTTGAAAATAAATTTGTTTGTCAGTGAAGCCTAAGCAAAGAGTTCCTACAATTTTAAGACCTATTTTTACAACCTCTCTGAGCTGTCATTTTATATGTATACATTCTTTGTACTGTTTTAAACCTTTGTGCTTTTGAAATTCTGGCTTTATTTTAAATTATCATTTTTACCTTTCAATAAATAGACAAGTCGAATGAATGAATAAACTTCTTGGCTCTTGTCAGATCTGTAAGCAGTTACGTTTCATGGATTTGTTCCATGAATGTTGGTGTCTTCCTATGAAGCAAGGAACCTTCCCTTGATCCAAGAGGCACTTCTGATAGGGCATAATTTCAGAAGAAGGTGGTAGAACTACCAGATCAGATCTGTGGGATCCAACCCAGCGAGTGACCCCTTTTTCCAGAGTAGACCTTAAAAATAGGAACTTCATGTTTCAGTAATATTTCAAATATCCAATCCATGGCAATTCTGAAAATTATATACTTGCCATATTTTAATTCTTTATTGTTAAAGCAGCTAACAACATATTTTCATGCTTATTGAATAAAAGTGCAAATGAAAAAGTGGGGGGGGGGGGCGTTTGGAAACCCCAGTCCATCTGAACTGCTTCTCCAGGATTTTGAGAACTCTCAGGGATAATTTCCCTGACCAATTTCACCCGTTTAGATGTGTCTCAGTTCTGTTCAACCGTCTGTCTTTCCTTGGGCATATTCTGACCCTCAGGCCATTCCTTTTGTTGGTTAATTGGTTAATTTGCTATGTCATTTTTGTTGGTTAATTTGGTTAATTTACTATGTCATTTTTTTCCTACATATCTGAAGAGTCCTTCAAGAATGTTAAGAGTTCTGCTCTGGTGTGCAACTTTCGCTGTCCAATCAGAGGTCAGTCTGTTTGCTGTTGGAAATAGTGGCAATAATCAAATCAAATCTAATAAGGGACATGTTTACATCTGTTGGGAAAGGGCACCATATGCAAGAGAACTGTAACCTGATTCCCCTTAATTCGATACCATTCAGTTCTGCAGCCAGGTGTGATGTCTTGTCACAAGTCTTTGAATTTGATTCCAACATTTCAGTATGGGTAATTTTAGCTGTCAGTGAAAGAGCAATTCAACGGTGATCCTTGCCTCTTTCCAGTAGCTCAGAAAGGGGTAAGGTTAGGTCACTTATTTTCTGATCCACCTGGTTCTGAGGAATAAAATGCCTATTTAATACAATGTTTTCTGTTCAGCAAAGGTCATGCATAACACCTGATTAGTAGATTGGCTGGGTTAACTTTCTGAAGGCTGGAAAATAGGGGAATATTGCATTTGATAATATGTGACATTTAATTGCAGTCTCTGGGACCATAGGAAGTCTTTGTTCATTCTCGAGTAATGATTTGCTTATTTTTGCTTCCAACCACTGCAATTTGCACTATGTTGGAAGTTGCATTTTTGGAGGTAGTGGTTGCTGTAGGGAGGGGGAGATTAAAAAGTATGAGGACATAAGTAAAAGTCACAATATGGGGTTTTTGCCTGGGGTGGGTGGGTTCTCAAATATTTACAACAGTGATAAATGGGGTCTCTGGAACAAATCCTGTCAGGTACTGTGGTACTACATAGTCCTTCAGTTGCCAAGGAAGGGTGTGGAGAAAGTAGTGACAAATCATAGAATCGTAGAGTTGGAAGAGACCACAAGGACTATCAAGTCCAACCTCCCAAAATGCAGGAACACATAATCAAAGCACTCCTGACAGATGGCCATCCAGCCTCTCTTTAAAAACCTCCAAAGAAGGAGACTCCACCACACTCTGAGGTAGGGCATTCCACTGTTGAACAGCCCTTACTGTCAGGAAGTTTTTTCTGATGTTTAGGTGGAATCTCTTTTCCTTCACCTTGAACCTATTACTCCTGGTCCTAGTCTCTGGAGCAACAGAAAACAAGCTTGCTCCAGCACCAACATGACATCCCTCCAAATATCTAAACATGGCTATCATGTCACCTCCTAACCTTCTCTTCACCAAACTAAACATACCCAGCTCCCTAAGTCTCTCCTCGTCGGGCATGGATTCCAGACCTTTTACCATTTTGGTTTCCCTCCTCTGAACCCCTTCGAGCTTGTCAATATCCTTCTTGAATTGCGATGCCCAGAACTGTACACAATATTCCAGGTGAGGTCTAACCAGTGCAGAATAGAGAGGTAAAATTACATCCCTCGATCTAGACACTATACTCCTACTGATACAGCCCAGAATCACATTGGCTTTCTTGGCAGCTGCATCACACTGCTGACTCATGTTCAGTTTGTGGTCTACTAAGACACCTAGATCCCTTTCACATGTAGTGTTGTCAAGTCAGGTGTCACCCATCCTATATCCATGCACTTCCTTTTTTCTGCCTAAGTATAATATCTTACATTTATCTCTGTTGAAATTCATTTTGTTTGTTTTGGTCCAGCTCTCTAATCTGTCCCCGTCATTTTGAATTCTGACTCTGTTCTTTGGGGTATTCGCTACCCCTCCTATTTTGGTGTCATCTGCAAATTTGATTAGCATGCCCTCTATTCCATCATCCAAGTCGTTGATAAAAATAGCACTGGGCCCAGGACAGAACCCTATGGCACCCCACTAGTCACTTCTGTCCAAGATGAAGATGAGACATTGATGAGCACCCTTTGAGTTCGGTCAGTCAACCAATTACAAATCCAACTAATAGTAGCATTGTCAAGTTCACATTTTACTAGCTTACTTGAAAGAATATTATGGGGCACCTTGTCAAAAGTTTTACTAAAATCAAGGTATGATATGTCCACAGCATTCCCTTTGTCTACCATGCTTGTCACTCTATCAAAAAAAGAGATAAGAATTAGTCTGGCATGACATGTTTTTCAGAAACCCATGCTGACTTTTTCTGATCACAGTATTCCCTTCTAAGTGCTGGCAGACTGTCTGTTTAATGATCTGCTCCAGAGTCTTTCCTGGTATTGATGTCAGGCTGACTGGATGGTAATTATTAGGGTCCTCCTTTTCCCCCTTTTTGTAGATCGGGATAACATTAGTCCTCCTCCGGTCCACTGGAACTTCTCCTGTTCTCCAGGAGTTCTCAATTATAGCAAATGGTTCTGAGATTACTTCTGCCAGTTCTGTTAACACCCTGAGAATTTTTGCTTTTAAGGGTGGTGTTGGGTACTGATTAGACATTTTCAGCATATTAAAAACAGAAATAGTGTCACAAAGTCCTAATTTCAGTTGGAGCCACAGTGCAAGGGAAAAAGAGGGCTAGTCTGATCTTCCCTTTGAGCCACAGTTTTAAAGATGGAAACTGACCTCTTCAACTGCGCAAAGAAAGAAAAGATACCTGAGTGTTTTTTCCCTCAGGGCTAATAACAGGTTCAAGGATGGGATTGTACTTCATCAGCAAACCGCTGGAGTTTCCTTTCCCACCCATATCATGACTCCAATCTAGATTCAAGTGCTGCAGAATTGCTATTGCACTTTTAATACTGTGTAGATTTGCTGATAGGTCACTAGTGTCATATCTGGTTAGTCTCCAAGAATGTAAATACCATCTTCCAGAGACCAGCGAAAACTGGACCAATAATTAGCTTTCTCTTACCTTTTTTTATTGTAGAATTCATGGGAAAATTCACTCCTTTGGCAGTAATATGAACCTTTCTAAAGCCCTCTACTAAATTCATTTCCTTGAAAATAAGATTATATGTCAGATTTATTATACAGCACGTTGATAGCTGTTGACAAGGTAAATGTGGCGCTACTATTTACATGATTGTGAGCTATTTCAGTGTAGTGAGGATTTTGAATACTGCAGACTGAGAGGCCTTTTAGAAACAGAATGTACAAACTTTCACTAAAAGCCCATTGATTTTTAGTGTCATTTCTAAGTAAACATGATAAGTCTTCAAAAAAGCAATGACAAACTAGAGATGCACTTTTTTTTGCTGTCAGGTTGCAGCTGATGTATAGTGACCCTAGAGGGTTTTCAAGGTAAATGCCAAACAGAGATGGTTTGCCATTACCTGCCTGGACTTTCTTGCTGGTTTCCTGTGCAAGTACTACCCAGGCCTGACACTGCTTAGTTTCTGAGATCTGATGAGATCAGGCTAGCCTGAACTATCTAGGTGAGGGCAAAGCTGCACATTGCACTGGCTTAATCTGTACTACATTAGAACGACATGGCAGAACAGAATGCAGGATAAACACAGGTTGAAACTGTCCTGGATAGCTACACTTTCCCCTTGTTGGCCAAAAACATCCTGCTTATAAAGGTTCTGGCTCGGGAAGTGATGATGGATACGGCAGCCTCAGTGGGACAGAAACAAGACAGTCCCTGTTTCATTCTTGAGTAATGGGAGATGATGTTTTTGATGTCTCCCTGCATTAAAGCTTCCTGCAAATAGAAAAACAGCAGAGCTGGGTAACAGCTAAGTTAGATCCCCCCCCCCCCATATGCTAGGTTTCTGTTTCCTGGGAGTATTTTATGAGAGGGTGCATTTAGGGGTGATATGATTTCCCCTTTCTGCTTCTTACAGTAATGTTAATGTATGCATTTTACTCTGGTTAGTTCATGGATGGGAGACCAACAAAGAATACCCAGGTTGCTGTGTTGGTATTTTGCCTTGAAAAATCTACTGGGTTGATGGTACCTCATGGCACTTTACACAAACACTTTTTGCTAGAGAGCCAGAGTAGCCTGAGTGTCAGACACCAGGGTTCAGATCTCCGTTCTGATTGGAAACTAATCAGGTGTCCTTCTTTCTCAGCCTATCCCTGAAACTACACTATGTCCTCTGACAACTGTTGTATCCAGAGATGTCTTAATGAGCCTAAATGCCAGGGATAATACTATAAACCCTGAAGGAGAGATAACTCACAACTGCTAACCTGATACCCAGGGGGAACCGGAAGGGATTACCATCACCAATTATGATCACCACTGATGTCTTCAGCAAGCTGTTAATAAGTGAATTAAAACACTTTCCGAGTTTTGTCTCTCTCATTTCCTAACTTGCCTCAAAGGATTTTTCTGAGGACAAAATACAAGAAGAACAGCAAGGACACTCTACAAAAAGGGTGGGAGACAGCTAAATGTACATAACCAACTGGCTGTTGAGGGTTTTCTGGGCTGTGTGGCCATGGTCTGGTAGGTTTGACTCCTAATGTTTCGCTCGCAGCTATCGCTGCATCAGAAGTACGTCATGGTGTGATGCCAGCCACAGATGTGGGCGAAATATTAGGAGCAAAACATTACCAGACCATGGCCCCACGGAAAACCCACAACAGCCTTCGACAAGACACCGTAAACCCTTCGTGAAAAGGTTAATTTTTGTTGACAATTTCAGTTGAAGTTTCTTTGGGGTATGTAAAAGTTTCAGTCTTCATCCTTCTTCCATTAAAATGGTCCAAAGCCAGCAGAGGTTGCTGAAAAACAGGTCAAAATGTATTGGCGGGCTATATCAACTGGTGTGCTTTTGAAAGGTGTAGTTTCTCATTAGCAATCACTGGTGAAACTTCTCCGTGAGATACAGCTGGGAGAGGCAGGATTGACAAGAGTATTTTAATTCACTTCTTACTAACAACTTGTGGAGACTAGTGTGTTGTCAGAAGACATCAGTGTAGGTTTGGGGGATGGCTTTTTGAAGTCCCCCCACCCCTTCCCCTGAAATAACAAATAATGAGTTGCTCTTTTTGATAGCTCTTTTATAGATTTTTGTGGCAGATGGATCAAAAATCTTAATGAAGATGTTTGCATCCCATGAAGGGCTCGCGTGCATTTGTGCTGCAGCTTCACAAGTATGCAAATAGGTTTCACACAGGAACATGAAAAGTAAATTTAGTGACATCTTAGGGTTCTTTGTTTTTTAATGACCAATAATGTGCTCTCTTAATGCTTTTGTTACCATCTTTGTATTCTGCAATAGGTGGCACAGGAAGATAATCGGTGTTTTCTGAAGGCAATTAAAGAGTTTATATCCAACTTGTTCTGCCTATTAAAAAGGATCTGTTCTGGGGAGAAGCCATTAGCATTCAGACAATGCGGAGTGTGTAGAAACAGGCTGTTCACAATGCCTGTATGTCTTTCAGAAAGTCCATAGCAAAGTAGTGCAGGAAGATATATTCTTGGGCTATTGTTAAAGGGGGAATAAGTTATTCTATCCTCAGAACTTTTTAAAAAAGTGAAGCAGCAGTTAAAAATGTTAGATGGAAAGCCTCAATTCTTAAGGAAAATAGGTGTCATTTGTAATGTAACCAAAGGGATAAGGGTTTAGGCAAAGGTTTTATTGTCTGTCTGATACGGCATTAAAACAGATAATGGGTCTTTTTAATAGCAAGTTTCAGCTAACAGCCTGATCTCCTGAACAGCTGAATCAGCAATTCAGCCCCCCCCCCCCTTTGGGCTTTATGAGTTCTCATGTGCAAGGCCACAAATAACAGCAACACACTGTTACTAAGACCTGGCCACAGTGTAGGCGCAGAAGGCATATAAAGGATATACTTTGTTATATGCAAAGGTTTTCTTCTTGCCCCCCATTACTTTCTTTCTGTAATGGGGAGTTGGCAACCATAATGCAGTTGAGCAAAGAAAAGATGCAGGCCTGAAAGTCTATTCTCTTTCTGTTACTAGGCAAGCTTGATAGTTTAAGCAGAGTGCCCTTTGTCCAGAGTTATACAAAATGTGCAGATTCAACTGTTTTAAGGTCTTAGATGCCTTGAATTTGCCCTTCTTCTGGAGACAGAAGAAAGAAACATGAAAATGTTTAGGCTCTTCCTAGGAAGAAGGACAACAAAAGGCAATAGAGATAGGAAAGAAACAGGTCCTAGTTCATCTTGCGTCAAAGGATCAGATGCTCCCATCTTCCAATAAGGGTCTTAGAATACTCAAATGTTTTAGGGAAAGGGAAAATCTCCACCTTTCTTTATGACTGATTGATGATGATGAACTTTGGGGTGTATTCTTTTTACTGCTATTCTGATGTAACCTATAAAAGTAAGAACACACTGTCATCTTGTGTGGTTCCCCTGATGCTGTTTGCCCATTTGTTGGCATGAATAAAATATAAATTTTATTCCTTTGTTGGCTTAAGCTTTTTGGCTTAAATATTTTGAACCCGTTACCCTGCTGTAACAACAGCTCTGGTGTCTTTTGCAGCATCAGAATCCTTGCTCATTTTGATAATAGCAGAGAAGACAGGACAATTGCATTTGCATCATTTTTGGCCTAGGGTAGGGTTGCCAACTCTAGCTTAGGAAATTCCTGGAGATTTACCTGATGCCAGTGTGGTGTAGTGATTCAGAGCGATGGACTCTGGAGAACTGGGTTTGAATCCCCACTCCTCTACATGCATGGCGGACTGTAATCAGATGAACTGAATTTGTTTCCCTTCTTCTGCAGGGTGACCTTGTGCTGACCACAGCTCTCTTAAAACTCTCTCAGCCCCACCTATTTCACAAGGTGTCTGTTGCGGGGAGAAAGGGAAAGAGGAACTCCTTACAGGAGATAAAAGCGGGGTATAAATCCAAACTCTTGTTGGGGAGGGTGGGAGTTAGGGATGCCAGGGTCCTCAATGAGGTGTAATGTCATAGACTTCACTCTTCAAAATAGCCATTTTCTCCAGGAGATCTGATCTTTGTAGTCTGTAGACTGTAGCTGCAATTCTGGGAGATGCCCATGCCTCATCTGGACTTTGTCAAGCCTACCCAAATTTCTCAGGCTGCAATGCGGACTTCCACCTGGCCATTTGGACAATTTATTTCCTAATTCATCTGCTGCTTCTGCAAGAGAAAGTAATCAAAGCATAATGATGAATGATATTTTTGATACAGATAAAACATATATTCTAGTATGTCACAACTCACACTTTTTCAAAATCCAGTGAAAGTGGCTAGTTGAGCCTGTTAAAGGGAATGGCATAGCTGTTGGATATATGTTGTGTAATTATGTGTCTACACACAAATTAACCTCTGTGCTTTCTCAGTTTTCCTGGGAAAACTGCTGCAACCTTGAGAAACAAAGTAGGTTGTGATGCTACAGGTTGTGTTGCTACAGGTTGTGATGCTTCATCTATGGAAATTACTTTTCCAGGATGTTGACTTGAGACACATTTTTGATTATCTTCAGAAAGAAAAAAGTGGTATAATGTTATAACAAAATTGTTATGAAATTGTGACTGTTTTCTAAGATCTGCAATCTGACTTGGATCTTTGTTTTACAGACAGTTATTTATGGTACTTAATTTACAGTCTCCCTTTCTGAGATTCAAGGCAGATGATCCAGTTTTTTTTTAAAGATGGTATATCTTCTCAATATATTTATATTGCAACTATTTCGGTTTTCATTGATTTTTTCAGTGAAAAATTTGTCTCGGTTTTCATCGATTTGCCTCGGTTTTCATCGATTTGCAGTAAGGTGCAGGGGTTTGTGGAGAAAAATCACCCGGACAAAGCTGTTGCAGGCCATGTCTGCAACTTGTTTAATGACAATGGCTTGCTCCATTTCAGACAAATCTAAAAGAGATGTCAGAAACAGACCTCTTGGGACAGCTTTCTGGTGCAACATTGGTCCACTGGTTCTGAAGCTGGTCCTAGTGTTATTGTTTGTTACTGTTTTCAGAATTAAACACTATGTTTATTCACCAAAAATGTGTTTTTTGTATGTTTTTTGGAGTGCCTAGAATGGATTAATTGGATTTACATTGATTCCTATGGAATAGTTTGCCTCAGTTTTCATGAGTTTCTGTTTTCATCGATTCCTTTCAGACAGATTACCAACTAAAACTGAGGTTCCACAGTATAAAGACTGGGATACTTATAGAAGAGGGAATTTATTTAGGACTCTCAAATGGGTTTCCCCTTATGAAGCAGTTATTCTAAGAATCAATTATAAGAAGAAAATAGTGAGATACAATGATATACTAGATAAAACTGGAATAGAATTTAAATTAAAAGATAGACGAAATGATCATAAATAACAAACAATGTCATTGGTTTGTTTATAAACAACTAATGGAGAAATTTAAACTAGATAAGAAAAAAGTATTTGAGATAGAAGAACGAGACCTTTGGAAGATACTAAAGGAAGGGGGGAATGCGCTATAAGCAAAATATACAAAATTATATTACAAAAAAGAAATAGTTTACAGTTGTCACAGAAATCACGTTTCATGCATCCACATTTCAACATAGCCTCTGCCGGCGCAAAACAAACAAACAAAAGGGCTGCCCACTGCGCTCTGATTGGCTGGAGGGCTCCGTGTCACTCCCTATAGCAGGGAATTAAATCTAGATTCAACCCCTGAACCACCCCACTGATCTTGGTTCGGCACATGTTTTTCAAAAAGGTGCACTTTCATGCAGGTTCTTAAAACACACATAAGGGGGAGTGGGAGCACCAGAACCAGAATGAATCTGTGTTCGGTGATCAGGCAGAGGGGAGTTCTTCCTGAAACCTGAATATTTTGCATGAGTATCACGCGATTAATTGACCATGGGGATTCAACCATTATGTAATTTTTCAATCTGAAATAAAATTTAACAAAGAAGAGAAATGGGAGAGAACAGGGATGTATTAACAGAAGATTGAGCCTGGGGCCAGAACTGAGTTTTCTATGCCCCCATGCAGCCCAGGGCAAGAACGGAGTTTTCAGGGGGTCACACACCCCTGCCTGCCCCCCTGAGGCTGAGGGTCTTCAGGGGGCAAGGGAAGGAGGCTGCTGGGACAAGCCCCACTGTCTACCCCCCATGACAATGCAGGCGACAGACAAAACAGACAGTGCTTTGGTGGAGGTGGCTCAACGGCGGGGGCAGAGCCGGTGGGGGATATTTTGGGGGGGTTGGGGTCACTGTAGCTCACCTCACTGTTGCTGGCTGAGAAGGAGGCAGTGCAGGGAGTCTCTAAGGAGAGAAGACCCCCACACACTCACACCCACATGCCTCTGGCTCACAAAAGGAAATAGGTGCCATTGTCACCTTGCTGGACAACATCTTGCTTGCATGGGGGGGGGGGAAGGAGGGGAGAAGGGGGCAATTTTCCGCCCCCCCCATGTGACTCAATGGGTGCCGCCTGGAAATATTTCCCCCCACATGTTCCCATGGGCGGTACCCCCCTGGTAGAGAGACTGAACTGGCATTCATAATAAACAGTCATGCTTGGCTACAAAATTCTGGTTTCCTTGGAATATTAGGTCTGTTAGCACTGTGGTTTTCAGAGGCTCTAGTTTCTGGAAATGTTTACTTCTGAAAACCCTTTGTAAACCTGCTACAAACATGGTGCATTTACAGAGAATTCTGTGGCATCTTTCAGGGCATGTGCTCAGTTTGCTGGGCATGTTAGCTGGGCCTACTGGTGGCCTCATTGTGACTTAACTGTTCATTGAAAACCCAACCAGTGCTTCCCTACAGTTGTGCCTTGAGACAGAAGAATAGTAATGTTTAAGCCAGTGGCCTATTGGAGAAGTTTGCTACAACTAATGTTATTGTGTGACTTCTGATAACCTTCTGAGCAAAGAAAGCTCCCTAGATCACAATTTGAAAACCTCATTGTGCATGAATAACTAAATGGTAAATTAGTAACTGGGGGGGGGGAAGGGGGGGGAGAGAAGAAGAAGCTTTTCCTCCCAGCCCTCCCCCTAAAATTTTTGCTTTTTAAGCACAGTCTCTAGATGCAAACAATACTGCCAAGTGCATGATTACTATACTCTTCTGATTTTAATTACTCCAAGTCCTACACGCTTCGGTGGGCATTTTTTAAAGAAAAGGGAATATTAACCAAACAGCAAAAGCTCCTAGTTTTGAGGTTGCAGGCAAGAAACACTGATGGATGAGATTTTGAAGAAGATGAAGATGGTGGGGGAATGAAGCCTGCCAGGACCAAACTTTTATTGGGTAGTGGAGATCCTTCTGAAGAGCGCCCCCACCCCCAATTCAGATTTAATTCTGACCTGCAGTAGGTAGATAAAGATGAATGTGAATTTTAAATTATATTTAATCTTCATTAAAGTAATTACCTTTCTTAATGAAGAATTTGCTGGGTGGTGGTTGTGCAATGGAGGATAAAATCCTAAGTGAATAAAATCAATTTAATTTTTCAGGCTGTCCCCCCCCGCTCTCCAATCCATTAATAAACAAGACAGAGCAGGTCTGCTGCTTGGAGGGTGTAAGGAAGGCTCATCACTGATCTCTGGCTAGTATTGCTTGGAGAGAGAGAGACCTTTGTCTGTTTTACCTGTGGTGTTATGTTCACTATAAAGAGCTTACTTTGGTCTCTCTCCCTTCATCTTACATCCTTCTGTTGGTGCTGCTATTCCCCCCCTTAGGTGTTCCAATCAAGGCACATTGCAGTGATATTTCACACCTAAATGAATGGACTAATGAAATGGCGTTTTATACTGTTGGACATATTTCATCCCAGTGCTCTGGATTATTAATCACAAGAATATGAATGAGACTCTGGCATGCTTATGTTTTGTAATATGTATGAAAATTGCTTATTTATTTCCGTGCTGTTGCAATGAAAAGAAACAGACCGATTCTAAATGGCAATGTACTGTAGTGTGAAGCAATTAACTGAATTATGTGTGCCCTTCAGTTGGGATCATTTTTATTAACTATACAAACTCATAGAGACAGGACAAAAGAGAAAGAGGGGGTATTCAAAATGACAAAATTGACATTATTTAGGGCAGTGGTGGCGAACCTATGGCACAGGTGCCAGAGATGGCACTCTGAGCCCTTTCTGTGGGCACGCGAGCACAGAGTTTTTCATGTGGGGGGCAGAAAATCACCCCCCCCCACACACACACATCTAGGCTGGCCTGGGCACGATCCTTTACCTGGGAGTAAGCTTGGTTGCTGGCAATGGGGCTTGCTTCTGAGTAAACCCTCTTAGAATCGTGATTCACCCATTTGAAGAGTTGTATGGTTGCTTCACCAAGCTTACTCCTGAGTAACGTGCACCTTGGAGCCAACCATTTTTTCTAAACTAAAACCTCAGTATTCAGGTTAAATTGCAGTGTTGGCACTTTGCGATAAATAAGTGGGTTTTGGGTTGCAATTTGGGCACTCGGTCTCGAAAAGGTTTGCCATCACTGATTTAGGGAGTAACATTGTAACAGGATTTAGGACCTGCTATGGTAGGACTCAGGTCAGCATGTATTCTTTTGGTTCCTGCTGTATTTTAGGGTAGGCCTGTTCAGCGTAGACACACCAAGAAGGACATGGCCTTCCAGCCTTATAAGGTGGCCCACCAGGAGATCAAAAGCTTGTTTTTGCTGTCAGCTTGGAAGCTACAATACATGAGCCGTGGATCTTTACTAGTGATGGATGTATAATATTCCTGTAATGTTTTTACTTTAATAACACTGGAGATGCTGAAACTATTTGAATTTTCTGTACCCCTGTTATGACATTACACATACCAGAGGAGCACAAGATTTTTGCCCAGGGTGGTCTAAGTCAAGCTAATCCACTTGTGAATGGATGATAAACTTAGGAAAACTGTATTCAGAGAACTCTTGGTTTGTACAGGAGGTCAATCAATCTTGAAGAGTATGATAGACTGGAAGGCTGCTTCTAGAAGGGTAAGTGCCCCTTGAACTATGCTGCCTCATGGATCTATTCCATGCCAAATGGCTAGTATGAAAGCTGGAATGCTGGAAAAAGTCACTGAACTAGAGATCTTTAACAGGGAGTTTTCAGTATTTCAGCTACAGTTTTCCATATTCTAAAACAAGTACCTTTCTATTGTAAATTATCCTAGTTTTGCAAGTGTTCCAGTCACCAGGTGTAATAGGTGCATCAATTTTTGAATAGTGGCACAAAAGTAGAACTGCAACCAAAAACAATGGGTTGTATCCTATGATTCCATTTTACACATGGTGGAGTCTTCCTTTGGTGGGTGAGATACCAGAAAAAGGGCTGGGCTGTAAGTCAGACGGGCTGATAGGATCTGTTCTTTCAGGCGGCTCTGATAAAACTAAATATTTTTTTTGAAAAGTTAAAATGTATGTTTATTAGTTTTCCGTTCAGGGAAGACAAATCAACATTCATATATGTTCCATATTATATCCAGCTTTCTCAGATTGCTCTGGGATAGGCAAAGTAGAATATTCTGTATTTTCTTAAACCGTCCCAGATTTTCAGCCTTGTGCTTGATTGCACTTCAGAAAATTACCTGTATGTGGGTGGAAAGAGCAATAAGATGACCTCAAGGAATGTCAGTGAGTGTGGAAGTCAATGTTCTTCATGCTGAGCAGTCTGCCAACATTTTTTCCTGTCAGGTTTCATGTCAAGAGAACAAAATAAAGTGCACTGTTAATTATTTATTAATGGTATTGCTTCAGTGCTCTTTCAAAGACAAGGATTCCAATATCCTCAGCTCTTCTGGCAAGAACATTGACATGTGCAGAACAGATTTAAATACTTTGTGAAAAGGGAAGTCCCATAAGACTGCTTCACCCTAATGGGTGGGACTCAGGAATGAAGAATTTGGTGAAAGGTGGGGACAGATGTAACAGGTCACAGCTCTTCCTCGTGTGATAGTTGCCTTTCCCTGAAACCAGTCCCGTGAAATATGAATTTCTTCCATACAGCCTGGATTTGGGATGTTTTGCAACATGGCCTTTATGCTACAAAAGCTAAACCCAGAAGGGGACCCTTAGTAAGGGATCCTTTGGATTTATTACCTCCAGAAATTTCTAGAATTCTAGAAAGCACTGTTCTAGAATTATAGTCAGAATGGATACGTGTCATATTTTGGAATGCTATCCAACATGAAAAGCTTCCTGTTTATTATAAACTGGCGTATATGGCATTTATTCCTGACATACCACATGCATAGAGACAGAGGTATAGCAAGGTAGAAAAACGCCCAGTGCACTGGTGCATCCTCCACCCCTGTCCCGCCCTGGAACGCCCCTGCCATGCACCCACAGGGGCATGTGCCCAGTGCGTTGTGCATCCCCCCTGGAGCTATGCCTCTGCAGAGAGAGTTTTTTAAAGGCATGATTTCATTTATTTATTTAGTTATCCTCCACTTTTGTCTCCAATGGACACTCAAAATGACTTTAACATCATTTCCACCTGGTACATTTTATGCTCACAAAAACAACCCTGGGAGGAAAGTTAAGCTGAAAGATGGTGCCTGACCCCAAGTCACTCATTAAACCTGTAGTCAGAATGGGAATTTGAAGCTGAATCTTCAAACTCCTAGCCTGATACACTAACCACTACTCCACTCTGGCTATTGCCTCTGTTATTTTGACTGAAATATCCTTTTCTGCCACTTGAACCCATGATTCTATATTTTTGCTCCATTTCCTATTGCCACATACCAATTTTTATCTGTAAAATATTTCTGTACATGGTTTAAAATATTATTTACCCATAAATAAAAGTAAAGGTACGCCTAATAAAGGTTGTTGTATTGAAAAGTAAAGGTAGTCATCTGTGCAAGCACTGGGTCATTACTGAGCCATGGTGTGATGTCATATCACAACATTTGCTAAGCAGCCTTGACTTTAGGGTGGTTTGTCATTACTTTCCCAGTCATCTTCACTCTACCTCCAGTTAGCTGGATACTCATTTTTCCAACCTTGGAAGAATGGAAGACTGCGGAAACCTTGAGCTAGCTATCTAAAATAACATAAAATCCATATGACACATGCACAATGGAAATGCAGCTATAAAACCAACACTGAAAAAGAGATCTAAAACATAACTGTTGTGAAACCAATGAATATACAAGGAAACGAAATAGGGAGCATTCAGTGGTACATCCCAGAATGCCAGAATTACTGTCCAAGAGGTAAAACAGGGTGCATCAATTTCTGAGACTTTTCTTTTGCACTGAGATCATCTCCATATGTCATCTCCACTTCAAACTTAGTAAATTTGGTGCATCTGGCAAAGAAATGCCCTCGGGATCTGAGCTTCAATTCCGTTGGTGTCCTAGAAAACTACTTTCCCCTGCTTTTAAACTTCATGAAGTCATGTAACTTTTCCCCTTGACTTATCCTTATAGCTAAATCTATAAATCAATGGCAAATATGAAAAGAAAACAAGAAGAAAAATCATGGATCTAATCGCTTGCAAGAAGGTAGGCAATTAATGGGAGGCTTTATGCCTTGCAGGAGACACTTTTTGCAATGAAATTTGTCTCAGGTTATGGGATTCCAGGTGGCTGAAAGAGATCAATTAATTTCTGCAAGTGTGTAGTGAGGTCAAAAATCAGAGTGCAGAAATGTGCTCTGGATAGAGCAAACAACTTAATGGGTATGAAAGAGAGAACAGAAGGGGATTCAAGGTAAGGTACGAAGTTAGAAACTAGCAAGTCACACATGTGTACACAAAGATTATGCTGTAAAACTGTTACTGGATTTTCATTTGTTACATATTTTTGCAGCAACCCAAATATTTGTGTGTGAGTGCAGAAACACATTTGACTGTTCTCTTGCACTTGCTCTAACATAACTTTCTTTTGTCAGGCCATTTCCTTTGCTATTTTTTCCTTTAGTTTCCTTCCTAACCTTGAATTCCTAAAGCCAGAATAAGCACTAGAGTTCACATTGCAGGTTCCTATCTAAAGACAGGATTGTATCTTATTGACAACCAGTGACGTAGATATAGATATTTTATGGGGGTGGTGGTTTTGGGGGCGGGGTCATGCCTCCCCAAGCCCCACCCCAGCCTCAGTGCTTATAAAAGCAGCTCTCCAAGGCCAGGGATGGCAGACTCCCCTGCCCCGCCCCCCCACCAGCTGGGCTTCCAGTTGGCAGTCCTTTCTGCCCTCCCCTCTGGACAGAGGCATAGCTAGGGAAAATGGAGACTGGTGCAAAATCTGAGTTTTGCACACACACCCCCATGCTGGAATCCACCCCCAAACAGCATCTCTTTCAATGTTTAAACTGGGGACCTCAGATTCTCCCTTTAAATCCATGCTGAAAGGGGTGGATTTAAAAGGAGAATCTGGGGAAATTTGGGGGGTGCCTGCTGCTGGTTGGTGTATGAGGAAGTTCACACAGTCTGTAATTCTAAATAACAAACAGAACAGGTAGAGACTCCACCCCATGAGATTAAACCAATTCACACAACTATCAGTGGGAGGAATAGACTGTTCCATTGAAATATATGCAATAATTACATCAGGTCACCTGGAAATGACTCTCCCAAAAGCCTCAGATTCTGTCCTCAAAATCTCTGAGAATTGGTGGAGGTAGTGTTGGAACCTTAGGGCTATATTTATGATTTTGGGAAAAGCTTTATAAAGGAACTAGACATTAGACACAAAAATTTGTTTTTGATTATTGAAAAGCTGACTAGATTGGGCCAGGTGGATGTAATTTCCCCCAATTTCTTACTAGGTTCACTACCATTATTCCAATGTTAACATGATCACCTGATCCATGTGTACATTTTATCCAGGGATTGAACTTCAAATCTTGATTTAATACATACATAATTAACATTTAAAAAAAGGCTGAAAGGACTTTTGGAAACTCATGTATGAGAGAAAATGGCTATAAAATGGGAGGAGAGGTGATAAATGAAGTTCTGTTGATCTTTTTAACCATGGCTAGCAAATTAAGAATGTTACTTCTTTTCCAGTCCCATCTTCATATTGAAGATTTCAGAAGATTTTGTAACGGGATCCTGGAAATATGTGTACTATTTTTGCAGAGGTTCAAGTTGTTAATGGTTGAAAAGTCGACATTCATTATTTTCTATGGTATTATCAAATAGAAAGTGATACTTTCTTGTTCCAGGCAGTCTTCTAAAAACCGTATGGTTTAAACTTATAGAAGTTTGAGTCCTTTGTCTACATAAAAGAAAACATTCTCTTATCAGATCACCCTTATCAGATTAGAACCCTTTAAATTTTGATTAAGTTTAGCATCCTCAAGGGCTTCTGTTGCACAAATTTAAGCTGTTATCTGTTATTCTGTTTGCATTAATGTCAAATGAAATCTTGCTGGTGTCCAGATTTTTACCCATGGATTGTGTTTATGTGTTTCCTCCAAGGACCCTCTGATGCGTTTCCTCTAAGATCATTCTTAAACTAATTCCCCTCCCCCAATGGTATTCAATTAGAAAATCACAAAACTGAAAAGAAACAGGAGAGCAAATCACCTGAGCATTATACAAGGTTTGGTCCATTGATGGTATTTAAAGTTCTGCTGATATTTCTGTTCTGTTGATATCCTTAAATGTCAGGCTCAAATTTGAACTTGGATTACATGGACATGTCTGTGATTCTTTAAGGTGGATGCAGAGTGCTACTAAAGCTCTCTTTTTTGCATTTTAAATCCCCTGCCAGATGCAGTCCTAGGTGTATAAAATTTGATATCCTTGCTTTGGATGTTGTCATTAATATTGTCTACATGATTGAATGATGCCATACAGATGCAAATATTAGGAAAAAATGCATATTACACACTTTTAAAAGTCCATTGGGTCCATACTTATGTTTCCTAAGTTGCAGCCTAAAATGCCCTACTTCAGTTTTGGGGTAGAGGAATTATGCCGTGTTGATGCCCAGATTGCATTCACCCAAGAGTTCTTAAAGAGCTCAAGCATGAAATTGCGGATCTTCTCACTTTAATATGCAACTTATCCCTGAAATCAGGCTCCATCCCTGAAGACTGGAAGATGGCCAATGTCACACCAATCTTTAAGAAAGGATCTAGGGGGGACCCAGGAAATTACAGGCCAGTCAGTTTGACATCTGTTCTTGGCAAATTAGTAGAATCTATCATTAAAGATAAAATTATTAAACATGTAGAAAAGCAAGACCTGGCTGAGGGAAGAGAGTCAGCATGGCTTTTGGCAGAGAGCAAATCCTGTCTTTACAAACTTACTTCTAAGAGAGTTCTTTGAGGGGTGTAAACAGGCATGTGGATAAGTGGGGAACCAGTGGACATTGTCTACCTGGATTTCCAAAGAGGCTTTTGACAAAAGTTCCCTCACCAGAGACTATTGAGAAAACCTTCCAAAGCAATCAAGGAATAAGAGGGGAAGTCCCTCCTATGGATTAAAAAACTGGTTGGAGAAACAGGGAAGCAAAGAGTGGGTGTAAAATGGGAAATTCTCACAATGGAGAGATGTAAGTGAGTGGTGTCCCCCAAGGATCCGCTTTTGGGACCAGTGCTCTTTAACCTATTCATAAAATGACCTGGAAGTAAGGGTGGAGTAGCGTGGTGGCCAGGTTTGCAGATGACACCAAGAATTATGTAGCGTGAGGGTGAGAACCGCCAAAGGATTGGCAAGAAGCTCCAAGCCGGACCTTGATAAGAATTAGGTGAGTGGGCTTTTCAAGAAATGGCAAAATGCAGTCTCAATGTAGCAAAATGTAAAGTGATGCAACATAGGGGGCAAAAAAATCCAAACTTCACACTTACATCAGCTTACAGGGGTCAAGTGCTATCAGTCACAAAGACCAGGAAAGGGATTCCATGGGCGCCTTAGTTGATAGTTCCATGGGAATAAGTCAACTCATAATGCATGTGGCAGCTGTGAAAAAAGAGCAAACCTCTATAAGTTGGGGATAATTAGGAAAGGAATTGAGTAGAATAAAACTGCAAAGATTGTCATGCCCTTATATAAAGCAGTAAAGGTGCGACCGGTGACTTGGAGTAACTTTCGTAAGTTCAGTTCTGGTCACAAGCCACATCTCAAAAAAAAAGGGAGTGTATTGAAGAGATAGAAAAAAAGTGCAAGAGAAGGGCAACAAGGATGTGATTGAGGGACTGGAGCACCTTCCCTTATGAGAGGAGGAGGGCTGCAGCCTGCTTTGGGACTCCTTAGCTTGGAGAGGAGGCACGTCCTGAGGGGAGATAATGATTAGAAGTCTCATAAAATTATGCATGTGTGCGGGTAGAAAATGTTGACAGAGAGAAAATTTTTTTCTCTCTTTCTCACAATACTAGAACCAGGGGGCATACATTGAAAATGCTGGGGGGAAGAATTAGGACTAATAAAAGGAAACACTTCTTCACGCAACGTGTGATTGGTGTTTGGAATATGCTACCACAGGAGGTGGTGATGGCCACTCACCTGGATAGCTTTAAAAGGGGCTTGGACAGATTTATGGAGGAGAAGTCGATGTATGGCTACCAATCTTGATCCTCTTTGATCTGAGATTGCAAATGTCTTAACAGTCCAGGTGCAACAGCCGCAGAAGCAGTGGCCCACCAGGTGCCTTTGGGAGCTCACATACATACACATACACACACACACACACATATATATACACATACATACATACATATATCCAGGAGCAACAGCCGCAGAAGGCCATTGCTTTCACATCCTGCATGTGAGCTCCCAAAGGCACCTGGTGGGCCACTGCGAGTAGCAGAGAGCTGGACTAGATGGACTCTGGTCTGATCCAGCTGGCTTGTTCTTATGTTCTTATGTTCTTATGATGTGCCCATAGAATTGTTAGTCTGGGGACAAACCTGTTATCTTCAGATGTACTTAAATGCAGTCCATCAGTTTTTGGATGATTTTACCGTTAGCTAAAAGTGTGAGCGTTTTTGAAATTCTCCAGTAATTATAGGGAATAATACAGAAATAGAAGTAATTCTGTCCATTTATTATTGCTTATAAAACTTTTAGGATCAGAACAGTGTATACTAATTTATATTTCAATGTAAAGTGAAAAAACGTTCCTGTGCTATCCATCGCAATAATACAAAAGTTTTAAAAAAGGAAATGCAAGTCATGCAAAATCCTGGCCTTTTTGTAGGAAAAATAATCAAATAAGACAAAATTATTATTTTGAATGTGGACTTTTTATCGTAAAGGCTCTGATGACTTTTTATAATGCATGGCTGCCATTGTATAGCAATGTATGTGCAATTTAATTAGATTCATAGAAGGCAATGCTAAGATTCATTTGAATACCAGCAAAGTCAATGGACAACTCTAAAATAAATGTAAAGCTTCACAAAGCTGAGTATCACTGGATTATGAAGATGTTGGAGAAATTTCTGGAAGCAGTACTTTCTAGCTGAAAAATAATATTTACATCATAAAACTGATATGTGCGTCAATGTTAGAGAGATAGTGAGACAGACAATGTGGTCTTTGTGCAAAAGTCTTCCATGGCAAATTGGTTTGAGAGTAAAAACTCGCCTTACTAAAGAATGTATTTTTTATCCTTTCAAATTAAGGTTACAATACTATTTCTCTTTTATTCGCCTTTTAGCAATACATTTGAACAATAGAACTGCCAAAAATACATAGGCAGTTTTTAAAAGGGAACAATCAAATAGATAGCAAATCTGAAGCAATGCGCAAAGGTGAAGTAACAGTGCTCCAGTCAGCATTGGAGGCTGGTTCATACATCATGTACATTGCTGGCTATCCCACCACTTGATGCCATGCCACAGGACCTATTAATGGCAATAGGCGAAGGGCATTATTGGCAATTATGTCATGTGTTACAGAAGTTCTGCAATTCAAACAATGTGAACTAGAGAAGGGGCCAATAGTAGTTCACCACTATGTAATTGCCAAGGCCACTCCTTGTGAAATATATAGCCATCGTATGCCAAAATATGTATTGCTATGTGCTCTGAATATTCTCAAGCTATGGGAAATTCTAAGTTTGGGTTCCTTTGAATGAGGGAGTTCTGGAGGCTTATAGAGTCTTAGAAATGTTTGCTTTATTTATAAATATGGGAGACAAAAACATGCCGCTGTAAGTCGGCAGGTCACCTTACCCCATATCAGATTTCTGATAGAGATACTCTGCTGTGCAGCTCTCTTTCCCCTTTTCACTTTGCTGAGTGGCTCCTTTCTTTCTTCTCCCCCTGGCTAAACTGTATATAGATATATTATGACCTAGGCTAGGATGCTGATGGTGTATGTCCAAATAAGGCATATATGAGGCTGATGTGAAATCACAATTGTTTTATTTCACTCCAGTGAGGAAACGGTCAAGTCAGATGGTCAGGGAGGCTTCTGTTTTAAACATGACAGCAAAAAAGCAACAAGAATGAGGGAAATCTTGTATAACTTTATACAGTAGTTTGCTGCAAAATTGTAGCTGTAACCTCTGAAGACCACCTGTAGCTGTAACCTCTGTATAGTGTTCTGTCAAAATGCTTGTAGTTTTTGAAGGAAATCACTTTGCTGCCACTATTTATATCAGGGGATCCCCAAACCTTTTGAGCTTGTGGCTCTTTTGGAATTCTGATATGGCATGGTGGGTGAAGCAACAAAATGGCTTACAGAGGAACAGGAAGTTAAAATAGTTGGTTCTGATTATGGTACAACTGATGATGTATTTCTTGAATTTAACAGTATCTGGGTTTCATCTTGAAACGTTAAACTGCATTTTTGGTTGGTTTGTGAGAACATCTGGGCTGAAAATTTGCCTCCCTCCCCACTGCAGAGGAGGTCATGTAAAACCTGGACTTGATCCTTGCAGGCTGTTACAGCACAATCCTGATCTGGGAGGCGAATGGGGATGGCGCTGCTGACACACCACCATATTGTCTCCAAAGGGCTTTGTGCAGGGAACAGTGCGGTGAGGCAGAAAAAAACAAAAGTCCTTCATAGGGGAAAACAGAGTTATGCTATCCAAGAGTGGTCTAAGTCCATCTTCCCCACCACTGATGTTCTTTGTGTTGGCTCCACCTCCCAGAACACCCCAGTTGCATTGGCCTACATGTCAGGATGACACAACTCTTAAAGTGTTGGCCAGAAGTAGGTTGGGTGCCACAGACTTCCGTGGCATCTGCCCACCTCCCTGATTACCCATCTGGATAGAGTAAGTGGCCCTTAAGCTGGCTGGGAAGGCAAATGCATTGATGTGAACCCATGCCACCTCCTATGTCCATTTAATCCCCTCCAGTCCGGATTGGCTGGCTTCACCCTATGCCTCTGGGTTAGTTGTGATGGCAGAAGCAGCATTTGCTGAAAATGGAAGGGATGTCCCCAGAACTCAAGTTTTAGGTTTGACGGTGTGTGTGTGTGTGTGTCAATTGGGTTGCAGGTTTTTGCTTACATTTTGGTTGTTTAGGAATGTTTTCCTTTGTAAAGATGGGAAACCTCCAAAGAACACCAGGATCATGACACAGAGGTAAGTAATGGCAAACCACTATCAAATGTATTTTGCCTTGAAAATTCTATGGGGTTGCCATAAATCAGCTGTGACTTGACACCCAAAAAACTCCCACTTTGACTACTCACCATAGAAGAAAAGCAGCATAAAATATTTTAAATAAATAAATGAAACAAATAGTATAGTTACATGGCTTTGAGGGAGGGTAGGTAGCATGGTCCGATCTCATCACATCTCTAAAGCTAAGGAAGGACAGTACTTGGGTGGGAGAAAAACAAGGAAGTCTCTGCAGGAGAAGACAATGGCAAACCTTTGTTTCTCTCTTGTTTGAAAGCCCCTCGCTGGGGTCACCATAAGTTAGCTGCAACTTGATGGTACTTTATACATGCATGGTTTGATCCAAAACAGCAAGCATGGAACAGTCAGAACTGGTCATAGCCCTTTAATAAAAGCTGAGATTCTACTAATCAGATGATTAGAGTATGGAACTATGAGAGATATGAGAATCCTACCCTTGAATAACTGATCTGTGGAATTTTGGGTTTTTCTTTAAAAGATTGTGTGCATGTGGTCTCAGCTGTTATGTGGGCTGGTAAAATTATGCACAGAGCACTCATTCCCATTCAACTGTGTATGCAAGCAAAAACATGCTTTTTCTTAAAAAAAGATTCTCCTCAGATTTCCATTTCTAGATTTAAATAAAATGATTTTATTCTGCATTACTAAAGTATGCAGAGATTAATGAGAAGCCTTTAAATGAAAGTTTAATTAGAGTGTAGTGAGGTTTTCTCTTCCCCTTAGAAATTGTATATAAGCCCCATAGAATTTTCAATTAATATAGTGTTATTTATTGCCTTTCTGGCCTTCTGATCTAATAAGAATCTTTTCTGTTAAACCAAACAGTCTGCTATGTTCAACACCATTAATTCATGATCACACATAATTTTTCCTCCCATTTATTTTTAGAATTTCATGTACTATATGAATCTGGATATATTGAAACAGAGACACACATATTAAAAAGGGCTTTTGTTTATGGATCCACTTCTGGACTGGACTTATATGCACAAGAAGGTGTTGGGTGTGCTGTTGCCATTGCTGGAAGTTGTCATCTGGCATGTAATATTGCAGATGCAGTCCTTATGGCTAAATTAATATATGGAGTATCATGATATGTTTGAAGCTGGTTATTTTGGCCATATAAATTATTACAAGTCTTAGGAGTGGGTGGACAGTCTACGGATTGAGTCCTTCAAAAATGTCTGTGCAAAAAAGGACTTTGGTGCACAAAAACATGTTCTCTCACCCTTTTCCACCATTCCCCACTTCTCTCTGTGACAACCCAGAATTTCCCCTAAAAGGCTGCTTTTGAGGATAAGGGAATTGGCAAAAACTTCCTCATGAGACCCCCCACAGGATCCAACCTGACATCCTACCCCCTTCCAGTAGTTGATGGATTGCTATGCAGAACAATGTTCAAGTCATATGGCCTTGGGCCTGGAATTGCAATCCAAATGAACTGAGCATGTATGCATAGTATCTGTATACCCCTTCTTGTCCAGTTGGTCTGGAACTTTAGACTGGGTTGTCACCAGGGTGCCCATGACACCAGCTGTATCTGTTGATGAGTGACCTACTGGATGCTGCTGCCCAAAATATATTGGCCAGTTGCTCGAAGGCCATGGTGGGATGGATGAAGCAGAGTTGGTTGAAATTTAACCAATCGAAGTTGGAGATATGTAGCTGGGCAGGGAAGATTTGAGTTTGGGTTGTCAGCTCCTTGACTGGGCTTAACTGCCATCTACACCAGCTTAAAAAAGCCTGGGTGTGATTCTGGATGCCTCCCTTTCTTTGGAAGCGCAAGTCACATATGCAGCTATAGTGGCATTTTTCCATCTACACCAGGCTAGGCAGCTGGCACCTTACTTATCTCAGCCTGACCCAGCCATGGTGATCCATGCAATGGTCACTTCCAGATTAGTCTTCTGTAACTAGCCATATGCAGGGCTACCCTTGAGACTGCACTGGAAACTTCAGTTGCAAAATGAAGCTGCGTGAATCCTAAAGGGAATACTGCGGAGAGCAGACATCCAGCCGGTGCTCTGTCAGCTGCATTGGGTCCAAGTGCAGTACCAAATCAGGTTCAAGGTTTTGTTACTAACCTTTAAGACTTGAAATGATTTGGAACTGTCATACCTGCATGACTGCCTTTCCCAATGGGCAGTGGTAGGATTCAAATAATTTAACAACCAGGTCCGAAAGGACTCAGTGGTGGGATTACACCAGTTCTCTAAACTAGACAAAAAATTAGCTACCGGTTTTACGGAATAGGTGCAAATAGGCTGAATCCCACCACTGCCAATGGGTCTCCTGGAGAGTATTGTGCTCAGCAAGTAACAACCTATTGGTGATACCTCGCCCAAAAACTGTTCAGTTGTCCATGACCAGAGCCAGAGCTCTGGCACCAGCCTGGTGGAATGCTCTATCTAATGAGACCAGGGCCCTGTGCAATTTATCTTACTTCCATAGAGCCTGTAAGACACGCATGTTTCGCCAGGCCTGTCGTTGAAGGCAGCAGAATTGTTCATCTTCCCCCCTTTTTTGTTCTTTATTTTTCCTTTCCTTATTGTATTATAGATTCTTATTGGTTCAATGGGTCATTTATAAGGGAAGGACACCATAAAGTTAGATATGATTTGATATGATATTTTGTAATATATGCAATTGTTTTACTGTATATGATATGAAAACCTCTGAGCCTGTCTTGATGGGGGAGAGCAGTCTTTACATTCAAGTAGTAGTAGTAGTAGTAGTAGTAAAAGTAGTAGTAGTAGCAGCAGCAGCAGTGGCGTAGGAGGTTAAGAGCTCGTGTATCTAATCTGGAGGAACCGGGTTTGATTCCCAGCTCTGCCGCCTGAGCTGTGGAGGCTTTTCTGGGGAATTCAGATTAGCCTGTGCACTCCCACACATGCCAGCTGGGTGACCTTGGGCTAGTCACAGCTTTTTGGAGCTCTCTCAGCCCCACCTACCTCACAGGGTGTTTGTTGTGAGGGGGGAAGGGCAAGGAGATTGTGAGCCCCTTTGAGTCTCCTGCAGGAGAGAAGTGGGGGGATATAAATCCAAACTCCTCCTCCTCCTCCTCCTCCTCCTCCTCCTCCTCCTCCTCCTCCTCCTCTTCTTCTTCTTCTTCTTCTTCTTCTTCTTCTTCTTCTTCTTCTTCTTCTTCTTCTTCTTCTTCTTCTTCTTCTAGTAGTAGTAGTAGTAGTAGTAGTAGTGATAATGTCCAACGTTCTTGAAGTCTTCTCCTGATTTTCATTTCTAATATGTCAGCTGGAGTTTTTAGAGCAGAACTAGAGACAAAATGAACCACCACATGTTTGCTAACTTCACCGCATGTTTGCTAACTTCAGAATTATGGCGTCCATCTTTTTTTAATTTCCTCATGGGATCCCCACAGGGAAAAGTGCCACAGTGCTTCATTTTCATATGTCTTCAAAGCTACAAGAAGGGATTGGGGGCTGCCTTCCAATTTTCTCTCCAAAATAGTTTAATGGAAAATGTCTATTATGTGGTTATCAATTAAACTGTAGCTAAAAGTCAATTAAGTAATAATTGGAGAGTAAACTAATGGATTTATCTTTGGTAAATTTGAAATCATATTTGAAAGTATACTCCTAATTACTACAGCCTTGATGTATTAAAATCAATTTATCTGTAAAATGGTTTTCATTAAATATAAAGTTTTAGTTGCTAGAATGAACAAAATATAGACTATGAAATATAATCTACATTTTGAAGTGATGGCAAAATTTATTTCCCATTGATATTTTTCAGATAATGTCAGATAAGTGAGTTCATTCAGTATTTTTAACAATTGTATTAAGAAAAGAAAATTAAATATTTTTATAGCAGTCATTTTAATTATTAGCAAAATCCTTTGCAAAATTAACATATTTCTAAGCACTGAAATCAGCTCTGCTTAGGACGACACTGTAAACCACCATTTGCTAGGACCACAAAGACCTTCCTGAATTATGAAAACAGACTCAGAATGGCTCCATATAGAGAAAACCTTTTGGGATTACTTCTTTTAAAGCACAAGTTGCACAGAATCATGAGAAATATATTTGGAAAGAATAATTCCCTGGGATATCTCAGTTTGTGCAAATTGCATAGGGAGATTCCATACTACAGTAAAAAGTTTACTATCTGGTCCTTGATTATCCAGTGCCCATTCCTCACGGGTCTGGGATGCTACATAACCTTTTTTCTGGGGGGGGGGGGACTTCACACAGGTTCTGCCCCCAAAATGAGTCTGCCCTGTTTTATTTCCCCCAACCTGTTTTTTTTTAAAATTGATAAATAAGCAATCCTTTTGAAAAATCCTGGGATGGAGCCACTCCTGACTGAATGACCAGGCAGGCAGGAGCAAGTACACCAATGGATCCTGGATACCTAAGTATAGAAGAAGGTGAACTGCTGGGAGATGGCAATTGCTACAGCGAAGCAATTGGAAAAGCTCCTGTACCTGTGTAATATCACAAGGTGTGAAAAGAAGTATTTTATGGCGGAGCTCCACACAGCCCCATCCCTCAAAAAATCCTCAGGATGTTTTATTTCAGCTCAACCTGGGGTTTTTGGGCTGTGATTCTCATATCACGTGTTCGTGTCTTCAAAGACAGCTCATCAAAAAATAATTTTAAAAAATACACAGAAAAACTATATATTGCTGGAATTGACAGAAACACCTGAGTTGATTCATGTAATTTATTTACTGAAAAGAAGTTCGGGAGCAAACATCCCAGGTCAAATTCAGCAAATGGTAGGTACAATGGAGGATTCAAGCTGCAGAAAATGGTGGGTACCAGTGAAAATGGAAATGAGAGCTTTACTGGGCAGGAGGGAAAAAAAGCTGTCTCCTCAGATGCTTAATTTTTTTGTCCTGTCCAGACAAAAAATGAGGAGATGCGTTTTTTTAGGATGTTCCCAGGATATCTTATTTTGGCCATTCAGAAGAAGCCATTGTCTTATGCATAAACCCACTGTTAATGAGAATCATTTCACTTTCAAGGTCATCTTCCTTTCAAGTGAATACAGTGATTATGTTTAACATTTTAATGCAGTCTCCATTATTTATGGAATTTGATAATGGAGCAAGAGTGTCATAAGAGCTCTGAATAATATGCCAACACTGTGGATCTTAACAACCTCTGAAAACCACTGGATAGTGTTCTATCAAAATACTCTGAAGAACTGCTGATGAAATAAACTGTTTCTGTGTGTGCATGTGTAGATACGCATGGGCACACTTGACTTCACATGTGTCGCCTCAAAAACCCTCTGAAATGAAACTGTTTTTGCAATAAGGGAGACACTGCTCTCTGAAGGAGGAGCTCATAATTGTAAAAATGTCCTGATACCTGATTTCTGGCAATGAGGCAAAATGGAGCAAAGTCGGTGTAGATGACCTAAGCATACAGGTAGGTCATATGAGAAAAGATAATCTGTCATTGTCCCTTTAGACTACAGTGGCCATATTTTTCCTGTAATGAAACTGTACATTTCAACGTGGTATACATTTACCCTAAACTATAATTTGTCTAAGTGATGGAATGTTGTGATAACAAATCCTCCAGGGGAGTCCTGCTCGCCCATTGGTGGGCAACATTCCATCCACTCCCCTGCCCAACCCAGGAGCAAGCCTTCCAACCCTCTCTTACCCCTCATTTTCCCACCCTCCCCACCTCAAGCCACTCCTTTCCACCCTCTCCCCAAGCCTCACCTTTTAACCCTCTCCCACACCAGGCCCCATTTTCCACTCTCTCTCCACCCAAGCCAATCCTTTCCACCCTCCTCCAATCCTCACCTTTCCACCCTCCTCTACCCCAAGCCACAGACTCAGGGCCAGGTAGGTAGGAAGCAGGGGCGTAATCAACATGGGCAGTTGCCCAGGGCGCCCCCTTGTGGTGGGCGCCAAAAATGCAGGGTTCGTTTGTGGCTTTTTGTATTTTAGTGGGTTTTCTGTTTTTGGCCTGCAGGGGGCGCGGTTCTTAGGCTAGCAGCACCAAAATTTCAGAGATGTTTTGGGAGACTCTCCTGATGCTATCACCCAGGTTTGGTGAGGTTTGGTTCAGGGAGTCCAAAGTTATGGACTCCCAAAGGGGGTGCCCCATCCCCCATTGTTTCCAGTGGGAGCTAATAGGAGATGGGAGCTACACATTTGAGGGTCGATAACTTTGGACCCCATGAACAAAACTTCACCAAACCTGGGAGGTATCATCAGGAGAGTCTCTTACTGGTACCACCCAGGTGATGTGAAGTTTGGTCCAGGGAGTCCAAAGCTATGGACTCCCAAAGGGGGTGCCCCGTCACCCATTGTTTCCAATAGGAGCTAATAGAAGATGGGGGCGACACTTTTGAGGGTCCATAACTTTGGATCCCCTGAACCAAACTTCACCAAACCTGAGTGGTATCATTAGGAGAGTCTCCTAAATATAACCTGAAAGTTTGGTGCTGCTAGCTTAACAATTGCATCCCTGACAGCAGGCACCCCCCAAATTTCCCCAGATTCTGCTTTTAAATCCATCCCCTTCGGCATGGATTTAAAGGGAGAATCTGAGGTCCCCAGTTTAAACATTTAAAGTGATGCTGTTTCAGGGTGGGGGAGAATTAACCTCAAAATAGCATCACTTTCTATGTTGCTTTAAATGGCGACCCCAGATTTTCCCTTTAAGATGGATTTAAAAGGAGAATCTGGGCTCCCTAGTTTAAACACCATTGAAAATGATGGTGTTTGGGAGTGGATTCCAGCATCACTTGTTTAAACTAGGGAGCCCAGAATTCTCCTTCTAAATTCACCTTAAAGGAAGAATCTGGGATTCCCAGTTTAAATAACGTTGAAAGTGTTGCTGTTTCCCCCAATTGGGGGGACTGGATACAACACCATAAAATGTTTTCATAGCAGTAATAAAACATTTTGAAAGCAATTTGAAAATGTTTTCAAAAAAATTATTTCTGCTGTGTGGCATGGCCTATTGGTGTGTTCAGATTTGTGAGTTGGGTCATGTTCTATAATGTGATGGTGACTTTGAAACGACCTGGTGTAAAAAATTGCTTGGTCACGGTGGGGGAGGGCAGCTGCCCATGGAGGGGTGCCAAACTCCAGTTTGCCTAGATACACCACTTGGTGTAGCTACAAGGGGACCGGGGAGGTTTGTCCAGGGCTCCAGTTTGCCTAGTTATGCCAATGGTAGGAAGCATCACATTGGGGCGAGGGGGTGGGGCTGCTACAGCCCCAGTAAAGCTCATTGTTGGGGGAAGTTTGCTCACCCCCCCCTTTGTTGGGCTCATGGCATCTCTCCCCCCACCCTCGCAATGGGCTTTACTGCTAGTTAATAGTACTAGAACCATGAACAACTTACATACAATTCTGTAAACTATACAATAATCATGTAAGGATGGTAAGTATTATTTTACTTATATTTGACATTGGGTTTCAAAATGGAGAGCCAAACTAGATAGGGGATCCATGTGTTAAATGAAATAGTTGGCTATTTTTTCAAGAAGAGGAGCAAGCTGATGAAAAATGAACCTCTCTTTGGCCCATTATGCATGGAGCACTTTCTGTGGTGCTCCTAGCCCCGCAGTACCTTCACAATGGGGTTTGCCTATTTTTTCCTGTTTAAACATGAGGAGGCATCCCACTGTCTGTTGAACAGCCATGCTTGTGCTTGAGGCTGCCTGCACCTACTTAAAAGGCAAGATGTTACCCTTTAAAGGTAATATTAGTAATTGCTTTTATCAATATATCAATACTGTTGAGGCTGCTTTTTATTGCTTTTGCATTTTTAGGAAAAAGCCGTTCATGGATTCCTGCCGATGCCTCTCTGGGATCCACAGCTGGCTTATCCATAAAAATGGAACATAAAGCAGCCTCAACAATATCTATATAAGCAATATCAATATTATCTTTAAAGGGGGTTAAAGAAACAATGCAGGCAACCTTCACTTTGCCTTTTGACTGCAGGAAGGAGGAAAACCTCACAGTGAGAGAGAGACCTCACGGTTCCCCACTCTCGTAATCTGCGGGGCACTCAGGATCTCCAGCGACGCAACTCTAAGGTATAAATACAAAAATCTCTGCTCTTCACTGTATGAACAGCCTTCATATCTATTTTTTTGCTTTAAATGCTCCCCTACAGTCCTGGCCATTTTCAGTCATGTAGCTGGACTGGGGGAAAAATTCTTCAAATAGTAGAGAACACCTAGTTAAGAAAGGGAAGTGGGGATTATTTATTTATATACCCTGCTTTCCTCCCCAATGGGAACTCAAAGTAGCGCATATAATCATAATTGTTTTCCTCCATTTTATGCTTACAACAACCTTATAAACTTTACTAGGCTGTGGGTGTGTGACTGGTTTTCTTTGCCCACAAATATTCTGGATTTTGCCATGATCACCTACAGACTCCTAACTGGATGACTGTACATTTTATGCTCTATACCTAATGAAACACTGCTATCATTTCCCACGTCCATAGTATGCATGGTTCTTATTAGCAAAACAAAAAAGGTTGCTTATTTTAGGTCTGATGGAGAAACAGTTTAGCTAGTTGCCATTTCTGGAATTCCTCACACTTCAACTAAGTGGTCTTGCTTAATGTCCTTGCATGTCTATAGGGAAGGCAAATATCAATCCATTAACACCACAATTCTCTCTCCCAGCTAATCTCAAAACATAATGTAATTTTGTAGTGCCAAAGGACACAAATGTCATAATCAATTGTTGTAAATCATTCAAAACCAGGTAGTATTAAGTCTATATTTAGTTGTCAGCTAAAATGCTTTAGTTGTAGTTATAGTAACCAATTAGCATTTGTGGTTTTTCAGAAAATATCTGAATTACAATAGAGGAATCCAAATTGAAATCAGTTATTCAAACTGGTAGTGGCGTATTTGCCTAGTGGACATGGGTTACCCCATGTCCCTGCGCACCTCCCAGTGGTAGGCGCAAAAATTTCAGGTTGGTTTGTGTGTTTTTTGTATTTTTAGTGTTTTTTCAGTTTTTGGCCTGCAGGGAGCACAGTTTTTAGGCTAGCAGCACCAAAATTTCAGGGATTTTTCAGGAGACTCTCCTGATGATACCACCCAGTTTAGGTGAGGTTTGGCTCTCCCAAAGGGGGTGCCCCATCCCCCATGGTTTCCAATGGGAGCTAATAGAAGATGGGGACTACACTTTCTGAACCAAACTTCACCAAACCTGAGTGGTATCATCAGGAGAGTCTCCTAAATATACCCTGAAAGTTTGGTGCTGCTAGCTTAACAATTGCACCCCTGATAGCAGGCACACTCCAAATTTCCCCAGATTCTGCTTTTAAATCCCCGCCCCCTTGGTTTGGCATGGATTTAAAGGGAGAATCTGAGGTTCCCCATTTAAAGTGATGCTGTTTCAGGGTGGGGGAGAATCAACCCCAAAATAGCATCACTTTCAGCGTTGTTTTAAATGGGGACCCCAGATTCTCCCTTTAAGGTGGATTTAAAAGGAGAATCTGGGCTCCCTAGTTTAAACACCATTGAAAGTGATGCTGTTTGGGGGTGGATTCCACTGGAGGTGTTTTGTGAGAGATGCTACTGACATTCGTTTGGTAAATGTTTTGCTGGGGGTGATTTGTGAGAGATTTACATGCTTAATACCCGCTTGCACTGACTTGGAGCTGTTTCTCAGGCTAACAACCTATTTCATAGGGTTGGTGTGAGGACAAAATTAGGAAAGAGTTGGTGGGGAGAGTTCCATGTATGTTTTGCTGGGGGTGAGAGGTGTTTTGTGAGCTGGTGCAAAAAAATCATTGTTTGGTTGTGGTGGGGGAGGGTGGCCGCCCATACGGGGGGCTGGGGTGCCAAACTCAGGTTTTGTCCCCAGGCTCCAGTTTGCTTAGATACGCCTCTGCAAACTGGTCTTTTTTCCATTGTGATTTCAGTCAATAATTTGAATGCCTTGATTTTTAAATCAGCGCATTCTGTTGTCACCAGAGACAAATTCAGAAAAAAGTTTATGGTTGTAGTGATCCATCTAATTAACCTTCTTGCTTTTCAAGAATCTTTCCTCAGCTATAGGATTAGTAAGTGAGGATATTTAGAGCTGATTCCTACAAATCATCCTAGCTTGTTACTTGGCTAAGTTGGGGGAAACTTGACAGCTTTGACAAAATACTTCTGTGAACAAAATTCATTGTTGAGGGAGTTGAAACCATCAGTCCAAATGTAATCAATGTCTGTCAAGGAGCACTGGTCCTTTTTTGCAGATGCCATTTGGGTTTATTGAGTGCAGTGGGGAAAAATACTTACCAGTCTGCACGGCATCAAAACCCCCAACAAAAATATCTAATAAATCAATATTAATATACAAAAAATCTCCATAGCTGAGAAGGAATTTGAACTTGTGAGCTAAGGTTGTATTCGGTAGAAAAGCGTTGGAACTAAAATGGGCCATAATCAGTGGTGGGATTCAAATAATTCAACAACCAGTTCCGGTGGTGGGATTCAAATAATCTAACAACTGGTTGTTTACAAGTACCATTTAAACAACCAGTTCTGCTGAAGTGGTGCGAACCTGCTGAATCCCACCACTGACCATACTTCTCTAGCAAAAATGTAAGTACAGCTACACTACTATCCTTGTGAGGTACAGCTTGTGAGGTACAGATTACAAAGAAGTACAGCTACACTACTATCCTTGTCTAGGGGGCCAAACCAGAGGACCAGGTCTGGAGGAAGAAGTTTTTTAAGTGCACAAGTTCTTGATTTGGCTTGGAGAAATGGTGCAGGTGGGGAGACCAGAGCCCATTCCCCATAAGCATTGTCCTAAACTGAATTGGGCTCCTGTGCAGAGATGGTTTGCACTGGAGGGAAAGTGAATTAGGTCTGGGGATGCTGAACTCGACTTGCCAACATTTGTAACATGTAGTTTGGCCTTGGGATGAAGTTTGAATATGCTGGCAGATTTCAGTATTTACCAAGTAGGAGATTTGTAGGCATGCTGATTATAACTCATGATAATCTCAAGTGCAGTGTTAAATAGCTGTGCATAGATGAAAATATCTAAAAAGCTTACTCTTCTCTGGGCTTGGTATAAGTTGTGGATTTTTGCATTCCCAGACTGTACTGCATCCTATAGTAGCCATTGGGAGGGGGAGCCATTGAAAATGCATGCAGCCTTATTTGCATGGCCCCACCTCTTCTCTTGTTTGTCATTCAGTTGGGCCTAAGTGTGATTAAACCTTGGCTTCTCATATTTCTGTGCTTTGATGCTCTCCTTATGACCAGCTCAAGAATGTGTTCAGATGTTGAAATGGTGGCTTCAAGAAAGCATATGGGTTCTAGTTCACTAACAACCCAACTCAGAGAGGGTTGGTGGGCAAGGTTGGCACCTCCCTGGTGCCATCCCACCCTGAGAGACCAGCTCCTTTATTGTTCTGGAGTATGGGGGGGGGAATTTTTTCCCAGTTTGACAAGTGATTATAAATTTGTGGTTTATATGGGTGAAACCACTATTTAACCATTTGAACATATTCCGGAACTGGCCATAAGGACAGCATTTTGTGTCTTTAGTTGACTCTGAGTTTCCTTTGTTATGCAGAACAGGAAGAAAATGGAATTATGAAAAAATGTGACTTCCTTGCCTGGTGATATATCATACACAGATCTATTCATTTGGCAATTTAAAAAGCAAGCTGAAGTGACAAATCAAAAGATGGCAGAGGATAAACATGGCATGAAGTGAGGTCCCTCAGTGTTTCTTTTATCAATCCAGTCTGTAATACATGGAGGAACATCTCCCATAATCAAATGAAATTCCAACAACCCTCAATGCCTGAAGGAAAGATTACAATGATTCCACTTTGCGACAAAATATCTGGCAGAAACACAGAGGAAAGTTTCAGGCATGGTTAGTCATGTGTCTTTCAGTGAGAAGGTAAAACTCTGGAGCAGGCAAAAAATGGAGCATCCTCTTGGCATCCAATACCAGCAGTTAGCTCCTGGATGAGGTCTCTTTGGCTGGATGAAAGCTTTCCTTGGGGAAGAACTAGCGATTCTAAATATTTCATGCCTCCTTTCTGCAGTGGGGAATATTGCTTCATAGATGTGTATATATGGCTTCCTTTGTCACATTTATGTCAGATGGAAATATTTCTGATAAGAAGTAATTTTGTGGCTGGCTGTGGCTACTGTAATTAAAGGTACACTACAAACTAAACAGGACACTGGTGCACTACGAACTAAAAGTGTCATGGATATTGTAGTTTGGTGAGGTCTGAAAATTCTGTGATAGAGGTTCACTGTACCAAACGACAATTCTCAGGATTCCTAGAAAGAAGAAATGAGTATCAAACCAGTTCAACTCAGTATATAGATTTGGCATAATGGTTTTTGAATATATTTAATCAGTGGAACAGAGAGAGCTAGCATGGAACAAACCCACTGGAAAGCATATCAACGAATGCTGTTAGTTCATTGGACATGGGACTGGTTTGGATTGCTCTCAAAGCAGGATCCTCTTGTGGCTCTGAGATCGAGGAGCTCTGACAGAGTTTAGTGTCTCCTGAGTCTAATATTGACAATTCCAGCTTAGGAAATTTCTGAAAATTTGAGAATGGTATCTAGGGAGGTCAGAGTATGGGGAGAAAATCCCACTGCAGGGGATGAGGGAATATGAGCTCACTCCCGCAAAGGATTGCAAAGAGCTCCAAGCGGACCTTGATAAATTAGGTGAGTGGGCTAAGAAATGGCAAATGCCCAATGTAGCAAAATGCAAAGTGATGCACATGGGGCAAAAAATCCAAACTTCACATACAAGCTACAAGGGTCAGTGCTATCAGTCACAGACCAGGAAAGGGATTTGGGTGTCTTAATTGATAGTTCCATGGGAATGTCAACTCAATGCATGGCAGCTGTGAAAAAGGCAAACTCTACGCTGGGGATAATTAGGAAAGGAATTGAGAATAAAACTGCAAAGATTGTCATGCCCTTATATAAAGCAGTGGTGCGACCGCACTTGGAGTACTGTGTCCAGTTCTGGTCGCCACATCTCAAAAAGGATATTGAGGAGATAGAAAAAGTGCAGAGAAGGGCAACAAGGATGATTGAGGGACTGGAGCACCTTCCCTATGAGGAGAGGCTGCAGCGTTTGGAACTCTTTAGTTTGGAGAGGAGACTGCTGAGGGGGGATATGATTGAAGTCTATAAAATTATGCATGGGGTAGAAAATGTTGACAGAGAGAAATTTTTCTCTCTTTCTCACAATACTAGAACCAGGGGGCATTCATTGAAAATGCTGGGGGGAAGAATTAGGACTAATAAAAGGAAACACTTCTTCACGCAATGTGTGATTGGTGTTTGGAATATGCTGCCACAGGAGGTGGTGATGGCCACTAACCTGGATAGCTTTAAAAGGGGCTTGGACAGATTTATGGAGGAGAAGTCGATTTATGGCTACCAATCTTGATCCTCTTTGATTTGAGATTGCAAATGCCTTAACAGTCCAGGTGCTCGGGAGCAACAGCCACAGAAGGCCATTGCTTTCACATCCTGCATGTGAGCTCCCGAAGGCACCTGGTGGGCCACTGCGAGTAGCAGAGAGCTGGACTAGATGGACTCTGGTCTGATCCAGCTGGCTTGCTCTCATGTTCTTATGTTCCCCCCATGGGCTTGCAGGGTCTTACCAAATGGAAACTGACTGGCAGGTCTTACCAGGAGTGAACTGAGGCCTGGCCCCATACTGTGTGACAAATTGCTGTCACTTTTGGCATTTACTGGAAGTGACATCACCACATTGCTGACAACATGAGGATGCTTTGATATTTGGACAAAAACTATAGTAACACCAGGTTCTACCATACAGTTTTTGGCCATATATCAGACTTTCATTCGTGACATACTGACAACACTTCTACAGATGATGTGGGGGCTAGGCCTCAGGCAACCCTAGGAGGGAGGCCAGAATGTTATGCCATAGAGTCTGTTCTCCAAATTTTCAGTTTCCTCCAGAGGAATAATCTCTGTAGTTTAGAGATCAGTTGTAATTGCAGGAGAATTCCAGGTCCCAGCTGAAGGTAGCAACTGAACCTGATGGTCTTCATCAGAGTATTCAGTTCCCGTGTCCTCTTGCTTCTGTTCATATAAAGTATGGTGGAGAGGTGCTGACAGCCCCCATGTTCTATTTCCTAAGTCGTTAGGCTCCTCTTAACTTGTAGTAAGGTTATTATGAAGATCTTGTAAAAGAGATATCACATTGCCAAGAGTGCAGGTTAATAGCAATAAATGAAAAAAAGAATAACTGGTTTAGAAAATTATGTAGGAAAGATGCACAATGTCGTATGATAATTAAAGTGTTAACCATTGGCTTCCAGTTGAGTTCCGGATTGTCTTCAAGGTATTGGTGTTAACCTTTAAGGCCTTGCGTGGTCTGGGACCTTCGTATCTGAGAGACCGTCTGGCCCCATACGTCCCACGTCGGTCTCTGCGTTCAGCAGAGGCCAACCTGCTCGTGATCCCAGCCCCCTCTATGATGCGGCTGGCCTCCACTAGGGCCAGGGCTTTTACGGCCCTGGCCCCTGCCTGGTGGAATGCTCTTCCTCCAACTGTCCGGGCCCTGCGGGACCTTAACGAGTTCCGCAGGGCCTGCAAGACCGAGTTATTCTGCCGGGCTTTTGGAGAGTCCAGCCGCTGATAGGGTGCCCAGAAACAACTAAAACCTGCTGCTCCCTTATGTAGAGATTTTAATAGCTGGAGGCCATCTTATTTTAATTGATATAACCAAATGCTGCTTTTAAATTGTTTTAATTTTCAACATATCCACTGTTTTATTTAATGTTGTAAACCGCCCTGAGCCCTTCGGGGGAGGGCGGTATAAAAGTGGAATAATAAATAAATAAATAAATAAATAAACCTAGGACTGGGGAGACCCAGACACAAAGTCCCACTTTGCTGTGCAGCTCATAGGGAGGCCTTGGACCAGTCACAGTCTCTCAGCTTAACGTAACTCACAGAGATGTTATAAGAATAAAATGAAGGAGGGGAAAGCCAGATGCAGCATCCCAAGCTCTTAGAAGAATAATGGGAAGATGATGAAGAAGAGTTTGAATTTATATCTCACCTTTCTCTCCTGTAAGGAGACTCAAGGTGGCTTAAAAGCTCCTTTCCCTTCCTCTTCCCACTACAGTCACCTTGTGAGGTAGGTGTGGCTGAGAGAGTTATGAAGAACTCTGACTAGCCCAAGGTCACCCAGCAGGAATGCAGGAGTGTGGAAACATATCTGGTTCTTCCGCCATTCAGGTAAGTCTCTGTCACTCAGGTGGAGGAGTGGGGAATCAAACCCAGTTCTCCAGATTAGAATCCACCTGCTCTTAACCACTATACCACACTGGATAAAATATGATTGACAAATAGAAGGCCAGAGAGATCCTAAAAGAGCAAAAGATTTATCTGACTTATCAAAGAATGATAACGCATCACAAACTCATTTTTTTGTTCATAAGTGCCATTAAATTATCCCCCTAGCAAGTTACCCACTCTTTTTAAGTGTCAAATCTTTGGTAGTGCAATTCTTTGCAGAGCCATTCCAGTCTAAGTCTGTTGAAATCAATGGGCTTAGAGTGGAGCGACTGCACAGGATTGCACTGTGTAGTACACATCTGATATGGGGAACCAGCAAAGTCCAGTGATACATAATCATTTTTTAAAGTTATATTTTGTGACTCTTAAAGTTTGTGCCACAGTCCCATTTTTGTTGCCATCAATTCTGTTACTTTTTTTGCTTCTGTAGATTAACATTGGCTACCTTTGGGAATTTGTGACAGTAGAGAGTTAAGTTTTTAATTTAAAAAGACTAAGGTGATTTACAAACCTTGGACTTTCCCTCCTACAAAGCTCCAGGAAACTTGGGGTTTTTTTGTGGTTAATGCTTTATGACAATTAGCTTTTTCTCTTAATCAATATCCCTGTTCTGTAATTAGGTGTATAATGTTGCTCGAAAGGGAATAACCCTTAATAGAAAGGTCAAGTGTTTGACTATAACAACCAGCAGCCAACTATCTCATTTCAAAAACCAGATACTTAGCAGTCTGGCAGTACTTGTGTTTCATTGGACTGCATGTCTTCGTGGCAAGAACAAAACTTGATGAATGAGCCCTTGAATGAAAAAGGGTTGAAAAGATCCAATAGTATTTGTGGCATCCTCTCCATAATTTGAACAGCCCAGGGCTTAATGGCCTGACTTCTGGACTGCAAATAGAATGGCAGACTGATGGGAGTGTGAGTTTTGGTCTAGATCTTTCACTGCTTTCTACTATATCCATGTTAGCTGTTTGGCAGAGATGGGAAAGATTGTTCTGGCAGAAACCTTCTTAATATCTCTTTCTATCACCACAATATCCATCAGCACAACAGAAGACAACTGTTCCTTTTTGCATCCAGATTGTTTCTAAATATTATCTTATTTTTCTGTTCTCCAGAACTTTTTGGGGGCAGCTGGTATTCCAACTGCTCTTTCAAATCTGTTGGCCTGGTGTGTTGGACAGCAGTTTCTATCTTCAGCAGAGCAGTGTGGCCAGCAGCATTACATCTTTTCTTTTATGTTTTCAGGTTAGGTTTTATTGAGGTTTTTTACTAATCAAGCAAGCAAACCACAATGTGAAATATACACAAAGAAAAGCGGGAAACTCTACTTTAAAAAGAGAGGGTTCTCGATTTCATAAACAAAGTTGAAAATTACCACTTCCTAATTACAATTATTACATTATAATTCAATTAATTCATATTTATTATAGGTAATTAAATAAGATTCACATGCTTCTCTATTATGCTCATTCTGTTATTCTCCTAGTTCTCAAATACAGGGTTGGGCATTTTTCTGTTTTATTCAAAAATTCTATCAGGGGTTTCCAGTTATCGATAAACTTAATTTTCTGTTCTCTGATCAAAGAAGTAAGTTTAGCCATCTCAGCCAATTCCAATACTGTCACAAACCATTCTTCAATTGTAGGTATAGGTGAGGTTTTTCAATTTTGCGCATATAATATTCTTGCTGCTGATGCCATATATAAAACCAAATTTCCATATCTTTTTTCAAACTATTTATCTATCAGATACAAAAAGAACTCTGTTTTCACGTGCATATTAGTCTTTAAAATATTCTGGATTATTGAATGTATTTTTACCCAAAATTCTTTAGCTTTATTACAAGTCCACCAAAAATCATAAAATGACTTCCATGGTGTTTCAAATATATGTTCTTAATATTTTTATACATGTTTGCTTATTTCTCCAGTAACATATACTAACAATACATCATTTTTTAGAAATTCTCTTTAGTCTCTTTAAGACTGAAGCAATGTAAATTTAAGACCATTTAACCACATATTCTCCCATTGATCTATTTGTGTATTGTACCCATTTTATCATACAATCTTTCACTTGTTATTCTGTTTCAGATATCAACAGGAGCTTATATATTTTGACAATAACATAATTGTCATCCATACATAGCTCAACTTCAAATTAAGTCTTAGAATATTCAAAACTGAGTGGCTTCAATCAATCAATCAATCAATCAATCAATCAATCAATCAATCAATCAATCAATCAGTCAGTCAGTCAGTCAGTCAGTCAGTCAGTCAGTCAGTCAGTCAGTCAGTCAGTTTTTGTTATGATCATAGACCAGCATAAACCAGTATAAAGTAAATAAGATACAATTAAAAAGATAAAATATATTAAAACTGTAAATATATATCTAATAGTATCTACTAGCAGAAGAAAACTGGGAACACAAAAAGGTATGGGAACATAAAGGGTTGAGATAAGAGCATAAATATTAATAGGTAACAAGACATAAGGGATCAGTAAAATTGGCAGATAAAAGATTTATCACCCCAATCCAGGGGTGGAGGAAACAGCAACAGGGACTGGTGGAAAGCAATGCTGGCATCTTTGCCCTCTCCACTGGCATAATGGGCACTCTTACAAACCAGGCATACAGGATCATGCTAGGAAAATGCTTTGGCAAAATTTCTACCTTTCAGTCCAAGGGGGATAGTTGCTGACAGAAACAACTTCTTCAATCTCTGTGTAACTTCTCTATTCAGCTCTATGGGCTGTGCCTGTCTTTTTGCCATCATATGTACACCAGCAAAGGGGGGTGTTCCTGGGATGAAATGGCTCAGGAAGCCGACAAAGGCTAGTCCTACCCCAGGAACACCCTCTTTGATTCCAGTGTGGGCTCTTGATCCAGAGAAGCACTGGTGTCATGGCAGTGCTGGCACCTGCATGTCATGCTGCTGTGCAGCTCCCCAACACAAGCGTAAATGCCTCTGCAGCAGCATAAACACCCCTTACGCCAGTGCAAGGGGCATTTACATGGGCACTGAGGTCACACTACCTCCTGAGGAATTTTGAGTTCTCCCCATGATTGCACTGTTAGATACCTTAGTAGCTATGTCTTTAGAAATCCAAACTGAATCTATTCTTGAGAAAGATGTCTATATTTCTGAGCAATAAGTATACTCTCTTACATTTCCATTTTTCTTCCTCCATATATCAACCAAGCCCATGTCCATCAAATTGAAGGAAGTTTTCGGCAATTTATCTTGTGTGTTTTTAACTTTATTTTCAAAAAATCTAGCCATTTGTGGCAATTTCACTTCATTCCAGGCTCCCAGCAGACACCAGCTTACCTATGAAAAGTCTTTAAGCTTATCAATAAAATGTTTATAAAATTCTCATCTGTCCTCGTTTGGAGCATAAATTCCCAACGCCACAGTTTTGATCCCAAATAGGTTAACTTCCACATCAACAAAACATCATCATCAGACAACACTAGTTTGGGATCTAAATGTCATTTGATATACAAAACCACACCATTTTTCTTTTTACTACTAGCCAAAATAAAATTTTCACCAAAGATTTATGAAACAAATATTTGTTATCTTTTTTCTAATATGAGTCTCTTGTAGACACATTACAGCTTGTTTTACCCTTTCCAGGTAATAAAATATGTTTCTCTTTTTGGGGAAAGCATTATGTCCATTTCTGTTTTATGTTAAACATTTGTAATCCATAATTAGTCTCCAGATTATTAAAAGTCCTTGTCATTCTGCTACTTTTGTTGGTCTTGTTCTGAATCTTCTGAGGTCTCTGTTCTATGGAACTCTCTTTTATATCTTTCAAGGAATTTGCATGCTTTTTGGATCGTATTCATTTTGAATCTATGTTGTTTAAAAGTAAAAGGTACACCTTCCAATTTTTCCCAATAAAACATAATTTTCCCCAATAAAACATAAATCCATCTTAATTTTTTTCCAGTTAGGAAGATGTATTCTAATAGTGATTTCTTTCAGAATAATTATATCCCTATTGTCTGTTTGCAATCTTGTATCAAAATGTATCTGCACAATTTGGACTTCAATCTTCTTTCTTACAAAATGTACCAGATTATTCCTTGGAATCTTTCTTGGTGCAGCCAAGAAAGAAACTCAGAAAGAACTCTGTCAGTGTCCTTCTCTATGTTTTTCTCTGCCACCTCCAAAAATCTGCCAAAGTTCCTATAATCCTTTGTCTAATATCTTCATCTGTTGTTTCAGGAATAGTTCTACATTTCAAATACAGTTCTTCCTCTCTCAAATTCAGTAGAGCTAAATTGTCCAATTCTCTTTCCAGCTCTTTATTTAACAGTTTGCTTTACCCTCCAGAATTTTCACTTTATCATTGGTTTGTTTTATTATTCCAGATATTTGCATTATAAAACTTCCCATCTTTTTTTCTTCTACTGACATCTGCTCTTTCATTTTTGAGATCTTTTGGTCTATTTTTGCATACCTCTCACTCATTTTTTTCAAGTAATTACCATTTATTAGTCATATAATCAAAAAACTTTTATAATATTTCAGGTGTAACCATTTTTTCTGGAGATATAACTGAATTTTTCTTTGGTCATAGCCATATTAATTTAACTTTCAAAAATTAGTGGTCTTTATAATCAAATAGCATGCCAGTCTCTGGCAGATAAACACTTCCATGGCTTAATTTGTTTACATTCCCACAGTCACCCTAGCAACACAGCCTCTGGAGCCGAGTCTTTGTTTATTGTTCCCAATCTTCCCATATGGTCTTACACTAGACAAAATAAACTGTCCACATTTATCCAGCTTAATCCTTGTAAGTAGCAAACTTCTTCCAAAACAACTTTTTGTAAGAAAGTAGTAACTGACCCCTTTTCTTTTCTTATTACACATATAAAAAATACCTTCTTGCATTTTTGTTTTAATCCACTTTTTGCCAAATTTTCTTATAAAGTTCTTGGACAGCCCAATCTAAAGTCTGAGGTGGCTGAGGACTATGCTGCTGCTGCATTGCCACACCACTTCTATAGGACTTTCAGTTGGCATGGGAAGAAGTTAAAAGGAAGAAAAAAGCTTGGCCACCTGGAAACCCCATGCCTTCTGATGCCCCAGTTGAGATGTTCCTGGCCCTAAAGACCAGGTGGAAGCTAAGTCATCTCCACCCCTGAGAATGTCCCAGAAAGTCCCTCCATGAGCTGGCATTTGACATTTCTCCACTTCTGGGTTTCGCTGCTGCAAAGCTGAGGGGTGCCTATCTGCCAGTGCCTTTCCCTTCTTCATTGGCAGAGGTGCTCCTTATGCTGGCAGAGGGGGCAAATCTGCTGGCGTGGCCATGTGCCACCTCCATCAACCCATTCATCCTCCCATAGGATTGGGCTGTAAGATTCCATCCTATTTTTTGCATTTCCCCTGAGAAAATGAATATCTCACCACTAGGATATTTATCTTTGGCGCAGACTAACAGCCCAATCCACAGCTGTCAGGCATATGAAGGTGATGCTGCTGTGACACTGCCACGCCCCCTCCAAAGGGCTTTCCCATGGTGCAGGAAGCCCAAAAAATAAAGAAACCCCCACAAATCTTTAAATCCTCCATAAGGGAAAGCAGAGATATGCAGTGGAAAACATGGCATATCTCCAAGGTCGGGCCCACTGATGCAAGGACACTAAATTGGCAGTGGAAGCTGACCAAGGTCAGCTATCCCATGGAATACCCCTGCCACCCCCTGCCATACTGACATAGTTGGGGTGGCACAGGAGAGCCGACATAAGGGCTGGCACTGTTGCTGGCTATTGTGGAGAGCCACAGCAGTCAGGTGCTGGTGGATTTGCCAATCTGTTGAGGTAAGTGCCTCAGGAGGGCAAATCTGCTGGTGTACAGCCACATCACCTCCAAAAGGGGATTTGCCCCTCCCAGATTGAACTGCTCATCTCTCTTTATCTGTAAGATTAATTACCCTTCAACAGTTAAAAAATGAGAGCTTGTTTTTCATAATGTCCAAGCTTAGCTCCATAGAAACTGTGAGATATTGATCCGATCCATGCTTTCTGGCTCTTAACTCCAGAGTGAGCCGTAAAAGCTTTTGCTTTTCCAGTTTACTCAGGAGGAAGAAGTTCTGGAAGCAATATGGGTTATTTCCCACTCTTTTAAGTCTGTTGGCCTGCTGTGTGGCGTAGCAGTTTCTGTTTCCAGCAGAGCAGTGTGGCCAGCTGTGTTACATCTTTCATGAATGTATGTATCATAAAAAGACTTACACATGAATATATGTGACCTCCTTGTGTGAAATCAAGTGATCGTCAATCCTGTAATTACATGCATTTCATTGTCACTTGCCCATTATAAAGCCACCTTTCAGAATAAAGTTGCCAACTCTAAGTTTAAAAGTTCATGACAATTTGCAGATGGAGCCTGGGGAGGATGGGGTTTGAAGAGGGAAGGGACCTCAATGCATGTATAATTACATAGAGTTCACCCTCCAAAGCAGCCATTTTCTTCAGTGGAAACTAATCTTTTTTGTTTGGAGATCAGTTGTAGTTCCAGGAGATTCTAAGCCTTCACCTGGAAACTGGCAATCCTAATCCAAATCACCAATCAGAGAATTAACAGAGGCAACTCTGCCAGTGCTTTTCGACCCCATGGACTTATTTATGAAGTGATTCTTCTTCTGTGAAAAAATCTTTAGTTCCTCTATTGATTGGCATCATAAACAATTAAATGTGTTTATGTGCGAGATATTTCTTCTGCTTTTCAAAAAATGAAATAGGTTTGATTGTCCAGTACAAATTGATGTTGCTATGGTTGTTATCAGTCATAACAAGCAAAAGCAAATATTCTTAAACTAATAGCTGCTTTGTGAAATAACTGTGTACTTACTCAAGCTCCTTTTCATTTAATACTGGTGGAATAGAAACTGCTGTCATGTATTTTTTATTTTTTGTTTTTTCATTTATTAAAGTATTTGTTTAATTTTTTATTTGTTTCACTTTTTATTTTGTTTCATTTTAATTTATTAAAGTATTCATCCTTTCCTTTCCCAAAGGCTCAGAACAACTAACAGAACTTAAAAACAAGTATGATAGTAATATTAACACACATTAATTACTAAAAAAGTAACCCCATTTCTTAACCAATTCAAAACAATTCTCAACGGTTTTTATAACCCACAATTCAAAAACAAATATGATTGGCCATAATCAGTTCTTAACAAAATTAAAACTTATAACATGGGGCTAGGAATTTACATTGCTATGATCTCCTTGGAAAACTGGCAGGATAACAAAAATCAATACCGTATACAGTCGTGTATAAGTCTACCCGAATATAAGTTGAGGCACCTAATTTTACCACAAAAAACTGGGAAAACTTATTGACTCGAGTATAAGTCTAGGGTGAGAAATGCAGCAGCTAGTGGTAAATTTCAAAAATAAAAATAGATGCGGTCGGGTGCTATTTGGCGGTCTCTGCCACTGACCCCCCATCTCACTAATCCCGCCGAGAGCCAGGGGCCGGCCACCGCTGAGAAGAAGGCAGAGGCAGAGAAAGCAGCTAAAAGGGGGAAGGCAGAGAAGAAGGCAGAGGAGAGCGAAGTAGAGAAGGAGGCTGAGAAAGTGGCTGAAAGGGGGGAGGCAGAGAAGAAGGCAGAGGAAAGTGAAGCAGAGGCAGAGAAAGCGACTGAAAGGGGGAAGGCAGAGAAGAAGGCAGGAGACAGCGAGGACGGGAGAGGGGGAATGCCACTCAAGAAATAAGTGGGACCCTCACTCACGTATAAGTTGAGGGGGGCTTTTTCAGCACAAAAATGTGCAGAAAAAGTAGTCTTCTACGTGAGTATATAAGGTACTTTTTTTAAAAAAATCCCTGCTTTCTTCATCACTTAGGAAACAAGGGAATTCTGGGAATGTTCACACTGCAGAGCTCTTCTCTCGGCCATTTTTTCCAGTTTCTGGGAGGGGCATGGAGAAAAGCCTCACGTATAGCTTAGGCAATTGTTGTATAGTAATGGAAGATCGGTATAAAAATACCCCCTTGGATCATGACGTTCATTGGCTGACCTTGAGCCAGTCAGTCTTTCTCAACCACCCTGTTAGGGAAGAAAAAAAGGAATGGGAGATTTATGTTTGCCACCTGGATCTTTTTGGAGGAAGGGTGGGATAAAATGTATTTGATAGATGCAGTGCAGGAATTTGCTGAGTTGCAGCTCCCACTTTGTGAGGGTAATGTGAGAGGGGTTCCCAATCCCCAGAGAAATTATTCTTCTATTCCAAAATGGTACCTCTGCTGGTTTCACACAGTGTCTTTAACTACTCTCAAGTAACTGGTGGGGGTGGGGTGGAGCACGACAGCCAGCTGTGATGCTCAGAAAAGAAGGTCCATTTGTACATGATAAATCCCATTGTCGTGGCATATGGAAAAGGAGAGAGGCACCTTTAGGAGGATAAGAAAATTAGGATGAAAACATCTTGAGACCATGCTGTGTGTTTACCAAAAAGAGGATGACTGAAGCTAAGCCTTGGCAAACAAATTGGTCTCCTTTTAAATTGTTGCTGAATTTTACTTTTGTGAGTAAAACAACGGCACTTTAAATTTTCTGCCTCACTTCATTTTCATTTTCTAGTACTTTGTAACCAGTCCTCCTTCAGTTTTCCTCATTCCCTACTGTGTAGCAGAACTAATCAGTACTGAAGCAGACTTCACCAATTAATTGAAGGAAACACTTGTCTTTTTTCTGACTGTGCACAAAACCCCAGGACCTATTTTATCAGTTTATACAGGTTTGCTGCCTGACTGCATCTTCAAAAAATACAAACAAATAATAAATGTCTATAAAGTTTTATTCAACTCCAAATGTAAAAAGGGGCTTTATTGTATAACATTTATTCTAAAGCATATTTGTGTTTCATGACTTTCTTCTCTTTTTTTGTCTTGCTTGTATTTTCTCTCACATTTAGCTTTATTTCTTTTTCCAGCACTCCTCCCCAAACACACATTTTATTGCTGTAATCATACCAAGGCCGAATAGTTTAACTTGGCAAAACTTCATTTCAAAAACTACAGATCTGGTTCTTTAGGGAAGAAGGCTTTTTCTCTTAGAATTTAATAACAACATAATTTAACTCTCTTTGAAGGCTGGGTGCCAAATCCTTTTAAAATAATTTACATTTGTATTTGGTCTCTTTGGTTGGTAATTCCATGAGAGAAGCTTGAAGGTAATAAATTTTACCCTAGCAATTTCAGTCTTGTTTTCCACTGGTAGCTACCCCATTTTCCCATTTTGCTCCCAGAGAAACCTGTAGACGCTTTAAAAATGTTTTTTTTAATTGAATATAAAATCACAATTAAAATCAGACTTGCATTTTGGCTGATCACTGGGTCACTTGTTGAGCCTGTAAGCAGTGGTGGGATCCAAAAATTTTAATAACAAGTTCCGATGGTGGTGGGATTCAAACAGTGGCGCCGCTGCACACCTCTAGTCCCTATTGGGCAGGAAGGTTTCTTTAGTAACCCCTTCTCAGCACTCAGAAAAATATAGTAATCACTTCTAGAGAAGTGGTGAAAACTGGTTGGATCCCATCTCTGCCTGTAAGTGTTTGTAAATTTGAGAGCAGGTGGGTGTCACAATAAAATAGCTGCCATGGAGGGGAGTCAGGGAAGCCAATTGGAAAACATTACGGGGTTCTACAAAATTTGTAGCAGATTCTAAGCTATGCAGCTTTTTATAATGAAGACAGTGGTTTCCAAGTTGGTGAAAACAGATGAAAACATCTTTGGAACTCTTTTGAAGCATCCCTACTCCAATAGAGTTGAGAAAAGCCAGAAGAAGTGTGTAGGAACTTGGAAGCTTGCTGACAGGCATCATGTTGTTCAAGGGTATTACACTGAGGACCACAGCCCTAGGCTTTTGGTTATTTCAGATTTCAAAAGTCATTGAGAGTCCTCCTTTTCTAAACCATCTCAGAACATCATGGCTTAAATGACAACCATCAGGTTGTCCCTAAATGTCACTGATCCTATGTATGTCACATGCTTAATATGGTTTTTATTGTTAGACACACGTGATTTGTAAGTAATTCCTATTGTTGTATGACATGACCAGATCACTGTGTGATAAGGTATAAACTTGTGAGGACTCTGATCTGCTGCAAGGATAGAGAAATATTTAGATTTATTTAATTTAAAACATATTTAAACTGCCTTCCTACCTAATTTATAGCCCCATCCAAAGGGTGGGGTGAATCGCCACTTGGGTGTGGTGTGGTGTTCCACCACTGACTTTTCCCCCTCCTCCAGTGTAAGGGACATCTTCCCCAATGGAGAGGGCAAGGACACCAGCATCTGGCTGCCCCATCTCCACAGCAGTGAAATATGTAAATAATTGCCTCTGTGGAGCTACCCTGATATCCAATTGGACACCAGTGTGGGAGAAGGGAGTGGCCTGGGATGTTCCTGGGGTGAAACTAACATTAGTTGGCTTTCACCCTGGATTTGCAGCTAGATATATCATAGCCTTGGACTTGGAGGTATGCCACCTGAACTCCATTTAACCTTTGGAGGGCTTTCCAGCTGCAGGTTCCCCCCCCCCTCCAATTTTCCCTGCCTCTCAGCACTGTCAAAAGTCCCTTTGGAATTGGTGAGGTGGTATGGCAGTGGCACCACCCCTAGCCACCTCAGGCTTTGGACTGGGCTGTCTGAGTTCCCATAGTGGTGAACAATAAAATATTAAAATAAGGTTAAAGACACATAAATATTTAAAAAAACCATTAAAACAGAACGCATAAACACACAAATGCAAGGAAAACTCAATAAGAATCAGTGATGGACAAAACAAAAATTATTTATTTGCTTGTGAAATACAATTATAGAAAGGGAAGAGGAATATTGGTTTTCTACCAGAGTCTTCATTGATCTGGATAGCTCCCCAAGGATATTGAGGGTTTACTACATGACATTGTGGGTAGTTCTGTTAATGGCCTGCTTTATCTCTTGAATGAGGAGGTGAGTTGTGTGGCTGATACAGTTACATTTTGAGGCCTTTTTCTGCCAAATGAAAAGGCTGTACCTCTCCAGTATACTGGGGAGCTCAGGACAATGAAGCAGTGGGGACAATTGCTGGACTAATGGAAGAAATCTCACAAAAAACATAACAGAATGACAGTTGGAGCAATGGAGCTGTGTTATGGAGGAACTTGGCCCAGATGAAAGGCAGTATTCTACTATATAAAAGATTAGTCATGGTGGCAATGACTCATTTCCAACCTATCACCATGCATGATTCATTTCCAGCCAGTAGCTATGCACCCTTGGCTTGGGGGCAGGGCTTACACAAAACAGGTAAAAAACAACAGAAACAAAATAGTGAAATGTGGAAGCTACTCTTTTGCACGCCCACCCTTCTCCCTTAGTCACTGTACAGTCAGCAGTTGCCTGAGAAGGAGCAGCATCAACTGCTCCCCGTGGGAGGTCGTGACTGCTGGAAGCAGCAACTGCACCATCAACTGTTGTGTGGTGATACAAATATTGGGAAAGAGGAGTAGGCATCCAGGAACAAGAGGAGAAGGAAGAGGGAGCTGGTGAAACAGTGTCACGGGGAGGGAAAGGGTTGGCTCCCTTTGGCAGGTGCCATAAACCCATCAACAGTGGGCTTTACTAATATTCTTTACTAACTGCAGAGAAGGTGTAATTTTGGCAAGTGCAGCTTCATGGAAGGTTAAGAAAATGCACACACCCAAATTTTTCCTTTAAATGAATGGGAGCTGAACAAATACATGTCTTGATCAGTTCCTTTGTCTATGGAAAAAGAAAAAGCAGGCACTGAAAGGAAAAGCAACCTCAGTACGTAGTTTCACACAATTGTTGATCAAGTTTGAAGTGAGAAAGTTAAATACTGACAGCCCAATCTGGGGAGGGGGGACGTCACCTAGTGCCCACCCCACTGGTGCAAGGGGCAAATGCACTGGCAGAAGGGCCGATACATGGGCACCCAGGAGCCATGCAACTCCATGGTGCCTGACCCGGGAAATGGCTGCCATGTCTTTGTCCCATAGGCACAGGATGCTGTGCCAGTATGGCTGGGGGCATTCTGTGGGCGGTTCAGGTGATGGAGTTCACCTTAGAGTTCACCTTAGCATTCATGTGGCAAGGGCTTTTTTGGTTTGTTTTTCCTCTCCTTTTTCATGCTGCCAGAAAGATCTCTGGAGCATGAGAGATAAGAACATAAGAACATAAGAACATAAGAACAAGCCAGCTGGATCAGACCAGAGTCCATCTAGTCCAGCTCTCTGCTACTCGCAGTGGCCCACCAGGTGCCTTTGGGAGTTCACATGTAGGATGTGAAAGCAATGGCCTTCTGTGGCTGTTGCTCCCGAGCACCTGGACTGTTAAGGCATTTGCAATCTCAGATCAAAGAGGATCAAGATTGGTAGCCATAAATCGACTTCTCCTCCATAAATCTGTCCAAGCCCCTTTTAAAGCTATCCAGGTTAGTGGCCATCACCACCTCCTGTGGCAGCATATTCCAAACACCAATCACACGCGTATGCGTGAAGAAGTGTTTCTATTAGTTCTAATTCTTCCCCAGCATTTTCAATGAATGCCCCTGGTTCTAGTATTGTGAGAAAGAGAGAAAAATTTCTCTCTGTCAACATTTTCTACCCCATGCATAATTTTATAGACTTCAATCATATCCCCTCAGACGTCTCTCCAAACTAAAGAGTCCCAAACGCTGCAGCCTTTCCTCATAAGGAAGGTGCTGCAGTCCTCAATCATCCTCGTCAGCTCTTCTCTGCACTTTTTCTATCTCTTCAATATCCTTTTTTTTTTGAGATGTGGCTACCAGAACTGAACACAAGTACTCAAGTCTGCGGTCGCACCACAGCTTTATATAAGGGCATGACAATCTTTGCAGTTTTATTCTCAATTCCTTTCCTAATTATCCCCAGCATAGAGTTTGCCTTTTTCACAGCTGCCATACATTGAGTTGACATTCCCATGGAACTATCAACTAAGACGCCCAAATCCCTTTCCTGGTCTGTGACTGATAGCACTGACCCTGTAGCGTGTATGTGAAGTTTGGATTTTTTGCCCCTATGTGCATCACTTTGCATTTTGCTACATTGACCTGCATTTGCCATTTCTTAGCCCACTCTCACCTAATTTATCAAGGTCCGCTTGGGAGCTCCTCGCAATCCTTTGTGGTTCTCACCACCCTACATAATTTGGTATCATCTGCAAACTTGGCACACCACGCCTACCCACCCCTACTTCCAGGTCATTTATGATTAGGTTAAAGAGCACTGGTCCCACACGGGATCCTTTGGGGACACCCACTCCCTACATCTCTCCATTGTGAGAATTTCCCATTTACACCCACTCTTTGCTTCCTGTTTCTCAACCAGTTTTTAATCCATAGGAGGACTTCCTCTCTTATTCCTTCATTGCTGAGTTTTCTCAATAGTCTCTGGTGAGGAACTTTGTCAAAAGCCTTTTGGAAATCCAAGTAGACAATGTCCACTGGTTCCCTCTTATCCACATGCCTGTTTACCTCCTCAAAGAACTCTAGTAAGTTTGTAAGACAGGATTTGCCTCTGCAAAGCCATGCTGACTCTTTCTCAGCAGGTCTTGCTTTTCTACATGTTTTATAATTTTATCTTTAATGACAGATTCTACTAATTTCTACCAGGAACAGATGTCAAACTGACTGGCCTGTAATTTCCCTCGGTCCCCCCTAGATCCTTTCTTAAAGATTGGTGTGACATTGGCCATCTTCCAGTCTTTGTGATGGAGCCTGATTTCAAGGATAAGTTGCATATTAAAGTGAGAAGATCAGCAATTTACATGCTTTGAGCTCTTTAAGAACTCTTTTGGGTGAAAGCAATCTGCGCCCGGGGATTTTTTAACTTTTAGTTTATCAATTGCTGCCAGAACTTCTTCCTTGTCTACCACTATCTTTGTTAGTTCCTCGGATTCAGCCTCCTAAGAAGCTTGGTTCAGGTGCAGGAATTTTCCTCACCTCCTCTTGGGTGAAGACAGATGCAAAGAATTCATTCAGCTTTTCTGCACTTCTCCCTGTCATCTTTTAGCACACCCTTTGTTCCTTTTGTCATCCTAACGGGCTTCCACCGCCCTTTGCTGGCTTCCTCTGCTTTGATGTACTTGAAGAACTGTTTGTTGCTGGTTTTGATGTTCACAGCCATGTGTTCCTCATAATCCCTTTTTTTTTTGCCTCCCCTTTACAGCTAACTTGCTTCTTTGCCACCATTTGTGTTCTCTCTGGTATTCTTTTATCAGTTAAGTTGGACTTCCATTTTCTAAAAAGACATCTTTTTTTTTCCTAATAATTTCCTCAACGCCCCTTGTTAACCATGGTGGCTTTCTTTGACTGGGCGCTGCCTTTCCTAACCTGTGGGAACACATTCCAGCTGAGCTTTTTGTGACTGTGTTTTAAATAACCTCCAAGCATCTTGGACATTTTTGACTCTCTTGATTTTCCCCTTTCAGCTTCAAGACTATCCCCCCTCATCTTTGAGAAATTTCCTTTCTCTTGAAGGCAAATGTAACTACATTAGTAGTTGTCACTTGTTCTGCATGCAGAGATACTGAATTCTGATAGCATTGTGGTCGCTGTTCCCTATCGGCTCAACAACACTGACTTCCCCGCGACCAGGTCCTGGGTCCCACATAGAATTAGATCAAGGATCACATCTCCCCTGGTTGGTTCTACAACCATCTGCTCTATTACAGTCATTTAGCATATCCAGGAATGTTCTCTCCTTACTATGACCTGAACATGCATTTTTCCAGTTTATATGGGATAGTTAAAATCACTTCCATTACCACGGTATTATTTTTGCTTTTGTTGGCCTCTAATTTCTTTTTCCATCTCAGAATCCTCTTGTGCTTTGGTCAGGGGACGACAATATATTCCTAATGTTAAACTATGCTTCACCCCTGGTATTGATATCCACAGTGCTTCTCTGTAGGGGAATCAGCTCCCCTGCATTGTCTATTTTATGTGACACTATGTGCTCTCTTTGATGTAGAGGGCCACTCCACCCCCCCCAATACTTCCTGTCCTATCCTTCCTGTAGAGCCTGTAACCTGGGATAACAGCATCCCACTGGTTCTCCTCATTCCACCATGTCTGTGGATGCCCACTATATCAATGTCCTCCTTCAAAACTCTGTACTCCAGCTCCCCCATTTTAGGTCGTATGCTTCTACTATTAGCATAGAGACACTTGTATACTCTGTCTCTGTCCCTAACCTGGGATTTATGTGTTTTGCCCTCTAGCCTTTTGTAGACACTATCACTTATCACATTGCTGTGCTCTCCACTTGTATATGGTTGATTTAAACAAACCTCCTTCTCTGTCTGCATCCCCATGGACTCTGTATTCCCAACCCGAAGTCACCCACCTCAGCTCCTGTCGGCTTTCCCCAGGGATCAGTTTAAAAGCTGTTCTGCCACCTTTTTTAATGTTGAGTGCCAGCAGCCTGGTTCCTCTTTGGTTAAGATGAAGCCCGGCCCCTTTGTACAGGCCTGCCTTATCCCAAAAGGTTCCCCAGTTCCTGACAAATCTGAAACCCTCTGCCTTGCACCACCTTCTCTCATCCACGCATTGAGACCCCCAGATCTCCGCTGCCTAGCTCGGCCTCTGCGCTATGGAACAGGTAGCATTTCAGAGAATGCCAGCTTGGGGTCCTGATTTTAACCTTTTCCTAGCAGCCTAAATTTAGCTTCCAGAACCTCCGGCTACATTTCCCAATGTCATTGGTACCAATGTGGGACCACAACTGCTGACTCCACCCCAGCACTGTCTAACAGCCTATCTAGACGAAGCGTGACATCCGCGAACCTTCGCACTAGGCAGGCAAGTCACCATGGTCATCACTTCTGTCACAAACCCAACTCTTCTATATTCCTGATGATCGAATCACCCACTACAAGGGAGCCCCCCACCTCCCTCGGTGGGTATCCTCAGTGCGAAAGAGGATATCTGACCACCAACTAAGGAAGGGGTCCCATCTAAGGGAACATCTTCCCCACCGCAGACTGGCACCCTCTGTCACCCAGACTCTCATTCTCCATGACATCTGAAGAGATGTCACCTTGGGAGTGGGACCCGGCTGCTGGGTCCCTGAAAGCCTTGTTTGTTGCCCTCTGCCTCTCTCAGCTTCTCCAGGTTCTGCCACCTTGGCTTCAAGAGAACGGACACGTTCCTTGTATGCCAGGAGCTCATTGCAGCGAGGGCACACTCCACGCACTTCTGGCCTAGTGGCAGATAGTCATACATGTGACACTCAGTGCAAAACACTGGGAAGCCCCCATCCCCTGCTGGCTTCCTGCCTTCATATCTGCTTTTGTTTATATATTTAGATATTAAACTTTTAGTCAGTGCCCCTTTGAGCTATCTGTACCTACTATCCCTCAAAAAATCTCCTTATTAATTAATTAATTTATTTATTTTATAAAAAGAAGAAGAAATTACAAGGCCGCTAGGGCGCCAAGGCCGCTGGTTCCAGAGACTGAACTAAAGACTGAATGACTCACCTCAGGAGCCCCACCTTTAGCAGCCCAGGACAAAGAGTAACCTCTGTTAACCCCTGTTAAGCCCCACCTCCAGCAGTCTCAGCTCTTAGCAACCTTACAAGGAGAAAAAAGAGAAAACCCCTGCAAACCCCTCTGTTAAAAAAATACACTGTTTTAAAAGATGTGGCTTTGAGAAAAAGCCTCCAAAATGAACACCAGCAGGTCACCTTGCTCTTCCTGGCCAGTTGCCTTGTCCACTGCTGCTCCTTTCTGCTGGTTCCAGAGACTGAACTAAAGACTGAATGAACTTCCTCTTCGTCCACACCGTTAGCACGCCAGGACAAAGAGTAACCTCTGTTAACCCCTGTTAAGCCCCACCTCCAGCAGTCTCAGCTCTTAGCAACCTTACAAGGAGAAAGAGAAACCCTGCAAACCCCTGTTAAAAATACACTGTTTTAAAAGATGTGGCTTTGAGAAAAGCCCTCCAAAATGAACACCAGCAGGTCACTCTGCTCTTCCTGGCCAGTTGCCTTGTCCACTGCTGCTCCTTTCTGCTGGTTCCAGAGACTGAACTAAAGACTGAATGACTCACCTCAGGAGCCCCACCTTTAGCAGCCCAGGACAAAGAGTAACCTCTGTTAACCCCTGTTAAGCCCCACCTCCAGCAGTCTCAGCTCTTAGCAACCTTACAAGGAGAAAAAGAGAAAACCCCTGCAAACCCCTGTTAAAAATACACTGTTTTAAAAGATGTGGCTTTGAGAAAAGCCCTCCAAAATGAACACCAGCAGGTCACTCTGCTCTTCCTGGCCAGTTGCCTTGTCCACTGCTGCTCCTTTCTCTGGCAGCAGAGATCTTTCATGCTGCCAGAAAGATCTCTAGCCAATCCAGGCAGAAGGCCTCTGGATTGGGCTGGTCGCAACCTGTCACAGTTTACAAAGCAAACTTGAATTGTTTGAAAAGATCTAACTATTATGCAAAGTTGAAGACTGAGAATTACCCCAAACATGTAAGAAAGCTTTCTAACCTGAGCAGGTTACTATGGCAACACTGGTTTAAAATCCTCCTTCTTCACATCAAATAGCCAATAAAACCAACCCCCCAAAAACCAGTAGGAGAAGCAGCATGGTATTCTCAAAATAATAAGTACTGTTAAGAGATACAAAATATTTGATCAAACATTTGGGCTGAATGCGTTTTATGTTATCTACCAGCAATCGGTGAGCAGAGAAGCCTTATTAGCTATGTATTTTATCCTTTTCTACTTTGGAGGACTGGATGGATTTTCTGAAATAATTTCCTAAGCTGCTTTGCCATGGGATAATAAGAAACTCTTTAAGCAGAACAGTGGTATAAGAGATATTGCATAGATAGGCTGAGATTTTGTTCCTTAACTACAGGTGTCTTACTGATCCCATCCTTTGTGTCCCCTAGACCTGCTCATTGTATTGAAGAGGAGCTTAAAATATGCATGCATGCTCGCATGCCCACCCAAGCAAACAGAGCAAATGTAAGTGTGCTGCTCCAGCTGTATGCTTTTATCCCCACTGTGAGTTGTTTGAGGAGAAAAATATTGATTCTTCACACCAGAGACAGAGTTTGGGAATATAACTGTCTTACCCAGAAGCAACACCATTCAGTGCTTCTCTGGGGTTTCTACCTTAACAGCACATTCTGTAAAGGAAATTAGGGAAATGGATTTGCCAATAACTGGTAATATTGAATTTCCACTGCCATTGCTATCTGCAGGAACAACAATGAAAAAGAAAGGCATAGTTAAAAGAAGCCAAGTACCACTTTAATGCATCTTAGAGGTTAACAAAGGGAAAAGCTCAATGTCCCTTTCTTCTTTGCTTCAGAATTTCTCCTCTTAGAAGAGCACCCACTAATTCTTCCTTCTTTCTTACGGAAGCTATTGTGGAGTCTGGGGATCCCTGAACTCTGGAACAAAACAAAATGGATCACATTTGGATAGTGTTATTTTAACTCAGGAGTTTGCTCTTGGTTTGGCCCAAGAGAGAGGGATTGAGGGAGCTTCTTGTTTCACTTTGGACAGCAAGCTTTTGTTCTTGTTAGGCTAAATTTGTGCCAGAAAAACTTTAGGAATGCTTTTCCTTAAAGGTGATTCCTAAAATAAAACTTATAAAGGTTTGCACAGGAAAATATATATGGAGAGAAAGTTGGCAATTAAAAGTGAGTAATTGCAAATGCAAGATGTGGTCACAAACATATACACTTGTATACAGTACTTATGGCATTGTCTTTGACATTTATCTTTTACTTGTATAGGATTTGTGTTCTACAGATACGATTTCACAATACTGATTCTGGTGGCATCTGATTTAGTAAAAGAGAATTAGGTTTTAATTACAGTAATTATTTAGCACTAGTACATATTACGTTTCCATGCCATCATTGGTAACATCCAACCTCATCTCTACTTTCCCCTCATTCATCTGTGACTTGTACAAGAGTTAACATTGCAATCCGTGAAACATGTAAACAGAAGTTTGTAAATTTGATTTGTGTGTAGATGATCTAAAGGTTGTGATTTGGGTAGATGATCTAAAGGTTGGATCCTAAGGTTGCTGGGACAAGTGTAGCCCCGGCTGTCAATCAGCAGGAGACCAGGTGAGGACATAGAAGCATCACTGATGCTGTGATGTCATTTCAGGGAAAACTCAGAGGTGATTTCCCAACTCTCTAGGGATAAATCTTGGAAAGAACTGAGAGGACAATGTCTTGTCTTGCAGCTTGTGATTTTTTTCAGAATTTATCAGAGATAAGATTTAATAACTTTCCAAAATTATTTGAATGCTCCTCCACATCAGATTTCTTGCTAAAATTTTGTCCATCAGTATGCAGCTTTGTTTACTCCTAGCAAACCATGATCTGTTGCATACAATCATCATACATTTCTTAATAATGTTAAGAAAATCCTGTTAAATATTTTTTTTTAGTTTACAGAGCGTTAGCTTTGTAGGTTATTCTATATTAAACAGATGCTGGTGGAAGTGTTAGCTGTACACTTGGATGGAATGTTTATGCAGGGACTCTTAGACGAATGGGTTTTATGGCTGTTTTCACATAGTAATGGGAAAATTCCCCTCTGGTGATTTCCTCACTGGCAATTAATCCTGGGATAGTCACCCGAAATATCCAGGTTCCCTTGAGATCTCCTCACAGCTGAACTATGGAACAGAGATCAGTTCCATTTCTGGTGCTCCCCTTTCTCCTTATCACAGGATTTTCTTGGACCTGCTTGCATATGCACCTTTTTTTAAAAAAAAAAACACTGCAATGGGAGCTAATAGGAGATGGGGCTACACATTTGCAAGTCTATAACGTTGACCCCCATGAACCAAACTTCACCAAACCCTGGTGGTATCATCAGGAGAGTCTCCTACTGATACCATCCAGGTTTTGTGACATTTGGTCCAGGAGGTCCAAAGCTATGGACTCCCAAAGTGGGTGCCCCATCCCCCATTGTTTTTAATGGGAGCTAATAGGAGATGGGGGCTACACATTTGAGGGTCCATAACATTGGCCCCCATGAACCAAACTTCACCAAACCTGGGTGGTGTCATCAGGAGGGTCTTTTAAAGATACTCTGAAATTTTGGTGCTGCTAGCTTAACAATTGCACTCGTGACAGCAGGCACCCCCCCCCCCCGGGGCAGGCCTAGATATCTTTACTAGAAACATTCTGCAGTGAGGATGTTGCAACCTGGATGAAAAAGTGCCAATTCTTTTGAAACTTGGTTGTATCTAGGTTAAATTTTCAGTGGGAATTCGACCTCTGAAGTAGTATTGAGGGGCATGGAACTATGAAGGTACCAGGTTTACATACCCCATTCCCACACAGATTCTCTTCACCCACCATGCATTCCGCATGGCTGGCAATTTCCTTCCCCTCTTAATGGCTTACAGCTGAATGGTGACTCAGAAGTGAACTGGGGGAAAACAGCTTGAAATGGGAGCTCCACACCCTCCTTGGATTGGCTGAGGGCAGAGCTTCCACATGGAGGCTTTCCTGCATGGACCCCATTGGAGCAAAAAAAATTTCCCCTTTGCCCTGGATTAAAGAGAAAAATTCTGGGAGCCCCCTGCCTTATTCTCAAGGTGGAGCACAATATGTGAAAGCACCCGAAGAAAGTGGGGGCATGCTGTGTTTCACCAGTGGAAAAATCCCCAAGTGGAACCAGCCTTGCACACAAGGGAGGTCGAAGGTACAAAACAATGTTACTTGCAGCTCTTTTTGCTTGACAAGAAACTGTAATATCTGTTTAGTCCTTGACCAATTCAGCCCAATTTCTGAATACATTTCTGTTCTGCCACCTTGTGTTCCGCACGCCCACTGGAATACAGATGTCTAAATGTAGCTACTAAGGGATTTCTGGTGAACAGGGAGGTTAAAATGTTTACTCATGGGCTTTTTAGTATTTTTTTAAGTATTTTTTTCAGATTTATGTCTATTTAAATCTTCCCCCTTAAAACAAGGCTCCATATGCCTAGCATAGGCTGCTGATGAACATTTTCTGCTGGAAGTTGCATTAGCAACATTGGTAGAATTGCCTGTGTAAGCACCCTAGATGCAATGGCCAATGGCATTAGGTCTTCTGACTGTGTTCCTGATGCTGATTAATGGCCCCAGTTGGCACTTTGTTTAATTGCATGGCCTTCTGCCTTGATGCTCTATAAATTAAAAGAAAACAGGGAAGCACAAGGAATGTGGCTCAGTGGAAAAGCATCTGCTTTGCACCTAGAAGGTCTCAGGTTCAATCCCCAGCATCTCCAGTAAAAGAAAAAGGGTCAGGTAGTGGGTGATGTGACAGTCTGAGACTCTGGAGAATTTCCTTCAGTCTCAATAGGAAATTCTGGCCTTTCATGTATTCAGAACAGTCTAAGAGATACCACTGGATTTTCTTAATATTTGCTATTGAGACTAACCTAGCCCCTCTGAATAATTATTCATATCAGGACCTGTTGCTTTGTTAGTTGTAAAAAAGGCTAACTGCTTGGTTCTGATCTGAGAGTAAACCCCATTTTAGTCAGCATATATGCACAGGATCAGACTGTTATTCCGCAGGGCCTGTAAAACTGAGTTGTTCCACCAGGCCTTTGGAGAGGCTAGACGCGGATTGGCTTCCCCCTCGTTAGGCCCCCGCCATATTTATACCATCTCTGGCAGGGCCTTTTTATTGGTCCCACCTTTGGCACTGCCGGCCCCTCCCTGCCTTAAGATTGAGCGCCACCAACATGGGTTGTTAGATTGCTGCTGTTGGAATTGTTATTCTGCTTCCTTAATTGTATGGATTTTAGATGTGTTTTAAGTATTTATTACTGTATACTGTTATTGTGAACTGCCTAGAGCCCTTCGGGGATGAGACGGTCTATGAAATCTAAAGTAACAAACAAACAAACAAATTATAGTTGCAGGATTCTTGACACATTGTCCTTAGTGAAGGGAGAAATTCCAACGTGAAAAAACGGCATAATGTGTCACAGAAAGTTATTTGAATGAAGAAACGTAACAGGTACATAAATAACATTATTAGGAGAAGACGCAAGTGACTTCTCTTTATTTATTTATAACTCCTTTTTAGTTGAATGACTTTGCTGATATTCTCAGCTTTTGGATCATCAAGCTGGTAAAAAAAAGAAATTTTGGATCATCAAGCTGGTAAAAAATTGGATCATCAAACTGGTAAAAAAAAAGAAATTTTGGGAAACCTCTGTATTTGCTAGTAATATTAAAATAAGATTTGCTCATGGCTCAGTGTAAAACCTCCAGATTACTATACATAATAGCAGCCTCCTCTTATGCATTTATTTCATTCAGTATAAAAGTCGAGGGATGTCCAGCCATGCTGGGATCTGTCCAGAATCTGGAGCGGTTGAGCCTTCCATTCCCTTTGGATAGGTTTGCTCTGGGAATAACCCCAGAAAGGAACAAGAACAGGGTTCTCTCAACACCCAGGTCCCACTCCCAGCCCTGCCAGTCACATATTTTTCTACACTTCAGGTGGAGTCTGACCATCCCTCCTAGGTCTTCCAGGATTCAACTTTTAAAGGGGCTTCTGGGAGTGACATCTCAAGTCTCCTCAGTGCATGAGAGACTGGATAGACTGCAGCCCAAAGAGCTGGTGGTTTGGGCTCCTACACCCCCTCCCCAGGTTATTTTAAAGGGTATCACTCCTGGCCCTTGCAAGCCTACAGAGGCCACTGCCACTTATTTCCTCTTCCGCCACTCCAAAGGAGCCCCCCCCCACTCCCATGACTTATAGGGGACTGGGCCCCAGCTGTGTTGGGCTCTTCTGCTCTATCACCATCTTCACTGCCTCCTGCAGCTGTTGCTGCTCATCTGGGTGCTGGTGGTTGGCCAGCCCTCATTTTCCTGTGCCAGGTGCTCAGCAGGGGCTCTGAAGCTCATGCTGCAGCTTTCTCTGGTGACTGCCTCTTCTCAGTTGCCATAGTCACCTCTGATAGCTTACCTCTGCTCACTGCTGCCCTCCATACCTTGCTAGCCTTCTCTGGTCATGGTGGCAGGGGGGGGCAGTTCCTGTGGCACTGGGCCAGGCTCCTGAGATCTTCCAATGGCTTCCCCAATGCAGTTTGGAAACTTTCCTCTTGGGTAAGTTCAGGGTTGGGAGTGCTAGACGCAGACACAGGTATAGGCAGAATTTCTAATGGTTGCATATGCCTGTTACAATCTTTATATTGTAAATTTTGAGATGTGTTTCTCTCTGTGGCACATCTCACCATGACATGCCACTGAAGATGCCAGCCACAAATGTGAGTGAAACATTAGAAGCAAAAACTACCAGACCATGGCCACACAGCCCAGAAAATCCACAACAGCCTGTTTATTCTGGCAGTGAAAGCTTTTGTCAATAAATGTTAGATAACTTTTTTTAAAAAATTAACCTATCCCTGATTGTTGGCAAGGAAAGCTATGTGTAATATTTTAAATCTTGTTTTTTTAACATCAAAATGGGCTCTAAGACATAAATGAAAATATGCCATTAAATCTTGATTTTACTGTTTAAAATCTAACACACTGATCAAAGTTTGCAGATGTTGTTTCTGTTTTGCATTTTTTAAAATGTGTGAACATAAAACATTTTACAAGTACATCTTTTAAAAATGCAGTATGAGGAGTGGCCACAATAACCTTTCTTGTAGGGAGGTCTGCAATTCAATGGCTTTTTGAAAACACTCAGAGTGGATACAGCAAACTTGATGGAAGCGGATACCATTTAGTAAGATGCTTCACAAACGTCTCTGACTCCCTGTGCGGTCTTGCTTTTCAGAAGAGTCTTTAGATCAAAGTCTTCTTTGGCCCTTATAAATATTGAATGCTGGGCATTGTATTATTTAGACAAGTTATATAAAACCACACGCCTGTTATTAATCTATTTACATTCTCTCTCTGATAAGACACACAACTGAAACAGTGTAAGTAGATTACCTTGCCAATGTGACACTTAAAGCCAATTTAGTTCCTGTTATAAATGCACTTTGTTTAATATTTTAGTATTGTGCTCTTTTGGAGTAAAGATTTGCTGGAAGCTGCCTTGGAGATAGGCCATTTATCCAACAGAGGGCAGTGTTTATTTGCTAAATAGCTGGCAGTACCTGATATTTTCAGAATGTTTTCCTTTTTTTCTGAGGTGAAGAACAGAAAAGGACATTACAAAACAGTCCTCCCATCAATGATTTCTCTGTCATTGCTGTAGCTCTGAGCATAAATGCTTTTTTATGAGGATTTTCAAAGATGTGAATGCAAAGGGGACCAGCACATTAGGATGTAGACACAATGTACTGTCCTGAAATGCACAGTCATTCAGTATTGGTATTCTCCTCAACAGCTCCTTCCTATCCCCCTGTATATGATAGGTTATGATTATTATCCATGAAAGTATCACAGTGTCCTCTAGTCAGTGTACACAGTAAGCAGTTTTTACACTGCACCTGACTTGTAATTCTTTTTCATAATGTACTGCTTCTGATTACATAACGAGTCTCCGCTCTTTAGGACATATAGTCACAGTTGGGTGCAATGTATGTCTAATTGATCAGATGTAAAACTATTAAAATTGTGTGTATATGCCTGAATATCAGGTATCCTATTCAGTAGCAGGGCATCTGCATTGCACAAAAAAGGCCCCAGGTTCCATTCCTTGTGTCACTACCTGAGCTGGATCAGATGATAGATGTGAAAGACCTCTGCCTGAGACCCTGGAAAACTGCTTCCAGTCAAGCAGAATGTACTGACCTGGCTAGACCAATGGTCTGACTGGGTTAGGCATTACGTATATAATTGGGACTTACCTTTAAATTGTTAGGGGCCCCTAAACTGACTGTACAGCAGTAGCAGGAGAGACTTCAGTCTTCCTTCATTTCCATCCTGTGTTGTTTTTGGTAACAAAAAACATCCAGGGAGGGGGATGTTTGTCCAGACCCCCTCGTTGAGAACCACTGGGCTAATCATTGGTGCAACAGAAAGTAAGATGCAGAATCTTCATCTGGATTGCTCAACTGGACTGTAGATGAAAGGCCCCAAGTGGTCTGGGACCAGTGTGCCTGTGAGAATGTCTCTCCTGCTAGGTCCCCCGAAGATCATTGCACTCGGCCAATGAAAATCTACTAATGCTTCCTGGCCCAAAAGATGTTCGGCTAGCCTCACCCAGCTTGGTGGAATGCTCTGCCTAGTGAGATCCAGGCCTTGTGGGACTTAGTAAAGTTCTGCAGGGCCTGTAAGATGGAGTGGTTCTACCAGGCATATGGTCGAGGCAACTATGGTTCTTCCATCTTGGTCTTCCTATTCTCCATTTCCATCTCCATCTGGTATTCAATATCTTCAACCTCTTCCCCTTGGTGATTGGTAAATTATATGGTTAGCATAATCTTATGGTAGATTATATATTTTTAAATGTTGTTAACCGCCCTAAGCCTGTGAGGGAAAGGGTTGCGGTATAAACCTCATAAATAAGTAAATTGATGGGATGCTCCCCTATGAAATACAGAAAATATTATTATGTCAGAGAGAGACTAAGCTACACCCTTTTTCCTACTCTGGTACATAGTTTTCTATGCAAAGGAAATATTTTCAGGTGGAAAAACATTCCATCATGAGCTTTTACCTGCTGTTTGGAGTAAGGCTGTTCAGACACAGGTTTACCATCATGTCTGTACTGAAGAGACTGAAGATCCAATTTTCACTTTGCTATGAAGTTCACTGGACATCCTTAGTGAGGTCAGCCTGACCTACCCCACAGGATTGTTTTGAGAATACACTAGAGCGGAAGAACAACAAATGCAGCTCTGAACAACTGGAGCAGGGGTCTGCAACCTGCGGCTCTCCAGATGTTCATGAACCACAATTCCCGTCAGCCCCTGCCAGCATGGCCAATTGGGGGCTGATGGGAATTTTAGTTCATGAACATCTGGAGAGCTGCAGGTTGCAGACCCCTGATCTAGAGGAACAGTGGGACAGAAATGTGGTAAATATGCTTTCAGAACTAGATCTTTCTGCTGCTATAGAGAAAGGTTCAACTGTGCTTGAAATTATTTGGGCATGTACTAAACAGTTACCATAGAGGTTCACATAGGGATGCTAAGGCATTTTGAAAACAGCCATATTCTAGTGAGAATCGTGGAAGAAAAAATATTTTTTCAGAGTTTGGGCATTCTAGGAGTTTCTGAAGAATTTGCACATTTATTGTCGGCAGCATACATGGAAATTCAGTATTTGCATCCCAAAAGAGTGAAATGCCTAAACCACAATCTGGAAATAAAAATATTTGCAAGATGAGCATACATCAGATACAATCAGCCAGCAGTCATGTGTAATGGACCATGAATGTAGAACATGCATGTTCCAAAACAACAACAACAACAACAGAACAGCGGGTGTCATCTATAACAGTACTGTAAGATTGGACTCTGGAACAATAAACTAGACAGTCAGTGATTGTCCAAAAATACAACCTGTCAAATCCAAACACAAACTGATTTGGAATGAAAGGAGTTGCTCCCTTTCCGTTTCTTCTACACTCAAACTCAAAGCAGGCCATATTCCCTAAGCTGAATTTCAGCACACACTCTGAGTGCCAGCAACCAGACCATCAATGCAAGAAAATTAGACTCCCAGGATATGTTTCTTGTGGATCACAGTGTATTTCTTTTCTTTTTTTAACTGCAGCCTAGTGCTTGTTGAAAGAGTACCTGAAAATCAATATATATCCAATATCAGCAACTCTAACAATGGATTTGGATAATTCCCTGGGAAGGCTCCTTTTAAAAGTTCAGTAGCTCTTGCTTTTATGTAGACCAACCAGTTTACTCTTGACTGTCATAAAGGATGCTTCCTATAATTTAATTCTAGGTCCTGTTCAAATCTGAGGAGTTAAAATGCATGAAAATTATTGAGCTGCCACTGAACTGAATGATATGCTGTTGATTTACTCCAGTTAAGGATCTGTGTGCTAACTTTCTTGCCATATTTATTTTAAAAAGAGAAGAGTCTGGTATTCTGTAGCAGTTAGAGAATATACTATTCCAAAACATCTCTATGGCATTGCCTTCAACCTGTCTTTTGACCTGGGTTCTTAGTCTTAGTGAATCACTTTTATTTAAATGCAAAAAGTATTTCTATAAATGTAGTATGGAAGAATGTTTTGCCAAGATATGAAGATTTTTATTTGTTGTTCCTATGTACGCATTTTCTGGGCCAGTGTAAAGTTGCTACAAAATCCCACCTCAAGCAAAATTTGAAAGAATTGGGGGGATTGTTTCTCAGGTGAGATGTCTGAGAAGCTTCAAAGGAAACCAGAAAGAGTTTCAAAGAGAACAGTCTCATTCCTGAGAGGGGGTCCACACATTACTGGGTTGTCATCCCCTTCTGCCTCAAGCAAAATTCAAAGACAATGTGAAGGTAACTCCTCAGGCAAAATGCTGGAGGAATTTTCAAAGGATGTGAAAAAAAAGTTTTCAGTAAAACTAGAGTGTTTAGATAGAGGCAGGTAAGGATGATTTGCACATTCCTAAACTGGATAGTTCAGGCCAACCCAATTTTGTCAGAACTCAGAAGCTAGGCAGGGTAGACCCTGGTCAATATTTATATGGGAGCCCACCAAGGAACACAAGGGTCATATGCAGAAGCAGGCAGTGGCGAACCACTTCTGAACATCTCTCACCTTGAAAATCCTACAAAGTCACTATAAATCAGCTGTGACGATGGCAAAAATAAATAAATAATTACAATAAATCTGCCCATTCATTGAACCCTTACACATTTTTTGTGTTAAGTAACTTCTAACAAAGGCCATTTGCTGATAGCCAAGCATGGTTCAGCAGATGTCTAGTCTGTCTTATTTACTCTGATAGATAGTCCAAAAATGCATGAAGACTAGGCTGGCAATGAGGGTACTGTTGTTTAAGTGCCATATTGCATTGCATTGTATCACATCCTTAAAGCAGTTCAGTGTCTACAGTCTTGGCACAATGTAAATGCAACATGACACAGCTTGTGAATATATTTTAAATGTTTCATCAATACATATGCTTCCTGAAAAAGGAACTGTTGTAAAGTCCAGCTTGGGAATTGTTACCTTTTGGTGGCATGTTCTGTATGAGCCATGATGGCTGCCAAAGCAAAGTACTTTTAGCCACCAATAATTTAAACAGCAGAAAGTTAATTAAGTCTACTACTGAAATCCGGGGGTGGGGTGGGGGGGCTTTTTAAAAATGGTTAACTTTGGTCACATTTTGCTGAAGGTCCCTTGCCTCCACAGTTCATAATGCTGTGGCTGGGACCAAAAACTTGTGCTGTAAAAGCTTCGTTATCTGGCAATTGAATATCTGGAGAACGCAGTTAATGAGCATTATCTAGAAAGCAAGCATCTACGTCTGGACACTATATATCTACACCTGCCTTCTGAGATTAGGCAGGTGGTAAGCCGGGGGAGGGCATTCTTGGTCAAAGTATCAAAACTTTGGGATGCTCCCAAAGGAAGACTCATACATCCTGCTGTGTTGCAATCTTCCAGCAGTGGGTGAAGACTTTTTTTTTTTGTTTTATCCAGTGTTTCTTCAGAGATCCCTGCTCTATGTTTTATTTGCTGTTTTTCTGTTTTTGTATGTGTGCTTTGTTTCAATAATATGCATGTTTGTTTCTTGGTTTTAATTGTTTTTAAGATGTGATTTTATTACATATATTTTTAAATCTGTTAGCTGCCTTGCTGGTGAGGACAGAAAGACGAAGTACAAATATTGTAAATAAGTAAATAATAGGAAATAATAGGAAAAAAACCTTTTGGTATGTACACCCTGCTCCTGTCTCTCCACCCAGCCAGCTTCATGCTTCCTCGTGCTGCAGAGTTGTTGACAGCTGGTAGTGCCAGCTGATGTCGCTGACTCCTGGGCAGCTGTCCCACTTGCATGCCTCCTATATTGGATGATTCTGTGGCTTGAGTGGAAGTATAAGGATCCTGTCAGGTTTGGGGACTGGCACCACTGTGTTCTCAAGGGCATGGCATTTGATCACCTTAGTTTTCTCTAAGTGTGTATGTGTGTGTTGAGGATGTAGGGAGGAACATAACAAAAGCTTGAATATCCAACACATCTGATTAACCAGCAACATCCATTCCCTGCAAATGCTGAATAACAAAGCTTTTACTGCATGTGGTAAAGAGATACATTTACCCCAAAATTGCACCATTCCCTAACCGTGCCTTACATTGAAACTCTTCACTTCCTGGCACCCATCTGGCTCCTTCTATTAGTATATTTAAATGCATGATAAAAATGCTCTTCTTCACACTGGCATTTCACTGATCTGCTACATCTGTCTTTTCTTTTCACTGCCCTTCCCTTGTGCATCTGGTATCTCACATCATTTGTAAGCCAGAGATCAGAGTCTATGCCTTATGTCGTTTTATGCTCATCTAGTTCTTCTAGTACTTCAGAAATAAACAAATGTCCCAGAAAGATCTGTAAAGCTTCTGTTTCTGCTCAACTGTAAATCTAATTGAAATAACTATTTTTGTCTTAAGTTCAAATATATAATCCACATTTTTTTGAATGAGAATTGAGTTTCTATATGTGCAACGATTAGTACAGCTTTAGTAAACTGCAGTAAACTGCAGGAATGATCCATGCTGAGAGGCATGCTTGGCTCCTGTGCTGACCTGACCGGATTAATATTGTTTTGACAAGGCAATGATCCTCATGAATGGTGAGGGAACAACAGCTATGCTCTATTCAGGGTAGAATATGAACAGCATGGTGTAGTAGTTAAGAGCAGGTGGACTCTAATCTGGAGAACCAGGTTTGATTCCTAACTCTTCCACATGAGTGGCTGATTCTTATCTGATGAACCAGATTTGTTTCTGCACTCCTACATTCCTGCTAGGTGACCTTGGGCTAGTCACAGTTTTCTCAGAACCCAACCTATTTCACAAGATGCCTGTTGTGGGGAGAGGAGAAAAAGGAGCCTGTAGGCCACTTTGTGTCTCCTTACAAGAAAGGCAGGGTGTAAATCCAAACTCCTCCTTTTCTTCTTTCTCTGCTTCCTCTTCCTCCTTCTCTTCCACCCCCTAATTAAGTCACTACTAGATCTGGGGCAAGGAAAGCATTTTAAACCTTTTTCGTGACTAGCTGCAAGGAAAAGATGGGGTTCTTGGGAATCAAACAAAAGGCCTAGTGTTGACTAGATATTGATAAATAACAAGCAGTTAGAAAAGAGTGTTTTAATATGTATATGAAGATCTATTGGTTTGTAGAATATTTGTAGAATATATATGAAGATCTATTGATTTGTAAATGTACATGTTTGGATAGAATGGCATAGAAACCAACAGTCACGTCAGAAGTTTCACAGCTCTACAGAAGAGGTAGCTTCTCTAGCCTTATTCCTGTTGACCTCCCCCTCATTTAGGGGAAGGGAATAGGGGGAAATACAGTGCAGCATTAGTCCCAATTGTAACATCAACAGGTAGCTCAGTTGTCTCTGATTAGATGAGATTGCTTTGTGAGAAGCTGATAGACCCCCATGTTGAAAAATTACAGTAAGCGCTTCTGCAGAAGCAACATTTTCTTTCAGCTCTTGTTTTGCTACATGCTGAACAAATTAATGGGATTTGAAGCAATAGCATTACACATTACTGTTTGTAAAATGGGAGGTGTTGGAACAGCCCATTCTATGTACATTTACAAAATGCATAATCTTGAGGAACTTCCTGGTTCAGTGGTGCATTAGGGTTAAAATTGTTCTATATTTTCAGGCAATGAGACAGAAAGTTATTTAGAAAAAGAATGGCTGAATGTAAAGGAAGATAGTTGTGCAGATGAAGGAATCTGAGCAAAGGCAGCCATTTGCCCCTGCATAGCAAAGTGAAGAGACCAAATTTCCAACTTCTAGACAACAGTTAAAAGTCCTCCTTTGTATCATATCATCCTTTATAGGGATGGAGCATAAGATAAGGCTTTTAACAATTAAAACATTGCAAAACATGCTTGGAAACCCCAAGAAACTTGGGGGGGGGGGATGAGGTATAGGGAAAAAAACTTTGGCATATCAACTATAATCTCTCCCTACCCACCCCCCTCCCTTTTTTCCTGCCATTTGTTTAAGCAGTGATGGGCTAGGAGGCAATGGCAGGATGTTGTTCAACATAGCAGCGAAATTGGCAACCCTAAACAGAACAATGGAACTGGTGAAAATTGCCCTCCTTCTGTGCCTGGAAATCTTCCAACTACATTTCTCTCAGTTCTGGATTATTCGTAGAAATGATGCTTCATTGATTCTTTGCTTTGCTTTCTCTGTACCTCTGTTTAATTAATGCTTCACAGATTCACACAAAACAACACACAGAAATGACAAACAACAACACACAGAAATGACAAAAATAAAGAAAGTAGGGGGAAAGGAGTGAAGTCAGGGACATGAAAAATGGCACTGAAGGGGAAGTTAGGCAATGGTACATAGGTGTGAAACACAGCAGTGGGAAGGATAAAACTTTACAAAAATGACCACACAGTAAGGGAAGATGGCTCCGAAATTTTTCAGCAAAAAGAATAGTTGTAAAAGGGTTTTCAAAAGTGACAGAGAAACGGCTGCTTGAAAATGTTTTTGGGAACCAAAAGGGGAAAAAAACAATATGGAACTCCATGGAGAAAACATTTTATTTACAGCCTGGAAATGTTTCTTGTGTTGAAAGTGCCCTTATAACCCCCCATTCCCAAGTATTTAACATTTGAGCTATCACAATAAAACCTCATGAGATCTCCGCCACCAACTTGGGTTGCTGTTGCTGCCTAAAACAATATCAAAACATTTGAAAAAGGGCTCAGGAGTAGAAAAACAGCAATGGAGAGAAGAGAGGGAATGGAGGTGCATGTGGCAGCAGCAAGGAAAAGTGCTGGAGGGAAGATTTGGGTGAAGGAGAGCAGAGGGGAAGTGGAAGAAGCAGCAATGGGGAGAAAAAGAGGGTGAGTAGACAGAGCCAGCAGGAATGCTGGATCTGGAAGAGATGGAATTTCACTTCCTATTTGAGGCCTCATATGACTCATCACAGACCTAATAAAGAACCTGTTATGTAAAGCCTCATATCGCTGTAAATGTAATGCAGCAAATGAGCTGAAGTGAAAAACAAAGCAAAACAGTATTTTGGAATAACCAGAGGTGTGGAAACTTGGATTTGGCTGATTATTTCATATCAGTAGGGAAATTCAGAGCTTTGTGTGGTGGTTCTGTTAGGCAGATTTCATTCTTCTTAGACTTTTACCACTGATTTTCCTTTTTCAGTTCCCTTGGCCCCTTCCGCACACGCAAAATAATGCGTTTTCAAACCACTTTCACAACTGTTTGCAAGTGGATTTTGCTATTCCGCACAGCTTCAAAGAGCACTGAAAGCAGTTTGAAAGTGCATTATTCTGCATGTGCGGAATGAGCCATTGTTTTAAACCCTTTTACACCATTTTCACACCATTTTCACACTGCTGTTTTTGGCCCATGCGGAATCAGCCCTTGAATCACTTCTTTAAACCTCTTATGTGGTTCCCTGTTTCTTTTGACCCACTGTCTTCTCAGGTCCTTGCCTCTTCAAACTTTAACCTGTGCTGTTGCTCCCTAGGTACAGCTTCTTGTCCAACCCCTTCTAGAATGCGACCAGCTGAACCAGTAGCAGCCAATGGCTATTTTTTCTGCCCCACAACTTAGGTAGGGCAGCTCAATCACTGCCAGAGGTTACATTACCAAAACATCTTTTTAAATGTTTTGAAATATGGATAGTCCACAACACCACACTTTGTAAACTCAAGATGGTGGTATTGTGAGTTATGTCTGTAGAATATAGCTTCTTCCCTGTTTTGCACAGTTACTGAAGAAGCCTAGCTTATTACCTTAAGTATTGTGGAATGCCATCATGATCCCCAATGTATAAATCCAGGCAGTAGCCTGGGGCACTGTAAAACTCAATTCATGAACAGAAACTTGAGGCTTTGATGCCACAGGCACAAAAGAGATCATTCCCTGGACATTTGGTTTGCCTCATACAGAAAGTATTACAAGAATAATGGGAGGTTACTAATGTGAGTATTCCTTAATGTAGAAAATTCAAGCCACATCATTGCTAATTATTGCAGTTCTGTATCTAGGGTCTATCAGTTCAAAGAAAGTGAAAGTTTCTTCATTTGAGCAGATGAATCAAAATTATTTCAAAGCAAAATGAAGGAGGCTTGGTCAGAGTAGGAATCATAGTCACATTCTTTCACCAACCCTGTGAGTAGTAGGTAATGGGACAAGTTCCCAAATCAACAAACATGACTTCCAGGCAGGCCCCAGAATCTTCATTATACCAAACCGCAAGTCTCTGGTCTTGGGCTTTTAAACCAGTGAAAAATGGGCTATTGAAGATTACAAGGATATAGCAGAAAAAAATGGACTGTTGCAGAATACAAGGATATAGCCAATGAAGTAGGGACTTCAGGAACATGTGATAGTGTGAGTAGAGAGGTGAAGAGAGGACTCAGGCAGTGATCCTTTGCATAATAACTGAGGCTTTGTGAGCACGTCCTAATTTTCAACTGTGAAATGTCAGTAAGTATGGGATAGGAGTAAATAGCTGCCCTGTCAAAATCAGGAACTAATGCCTGTATCCATCTGGGAGTTAGCTGATACATGATTGACATCCCGACATTTGTTGACTTCTAAAATTGTTTTTATCAGCTTAGGAACAAACAATTAGTTGTGATCTCTTCACTATTTTTTTTGCTGATAAAATAACATGAATACACTTTGATCTGGATGCCACCTGTAACATAGGCAAGGCAGAAGACATACCTAATACATTGCCTGGTCTGCCTATGAACCATTTTGACTCAGTTACTGAGATGGCTTGAGAAGATAGTGGGATCTATTCCATTCCAAAATCTTTATTAGGCATAAAACCGGTGTGTGTCAAGAATTCCAAATACAATAAGAAGGTCATTATTGCACAACTTGCAGTACACAGAGTAAAAATATAGCAAGATAGTGGGATCTATGAAGGCTACCACTTGTACAGACGTGTACATCCTGGCTGTTAAAATCATGTAAGAACCACATTAATAAGCTCTTGGTGTCCATCATAAATTGTTCACTAACTCTCCCAGCCTTCTCCCAGCCACACAAAGAAGTTGTTGTCTATCCACTTCTAAGCAAAACAAAACCATCTGAACAAAACAAAAATGTTGTGGCCAATTATCACCCTGTCTCCAGTGTGCTATTCCTAGGGAAAATGATTGAGATATCAGTTGCACACCAACTCCAGGTTTCTCTTTAGTTTGTTTTCAGGTTGGGCTGTGGGACAGAGGCAGCCTGAAGTTACCTGAATAAGTCTGGTCTGTTCCCTTTTTGGTTGGGGAATTAACTGGGAACAGACCTGTTGCCAAACTGACCTACAGTAGACCAAGGGGATCCTTTCGGACTATAAGCTTGCATGCCAACACTTATGGCTTTAGTTGATGACCTCTATTTGAATGTAGATAGAGGCCATGAGTCTTTGTTGTTCCTTCTGGATCTGTCTGCAACTTTTGATGCAGTAGATCATGCCATCCTGTTGAGGCAGTTGAAAGCAGAAATAGGTCTCAGGGATGGACTGGTTTAAATTGTTCTTTACAGACCAGACCCAAAGGGTTGCCAGTAGAGATTAGCTGTCTTCAAAGCTGGAGCTGTCTTGTGGAATCTTATCCCACATATTATTCAACCTAAATGCAAAGCTTTTAGAAGAAATCATTCAGAGATTTAAAATGGGATGCCATCAATATGCTGATGACATCCAGCTCAACATCTCGGTATTCAAATACCCTGGTGATGTGGTTGAGCCAATGCCTGATTGCTGTGGTTAATAGGCTGAAAATGAACAAAACTGATCCTAGACTAGACAGGACAGAAGTGATGTTGGTTGAAAAGATGGAGATCTTGAAAGTCATTGTGCTTCCCACTGTTGATAGGGTTCAGTTGACACTTGTGACTTGGTTAGGAGCCTAATTGGAGAAACAAGTTAATGTAGCTGCAAAAAAACATTTTCTTCCTGCTCAGTCTAGTCTGGAAGATGGTGCCTTATCTTGATATATCTTATCTGGTCTCCTGGATTCACGGCACAGTAACCTCAAGATTGGACAATTGTTATGTAGTCTACATAAGTTCCTCCTTGAAGTCAGCTTGGAGACTTCAGCTGTTGCAGAACACCACAGCTTGGTTATTATTAGGAGCTAGGTGCAACATGCATATTACTCCCAATCTACAGTCACTCAATTGTTTGCCCATCAGTTACCAGGATAAAATTAAGCCAGTCATGGCCTTTCCCCCTCATATATGTGAGACTGTCTCTCCCCATATGCTCTGCTATGATAGTTTCGTCCATCTGAGGGGGGCTTCCTTCAGGTGCCACTCCACAAATGGGAAGGTCAACAACTGCCTGTGCATGTACATTCTCTATTGTGCCCCCTACCTTATGGAATGGTCTCCCGGAGAGGTTAAGAGAGCTTCTTCTGGCTTTCTGCAAAAGTAAGTAAAACTGAACTATTCAGGAGGGCTTTTTTTATACAGGCAGTTAGGGCCACACTGTAATAGTTCAGAAAGATGCTTTGTTAGTTGTATATGGACTATACTGTTATGTTCTGTCTGTTGTTAAAAATATTTTCCTATTATGTAATTTCTGCATTGCGTTGTGTCACATTAATGCGTAAATTTGATTTCAGCTTTGTGTCAGCTTTGTTTTCAAATTTCTGCTTGTTTCAGATTTCTGTAATCCAAACTTTATTGCTTTGATTATTTAATATCCCATCCTCTTGATTGTGTCTGGCTTGCATGGTGTAATCCACCTTGAGACCAGTAAGGAAAGTGAACTATAGATAACATAAACAAATAAATAAAATTGAGTGACCCCTTGTTACGTTGGATTTGGCTTTGAAGCTTCAGAAAGCAGCTGATCAAGCCCCTTGCAAGATGCTGACATTTTCTGCTAAAAATCTGAGGACTCCCTTTACTTTCAGGACTTTTAGAGAACACTTTTGAACAAACAAGAACATTTCAGAAGAAAGATATATGAACCTCCATATCGAAGTAGTGAAGTGATACTGTCATATTTATTAGATAGATATGCATATTTTTATTTTACTGCACTTAGGAAAGTTAGGTCTCTAGATGGCGCTGTAGCATTTCAGTAATATTAATGAGGAATAAATATTTGTTAGTATTGCTTATTGATTGCCATCTTTCTTTGTTTTTCTTTGTAACTCTTTGGAACTATATGTTTGCTCATCTCTCAGGTCCATACACAGTGGTTGATTGCCTTCTATTGCCCTTTTCCTTTTTTGCACATCTTCAGCTCACATGCTAGAGAGCATTAATATGACCACTTAGCTTATAACACACAAAGAATCCTTCATGAAACTGCTTAGGTTTGGTTTGTGGGTGCCAAAAATTAAAAATGGATTAATAAGGGCTTTTGGATCATTAACAGTTGCACAGAACAAGGAATGTAGGCAACTGTGCTTGTGAGAAAAGTGGACTGTGCATAGATTGTCATTTCTACACACTTTTGTGCAGGGGCAGAAGACTCAGTCTTTCTTTGTGTTGGAATTCAAGAATCTTGGGCCCTTAAGAGCCAGTAGATTCTAGACTACACAAGGCTTTAGTGTGTGTAGCAGAGCACCATCTACTCTGTGTATGCCAGGAGCAAAAATAACTCAGAGTCTTTTGTCTATTCAAACTAATAAACTACATTTCTGGTTAGAATAGAGTAAGTATAGTTTCCTAATCTAGCCTAACTAACTAGGATGAAGGGAGATTCAGGACCTGCTTACTGCTCTCATGGTTGCAAAATGGAGAAGTGTGCATGACAGTAGAAGTGTGAGAAGAAGCAGGAAGGAAAGAAGTTTCTCTGAGAGTAGCAATCTACCACCCCCCCACCACCCCCACCACCACCGCTGCTACTACTACTACTACTACTACACCCAGAGAGTCAGGAAAATTTTGAAATCCCAATTAAATGGCAAGAATACCATCAAGACCATCAACACCTGGGCTATACCCATCATCAGGGACACTGCCAGAATCATAAACTGGATACAGGCTGATTTGGATGCATTGAATAGAAAAACTTGGAAGCTTATGAGAATGCACTACATCTTACATGCATGTAGTGATACTGATAGCCAGGGGTGGCCAACCTATGGGGCTCCAGATATTCATGGACTACAATTCCAATCAGCCCTTGCCAGCATGACCAATTGGGAATTGTAGTCCAAGAACATCTGGAGCACCATAGGTTGGCCAACCTGTCAGATACACTATACCTCCCCCAGAGATCTGGTGGCAGTGGGTTACTGCAAGTAAAGCAAACAGTGGAAGAGGAGAAACACTGGCAGATTATGTGAATGAAAATAAAAAACAGGCATTGACTGAAATGAAGAATAGGAATTTACTGAAAGCCCAAAGAACCAAACAGGAGTACAGAAAAAAAATGGGATTAAAATGAGGACTGAAAGCTGGCACAAGAAAGCATTGCACGGCCAATCTCTGGAGAAGATCAAGAATAAGGTGGACATTGAAAAGACCTGGCTGTGATTAGCAACTGGAATTCTGAAAATGTAAACTGAATCACCGTGTGAAATAGGTGGGGTGAGAGAGCTCCAAAGATCTGTGACTAGCCAAGGTCACCCAGCTGGCATGGGTTGGTGCACAAGCTAGTTTAGTTCACTAGATAAGCCTCCACAGCTAAAGTGGTAGAGTGGAGAATCAAACCTGGTTCTCCAGATTAGAGTTTACGTGCTCTTAATCACTACACCACACTGGCCTTACCACATCCTAGGCCTCTGGGTGAGGCTCAAATTGTAATGAAAGGCTAACAGCCAGCTAAAGAACTGGCAGCTGTGATATTAAACAAAATTAGTAGTAGTAGTAGTAGTAGTAGTAGTGGTAGTGTCAGAGCAGAAGAGAAAGGATGTCCAGTGCCTTGACTCCTCTATTTCTCTGACTCTCTCTTCAAGTCCCCCTCCAAGGTAATAGGTTAAGAGATAGCCCCAAGTTCTAAACGTCCAGCACATTGCATCCAGTGACAATAGCTGAATATTTAGAATGTGGTTTTCTTTCTGGAAAATATGGAAAAGTTTGGAAAATTCAAATAGTTCTACTGATATAGGAAGACAGGATTCTCATTCAAGCATTTCCATATCAGCAAGCTGAATACTCGTGCCATTTCACAAATCATATAGCAACATACTCTGAGTACACCAGAAGCTGTAATCAGTCCTTGCTCCTTGAAAACTATATCAATAGTTTGTCACATCCACACCATATGTATTTTAGGTGCATTAAGTACCCATTTTAAACATAGGTTGATTCAGTACCTTCTGCTGTTGCTTGCAATATAAGGGTTGTTTTGCTGCAAAAACCAACTTGAGCTCTCTCCAATATACCTGCAGTATAATCCGAAACACAGTCATACCCTTCTAAATCCATTGAAATCAACTGGCTTAGAAGGGTGTGACTCAACTTAAAACTGCACCGCTATCCTTTGGCAATGTGGCACACTGTGATTGGTAGGTTGATCCATGGATGACAAATAAGCAAAAGGTTTGGGAAAGAATAGATGAAGATTTCATGAAAGATTGATATTAACCATGCCTTACGAAGGATCATGAGCTCCTTCTGTTGGATCCTCCCATCTTTTCTGATGTTTTCCCCCTCCTTAGAGCAGGTTTAGCATTGCTAGCTTTAGGTAATATGAACCTGGGGCACTCCTAAGCAACTTTTCAGCACACAGCTTTAATCCTAGCCTTGATACCATAGTAGCCTGTATCTAATAGCTAACCCTCAGTTATTGTTCCATCTCACATCAGATATAAGACTTGATGGCCTTTTAGTTACTTTACACTTCTTGGATGCTGCTATGGCACCTTCCCATTTTGCTCCCAGACATATTAGATAGCTTAATATACTAATGTTTGGGAAGATTGGAATAGAAGGCACTAGAGAGGAAAGGAATCATGTAGTAAGAAATGCTGACATTTGTTGGCTAAAGAGAAATGAAGTTTCTGTGACAGCCCATTTATTAGTCTTCCGTTAGGAAGTGTAATAATCACCTGCAAGGGGATGTCAGGATTCAGTTCACGAGCGCTGCCTGCAGCTAAAAAGATGGCAAAGTAAAAAGATCCATCAAATAACTTTTACTCACGTCTGCAATCATGTCTTACGCACCGATTCTCCTGCAGATTCTCTTCTTCAGGTTTAAGCATGCTGTAACCCACTCCCCAAATCTATAAAGCCAACAATCTCTTTCTCATTTGTATATTTTCCTTTCCCATATTCCTTTACTTGGGGAGAAATTCTACTTGGAACAAAGATTCATTTTATTCAGTGGGACTGAATATTGGAAAATATTGCAGGCTTAGAGAGCCCCAAACTGATGAAATGGAGATAGCCATTGCCTTTCTTTTTAAAAACTAGTCACTCTTTTAACATATGCTCAGTTGAAAGTACATGTGCTGGGAAACTGCAAGGGAAAGGAAGAGGAAGATGAAAAAAAATCACTGAGTTAAAGTATTATTTTTAAAAATTTTGGCAAACATTTTCTGCAATGTCAAAAATACCTCCTTTGAAACTAAAAGCGCCTTTCTCAATAAAGAACTCACTTTCCTTGTCATGACTTGTCTCACTGGCTTCATCATAGAGCTAAAACTGATTGGCTACACCTGACATGTCATCATCATTATGGTATAATGATTGGGTGGGATTTCTCAGGTGACTAATCAAGGAGAGAAACAGAAGCCAGAGGTGGAAAAGGTACAAAGAAGTAACGGTGGTGCTGAATAGGACAGAAAAAGGTAAGTAATTAATAGTGCAGTCCTAAGGAGAATTATAACCTTCTCAGTTCATTGAAGTTGCACTGTAAATTTCTACCCCAATGAAACTGTTATTCATCTACCTAAAGATAGAAACTAGAGAATATTCAGTGCAGCTACAGAAAAAAAGTAAAAAGTATTTCTGTTCCTGTTTTTTTTTACCTGTAGCATGAGGAAGTGCAATTCGAGGTTAATTCAACAATTATTGAGGGTATTAAATTCCCCCTTGGTGGTGGCTATAAGAAATAACTTCTTAGTTGGCCCATGTGAGAATACTGCGGCTGATTTTCTCCAGTTGCTAGAAACATTATTACCTTTATATACTATATCTAAAATTTCTCTTTAATTTCTTTTTGTACTTTTCTATTTATTTATTTATTTATTTATTTATTTATTTATTTATTTATTAGTTCCACTTTTATACCGCCCTCCCCCAAAGGGCTCAGGGCGGTTTACATCACAATAAAAAGCGGATAACAAAATAAAATACTAAAATTCATATCAGTTAAAAGCAGCGCTCCTAATTCATAGTCAGTTAAAACAGATGGCGTTTAGCCATTAACTATTACACCTCTGTGAACCCTTTTGCAAATTTATCACTTACAAATGTGTTTGTTTTTTACTGTTGCACAGAACAGGTTGCACTAGCAGGAGGGCAGGAAAGAGTTTGGCTGCATCTGAGCATCTGCAGAATGAAACACTGAAATTGTGCAGAGCTTCCCTTCCTCTTTGCATTTCTCATTTGAGCAAAAAAGGAAGTTATTTGAAACATAAGAAGAGCAAAAGAAATGGATTGTTAGCTTTCATGAAGAAATCAAGAAAGAGAAATTAAGAGAATTCCTTTTAACAATGCTGAGTTACATGAATATAATGGGATAAATTATTACATCCTCTTTGGGAAGTGCATATGTATTTGTAAGACCTAATCCAAAAACCTTGTGTGTGTGTCTATTTTTCCTCATGTCCTTATTGAAAAGTCACTGTCAGTAGTAACTTTCCAATGAATGCAAATGTTCTAAAGCCAATGTTTGATCAGTCTTCACTTTCCCATATAGTCTGTGTAGGACAGCTCATGTGACACCATATCCCCACATTTCGGCATGTCATTTTAGAACTAGAGACCTATCTATCCTCCTGTTAGCTTCCCCATCTTCTGAGTACCATGCTTGAAAAAACAGACAAGACAATTTAGAACCTTCTTCTCCCACATTTCTTAGGCTCATTCTTATTCCTATCTAAAATTCATGTTACTGTGTGGTATAAAAAGAAACCACTGCTTTCAAAATACGGTGGTTTGGGATGTGTTGAAAAGACAGCATTTGATCCTTGCTGGGTAAATCCTCACTGGGAAAATAAACCTTGTTCCCCCTGGTTCCATAAGATACAGCATCTTTTCATCCCGATCTTTGCCTCCCTACCGCAGCGTGCGCCTGTTGAGGGGGTCAAAGTTAATCCCAGGATCAAAAACTGTAACTACTTCCATGAGCTCGCAATCTGTTGTGCAGCTCTTTCCAATTGGTTGTTGTGTTGGGGCAGAAATGTGACCTGCAGCCCCTCCCCTCTGCTTGAGGAAGCTTTTAAAAAAATTTCAGGCTGTTCAGCTTCGTTGGTACACACACTCTGCACTTGCTCTCCTTCTCTTTGCTGGTTCATGCCTTCGAAGCCATGACCAGCACACACACAAAAAAACCCTTCACATGCTCTGTGCTCAGCCCACTGTGCTCTGATTGGTGCGTGCCTCCTAGGGTGGGAAAAATAAGCCATATTGTTTTTCTGCTGCCTCCCCACCGATGCAGCCTTGCCCCATGTTTTTCAAAAAGGTATACCTTCTTGCCGGTTTTTGAAAAACGTAGGATGGGGGGAGAGCGCGTGCCAGGGCTGGGATGGAGCTGAGTTGGGCACTGAAGCCATGGAGGCTCCTTGCCCAAACCAGGACTTTTACCGTGAGTATCACCGATTTTTTGACTGTGGGGAATTGCCTGCTGGGAATCTTTTTGGACCCTTCCAGATACCTGCAATGATGATCGTGTTTTGGCAGCTCCTTTCCTGCCATTATAACACTTCCTTCCATTCCTTAGAGTTGATTTTTTTCTGTGAAAAAAAAAAAAAGGTAAATCCCTGGCCAAACTGTAGCTAGTTAAGAAACACCACACTTCTGTGCAAAGTTAGAGATTTAGATGGCTTAACTGTGAGCAGAATTTACTCTGAGAAAGACTACTGGCTCATGGGAAACTCATGAGTCTGCCTCTGTGGAAAGTATCATGCGTCTAAGAAAAGCCTTGTAATTTGGTACCATGTTCAAACGGTGAAAAAATATCCGATGGACTCTGGGCAAAAGAATAACCATCCTGTTTTGCATTTAATTTTACGAATAGTGAAAAATGTTTCCTGTTTCCAGGAAATTTGTAACTTTAAAAAAATGTTTCCATTTTGTTAATATTCAGTGCCATTTTGTTTTCCGGGCTGTCACTTTTTAGCTCCAGTTTCTGACTACTTTTTTTCCTCACTGTTTGCAGTAGATTTTGGTGAGCCACATAATTTTGTTAATATTGTTGCATGAGCCTTATAAATAAAATCACATAGGTCACCAAAATCAATTGGCATTGTGATGTCATCAATAAAATCAGGTGAGTGAATTATACAACAGAGAGCAAAGTGAGGTTTATGACAATGAAGAGGAAGAGAAGCAATGACAGAGAATCAAGAGGGTGTTGAATAGTACATGAACACAAAGGAAGTTGCCTTATACTGAATCAGACCATCAGTCCATCTAGGTCAGTATTGTCTAGTCAAACTGGCAGTGGATTTCCAGGATCTCAGGCTTTCACATTACCTACTTCCTGGTCCTTTTAAGTGGAGAAGCCAGAACCTTTTGCATTCAAGGCAGATGCTTTCCAACTGAGCCATGATTGATTGACTGGTCTAGGTTATCCTTCCCCAAACAGCACTCAGGGCAGCTTACAAAAAGAATATACAACACACAACATTATAAAATCCATAAAATTCCATAATGTACTTTCTGAATAAAATCAATCCAGTTAATATCATCCCCACACCAGAGGCATAGCTAGGAAAAATGGAGCCCGGGGCAATAACTGAGGGCCCCCCCCCCATGTAGACGATCGCCCTCTCCCACCATGACCAAACAATGATTTTTTGCACCAGGTTATTTCAAAGTCGCCATCACATTATAGAACATGCCCCAGCTCACAAATCTAAACACAGCAATGGTCACACAGCCGAAATTTTTTTTTTGATGTTTTCAAAATGCTTTCAAAATGTTTTATTACTGCTGTGAAAAAATATATAAAAATAGAAGAAAAGGACATTTCTAGAGCTTGGCAAGATTATTTTTTGTAACTGGATCAAAATTTGTCAATGGCTGCTTCCACATGGGGATTTTTCTTTTATACATAGCAGAACACTCCTTCAGTAAAGAAGATCATCCCAATGACATCACGGCCAATTCAGGGAAGACTTGTCTGCCTCCCCCGCCCTTTACTCTGGAAAAAAGTAATTTTCTCCAAAGAAAATGCGTGAAGCAACTGGTGTAGCAACTCTTCTCATTAAAAGGCTTTTATTTTGTTCTGTTTTACCAAGCCATACTATAACAATATAATATAGTTAGCAAAAAGAAAGGGGGGGACGGAAAGCCATTTAAAGGGTTTTGTGGTGCTGGAGTTGCAACGTGCAGGTGCAATGGGGAGCAGCAGGGTGTGACTGAAGACTAAGTGGCACAGGAACAGGGTGTGGGGGTCCTGATTGTCCTCATTCCTGCCCACTGGCTGCTGATGCCATAGTGGGAGTGCATCTTTGGCACCATTGTCTGGATGCAGCTAGCAATAAAGGGAGCACTGGTAGCTGCACTTCCTTATAAGAATCAGAGTGTTGCATTTGCCCATGCCCCCATATATGTAGCAGCAGTGGTGCTTAACAGTTGCCCTCATATTGGAGTGACTTGTGGGTAATCTTTCTCAGGTATGTCAAGGAAGACCCATCATGGTGGCCATGGCGGCTATTATAGGGTTACGTCTTAAGGCATAGCAGGAGAAATAAAATGTCTCATTGGAGTATTATCTTACACAGTTACAATCTTATCTACCCTGCAAACATTTGGTATTTTCAGTACAGTGTGTTCTTCTAGAACTGATTGAATTCTCTAATGATCTTGCAGGTTTAATAAAGCTATCACAGACCAAGAATTTCCCATCTGCTTTGTAACTGATAAGAAAGCATCTCAGGCCACCATAAAGTCCATTTAATGAGGTAGAAAGTTCAGAAAACTCTAATATCGTCTCAGCATCAGAGGTTTGAATTAGTTTAACATCAGGACTTGCAGGCTTAATGGACAGAGCTCAATGCGAAAGAAAGTGATAAATATAAATTAAGTTTTTATAAGTAAGGTTAACCGGGATCCTATAGCTACTTTACCTAGAACAAGAAATCTCCATGACAAAATTGCAGGGTTCCAACTGATCCCATTTTAGCAGTGCTGTGCATAGTAACTAAAGAAATGGTTATTCATCTTTCTTGGAAAGCAGAATCCAACCAAGTTGAAGGTGTCTGAAGCTAAGTCAAGCAGGGAACAATGAACAAACAAAAAATAAGACACAGCTTATTAAGGCTGTATAAGAAATCTAACATTGCTTATCATAACTCTAAAAATGGAAATAGCTATTTGAATTTACAAATACAAAACCTTTAACGGCATATAAAGAGTGGTAAAATACAAATTATATTTGAATTTTATATTTGTCATTAGGTATTAATGACCCATTTTCCAGCACCAATCTAAACAGCTTAAACATTATCTTGACTGTATATAATTGTTCTAAATAAATAAATAATGGTGCTAGGTATCCATTATTGTAGTACATTTTAATAAGGTCTTTGGAGTCCTACTAATTTTTACTGAGGCACAGAGAGGGAGGATTTTAACATAATAATTATGTTGTGTCTAGGTTAATATCTGGGAATCTCGGGTTCAATTCCACACTTCACCATGAAGGCTAATGGCTAGCCTTGGGCCAGTCACTCTGTCTTAGCTCTCTGAACCAAACAGGGTTGTTGAAAGGACTGTATCTCTTTGGGGGAAAAGTGGGTGAATAATATATTGGGGCCACAATATTATTTTTCCCATAATACAAATTTCCCTTGCTTATAATACTCATTTTTATAACAAGGCAAACAGTCAAATGATCCCTCAGTGTATTTCAAGTGGTTTGGGTTGTTTTTGTCTCTGCTTAATTTGCAGTCCTCAGACGAGGCATCTGAGGCCAGTAGTCATGATTGGCCCATGTTCAAAAGTGGGCCATATACCTGCTCTGATAGCAGAAATTGAGTTCTGTTTTATGTAAATATGGCTGTAAACGTTGCCTTAGCAGTAGTTGCTGGCTCCTCCTTTCATGCTGGAAAATGTGTGCATGCAAGCCAATCACAGGGCAAGATGTTTTAATGCAAGGAAAGAGACAATCACATGATTATCTTCTAGGCAATACGTGGTCTTCTTCTGCATATGCCTTTTGATTCTTAAACTGCAGGGCAAAGTTGTATGTGTGTGAAAAATGTAAGCTAATTCAGAACTCTGTTGTGTTCTTATGATTTCCCTTTCTCTCTGGCTGATTCCGCATGGGCCAAAAACAGCAGTGTGAAAACGGTGTGAAAATGGTGTAAAAGGGTTTAAAACAGTGTAAAAGGGTTTATACTGTTTTCACACTGTTTTCACACCGCTGTTTTTAGCCCATGCGGAATCAGCCTCTGAGACTCAAGACAGATTGCAAAATTAGAAAAACAACACCATCAAGAAAAGAAGTAGAAGACATACCATAAGCAGTGAAACAACTGGATTTCAAAAACTAAACTATGTGGTAGAAACAAGACAATGCATACAATAAACAGTACAGTAAATTACAGCCTAGTCCCCCTTATGGAAGGGCCCACTTAACCTTTTACTACAACCATATTTCCTTTTATAAAAATTCTCTCCTTTATTTCTCTGTTTGATGGCTCCAGTTGTAACTGACAGCACAATTATAAACTGAGTCATGGGGAGTTCGCCTATGCATTGTACATCACTGATGCAGTGAAAATTCCCCATGATTTATCACGGGAAAAGAATGACAAACTTAAGAATTGGTGAGGCATTTGCCCTCTTTTTATTTTCATGCCTGGAAAAGCTTTTATTTTCATACCAGGGGAGACATTCACAACTAAGGATTCCAGAATATCAAAAAACCATTTCCAATGTGTACCCGAAAGATAGTGAGGGCCCATCTCTCAATGGAAGAGCACATGCTTTGCATTCATAATAGCAAGTTCAGTGTTCCCATATTCTCCAGTTAAGGGATCTCTAGTGGAAAAAGTTGGATAAGTCCTATTGGATGATTGGTCTGACTCAGGGGTAAGGTAGCTTCATATGTACAATCTGGTACTAAATGGAGGACTCTGGTCTAGGGAAGGGTAGATTTTTGTGTGTGTCTCCCATACCGTGTCTCAGTTGCTTTGTGGTATTTGAGGAAGGTGTCTAAGCCCCATCTGTAAGCCATGCTTGATCTCCACTTTGCATAAACATAGTTTCTGACATGGAAAGAGATAATCTGAACACTATCCCCTATCTGTTTTGGAGGCTATGAGGAGCATCTTTGGATTTGTAGCCCCCCCCCCCCCCCCCGCCCCCAGAGATAGTGTGCTAAAACTTCAGGCACCCCTATGCTTGTAGGTGCCTGAAGGAAAAAGGAGTCAATAAAAATCCATTCCTCTCACTTGTAGAATCCTCAGGGTAGGAGTCATGGATCTGGTCTAGAAAACATGTTTATGAAAGGGATTCTTTTACCTTTGTTTTAAATCACTTTTCTTTGTTTCCCCAGCTTATCTGAGTTAACACTAAAACATGATTCTTCTGCCTTGCCTTACCTGCCCTACCTGCTGAGAGCAAAAATTGCTAAAAGGCTCAGGAAAAAAAATAGCGTGCTGTACTATTAAAGTAACTTATGAAGCCCAAATGGTACTAATGGTGGAGAAATGTCTGAGGCGGCATCTACACGACTGGCTTCAATTGATTCACTATGAATTCCCATGTCCCAGGAGCTTGTAGAAAGTTTGGAATCTCAAATAGTATATACACAGCAACCCTAAAACGCTACAGTTCCCAGAATTACTTGAGAGAGTACAAGCCACGTAAACTGTTCTCAAATCAACCTGACTTTGTAGTATAGACATGTAACCATTGGCATTTGAATATTTTAGTAGGTTTGCTTGACTTTGTAGTATAGACATGTAACCATTGGCATTTGAATATTTTAGTAGGTTTGCTGTTCTTTCTAAACAGAGACCATGGCTCATTCCGCACATGCAGAATAATGCACTTTCAAACTGCTTTCAGTGCTCTTTGAAGCTGTGCGGAATGGCAAAATCCACTTGCAAACAGTTGTGAAAGTGGTTTGAAAACTCATTATTTTGCATGTGCGGAAGGGGCCCATGTGTAACTCTGCTTAAAGTGGCATTGGTAGATGATGTAATCTGACTCCATCCATAGGCTTGCTTTATTCATAATTATTCAGTTAATACTGCACTTACTTAAAGCAATTAGTTCACTTGTTCTAAAGCTCTGTCAAGTAAACTGCAATGTTAGAAACTTTTTAAAAGGTGTCCATTTTTGATCACAGAATATTGCTCTGAACAAGCTTCGGTCCCTCTGAAAAGCTCATTTCTAGAATTGTGAATGATTATCGAGTCAGTAAAAAGAATTGTCTCCAATGCTGTGTACTTTTCCTTATATGATACCAATGAGGCATCTGATTAACCACATTCAGTTGCCAAAGGCAAGCACTGTTGTCTCCTTTTCCCACCCCATTAGTGCAATTGCACCCCGCTCTTCCCTTGTTAATGTCCTAGCTGTGGCATATGTAGACCATGGAGCTGATATTCTTTCTCTGGCCACAGCTGTGGACAGCCAGGTCTCATATTGAATCCTGCTTCATTAACAAATAAAACCACACTTTCCCCTTGACAAGGAAGCGAGGCATTACATTCAGATGTTAGCAGTGTTGAGAGCAATGAACAACATGTTTCAAAATCTTAATGGGAGCAATGCCATATTTCCTGGGATCATTAATTCCTTATCTGGTCTGTGCATGCCTGCTAACCAGACCCTTTTGTTTACTCCATATTCATCAGCCCTGGTCTCTCTTGCACTCTCACAACGCTGATTAAAAATGCCCAGTTTACTGAAACTCCGAGAAAGCCATATTTTAAAGTTAGGAAACAGCAAGCAAAAATAGCTCTTTGTATTCCCCCCTCCCCCAAAATATTTTTATAGTTGAGCCTTGGTTGCTGACAGATGTCTTTTGAATAAAAGCTTCATGCTGCAATTGCCAAGACAGCTATATCTTACTCTGCTTGGCATGCACAATGGCGCAGAAGACTCACTCTGCTACTGCTGCATACTTTTTCTAAGATGGAAATGTGGTTGATGTTGGGGTATGCTTGTTATGTATTGTGTTATCTGAGAGCGATTCTGGAATAATGGCCTTGTGAGACTCTTCGGATTACTGAGTAAGGTACCTCACAGTGCCAGTCACAATGGCTAAGCCATTGGGAAATAAGATGTCATAGTAACAAATCTGTGCGAATGAAAGCTGACCAGCTACAATTACAGGATTTATGAAATTTGCAGATGAAATACCAGAGGTTTCTTTTCCAGAGGGCAGCCTGTAGCAGAACAGTTAGATTTTGAGTCCAATAGCACCTTACAGACAAACAAGATTTTGGAGGTATGATCTTTCGTGAGTCAAAGCCCCCTTTGCTCAGTACCTGACAAATGGAGCACTGACTCTCAAAAGTTCATACTCATCAAAGTGTAGTTGGTCTTTAAGGTGCTGCTGGACTCAGATCTAGCTACAAAAGAGGAAGAAACTTTTAGAAAATAGGTTAACATTTTAAATGATCACTGCCCCACAAAGTCTATCACAGAAGAGTCCCATAACAAATCTAAACAGAGATAATGAAATATGAACAAATACAACTGCAAGATGTGAGATGGCTAGTTGCACAGCCAACAAAGGTGATGGGGTAATGGAAGATAAGAAACTAAAAATGTTTGATATGATGTGCCTTTGGCTAATATCCTAAGGACGCTTTCCTGGAAGTAGGCCCAGTGAATAATATGGGACTTATTTCTGAAAGATGTGCTAAGGATTGTTCCTGTTAAGGAGTGGTGTCATTTTTATTTGTAATAACTACATCCTAGACCCTGAAAAGTAAATTGTCGATTCGCCCCAATTGAAGAGTATTGATAATTACAGAAACAGAGAGCCACTCTATCACATTCTAGGTCAGTGGTGGTAAACCCTTTGGGGGGGGGGGGTCAAACATTTGGAAAATGGCTAACTTGACTTGCTGGCATGTCATCCCCCCCCAAACAAAAGAGTAACAATATTCATTTATTTTTTAAAAAACACAGCCCCTTTTGGCACAATCTCCTAAAATGTTTTCAAAATGATTTCATTTCTCTCCCTTTTGTTTTCACTCATCCCCTTGAAATAATTCCTGATTGCCAAGTTTAGCCCCTGCACAAGTGCTTTTTCTGACCTTCATATTCTTCCATCTAAATGAACATCCACCTTTCATTCTTTTGCCTAAGTGAAGTGCTACACATGGAGACACAGTTACACTCAGAGTAAAACTTGTCCTTCCGCTTGGTAGCCTAGCCCTTGGTGACCAATTTCTCCTGCATGTAAGAGGGAAGCTATTCCTTCACATATATATCACACACATCATAACAATAAGCATTTTGCTAGTGAAAAACAAACCAAAAAAACTAGTGACTAGGGCCCCTTCCGCACAAGCAGAATAATACACTTTCAATACACTTTCACAATGGTCTGACACTGGCCGACAGTAGTATTAGCTGCTTAAATACACTGTTCATCTAGAAATAGTTGGGTACTCCCCCCACTCTTGACTGATACTGCAATCACTGTAGATTAAATATTGTGCATTTGAGGGATTTGGTTACATACCCACCTTAAGTGAGAGTTTAAAATATCCTAGCAAACCAAACCTGTCACTAGCATCTCATCCATCTTCTCCTTTCCAATTTCAGTCTGTCACTACACACATGATTGTTCACAAAATGTTTTTCATACCCTTTTCAGAGCTATCTTGTTACTTTCCAGTTTTATACATAAAGATGTAAGCCTCCACGTAAACCATTTAGAAACTGCCTCTATCTGCCAAGGCTGCCATTTGGGGAAGTTAGGGTGCCCCCATGTGTGTCACTGCCCCGCCCCATTCAGATTGTGTGTTTGTTCCTCAGGAGCACTAACAGATCACACAGGCCGCAAGAGAATTGCTCCCTCTTGTTTCCTCCTCACACCTTTAGAGAAACACTAAATAAAGAAGGAACAGAAGAGAATGTGAAAGAGTGAGAAAATAGTGAGAAAAGTGAAATAAGAATTCACTGTTCTCCCTTCCGAATGGCAAGCTACAAAGTGAGAAAGAGAACCCTCCACACAAACACACAGATGTGCAAGCGTGCAGTGGGCAATGAGGGAAGGAACTCACCAGTGTTTAACAGACCAGTTCAGGAAACAGCATCTCCGCACTGACAGAGTTGTACTGGTTTCTATCTAGGTTCACCTCAGTGTATCCGCACAGCAACTGAGCTCAACGTTGTTTTGTCTCAGTTCCCCCCCCCCCGAACTGCGACATCCCTGTCGCAGTTACGAACTGCACTTTTTTGCTGGAACACCTCATCCGTTCAACCAATGCCGCTTTTGTGGCATGCGCAGAACAGGAGAGTTGTGGCAGGCATGTAACTGTAAACTGTAAACTCTGTAAAAAAAGAACGCTCCCATTTCCCATGGTAACACAAGCTCCAATCATGATCGAGGAGCGAAACGGGCACCAAGATGATCCTGCCCACTTAGCTCAGTTCCAGGGGGCCAAGTAAGTTGCTGTGCGGACAGCCTGGAATCGCCCCCCAGTGAAGGGAACCGAGTCGACCTTAGCGCCCTTCTGTAGTGCGGAAAGCCCCAATTTGAATCCAGGTTGTTTCAGTTTGAACTGCAAAACACAGCAAGGGCTCTTTTGCTGCAGAACAAAACACGAAGCAACACCCCCGCCCTCCGAGTGTGGTTTCAGGTCAAGAAAGAGGTTGTTAAACTGGTAAATTTTAAATTCCTAGAGACCAAGTCTTCTAGCAGTTGTCCAGGCCTTGATTAAGGCCACCTGCCTGGACTAACAGTCATTGTGCTGGCTGTTCCTTTGCTCTCTCTTGAGATAAAAATTAAGTAGATGAATTTCCTGGCACTTCTCAGACTGGCAGAACAACCTAGGCTCTGGATGTAGGGTTGTTGACTCTGAATTGGGACATTCCTGGAGTTTTGGGGTGGAGCCTGGAAAGGCTGGGTTTGGGAGGAAACCGATCTCAGTAGAGAATGCAATAGAGTCTACTCTCCACAGCCCAAAGTGAATGTAATTTTTATGTAGTGCCAATAAAGTGAACAAGTGCTCAAACTCATAAAGAAACATTCAAGGTGATACGATATACAAATAGAGAGCAGATGGTATACACAGAAAAAACATACAAGATGGATATATATACACAAAGTCCAACAATTTTATCCTTGTTCTCTGTTGCTAGAACACACTCAACTGAGAATTGAGATAATGCTCCAGTATTTATCAGATGTTCAGATGGTTCTAATTCATGTGGAGTTTGGAAATGGCATCCAGCAGATAATTAGGGGGAAAGGAGAGGGGTTCTCCCCATTTTTTAAAATGACAACAGGACTGAAGCAGCCTGAAAAATGCTGGAAATTCAGCATTTTTGGGGATCCACTTTTCAGCTCCTTTAAATTACCATAATTGTGGCCAAAAATACCCCCCCCCGAAAAAAACTGAAAAAAAGTTTTTTTTATTTACTTTTGGTTTTGTTTTATCTGTGTGAACAGCCCTAGGTGCTAAGAATTCTGTGTTAAAGGTTGTTAGACCTACACACAGAACTAAGTTTCAAGACTTTTATGAATAACAGATATTATAATGGCTTAAAACATGTACCATCTCCTCCCAAACTGTCTAGCCTGCTAGAGATCTGCTTCCCAAGCCCTGCTGTCTGAGCCCCAGCCTTCAGAGATGAGGAAGGCGGTAGCCAAAGACAAGACATTTTCAGTGGTGGCATTTTGTTTTTGGAATGCCCTGCACCAGATGCAGACCATACTGTCTTTAGGAGTCAAGCCAAAATGTTTCTTTTTACCTAGGCTTTACCTAGGATTTTTTAAAAAAATCTTTTGTAGCTGTTTTATGGCCTGCTTTGGGTCTGCACTCTATTTTATTAAAATTTTAGAGTGCTCAGTGGTTGTTTTATGCTGTTTTGATGCCTCTGGCTAGCTTTGAATAGTTTCTTTTTATTCTGATAATTCCTGAAGTTTTTATGATTATTGTTATTATCTGTAAGCTGTGTCAAGCAAAATTCGGGAGAGACAGCATATACATTTCCTAAATAAATCAATGCTTTTCTTGAACAATGCTATCTACTGCTATAGAGTGCATCCCTCCAGAAATAGCTGCTTTCTCACAAGCAAGACCAAAACTGCCTAGTGCTCAGGAGGAGAGGGGGACATGCTCTGTAATGGATAATAGTGGTTAATAAGCAAAAAGAAGGCATTAGGTCTAAGCTCATTCAACCACCTTCAGATTACGTTGTGGATTGCAGCAAAGTAAACATTCAGGACTTAACTATGTCATAATAGAATGGTGCATTAGATATTTAACTTACTTGTTTGTGTGTGTATCTTTGTTTTCATTACAAAGATACATACTGTGCCAAACGTTAGGCAAAAGCCAGTTTGGATCAGATTGCCCGTGCTGTGTGTACAGCAACTCCTTGTCTTGCTCTGTGGAAAGAGGCACTTTAACTCCCTAGAAATTGAGTTAGCTATCTATAGCTCATGCCACAATATAGCTAACACCTCTATGATCTCCCCCTCTCCATGACTCTTATACTAAAATCCATGCCACTAGTATTCCTCTCAAGTTTGACCCATATGGAAACATACAGATTTAGAAGACTCTAAAAACTTTATTTTCCAGTGGAATAAATGGTTTTAAATTCATCTGATAAAACATATACATTAATGTGCTTGAAGCTCAGTATAAAGATTTCCTTGAGGTACAGTTAGCTGCATCATAAAGTGAACTGAAACAGGTAGCTTGTTCTATATAGTTTTTAAAAACAAACAAAAAAAGAGAATGTGAAGGAAGCTGAGAAGGAGAAAAAGTTCCATACTAGTCCCTGTGCCACCAATCTACATTACTATTTCACAAGCAACGATTCACGTTGGATATTCATTGCATTCGGTAAAGAAATCAATATGCCAGAAGGGGGAAAATACATATTTCATTTGAAACTGAATTTTCTAAATGATATTTCCGATCCCGTCAAGCTTCTTGTTTGTAGTGGGAGAGGCATTTGACATTGAGAGTAATGGTGCTTGTTATTGACCCCTGGTATCAAATGAGTTGAGCATTGAAACTTATTGAATCATTAGGAGAATGTTCTCTGAAAGCATGATGAGGGGTTAGGTACACTCATCCAACAATTCTGGGGTGGCTGTGAATGTGGTTTTTACTACTTCCCTCTTCAGTTTATGGTGCTTTCATGGTTGAAAAACACACCAAATGCATTCTTTTTCAATCCACCCCTGCTGTACAAAAAATAAAACTGGCTCCAGTTCTGTGGAATCTTGTGGCCGATGGTATACCTGAATCTTGGTTAGCAATGCCACTGCTCTAGCTAAAATTAGCCACAGCTCAGGCTCATGGAAAGCAATGGGACTGAAATTAGTTGCAACTCAGTTGTCAACAAAATACTGTAATCCTGAGCAGACTTACACTCTTGTAAGCCCACTGACTTCAATCAAATTAGAAGGGTGTAACGCTGTTTAGTGTTGCACTGTTTGTCACACCCAGTTTTAGCTAGATCAGAGCCAACATGCATAATGGATTCCCATCAAGGGTCCAGTCTGACATGGCATTCAGCTGGACAGCTGGACTGTGTCACAACTTCTTTCCCCTTCTTGACAGGGATGGATTAGTTCAAGGCACCTAAGGTGCCAGAATGTGTAAGCAGTGAGTCTGCTATTTTGCATCTGGTTCTTTTTGAAGTGAGGGTCTGAGAGGTTAGGATGTTCATGTGGAAGTGACAGTTAGTGTTGACAGTTGGAGGTTGAATACTTCCCCTCCTCCCCCAGAGGACATAAAGCTTGGACTGTGTGTGAGAGTTTTTACTGGAGGATTTCTGATTACTTTGAGACACTTGCAGTTTAGGCAGTGCAGAAAGAGATTTATGTGAGATTTATGGTATCATCTTGGAAGAACTGGGCCATCTTTATTTGTCCATACTGAAAACAACCAGGAAGCTACTGAGATATTAATTTGAAGTTATTACTACCTCTGCCCAATTATAAAATCTGCCTTTAAAAAAAAAATAAAATGGTGGGTTTATTGTGTGTTAATATTGTTACCACAGGTGCGGGGTACAGACCCAGAGGCTAATGAGCCAAACTGACAACAGAATAAAATTAAAGAAATAATTTTATTCAACCCAATGAGGGCTTCGCTAGAATCAGGAGAGTCGCGCTCAAATGGTCAAAACCAAGGGCTTATAAAGGGTACAGACAGAATACATCAAAAGGGAAATGACTGATATACGGGAAAAGAATTACAGCATAAGTAACACAATTAAGTCATCAATATGTCAGGAGATGGTCTTAATGTTCCCAAACCATTCAGAGATTTAGATACATTGTTGACTTGTATTAACATATTTCACACTATTGACATCCTGTTCCGAGGATGTTTCTACCTTCTTATCTGAATGTGCCTTTATGGCCAGGACTTAATCTAAACAAAAGAGGCTATCTGCTGACACTTCCTTGGTGTATTTCAGAACCTTGGTGCCAGGGAGGGATTCTCTCAGGACAGAAGAGAGGAGTTTCCCCTTTATCATTGGGATTCTTGCATTCCTAGGTGTGATTTAGAACAAAGGGGTCTTTTGCTAGCACTATGAATTCCATTAGACCAGAGTATCAATGAGCTGAGTGCAAAAGCCTACGTGGCCTCTCACTTTGCAGATTATGGCTGGTGTTATCCCGGATGCGCTGCAGTTGCCTTCTCGGGCTAGGGCAGCGACTGGAAGGTCTGGGCAATCTGCGTGGGGAGGGAGCCACCACCACCACCCCGAAGTCCAAGGCCCTTGGCTGGGGGCTGGCTGGGGCTTCCTCACTGTGTGGAGGCCACTCGGCTGGCTGTGGGACAAGGCCCAGCCAGTCTGTTGGCCTCCAATTGCAGGGAGGAATCCCCAGAAGCAGCCCTTGGCTGAGGGCTGCAAAAGGCTTCCTAACGAGGTGAGAATCCTCACCTTCCAGCCAGCCGGGCTCCTTCTCAGTGCAGGGAGGAAGCTCCAGACAGCAGCCCTTGGCTGAGAGCTGCAAGAGGCTTCCTCCCCACGTGGAGGCTGCCCAGCTGGCTGGCAAACAAGGCAAGGATCCTCGCCTCCCAGCCATCCTTGCCTCCAAGTGCAGGAAGGAAGGCCCAGACACCAGCCCTTCACTGAGGGCTGCAAGAGGCTTGCTCCCCATGCAGAAGTCACCTGGCTGGCTGGGAAATGAGATGAAGATCCTCACTTTCCAGCCAGCAAGGCTCCCTCCCAGTGCAGGAACCAAGCCCTAGACAGCCGGTTCGGTGAACTAGTTATCATTTTAGCTACCAGTTCTAGAAAACCGGTCTGAACTGGCTGAATCCCTCCTCAGGAGCAGTGGCTATTTGCAAGGCAGATATCGGCAAAAGCAAGTCCAGATGAGATTTTTCTGTGTCTTTTGGGTTATTAGTCAGTGAGAGAAAGACATTTTGGCAAGGCAGTGCTAGGCACCCTAAGGTGGGAGGGTATTCAGGATATGTAGAGACACCATTCTTAAAACAGAAACCCCCCCTCTCACCATGGGTCTGATAACATTATATCCCTGGCATCTCCAGTTAAAAGAATCAAGTAAAAGATAATATGAAATAATTTTTCCCTAAGACCCTGGACCCTAGAGAGCCAGTCAGATTACATGGACCTCTATTGCTCAATTGTCTGACCATATATCATCATGTGGCAGGCCAAGGAGAAGCTGTGAACTGAGTACAGATTTAGGTGCATGTAGAAAACTGGGACAGACAATTGGGAGACAATATTTAACTAAGAGACTCCAGGAGACCTGGAGGATATACTTTAAAGCTAGACAGAATTTTATGATACCTTAATCTGGTCTCTCACATAACAAACTTCTGTATCTCTATATGAAATATGCCTAAGGCTTGCTTGCTCTCATAGTATGGAATTGCAGAACTGTTCTTTGATTTTGAAACCACAGTGTACCTATGATATTCCTTAGAGTGTTAACACAAGGGTTGTGTAATAGTTACCCAGCAATCCTAACTGCAAACTTCTATCGTTGTTATTGTTAGACTAGTCAATTATCGGATGAGTGAATACTATGATGGCTTCCAGCTCTGAGTAGAGTGGGGATGTCAGAATGTATTCTTGGCCCCTATTGCATGGTGACCCCAATAGTGATTCATAAATTGGTGTTCCTTAATTCCTTATACAATTTTTAAAAACTTCCTTTGGTATCTAAAGAGCTGGTTTAACGTAACTAAAGACTAATGCAACCTCAGCTTATGGGTTCTGTGGAAGGAGTTTGTGACAACTAAATTTTAAACAAAATTGTTTCCTTTTCCTTAACATATAATACTTATCAACATTAACATTTAACATAACAATTCAAGGTCCTGTTTAAGTTTCATTTCAAGTCCCTCTAATTACAGTCCAATAATGCCAAGTCCATATCTTCCTGCAAGTGTGTGGCTCATGAAGAATCCAGATGCTTGGTGTACTGGATTTGAGATGATAAAGTTCCCCAAAAGACCTCCCCACCAAATTACACACGCAAAGGCCTGAAACAATAAATTTTAACATTTACAATATAGCTAAATTAAACATCTCCCTTCCCACTAGTTCCCAACAACATTAAAGTTACCTTAAACAAGGTTAAAGAGGTCATAATAATTTATCAAGGTCCCAGCCTGGTAGCCTTGCTTCCTCCAACTTCATGAGTTCTGCAGCCTTCTGCTGCTTTCAGTCTCCGCCCCTTTCTGGGTCATCCCATTCTGAACATAGGGGTTACACTTACTTTTTTGCTAACTTGCTTAACTTATCAGTGTGTGGAGCTAATAATTCCAAATCCATAAGGTGAAACTCAAGCTGGGTATCCTGAACCAAACAACAGCCTCATGGTTTTCTGCCTGTGGGGAGGGAAGGACTTTGCTGCATGTTAGAGCCCCTGCAGAGCTGGTACTACTCATAACAAATCTAACGGTAGATCTGTATGCTTAACTAGTTATTATTATGATTATAAATTAGATAACAAATGAACAATTGCTCTGCCCCGGTACAGGGACAGGTACCTTTCACTCTGCCTGCTTTTACCTGAGCCAGGCCTGAGCTGTCTCTGCTCTCTCCCTAAGGCAGAACTGAACTCCCCCTTCTTTTGTGTTCCCCCAATACATCCAGCCCCCTTCTTGAAGGTGATTGAATGCTAGAGCAGCTCTCCTGAGGGCTCATCTGAGTAGCTGATTCCCCCCTCAGGGACTGGTCATTTTTGGAGGCCCTGCTTCAGTCAGCAAAAACGCCATCCCTGGGAGACCATTTGCACAGGACACGTTGCTGCTTCGCAGCAGCGCTGTCCTGGCTTTCCCCGGGTGGCGTGAAGCCGCCCCAGAAAGCGAGGTTTTCGAAAAACAGTGTGTTCCCGCCAGCGTGGTGCGAACTGCACCGCCAGGAAGACGCTGTTTTCCCCGTTGGTTCCACTCACCATCTTGTGCAGCATCCCTCTGGAGGGCTGCAGAGACCCGCCCATGCTGCCCTCCGACCTCTGGAGGTTGCAGGGCAGCGTGGGCGGGTCCCTGCAGTCCTCCAGAGCGATGATGGATGGGACGGTGAGTGGAAGAAGACGAAGAAGAGTTTAGATTTATATCCCCCCTTTCTCTCCTGTAGGAGACTCAAAGGGGCTTACAATCTCCTTGCCCTTCCCCCCTCACAACAAACACCCTGTGAGGTAGGTGGGGCTGAGAGAGCTCCGAAAAGCTGTGACTAGCCCAAGGTCACCCAGCTGACATGTGTGGGAGTGCACAGGCTAATCTGAATTCCCCAGATAAACCTCCACAGCTCAAGCGGCAGAGCGGGGAATCAAACCCGGTTCCTCCAGATTAGAATGCACCTGCTCTTAACCACTGCGCCACTGCTGCTCCTCTTCGGCTGAGGGGGGAGTGCCAGCCGCTCGCATGCTAGCATGCAAACGGCCCCTGAGCCTCCGCCAGTATAAATTATGCCGGTAGAGGCTCGGCTCCGCATGTGTGCGGAAAGGGCCTTAGACAGATGATGACCCAAGAAAAGACTTTCTTGGTTGTGGCATTTTAACTTTGGAACTCCTTCTCCAGCAAGATTCACCTGTCTACCTCCATTCTTTTTTGTTTTGCTTGGCATGCCCTTAATAATAGTTATTGGACTTCTGCCTGTTTCTGGTGCTGTTGGTTTATGTGATTTTACTGAGTTATTTTATATTTTTACTCTCAGGAGCCCTATCCTTGCCTACTTACAGCTAGTTGACTAGATTTCTGGGTCAGATCCCAGTCTGCCATGGAATCAAGCTGAGTTACCTTGGGCCAGTGATATGCTTTTAGCCTAATACCTCACAGGGTGGCTGTTGTGAGGATAAAATCCAGAATGGGGGAGCAGTGTGGTAAGCCAGTTTGGGTTCACCTTGGGGAGGAAATTAATAAAATATACCTATCTGATTATAGCCTAGATGAACACAAAAAACATTTTTATAAAAAAATTCAACTAGAATGGATGTCAGGATTCATAACCCAAACTTTAAAAAGCAAAATTGGACCTACCCCTTTGACAACAGTTCACGCTAAAATGATTGAATCTTTTAAAGAGAATTGTTGGCCTGTGCTATTTGTCTTTCCCCTTTGGCAGTCCTGGCATAAATATTTCATTTAATTTATGTTCCAATTTTTTTAAAAAGTCTCTATAAAATGGAAGGGTACCTTCCCACTATGAAATAAATGATGTTTCTATATTGCAGTGTGCTGTTCTGGTTGAAGCATCTGTCTATGAAAGCCAGCTGCTCTTTCATAGCAGGGAATGTTAACTCTTTCTAAGGTTCACACTCTCCTGACTGAGAAATGGCAACGAAGAGAGTCATAGTTGCCAGCATCAGCAGGAGCTATTTTGGCTGCTGCAGTACCTTCTAACCTCCTTTGTTGCCAGAAGTCTACATAATAAAGCTTTTCAAAATCATTAAAACACCAAGCTGAATGATTTCAACAGAATTTTGCCAAGCATGTATTTAACAGTTTCTGAAGGTGGCTGGAACCTGTTAAGGTTTTGTTTGTTTTGTTTGTGTTTGATACTCCTGCCCAGTCTGCTTCCTCATCCTATTTCATTTTGGTGCATTTCAATTAGTCATTTGTTATCTCAATACCATACTTCCCAATGGATTCCTGCTTGCCAAGGACAGTCGTGATTTGCTGGTACCCACCCCCTAGTTAATCACTGTCTGTGTTTGGGAGAGATCTTGGAGATGTTTAAAAATTAATGGTAACATGCACACCTGTGTCACATTTAGAAGAGGTCTTTTTCATTTCCATGTGTCCCTGGGGTGCAATTCTAAACACACTAGTTAGATCTCAGTGACCTCAGTGGGTCATATTTCTTAGGATGGTGCTATGTAAGCTAAGCCTCTGAATAGTGTCTGAGTTTGTGTGTGCGGCTACTTTTTGATTATAGGGTACATATTCTTAAATGTACACCCATTAATATCAAATGTATTGTGCAGTCTGCCATTTCACATGTGTGTCTTGGCAAGAGCCTTGTATCTGTTTTTAGGGTTGCCAGCCTCCAGGTGGGGCCTGGAGAGCTCCTAGAGTTACAACTGATCTCCAGAGGACAGAGATCAGTTCCCCTGGAGATAATGGTTGCTTTGAAAGGTGGACTGTATGGCATTATATCCCACTGAGATACCTCCCTTCCCCAGCCTCTGTAATCCTACTTTTGATAGTCCTTCCTCAGGGTCATTGCCTCTTGTGTCTGATCTCTTGTCCATGATGATTGTGCATTGTTTGACCATTCTTCCTAGTATTCTTGTGACTGTCGAATTGAAAATGACGACACTGTATGCTACAGTGTTATACTGTGTGGCTCCTTTATGCAATTCTATCTATGGGAGAGAACACAATGCTGGGTACACTAGCTGTTTTTCCGAAAGCTCATGACTTTGCAGGAGGGAAGATAGCACAATTTCCTATTTCCTCCACAGAATGCTCCTCACCACCTGGATTCACCAGGGAGGTCTTCAGCTTTACTTTCTCCTCACAGACCTCTCTGACAATGGAATGTTATCAATTGCACCCATGAGAGGCCAATTCTAAGCAAGCACTTGGAACCAGTCAGTGGGATCTGCTGTAGGCAGATAGCAATGGAAGAAGAAGAGAAGAGTTGGATTTATACTTCCACTTCCACTTATACTTTACACTTTTCTCATCTGTAAGGAATCTGAAAGCAGCTTACAGACTTCTTCTCTTCCTCTCCTGAGAACAGACACCCTGTGAGGTAGATGAAGCTGAGAGAGCTGTGAAAGAACTGTGACTTGCCTAAGGTCACCCAGCAGGCTAGAGGGAGGAGTGGGAATCAAATCCAGTTCTCCAGATAATAGTCCACCTCTGTTAACCAACACATCATGCTGAGTCAGTACAACCAGTGGCACTGGAGAGGACTGATAGCATTAGAACATAGGTGTCAAACTTGCAGCCCTCCAGATGTTATGGACTACAGTTCCCATCATACACTGCCAGCATCATGCTGGCAGGGGATGATGGGAACTGTAGTCCATAACATCTGGAGGGCCGCGAGTTTGACACCTGTGCATTAGAAGAACTGGAGTCAAGAGTCTTCTCTTCTCTTCTTGTTCATTAATATTTATGGCCATGGCACTGCCATTTAATACCTAAAAATGGTGTGATGCCAGAGAGCCACAGTGGTGAAGTAGTTAGACTAGGACTGGGGGTTCTAGATTTGAAATTCTACTCTGCCATGGAAGCTTTCTGAATGACCTTGGACCATTATGAAGGAGAAATGAAGGAGAGAATGATGGAATTTGCTTTGGGTCCCCACTGGGGAGAATGGTAGTGTATACATACATTAAGCAAATAAATAGATGGAACTCAAGGCTCTGTGTACAATACTATTTCTTTTCAGCAAATGGGGAGGAATGTTACAAAACAAGACTGGTGGCATGAAAATATTTAATTTGATACGAACAGTGCTTGAGCAGGCACTGTATGTAAGCTAGTCCTGGGAGTGTGTTTAATCATACCTCTGAAACTTTGGAATGAAATGCAGACACCTTTCTCATCAGCTGGTAGAGAAACTGGGGCGGGGGATAGGTGCTGGAGGTCATTCAAGATAGCATGAAAGTTCTGTGATGACTGGTAATAAGCTCAAATGTCCAGTGGAGTATAAGTGTTTATGGTCCTTTCCACACAGCAAATGTATAGTGGGTTGCAGTTGGGATAAAGTAACCCACTTCCCTGTTTTTGTATTCACATGCATCTGTGCAGGCAGAGATTGGAGCCCACAGAAACAATGTGGGTTGCTGTCACTCTTTCACACAGAGATACATCTATTTTTTTATTTGCCTCCCACTGATGCATAGCTATGCAAGTATGCACAAACGAACCCACACAGCCATGCTGACATCTCATGATACCATGATACAACCATTTGCATCTGAGTGTTTAAGCAATCTTTGGAGCATTGCCCTTTTAAGAAAATCATAGAGACAGGCTGCCTGAGTGGCAGCTTCTCTGAAGCTGAGCCTCAGAGCCTGCGGGGAAAGGAAAAGATGAGTGAGTAAGTGAGACGACAGGCTGTGGCGGGTGGCTCGTGTATAAGTCGAGGAGGGCTTTTTCGGCACAAAAAGTGTGCTGAAAAAGTCGACTTATATGCGAGTATATACGGTATGCCATAGTTGGCCTGTTGCATTCCTGCATTTCCTGGTTGCTTTTTTTTGTTTTTCCCCCAATTGTGTCAATTATTTATTCATTCATTAATTTTAACAAATTTTCTGACAAAGTGCTCCCAGTGGGTAATGTTGAATTAGTTCCCTCACTTTTTCACCTTATTCCAGATTGATTATTCTTATTTCTGGTGTTCCTTAGTTCTCCTCACATTCACAATTTTTTTTGCAAATTATCAGCTTTTATCCCCTTGGGGAGGGGAACCTCCCCCCCAACACACTTGGCAGTTCATTAAAGTCTTTGTGTTTTTATTATGTTTATTACAATGATCATAAACATGTTGAAACAAATTATAAGCAGTGACTTTGGCCATATAGAAAAAACCCTGGAATGGGTGCCACATCATCCTCCCAAGGAGGGGGGGACTCACCTTGGATTAATGAATGCTGGAAGAGAACCATGAAGCCCTATGCAAACAGGAAGTGAATAATTAACCTGATATCAAAGGAACAAGAAGGGAATTGAACTGAGATACAGGGTCATTGTTGAAAGGAGTTTGCTTCTAAGTAGATTAGTGGTCTCCAACCTTTTGAAGCCTGTGGGCATCTTTGGAATGTTTACACATCATGATGGGAACAGCCACAAAATGGTCATGGCAGAAGGTAAAGCCAACTGTTTGCTATAGCTTACTTTCAGTCACTTGGTGAAGATCCTTGCATTTTGGTGTTAACTGCTGCCAAAACAGCATTTTGAAAAATCTGCACAGGCAATGAGATCTCCAGTTGCCCATCTAAAGTCATGCTTGGCAAATGCCTGCACTTGGCACTGCTCACTTTCTAAACACACTTGGTGGATACTAAAAGGTCGGCAGGCCTCCAGGTATGATGTTGGGGACCCCTGAAGTAGATATATCATAGGATCTTACCTAGGCTTAGCAGGTACCTCCAGCAACCTCTGGGGTATGAGGGAACTTACCAGTAGTGAACTGAGTCCTTTCCTTCATATTAGTGTCACTTCTGCAATCAGAAGTGACATCATCATATCACTGATGACATGGGGACACTCAGTTATTTGGACAAAAACTCTATGGTAGAAGGCATATTTTTTTTAACCATAGAGTGTTTTCCCAAATACCTGAGCATCTCCACGTCATTGGCAACCTGGTAATATCACTGCCAACCTGATGATGTCACTCCCAGAAGTGAAGCTGAAGTGTCGTGGATACAGTGGGGGCTAGGCCTTGATTCCCCACAGGTAAGACCCTCACCGGATGTTTGGCACTGGGGAAGCAGGCTTGAAGTGGGAAATCCCCACTCCTGGAAAGGGTATGACAACCCTAATCTTTCCTGTGGGGCTAGATTTTTATGGTTAATACAGAACTTCCTCATTTAATAACTCCATTTTAGTTCTGTTTGCAGCTGCATGCAATGTAAAAAGGCTATATGGTATGATCATGTATTGATGAACTGTGTGCTTTAAAAAAAATCCAGGAGGGTACCATATTAGTCTGCTGCAATCAAAACTACAGCAAATGTGTGACACTGGTCCAGTTTGCACAGGACAAATAAGATATTCTGAGGACACAAAAAAAAGCATTTTGGGCAGAAAGTTCACACAGATTTTTCCCCAAGACATCCTCAGGAGACCTTATTTATCTCAAGGCATTTCCCCAACCCTGAAAACACTAAAATATGGCTTCTTTTTCCAGGAGTCATCTTTAAGATGTCTCCTGCTTGGCTGTGCAAACACAAACAGGCAGGACAAGTTTTATTTTTCCCACCCTTTCCCCGTTAGAGTACTTGGAATATAAATATGGAATATAAATGGAATATTTGAAATATAATAGAATATATGGAATATAAATAAATATATCAATGTGTCTACCGAGTTGGCTGGTAACTGGGTGAGTATTTATATGAGGGTTGGGCTGATCTGGAACCTGTGTCTTCAGTTGTTGATGCATAGTGAAATAAGACCTGTTTAGCCAACCAGTGGGTTAAAGTGCACCCCAGTCACACCTGCAGAGAAAATAAGCTAATTTTTCAGACCTGTCCCCAAGAGTTAACTCAAATGGCAATGCACCATCTATACACAAAACTCTTCTCATGATGATTCCAGTATGTATAATGCACATAGGGTAATTCAAAGCACATTTTAAGAGGCTTTGGACAATAAATTATTTCAGCTAGATCAATGGCTCTGCTGTATCAGTGCTTATTTTCAATTTAAAATGAGTTTAGCTTGAAGAAGGATTTTATATTTTGAAATGTTCTTTTAAAAAAAATTGTACATGCATATTTTAATAACAAGTTGTTGTCTGGTTCTTCAGCATACAACTGATTTTGTGCTGGTGAATCAGGAAAGGTTATTACTGTCTGCATACTTTGCCATGTGTATCCAATAATGTAAATGTATTATTGTAGGATTGGTAGGAATTTCACAGCTATGTTTCAAATCTGATGGAAGGCAAAACTAACAGCCCAGTTCTGCTTTCATTTGGGTCTAAGTGTCTCTCTTTCTCTTTTGGGGGAATACTGCAATTTTCATTTTCATTTTTGACACAAAGAAGTCACTACAGGATATCTAGACCACAGTCTGGAATGGCTTCAACTGTCATTCATATACCCCAAAGTATTCTGGGAACTGTAACTTCGTAGGTCGATTGTTAAACTGGCATGCCCGTTGGGTATGCCCGTTCATTATAGTTCTGTATCCACCATTTCTTAGTTTCATTTTGTCTTATGTGTCAGCTTGTAGTAGTTTCCACCATGGTGCAAGAAAGCCATTTTATGGAGCAAAAATCCACCTCATCAAACAGATTGAACAGCACTGTAAAAATTGTTGTCCAGCTATCTCAGGTCAACAAGATAATGTACCAGGTTTCCATGACATGAGAAAATAGCTTTTTATTGGTTAGAAAACTATTTCTCATATTAGGTCTACGATTCTATAATATTTTAACTAGTCCAGATTAGGAGACAGGATATGATACTCTTTTTTACAACTTGATTTAGCTGATACTGCTGGGAGGAGATTCAAGTTGTTAGTAACTCTCCTTCTAAGGAGGTCATAAATGTAGTTATTAGACTAGTAAACTTTTATGTTTATCCATCTGATACTTTGAGGAGGTTCAAAAAGTTGGTGAATTCTTCTAAACTGGTTAATTTCTATAATTGTTGCAGGACCCCTAGAAGAGCTAGTTCCTTATTTAACAATGGTCCATTCCACAAAAGCTAAAGTAAAATGTCCTGAGGATGCCAAAAAAAAAAAAAAAGGCTTTCTGGGAAAGTACTTCACACAGCCTTTTTCCCACTACATCTTTAGAATGCCATATTCTGCTCAAGAGGTCCCTAAAAACACGCTTCAAAGTGAACCTCCCTCCCCCACTTGCAAGCTGTCTTCTGCCTGACTGTATGGAATGCAGAGCTTAGGAGGTGTCTTATGTTTCCCACCAACCGTTTTGCTCTCTGGTCAGTTTCACCCTCAACTTGAGTCCAACATTTTGAGTGTGGCTGAAAAAATTATCCCTGCCACCATTTGCTTCAGGATGTTTCTTTTCTTATTGCACAGAAAAACTAGGTTGGTCTGCAAAGGGCAAGGCGATCCCATGCTTTTCAGTGGGCGATAGACCACTGGCGATAGACCATCTTTCGAGTGACCAGTGAGTGTCTGCATTGGTACAAAGATAGCTCCATGACATTTTTTAAAAATATATATATTGCCAGAATCAGCAGGACCAACTGAGCACAAATATGTATTTTGGGGGCTGAAAAGGCACCCAGGATCGGAGCCTGCAGAGCAAACATCCTGGGGCAATCTTCAGCAAATGGTGGCAGGGGTAATCCCTTCGGTTGCACACAACATGTCAGGTGCAAGCTGAGTGTGAAACTGACCAGAGAGCAAAGCAGTCATGCAGGAAACAGCCTCTTTTCCCCTCTGACACCTTTGCTGTCTGGGAAGTGCCAATGTTAGATTGAACTGATCTGAACTTCATGCTTGTTTGTTATTTCACATTAGCTTATATGTGGTCTCCAAAACTTTCAAATCTCTTTCTGGTTTTTTTCTTAGTTCATCTCCCCTTTACCCCTCAGGTGATCCTAACTATCCTTTCATGGCATCCAATTTCACTTATTTGAGCCAGCATGACCCATCTTTCGAGTAGGAGAGCTACCAAAAAGTCCAAAAGTTCAGTGATTGGCCTTCCTGCTGAACATACATTCAATATAGTTTGTACTAATAAGAGGAAAAAAATCTGTACTGACCTCCATCCAAATCTGTATAATTCAGTTCATAGTTTGACCAAACTACCTAACATGCTGTGAGTCTTTTGGCTGCACAGAAGTGTGATACTGGACGTAAAACTCAGCTTTTGTGGAATTTTATTTTTAATAGTGCTAATAAATGTATTATTTTACTGTCCCCGAGGATTTTGTTCTAATGGACCAGCACACTGATTAAATAAAAATATGACCATGCTTTAATAAACAGGAACACAAAGATAATTCTCAGTCAAGACTATACAATACTAGTGTGGATTGCACATTGCTTTTACTGCATATGGACCCTCTGTTGGGATTTTGCAAGTGTCTGTCACAACTCAGATATAAAAGGGTTAACTGTTTGTATGTAAACAAGTTGCTGTAGTTACTATTTATGACCTGATCTATTGATTAGCTATTGGTCAATCCAGTGACATAGTCCCCATGGAACGGGGGTTGGGGGTGTGACGCCCTGGGTGGAGCAGCGGAGGAGGTGTGGCCGGGCTGTCAAGGGGGCGGTGTGTGTGGTGGGGACATTCTGGGGCATGGGGGGCGGGCAACGCTGCGGCAGGGGCACAGGGCGTGTGCGCCCCACGCATAGTTTCCCCTTGCTCCACCTCTGGGTCAATCAGATAGCCATTGCTTAAATGTTAGTGAACACATACATCTGAAGTTATAACGTTAACTCTGTTTCTTTGTTTGAGCAGACATGACACCAGAGAGGAGACATGAGGTAGGCGACATCATGTGAGACAGCCGATAGGTAGCAAGATGTAACCAAACATACAGTAATGTAGATGTGTAACAGGAAAGAAAGGATTTCTTATTTTATCTCCATGTAACCCTCCCTTATAGTTAGTAAACTCAATGAGTTTACTAACTATAAGGGAGGGTTTCATGGAGATAAAATAATATATAAATAATCCTCCTCCCTTTCCTAGAATCGTCGAGTTGGAAGAGACCCCTAGTGCCATCAAGTCCAACCCCCTGCGATGCAGGAACATACAATCAAAGCATTCCTGTCAGATGGTTATCCAGCCTCTCTTTAAAAACCTCCACAGCTACATTACTGCATGTTTAGTTACATCTTGCTACCTATCTGCTTTCTCACATGATGTCTTCTACCTTGTGTCTTCTCTCTGGTGTCGTGCCTGCTGAAACAAAGAAACAGAGTTAACACTCCCAACATCCTTTCTGGTTACACATTTTGTTCGATCAAACTGAGAATTCCTTCTCTGAGCAATTTTCTTATATTTTTAAATATATCTGTAAGATATGTGTAAGATATCTCTGAAGATGCCAGCCACAGATGCAGGTGAAACGTCAGGAGAGAATGCTGCTAGAACACGGCCATACAGCCCAGAAACCACTCAGCACCCCAGTGATTCCAGCCGTGAAAGCCTTCGACAATATATGTGTAAGATTTCCAAATAGATCATATAGATGCGCTCATCAGAGGGTCAGGACTGGCTATGTGTTGAGTGGTTGTGTGTTTACAGTAGCAATCCTAGCAAACTGTGAGGATGAGAAAAAACAACACAGTGAGACAGATTTCTTGGTTTGTTTCCCTGAGATTCTATAAAAGAACAAGATACTTTTGATGATTTTTGAAAAATTCTACGTAAACATTTCTGATCAAATCTGTGCTGTAACTGGAGGGCCCATGAACACTGCACACTGGGAGATGGGCTCCATGTATTACCCTTCCCAAACACCTTCCCTCTTTAAAGGTGTCTTCCCAACAGATGCATAAGGCAGCTGCTTAGAGAAAGCTTGCCTTCTTCTGAAGTTTCTTTGTGTTCCTGTGATCAAATAGAATTACGAGGAGGAGAAATCATCCCCTTGGAAAGGGTTTGGGAAAGCGCTATTAAGATACATGGACATTTAGTTGCAACAGAATCTTCAGAGCATTCACAAAGAAATGGTGGGTGGAAGCAAAGCTCAGTCTCTCCATAGTTCTAGCTGCCTTTTACTTCTCTCTTTTACATTTGCTTTTGAAACATGCACACAGCAAACTTGGGGAAGGTGGCACGGAAATTCCAGCCCAATGTAAATACATTGTTGAGAAGATAAAAATAACATCACAGCTAAATGGGTGACCTTCACGTGATTTTGAACGGTTGCACGAAAGCACTTCCAAGATGTCTTTCTTTTTTTCTCTCTCTCTCCGTGGCAATTGCACTGCCTTGCTTCTGGATCTAATCTGTTTTAAGCAGTAAAATGGCCAGAGGAGGAAGTCATTATTTTTGCATGAAGAATATAATGGTAACCGTAAAGCAGAGCGGGGCTGAGCCTGAAGGAGACAATCTGTGAATTACCCAAAGGGGACAGCTAATCTACTGAATCTTATTAGCATCCTTTATATGACAATTGTGGCCTGGCAGGTAGTATACTGCGTTTGCTGTAAAAAATGAGTACTTCCTTTCTCCTTAGATATTAAATAAACCTTTACTTCCACAAAAATCAAGAGTGCCTTCTATAGTCACAGTTTCCCTGCAGTGTTGACAGGAATCAGAGTAGACATGATGTATGTAGGCCATCATCCTGTCATAGGAGTCCTCAACCTTGTTAAGTCTCCAGGCATTACTGGAATTTTGAGAACAGGTTGTAGATACAGTCACAAAATGGTTTATCCCATAGGGGGATGCAGGTAACCATAAAATGGTTACCCTAGGGCAGGAGCCACGTACAAAATGTTGGGATGTTCCATGCTACATTTTCTCTGGTGATGGAGGCAGCTATTTCAAGAAGAAGAGCCAGAGACTCAAAGGGGCTGACAATCTCATTTCCCTCCCCCGGCCCCCACAACAAACACCTTGTGAGGTAGAGGGGCTGAGAGAGCTCAGAAGAACTGTGACTAGCCCAAGATCACCCAGCTGGTGTGTGTTGGAGTGCACAGGCTAATCTGAATCCCCCAGATAAGCCTCCACAGCTCAAGTGGCAGAGCAGGGAATCAAACCCGGTTCCTCCAGGTTACACCTGCTCTTAACCACTACGTCACTGCTGCTTCCAACATCACTGTTGTGATGTTCCATGCTGAATGTCCTCCAGTGATGGAGGCAGCTGTTTCAAGTGGGTGCAGACACAAAGGAGATGCTTCCTTAATTCTTCTGAAGCACCTGCTGCTCCACTGAAGTGGAGAAAAGTCAGGATTAACTCTTTATGTTGGGGTACAGATGCCTTGGGAAAAAGGAAGCAGATACTAAGAAACTGGTGTGCTGCATGGCACCTTCCAGAACTATGTTGGTGATCATTGCCCTATCAGTTAATTGGCAGAAAGAGTAAACCCGCTTAAAGGCCACAGCTTTGGCTAGGAAGGCCTTCTTCTTTAATATCATATATCTATTTTGAACTTGGTTCAAAGAATCCACAATGGGGCCAGTTGCAGAAAGAACAGCATAGCAATGGTTCTTACATCTAGTCTAACTCTACAGCACTACACTCACACATTTATTTATTTAGTGCATTTTAACCATGTGTGTTCCATAACAGAAATATACCAACAGTAAAACCATCCTAAACCAGCAGTCCTGCTCCCAGAAAAACATAGACGTCTGATGCAAAGCTTTCTGAGATTTCTTGGAATGCTTGCTGCATAGTCCCAGCAACCAATCTGGTTGCAGCACATAGACAAACAGCAACTAGGACAAATGGTTTTGAAACTCTGCTGCAGAGAACCCTGAGATTCCTCAGAATATTATTAGGGGTACCTGAATGGGAAAGTCTGTAATGGGAAATGATTTTCCCTAGAGGATACCTTACCTGCTGCTCTTGCTGCTGCCCTTTAATGTGCTGCTATGCAATTGTGTATTTTTAGTTTGCACAGGCTATAGTGAGGCCCAGCTAGCATGGATGGCACCCCTTTGTATTCTACAATATGTCCCAGAAACCTCTGTAGTGCTAACGGTTTTGTGCTAGACGTGCAAGAGGATTCCTTGGCAAAAATGGACAGAGTTGCCTCAAGGCAGAGAGTCTGAAAACAGTGAGGATAAAGAGGTCTCCCCAAAATCCAATTGCAGGTTTGATCCTGACATCTTTCCTGCAGGAAAAAAAGAAGACAGTTACACACTTTCCTAAAGAGCAAGGCTATATGTGAGGGAATATAAACTGGTGATCTATTGTAGTTCTTTGCCTGTCAGATTTTGGCAGCGAGAATGAGTCATTTTTATGAATGTGCCTTTACTGTAATATTACTGAAGTAATATAACAATATATTTTCAGAATAAACATGATTTAACACAAATTCCTAAAACCACAGTATCTTCCCCAGACCTACCATAGCTGTCACTCTTTTCCCTCCCAAGGCTTTGTCGGATGCGGTCATAAACTTTGCGAGATGACATTTCATTGTACAGGGGTTACATGCACCAACTATTTATTTATGTATTTTATTAACGTTTCATGATGGAAGCCACAAGGTTGCAAATAAACTTGGCTTCATAACATGCACAGCTCCCCTTTGCAATAAATAATGGGATGGCATTGGGTGACTCACCATGCATTGGGTGTGAAGGAAAGATCCCCATTGAATCTGAAGTTCTGCTGAGTAAGATAAGGTAAAAGGGGGTCAGTGAGGCTGGAAAATTCAAATAGGTAAATGAGGCCCTTAAGAGCTTCCATTGTTACATCATGAAAAAGGATGATGAGAGCATCTGATGCGTAGCTGACAGAGTTATGCCTTATTGTTCTGGCCAAGTGCAGAATAAGGTGACAGAGTGCTGAGGTGGTCGAATGGATTGAATTGGGAAGTGAGGAGGGTACTTTTTCCAGAGTTTCCCTCAATTAACAATTCTGTTCAATCAGAAAACTTACCCAGCATATGAAGGACTGGCCTGTAGCTCTGAGTGCTAAAATTTTAATTTGCAAAGACTTTTTTTTACATGAGTTAGCATTTAAAAATGTCCCTTGCAGTTTGAAGTGGAATAACCCATACTATACTCTGTTCCACATAAAAACCTAAGTAAAATTGTGTCGGGAGCGTGTCGGGCCAGGGTGGGGTGTTTCAGGGGAGTGTCTGGGTGTTTTGGGGGCAGGGCAGGAGGGGGCGCATGGGCAGTTCATGTGCCGGGGGCAGTTTCCCCTCCCTTCATCACTATCTCATTGTGTTAAATTTGTAGTCCAGGTCTTAGCCTATTTTGGGAATGCATGCCAGGGAATTGGGGCTGGTTCACAGTGAATTAGGCAGTCGAAGTCTTGAGTATCATATTTAAAACATAATCTTGGGAAAGAAAGTGAAGGGGTAAAAGGCAATTTCTTCCTTCCTGTCAGAAATCCCTGTCAAATATGATATGGATGTGTGTCGTCGCCCCCCCCCCCCCCGCACAAAAAAAACATTTCCAGACAACAGTACTTTCTCTTTAATTCATATATCAGGAAAAGGGACACTATTTTGGAGGAAGGGACACAGTTCCTCCTACCTGTATATGTCATTACAAGCAATGGGATGAGCTAATGTGTTAATTCAGGTAAACGTACTGTAGGCAACTGATTATTACCTGGTTTGGTTTATAAAATTATGTGTGGGGTGGAGAAATTAGGTAGAGGAAGCTTTTCTCCATAATACTAAATACTAATACTAAAAAATACTAAAAACCATAATACTAAAACCTAATTAAATTTTTGGTCAATAGGTTCAAGGCTAACAAAAGGAAATACTGCTTTATTCAACTAGTAACCGAACTGTGGGATTCACTGCCAGGGGAGGTAATGATGGCCAAAAGAACTACTAGCTTTAAGGGTAGATTAGGCAGATATAAGTAGGAGAGGACCCTCAATGGCTACCAGCCATGGTGACTGAGGGACGAAGGGAGACCCCTTCTACAGAAGGAGCAAACCTGTTAATAACAGTCCCAGGAGGCAACATCAGGGGAAGGTCTATTTGTTTGGCTACATACCATAGAACTGCGATTCATTCTGACCTTGCTCACTAAGAGATTTGGACTTGATACAAAATGATACTGGATGGTTCCGTACTTTATCTCAGATAAAGATGTTAGTATGGTTAACTGAGAAAATTGTATGCTTCCACATTAGAATATAGTCCCAAATGAATATGAAAATTATCATTCATTTCTACGCACTGCCTTTGTCAAAATCGCCACCTCTGGATAGAGGTGGCGGGCACAGGGCAGGCAAGGAGCAGGAGGGAGGACGCTGGGGGGGTGGGGAGAGAAATTTCACTGGCATGGGGTGTGTGTACTTTTTACTGCTTGACCCAGGCACTATTTTTATAGATACGCCCCTGGCTGAAACACAATTTGTTTTAAGGATATTTTTTAAATGATCTAAAATGCTTTAAACCTATTGTTATCCAGTTCATTGTTAGGAATTTTTTTTAACAACCTCTTTATTTGGCCTATTTGTTTGGCCCTCCAGCCTAACTGGTTGGCTGCTGTGTGAAATAGGGTACTGGATCAGATGGACCTGTAGTCTGATCCAGCCGGCTTTTCTGCTGCTTCAGAGACTAGGATGCAGAGTAACGAATTCAAACTATGAGGGAAGAGATTCCACCTAAACATTAGGAAGAACTTTTTGACAGTAAGGTCTATTTGACAGTGGAATACACTGTCTTGGAGTGTGGTAGAGTCTCCTTTGGAGGTTTTTAAACAGAGGCTGGATGGCTATCTGGTGGGCTTGTGTGTTCCTGCATGGCAGAGGGTTGGACTGGATGGCGCTTGTGGTTCTTCCCAGCTCCATGATTCTGCAATTTGGTGCTAGCTTCTGCACCCTTGTAAATTAACCCACATGTTTACTACAAAATGTCCTCTTCAGCAACTCCATCTTTCAGTACTTCCAGACAGCTTTTGATTGTAAAGAGCAGCACTGGCTACAGGGAAAATGCTTGCCTGCACCAAATCACAAACTCCCAATGGAAGCAAATAATTAGGTACTTAGGATAGCAATAGGGAAAATTTTCTCTTGTGATTAATGCTCCCTGTTACCTCAAAGAGCTAACAGAAGCTGAGTCTGACACATCACTCATTCAACAAAAGTGTTAGGGGAGCAGCCAAATGCTGAATCCATTCACATAATGCGACAGAATTAAAATGATTTGAATACTCAGTTTTTCCATGATCCCCCCCATCCACTCCCACAGGTTCTTTTAAAGCTGATGTGTTTGTAGTCAATATTGTAATGTTTCTGCTTTCTGCTCTGCTAACTGCAGATTGCATTCTGTCAACAGATTCTCTAGCCGACAGCATCACAGAATGCTAATCATGGACCATTTTTTTCCCTCTCTTTGTGGTCTCTTTGCTACCCTGTGCTTTTTTTCTTTAGCAGCCTTTCCATTCTTAAACATAAAATGTAAAAATCATGAGCCTAATGATTTTAACATTCTTAGACTTACTTTGAAAGAATAAGAGTAAAGGGGGTATAGGGGTTTTCTTTTGTTTCATCTGTTTTCTGGGGCTGGCTGATTTTTCATTCAGCACCCCCCCTCCAATTTCTATAGTTTTTGTTGTCCATGCAGGTTCCATGACTCTCATAATCTTTTTTAATGGTCAGAAAGAAGGAAAAGGAGGAGGAGGAGGAGTTTGGGTTCATACCAGTGGTGGGATTAAAATAATTTAACAACTGGTTCCAGTGGTGGGATTCAAATAATTTAACAACTGGTTCCGGTGGTGGGATTCAAATAATTTAACAACTGGTTGTTTACAAGCACCATTTTAACAACCAGTTCCGCCAAAGTGGTGAATCCCACCACTAGTTTATACCCATCTTTTCTCAACTGTAAGGAGTCTCAAAGCTACTTATAAACCCCTTCCCTTCTTCTCTTAACAACAGGAACCCTCTGAGGTAGATGAGGCTGAGATAACTGTGACTAGCCCAAGATCACTCAGTAGGCTGTATGAGGAAGAATAATGAAACAGACCCAGTTCTCCTGCTTAGAGTCTACCACTCTTAATCACTACACCACACTGGCACTTTTTTCTTTTTTCACCAGTGAAAAAGCTGGATCCCACCCCAATACATAAGAACATTATGAAGAGCTCTGCTGGATTAAACCAAGGCCCATTTAATGCTACTGTTTTTTAAACAGTAGCTTGTCAGGGATACCCGCAATCAGGGTGGGAAGGTAGCAGCCATCCCCCATAGTTTGCCCTGCCCCCAGCAACTGGTTTTCAAAGGGATGATAACTCTGGAAGTTCCGCTAAACAGGCATGACTAATTCTATAAGAATGTTTTTGTCTAATGACCTTCTAAAACCATCTAACCCAGTACCACATCTTGAAGCAGCAAAAGCCATTTAAATGTGTAAGTTGTTAGCTGTGAGGGTTGCCAGCAGGTGGAGGGTGAATGTGTAGAAATGCACCGCTGAAGTTTTTCATGGGCTGAAGGTAAATAACATAAACTGGTACATAATATCCCACTAAGCCTCTATAAAAGAGATGAGATAATTTGCTGTGTAGGTTTGGTTCAGACATAATGCAAAATCTTGGTGAATAATTGTAACTATGGTTAGTTTGTGAAGCCAGGATTTACAGATGATCTCATATCCCAGTTTGCCTTGAGAAATGTTGGCTTCACCAGTCAAGAAGGCTGCTATCAAGAAGTGACAAAAGAGGTTTGAATTCTGAAGCATCTCTCATGCCTCAAAACCACACACAGAGAGAACCTCACAATGGGTTAACTATGACTTTACCAGAACATTCAGGAAAAATCACCCAAAATGGTGGCAATTCCAGCCTAAGCCATTTGAGAGGAACTAAGTTAAATGTCTCCCAGGGAGAAATGCTGCGTGATTGAGACCCAGCCAGCCACTCCCAGGAAGTAGACAATGGGAGCTGTCTGCATGCAATGGAGCCATCTTTTTGTAGGAATGACAGCTATTTGTGTATGAGAGATAAAAGTGTAGATTGGGTTGGGGCCCCTTGTCCCCAAGACCACTGAAATGGAGGGAGACTAAGGGAACACAATTTGGGGTCTGGTCAACTTAGAGACCAAAAGAGGTGGTCAAGCTCTGTGATCTCTTTATTTAGTAGATTTGGGTGGCATGCAGCGAGTCTAGTGGGGAACATTGGGGGCCTGCGGTAGCTCACAGCAGCCTCGTGATTGTATTGGCTGATGAGACTGTCAGATAGCATCTGTAAGTATCTGTGCCTGTTTTTTTTTTCAACAGGGAAACATGGTTTCTGCCTCTAGAATATCTATATATCTATTTGTACCTCCCCCACCCCCGGAATTCAGATGCAAACAAAATGTGAGTTGACTCTGTGCTGACTGTGTGCGCAGTCTTTACTTGTCACTGATTTGAAACTAAAACATGAAAACATTTCCCCCCTATTCTGTCTCCATCTAATCTGTTATGCTGGCTGTTTGCCTGGTGTATATATAATATATTAACATAGGAAGGCAATTGCTCTTCCCAGCCTTTTGGCTCTGGTATTTCAACGCAAGGCAGATTGTGGATTTTAGAACCATGCTGGCTTGTAGGCTCCCACAGAGTTTGGCCAGTTGTCCAGTTGCTCTGCCAAGTCCACAGGGTTCTCTTTGAAAAAAAATAAATATAAAGGAGAGGGGTTCATCGTGCTAATCACATGGTAATCATTCAGCACTTGCATCAGCTGTAGCCTGGTTCCCATGACATTAAACTCAATTTATTTACTTCATTTGAACCCTGTTTTTTCCCCAGTGGGGATCCAAATGGATTATTTTGTTCTCTCCTCCATTTTATCCTTGCAACAATCTTGTGAGGTAAGTGTGGCTGAAACCCAAGTATCTGTCATTTTAGTTCAACACTGTGACCATTATGCTGTGCTGGCCCTAGCTTCATACTATTTCACTTTATACCATTTCATTTCATACTGTTTCACTGCTCAAAGGGAAAACATGGGAAGTATTCAAGGGAAAACTCTGTGGCTCATCTTTCACTGATGCATATGTCACTGTTTCTTTCCTTGCACTAGCAGTATAGAACCCACGATGGGGTAGTGACTTCCTGCTCTGCTAGAGTGCTATGAAAAGCATCCTATGGCATATGGGAGGATCCCACGGCATCTCTCTTTCATATATCTGCTGTCTCAGAAATACAACTAAATCTTCTCTTGCGTCGTGGTATCATTGTGGTGTCAGCTTTATGGCGTGGCTCCAGAGTCAGATAAAGGAGCCCCCGACCACATAGGATAAAATGGAGCCTCCAAGTCCAGAGGTAGTAAGTAACCCTCTGAATTCCAGTGCTGGATTTGGCAACTGAGCCCTGCTTGTAGATCTTCTGGGGGCATCTGGTTGGCTGCCAGATGATGCTGGTCTGAGCTAGTATAGCCACTCCTACGTTCTCATGAACCAGAGGTATTCTGCCACCCCATATCAGCATTCACCTGGAAATTGGTCATTATCTGACCATTGCTGGAAACAGCTGGGCTGCAATAACTTCCTTACCACTAGCATAGTACAAGAGAGCCCTATGACCATCTGTATTCATGTAACCTTAGAGAGGGATCAGTACAGACATGACAAGTCTCCATGCAATAAAAAGTGTATGCTGTTCTGGTATTGGATTCTCTGGTGTGGTTATAGGCACCTTCCAATTAATGGCTTTGTACAGTGCAACCTACCATGTAGGTTACATGAAGTGACCTTGTGTATAGAGTAGCAAGGATTCAACAAATGGCAAGTAACCTAAAAGCTTATTAGTTTTGTCTTCTAGCATTTTGCTGTGAAATGTGCTGAACTGGTCAAGCAAAAGACCCACTAAGTGATGTGCTAGTTTTTGCTTATTTCTGTATCTATGTTAATTTCTGGATCCTCTTTTTTCCAGGCCTGTTAAGTATGTCAGCCCCTCCCCCCCTACATTTCTGTAGTGTGAGGCATGTTGGTTGCTTAACATACAAATAGGTCTGAGATGAGAATGGGAAATCATATAATGGTTGCTAATTTCACAAAGGTGACAGTTTTATAAATCAGTGATTTTTTTTCCTTTGCACTTCTAAGGGGAAAGAAGAATTTGGGAGCCTGAATTCACAATGAAAGATTATGTAAATATAGGCCTATTACACTGAAAGTCCTGTCAGTTTTCTGATACCTCCTTTCCCTCTGATTCCAGCAAAGCAGTTCAGGAAAAAACAAGAAACAACCCCAAAGTGGATAGATACATTTTCAGAGGTGCCAGATAGCAATGTATGGAAATGCAGAAACTTTTTTTGATTCAGCTGATTAGGCTTCTCTTTGAAGTGTATTTTCTTGATACTGGGCCTTCTAGCTTGGCATATTTTGTAAAAGAAGTCTTTAGTTCCTGCCCTTCCCTCTTCCTGCTGATAAATTTCCTTCACTGCTTGGCTTTCCTGCTTAATCCTGAAAGGATGGCACATCCTCTCTCTAGAAAACCGGAGGGGTGGGGGAACCAGTGTGTGCTGGTGGAGAAAAAATGAACACTACAAAGTCCAGATAGGAGTGAAAGTTACAGCAGTTCAGTAATAGAGCCATGCTGAGTAGCAGAAGTTGAGTTGCGATAACAAAGAATAATGGTGGCATTTTATAAATGTAGGCAAGGGATTAAATTACCATTCTCTGTGTTGCTTGCATACACACCTGCAATAACTAAAGCGACATTTTCTCCTGGCATGAATAAAATTCACATCCTTTAACCTGTGGGAAATTTTTTTGCAAAGATGAGTTTATTCCCCTTCTCCCAGTCCTCCTTGTTCAAACTGTTGCCTTGATCTTGATTCCTTTCCTAGTGATCAGGAATATCATGATGAGCAGATGAGCACTGGTTAACATTAGAGTGGGGCTAGATTATTGGCCCTTGAATGTTTTGCCCAGTCAGGCCAGGCTTACATTTGGTTGGTGTTTAGTTCATTCCCAATGATGACAATTCTTGCAAAATTTACAACTATGTCCCATGTATATTTCATAGCATGTACAAGCCTGCATAGCCTGTGGCCCACCAAGCAACAAGTATGTATGACTTAGGAAATGTCTTGTTTTTGCTACCTGCTTGGTGCTAAGCTGCAGTTGGCCTTGGTGGTTGTAACTTGTATGGAATTACATAGCTCACATTTACCTGCAGTGCAATAGATCTATGTGTGTTATGTGAAAGGAATATAAAACACTTTAAGCATCTTTTAAGCAACTAGACATAGTCTTGTGAGAACTGGGGATAATTTCCCACTTTAAAAAAGATCTTTAAGTTACCAATACATGGGACCATGGTTTGATTGATACCATGATGGAGGGGAAGAAAACATATTGTATGTGAACTGTTCAAATACAAACAGTTTGTTGAATGTTCAGCTGTGCCTATTGCAACTGTGCTTCCTAATCCTATTTAGACTACTACAAATTGGAGATTTAAACCCAGGCAAATCTTCTGTTTGGCTGCTTTCCTTTTTCTATCCCTTATAGATTTCTGTCATGCCGACCCCCTTTCTGCTTCTATAGATCAGCTGACTGGATTATTTAAAGCTCGTGAAGGTCAGCTGTAGGTTTGCCAGATCTCTACCTACAGTCATATCGAGGGGGAAATGGGGGGGTGGCAGAGAGTCATTGGATCATCAATTAGGGTGTGAACCATAGAGTTTTGGAGGGATCCCAGAGCATCAGGTCAAAGCAGTGATGTTGCTTCCAGGATTACACCTAAAGTCAAGCCACACAATTGGCACAATGTCATTTCCTCCTCTTGCCAATGTCTGATGACCCAATCAGCAGAATACCACTGAGTCACCTGTAACTCACATGAGCACATCACAGTGGTATAGACTATTAGAATTATAAGACTAAATTAAGGTTCAGAATGGTGCTAAATCATCTTCGTCATACTGTAAGAGTACACATGAGCGTATGAACTCCCCCACTTCTTATAAGGAGAGGGAAAGAGGAGTCACAGGAGTGACTGATTCCATTCAATAGTCTACACAATATATTGTCGAAGGCTTTCACGGCCGGAATCACTTGGGTGCTGTGTGGTTTCCGGGCTGTATGGCCGTGTTCTAGCAGCATTCTCTCCTGACGTTTCGCCTGCATCTGTGGCTGGCATCTTCAGAGGATCTGAAGATGGAAATGAATTCCCTAAAATTGGAATTGGAAATGAATTCCCTAAAATGGCTCCCATGACAGAAAAAGCTCCCATGGACTTTATCTGAGTCATAAGATGGTCCTTACCAATAGATCACAAAGGCTGGAGGAATGAAGGGAAGCATCTCCCCCATCCTTTATTTCTCAAGATCCCAAGTCGCTTTTAATGTATATGACAAGATGTATATGAAGAGTGGAACATTATTTTCTCTTTGAAAACATGACAGTGCTATAGAAATGCTGTGTCTTAGTATATCTCTTAACCATAGCACATCTACGGAAAAGTCAAGGCCATGAAACGCTGTGTTGTCCTAACCCTGGTACCAATCAGCTCTCCACGATCACATTTATAAAGAAGCCAAGTGCCCTGTGAAAGATCATTTTAAAGATTAACGGCTTTGGTTCAGGTCTATCGAAAATGGTCAGAAAAATCTTTAAAGGTCATCTGTGTTGAGATTTTTGAAAAAGGATGTGACTGCCTCAAAGCCACTTGTTGTAAATCATGGAAATAAGAGCTACTTCAACATTCACATTTTCCTCCAAGTTTGTGAAGAACCACAGGTGTAGTGCACAGATATGTGGCTTGGATTGTACTAAGATCAGAAAGCATCGCTGTTAGCCATCAGAAGTGCTGCAAACTTCACAAAAATCGCAATCAATATTTGCATTTACCTTCAAAGTGCTCAGTTCTTGTCAAATACACCTTTTGTCCTTTGATCACCTCACAGATTTGCTTGTTATCAGTTTTGCCCATGGGGTGGCCAAATAATTGCTGATCACTCATGACTAATTGCTAGGTCCTGAGTCATCATCGGATGTCTTTATTTTTAAGTTCAGTTGCATTTGTGGCTTTTGCATTTGCAAAGTAGCTAAGCTACCTCTCTCTCTCCCTCTCCCTCTCCCTCCTCCTCCTCCTCCTCTTTCCCCTGCTATTCCCAGCCAATTCCCTTCCCATGTACTGAAGATTCTTATTGCCACAGTAATTTGCAAAATAGCAGTAATTTGCAAAATAGCAGGCACAAGAGGGCCACATTGGGTTTTTTTAAAGACCCTCCAAACTGGCAATTTTTAAAAATCTAGGGCTTAGGTAAATATCACGGAGCAACACTGGGGCAGGCCTGCATTAGCACAGGGAACCATGCAGAATTCTTGGCTACACAGGATATTTTGGCCGTGTGGAATTGGCCAGAATGTCTTCACTGGACTGATATTACTCTGCTTAGGGGGGCACTGTTTAAGTAGTCGATCAATGGAATGGTGAAATTGGCCAAGGCTAAGAACTGACCAAGGATAAATTTCATTTCACCTTACTTGGCTCCTGCAGCTGTCTTATTTATTTACTTAATTCATTCCCAGTGAGGACTCAAAGCTGCTTACGTTGTCTTCTCTCCTCAGTTTTATCCTCCCATCAACCCATTTAGGTATGTTAAGTACAATTTGAGTGACAAGTTTCTATGGCATAGTGGGGGTTCAAACGTGTCCCCCAAATCCTAATTTAACACTCTAAAACCTACACCGCACTAACTCTGATGTCTGCTAGCTATACACATCCTACCTTCTTCTGCATCAGGACAATGGCAACAGCTGGGACAAAGACTTCTGGGTCTGGAAGTACTGGTGTTTGTACAGCAGTTCATAGGATCGGGTAGAAATTTCTGTTAATATCAGTGGGCCATAAGTATGTTATCTGGTATGCTGCCTTTTAGTCCTAGGCATTAAAAAGGTAAGTCTGGCAATCTCAATGATCCTGTAGAGATAATTTTCTCATTGTGCAGATATGTGTGGCACCATGTGCCATTGGGAGTAGTTAGAAGATAGACACTGATTTACTCTTATCATCCAGCCTTTATTAGATTATGTGAATTTTTCCTCCCAGGCCCAGTCTTTCTGTACACCCCCCCCCCCTTTTAGACATTAAGAGGGACATTGACGTTTGGATAGCATTTGAGATCCTTTTTACAGGCCAAGTTCACAGAATCTGCTTTCCCTCTGATCTCTTTTCTGTGGCCCTCCAGTAAACTAGTACTGGCTGCCAATGCTCCTTATGTCATGGGAAAATCTCCCAAGACACTAGGCAGGAGATGTATTGATGGTGGCACACACTTGTCCCTTTGGCTTTCTTGACTAACCTGGGACTATCTGGATCCCCCTGTAGCATCAATCAAGTATTTCTCTTGCCCAGAGCTGGAGTTCTCTGCCACCCATTGGATGGAGGAGGTATCCTCACTTGCTTTTACCAGATTTGTCCTTTTGTGGATATTTGCTTTTATTTACTACAAAGTTCTCTTAGAGTTGGGTGACATATACATTTACATGGTAAACAGCCTGTATCCTCCCTACAGGCAAACAAAAGATGAAGACTCTTGAAACCTTTGCCTGCAGCTAGTCCTGTTCCCCTAGGAGAGTCAGTCCCAATTGAGTCATATCATAGAAAAAGAGAAAAGGCAAGTTGGGTGTTTCCTTTCCATTTCAATCTTCCCCAGCAGTTTGAAGAGCAGAGAAGTTTGGCTGCCGGTGAGCACTTGAAGTCCATTTAGTTTCTCTTGCTTGTAGCATGGGAGTCTTTAGGATTCCAAGAGGGTAGCTTTGGGCAACTTTATAGTAAGTGCATCATGTAGTCCAGCCCATGGCATCTACCCTGATTTTAGTCTTTGGGTAAGCAGAAGGTTTTCTGTGTTTATAGTCTCTTGGATTTGTGGATTCTTGCATAGCATTTTAAAAATATACAGATTCAAGCAATTTATTAAACACACTGCCAGAATTACCCAAATCATCCATTATGCATATGTAAATACTGCAACAAGTTCATTTGTGTGTTGAGCTGTCATGTCTTTCAACTTATGGTGATCCTATGATGAATGACCTCCAAAACTTCCTGTCATTAACAGGACTTCCTCAAATCTTACAAACTGAGGGCAAGGGCTTCTTTGATTGAGTCAGTCCATCTTATGTTCGGTCTTATTTCTCTGCTGACTTCAATTTTTCCTAGCATTACTGTATTTTTTAGTGAGTCTTGTCTTCTCATGTGACCAAACTCATTTATGTTTTCTGGTGGTCCATGGTGTCTGTAATACTCTCTTTCAACACCATATTGTAAATGAATCAACTTTCTTCCTGACAACCTTTCTTCACTGTCCACCTTTCACACCAGTATATACTAATGCCCTTTGGGGCATTGGGCGGTATAAAAATTGAATGAATGAATAAACAAACAAACAAACAAACAAACAAATAAATAATGGGAAATACTGCAGCATGAGTTATTGTGATCTTGACCTCTAGCAATGCATCCTTACACCTAAGGCTCTTTTTTTAGTTCCGTCACCAAATGTATAATGCCATGCATTATAATAAACAAACATCAAGGACAATTCAAAGGAAAGAAAGGGATGCTTATAGGGAGCTTAAGGTAGAATTAGCTGCTATGTTAAGATGTGGCTGCTGCATAAAATGACAGCTTCAGCTTTAAATTCTCTCTTTTTCATATTGCCGTATTGCAGTGTTTAGGTCACCGGCTGCTTATGGGTAGCCAGGTGGCACATGACACTGCGGTTAAGGATTGCAAAGAATACATATGTTTATGTTTTTTTAAAAAAATTTGCTTTTAACTCTATCAGCAAGACCATATTTAGCCCCCTCCCATTCACTTAAGCAAATTTCTCACTTTTACTTATTTCATTTACAGCATCTTAATGACATTTTATATGTTTCATGCCATTTATATTATTATTATTATTATTTATTTATTATTTGGGTTTATAAACCGCCCTCCTCCTCAGCACATAACTATTCCAATCAAACATGGGACTTTTGTGCACTTACTGCTTGCCTCAAGGTTGTTTGCTTTAAAGCGGAATTTTCCCATGGTTTTCCGTTTACCCAAGAGATTGGGCTTGAGTACTCACTCAGCTCTCAGGTCCATTCAACAGAGACAAGCTGGCCCATAACAACAGCTTTTACTTGCAAGGAAGGCATCCCTTAACAACCACCAGCATTGGTTAAGATACAGAAACTGAAATCAAGGTTCCAACCAATAGGACCAAACGAAACCACAATTGGGGAGGAGCATAGTATTATATACATACATACAAAATGAAAGCACCACCCTAGCAGAGCCCTTTTGCCTACACTATTGCATTTTAAAAGGGCCCTTTTCTTCTTATCAAAAGTGTTCCTGCCTGTCCAATGGGGGAAAACTTTAAACCCTCTATACCTTCTTGTTTTGCTGCAAACTCCCCCCTCCCTTTATTCTTTATGTCCGATAGCTCAATCGGCCAGCCCCTTGTTCCAATGTTAGACCTACAGCATTTTTTAAAAACACCCAAATCAAAACCATTCTGATCCTTCAGAAATGATAGCCAGAAGAGCCCATCTGGGGAGGCTGCCTTCTCCCTTTTTTCTCCTCTCGTCTGATAGCTCAATAGACAGGTCCCTTGCTCCAGCATTAAACCTGCAGCACTAAAAAAAATTCAACACACACAAAGAATTACGCTTCCAGTTTAGCTGTTTTGCTTTGCAGGGAAAAGCGAAGCAACAGGAAAGCTTCTCTGTTCTGCTCTGCCCCTATGGAGGCTTCAGAAAGGGCAAAAAACGATGCATAAAAGAAAGCCTTCAGAGAAGGAAAGCTGGCTGTGAGGCAAAATGCAAGTGCATAAATGGCTATGGATAGGAAAGTGGATGATCACAATTTCATTTCCAGGGGGAGACTCTAGAATAAATGTGAACTTTCAGACTGAACCAGATAATGGGCTCCACCCAAAATCTGATTCACTCTGAAAGAGTTAGTAACTTGCCACCCTGCTCTGGATCACAGACCTTCAGATGCCACCAAGCAGTGGGCCTTAGCTAGTCCCCCATCTAGAGTTAGCCCTGAGGGTAAACTATGACCTTCTCCCAGAGGCGTAGCAAGGGGGGAAAGCGCCTGGTGCACCGGTGCATCCTCTGGCCTGCCACACCCCGCCACACCCTCGCCATACCCACACAGGGACATGTGCCCGGTGCTTCACACATACACCCCGCACCCTTGGAGCTATGCCTCTGCCCCCTCCCCACATTCAGTACCCCCTCCCAACTCTTCTTCTTCTAGATTGTACAAAGGGGAGGAAGAAATTAAGCATACAACTGCCATTTGGGTCAACAGCCATCTCTTTCACAAAACTTCTAGTCCCACCCAAAGCAATGAGGGAGAGTACAAAAATGAAGCATTCTGGAAATAGGATTCTCAGCAGGCACAATTAGATTGACCACAACTATGTATGCTTATTTATTACACTTAGCATCTCTCGGTCTTTCATTTTGATGGCTTGTTTGGAACAACAACAATGACAAAATCTCAGAGACTGAGATCTGATCTTTAATTTGCCCAAATGCCATTAAACATGCAAGCAGAACATTGCTGGTGTCTGCCCAAAGAAAATTGATGTAGTCAATGTAAATGGAGGGATCATCAGGCAGTGTTCATTCCTTTTTATACTTCACAAGATATATCCTCATACTTCAGTGTTCTCATTTATTTTTCTGGTGACAGATTTCCAAGTATCTGTTTTCAGTAAATGAAGGTCAATAGCAAACAGTCTGGTATTAATAATGGAACACTTTGAAAAATATAGCATTTCAGCAGTTATTCAAACCTGCTACATACCAAGCTGAACAACACTGTTCCTTTGTCTTCCCAAGTTACCACTGTTTCTGACAGCATGGTCTGATAATTTACATATAGATTTTTAATACTGGACAGAGAACAGGCTCCTAAGAGTGAGTCCCATATTGAACAGCCCTATGGTAGCTGCTATAAGTTAAATATTACTATAAGTTAAATGCTATAAGTTAAATATTACTACCTTTCCTGGTGAGGCACAATGGCCAAATACAATATGCATTGTTGTTATTATTTAATCCTACACTTCTAAGACTGGCAAATTAATCGATTCTTCTGCCACTATAGATCTTTGGCATGATCCGTCCTTCTATGTGTGCAACTTTAGCGATGGACATGGTTGCATTCACAACGCCCATAATCTTTACTGAGCTCTTCCCCTCTTTTGTTGATGATCCTTTGCTAGCCATGTATAATGTTGGGCATACTGCAAAATCTTTGGCTATTACGCCTTCAATGAAATGGATGCCAACATCCCATATAAAGAGATTCAGCAGTCAGAGCCACAGAGCTGTTCGCCTAGAGGCATGGAGAAGGGACAGAACAAATTAGCCTCTATGCTGACCCCACTTAACATTGCCCCATGTAAATCAAGTAAAGGAAGTGGGCATGGTAATCCCAGTGTCAGGCAATGTCATAATTCTGCAGCTTCCTCCCTTCCATGAGTGGCTCCCATGGCTCATGTGACTTTTGGCCATTTGGCCCTATCTTGACTGTATAGCAGCTGGCATGGTCTCAGTGGGACCCCAAAGTATGGGGTCCCAGGTAATTGTTCTGATTGGCCCTACCAAAGGATGGCCCTAGTGTCAATGGTGTGGTTATTCATGTTTGGAACACATGTTCCCCTTCAGGCTGGCAAATGATCTCTTGCTGCTACTGATAATGTAACTGCTGCTACTATTATGATTTATATTTTATAATAAGCCTACTAATGAACTTAGGGCCAAACTATATGTTCAGTGGAAAATGTGTGATCTCCCTGGGATTTTTTAAAAAAATATAGTTGCAGTGCAGCCCTGGGAGTTTTGAATTGGGTCTGAGCAACTGCATTCTGTGCCATTTCCCCAATTTCATTCATTTTCCACAAGGAAATATTGGTTAGGTTGACAAAAAAGAATTAAGGAAGTTCTCCTTTTCCCTCAGCACCACTACTCCAATCTAGTTTGAATTCCTTAGTAGCTCCCTTGAAATCTGTGGATTAATGGTAGAGCCCTTGAGTTGAGCCCTCTGTGGATTAATGGTAGAGCATTTGAGTTCCCATCAGTAGGTCCCAGGTTCAATCCCAGGCATTTCCAGTTAATACAATCAGGTAACCACCTGAAACCCTGGTGAACCACCCCCAGCCTCACTAGACTACACTGACATTGATGGACTAAAGGTCTGATTCACTTTAAGAAAGCTTCATGTTTATTTATTTTATTTAAAATATTTATATGCTTGCCTTTCTCCCAGGCATCCCAGGACTCAAACTGAGTTCAAAGTAAAAAAAAGAAGGAGTTAAGTTATCCATTCACTGATGTCCTTTGGGCTGCATTGTTTGTCCCTATGTTCCACCAATACTGATCAATGGATGATTCTGATTTTAATTCCACGCACCTCACATCCTACGGCATCAGTTTGCTGGAGGCTGGCTTTTATGATAGCTAAACAATAATAGTGACTGTGATGTTTATGCCACGATTATTTTCCTCATGTACCATAAACTAAAAGATGGTTCATGCACTGAATGAACAGCAAAGAGAAGGTTTCTAATTCCATTTCCTGCCAAATACCATAGGACAGTTGTAAAATACCAGTTGATAAAGTGGCAGACTCTCTGTTCTCTAGATGCAGTATGTTTTGGGGGAAATGAGGAGGTGGAGGAAAATGGTCTTAGATTATTGTTACCACTATCTGGGGACAAAGACAGAATAGAAATGCAGCCAATGTGTTTAATACTGGCATTCTTGGCTATAATCACATTCCTGAAAAGCCTCACTGAAATAATCAAAATTAATATTTAAGCAACAATGTGCCACCACACTGTTCATTTTCTGGTGACATCCATCATTCTTTAAGAAATACATTTACAGTGGAACCTCATTTTTTGCCAGTAATCCGTTCGGTGACTATCGGTGAAAACCAAAACTGGCCAAAATTGAAGCTACGCTGTTTGTGCAGGCACAACGCAAATGGCACAGCGAAGTTACACAAAAGTTTCCTTGGATTTCGTCGGCAAGCTGACGAAATGCCAGGTGACCAACGAAAACTGAGGCGAAAAACGGCTGGCGATGATCGACGATAACCAAAATTGGCGAAAACCAATGTTGCTGAAAAACGAGGTTCCACTGTATATGCCCACCTTTCACTGACCAACTTAGGCAACAATTGCAACATAAAATTATAACATAAAACACAATTAGATAACTAGAAACATGAAAACAATAAATAGAAAATATATTGTTAAGGCTTTCACAGCTGGAATCAAGTGGCTGTTGTGGGTTTCCAGACTGTGTGGCTGTGGTTGGACTGTGTGGCCAGACCACAGACACACAGCCCAGAAAACCCACAACAGCCAGTAAACAGAATACATTAAAATGACATTGAAGACAGCTTGTGTACAGCTGGAGAAAATATTCCCTTTCGCCAAGACTCAGAAAACACAAAGGTCTGTGAAATTATAGCCTTACTGGAGGGTCAGAAAGCCTGCCTAATCTCTTCTGGAAGGCTGTTTCACAGGTGAAGGCAGCTTCTGAAAACCCCTGAGCCTGGGCCACTGCAAGGAGGAGGCATAGACAGTTAACCCTACTTAGAGTTGCCAAAGGATCGAAAGAAAAATGTCCTGTCTCTTTAATAGAAGCTCAGTGGGATGTTATCAAGTGATTTACTTCCATACCAAGAAAAACTTCATCTGGCTATCTGCATAGATTTACCTTCTGTTAAAGGACAAGACGTTTTTCTTAAGGCCCCTTGCAAAGCTTACTGATGGTTACATGTAGGGAGAGGTAATCCTTGAGATAGTCAGGACCTAGATCAGAAAGGGCTTTAAAGGTAAATGAACTGGACTCCCACATGAATAGACACTCCATCAAAAGAGCCTCAGAATTGGAGTAATAAAGTCCTGATGGCCAGCGCATAGTAACAAATGGGGGGCAACATTTTACATTGACTTCAGTTTCTGTCTTGCGTGTAAGGGCAGCCCCATATGAACTGTGCTTTAGTAATCAGAATCTGTACTAAATGAAGCTGGGGAACAAAGGAATGTTTTTTTCTGCCAGTAACCTTTTCCCCATATATAAACCTGATCAAGGTGATGGTGCATTAAGCATTCTATAGATCTGCACTAAAGCAGAATTCATAGCTTCAGAAGTCTGATAAAATGTCTGAAATTGAGGAGAGTTGTGTCTCTACCAAAAATTCTCAGGAAGGTTCCTACACACCGCTGCTAGAACCTCTATCCCCAATGTCTCCTTTTGTTGAAATTGATTCATCTCAGATTAATTGCCCTGGCCTGCCAGACGGGTGGAAACTTTCATTTGGAAACAAATAAATGTGTTTGTGGCATTGTGAATGAATATAGTGTTCACCGAGTTTTTATTTCCTTTTGCCAAATCCAAGAATTTGTTTTGTGATGTGTATTTGTTTAATCCGCTCTCCCAGTTGGAATTTAGAAGCAATGTAAAAAGATAGTAGTCTTGGCGACTGCAGCAATGAGTTAAAAGCAGAGAGAAAGAGCACGGAATCTGGCTCAAGAGGAAAATCCAGTAGCAATTCTCCATAGGCAGCAAATAATTTGTTTGAGTGCATAATTAATAGATTTGTCAGAAAGTACTTAGATTGTGAAATATTGCAAGTAGACCTCTTTCCAGATGGATTAAGATGAATGGGTCCTCCAGCAGAGTATGAAACCTCTTTGCTCAGTGGCTGGAGAAATTGCTGCATCTAGATTTGTTTGAGTCTCTGCCTTTTTGCTCTCCTCTTTCTCTTTCTCCTCTGGCTGCGGGGGAGGAGGAGGGGGAAAATGAATAGAACACTTCTAATTCCAATAGTGAGTGGTGTCCTTTACCTAAAGGGCATCCAAGCAGACAAAACTAAATCAGATACTCAATAGGAAACTTTCACTGCAAAGAATATAAAAGGGTTGTGGGGGTATGAGGGAATACATTAACATGGCTCAGAACAGTGAAATTAACTACCCCTTGCAGATCAGGAGTATATATTAGCTCGTCACGGAGTCACACATTAATCTACAGGAAACAGTTTCTTTTGGCTGTTCTAAGAATGTTCTCAGCACTTGGGAAACATGGAAAATGACCCACATTTGAAAATCCTCCTATGAAAGCAGGCAATGGAGTTCTGTGTCCTGGATTTTGGAATAAATAGGAACCTTTCTGGAAGAACACCTTTCATTTTGAGTTACAAAACTTTCACATTCATTTTTGGAGATTTCTCTGTGATTGCTCTCAAACATTTCCATTATATACCCTGTTTCCCCTAATATAAGACATCCCCCCAAAATAAGACATAGTAGAGGTTTTGCTGAAGTGCGAAATATAAGGCATCCCCCGAAAGTAACACATAGCAAAGTTTTTGTTTGGAAGCATGCCCGACAAATAGAACATAGGAAAAATAAGACATCCCCTAAAAATAAGACATAGCACATCTTTGGGAGCAAAAATTAATATAAGACACTGTCTTATATTCGGGGAAACACGGTAGTAGTTAAACTTGGTTATGCAAACAGTTTTAGCTTGCAGAGATACAATCAAAAGGCTATCTCATGACTTGACAGGAATGTGACATCTTGGAACAATGCCAAAAGCAAGATACTATCTCTCCCTGTCCTTCCCAGGAAGATATACTATCTCTACTCTGCCATGGATCCTCACTGCTGAGCCAGTCACTCTCTGGGGCCTCTTCCGCACACGCAAAATAATGCGTTTTCAAACCACTTTCACAACTGTTTGCAAGTGGATTTTGCTATTCCGCACAGCTTCAAAGAGCACTGAAAGCAGTTTGAAAGTGCATTATTCTGCATGTGCGGAATGAGCCTGGGTTTCATGTACCTCAAAGATAGTGGTTGTGAGCATAAAATGGACTTGGGAAGAAATAAGATGCACCTGAATAACCAGGGGCAGCCATTGCTGCCGTGGTGAGCAACGCAGCAAGATAAGGGGCATGCATGGCCTGGTGGCAAGCTGCAGAACCGGGTGCAATGATTGGCTCCCCGAAAAGTGCTGAGGAGGAGCCTGGGTATATCTAGGAGCGCCTTCCCCGGTCCGCTTCCAGCTTCCCGGGCGGCGAGAACCAGCAAGCGCGTCGAATCGCATTCGTTGGCGTCTCGCGTGAAGGCCTGGAAGAGGAGACTGGCCTTTTCTTTCCTTTCCTTTTTTAGCTGATTTTCCCTTCTTCCTCTGGCCCTCCTTGCTTCTCTGCGTTTCAACCTTTTCTTCCTTTTCACCTCTTCTGGGCCGGTCTGCGCATACGCATGCCAAGGGGCCGAAAAGGGACAGGAGCAGGCAGCCTGCTGCAGAGGCGCGCGGTGCCATCGGGCAGAAGCCCGGCGTGCTCTGCTGAACAAGGGTCCGGGCCCAGACTTGCTAGCGGGGACGTCGGATGACGGCCCGGGTTGTTGGGCGATATCGGAGCAGCGGCGAGAGGCAGGCGCTGAGCTCGGGCTTGTCTCCCATCGGCAGGGGCGGCCGGTTGCGGCATGGCGAGACAGTCTCTCCCTCTAGGAGGGGCCCTCCCCGCGGTCCCGGGGGGTGCCGGCCCGGCATCTTCCCCGCCCAATTCATCGACCGGGCCATATGGGCACCGATCCCTGCCTTGGTCCGCGAACCTGGCGGACACCCTGTTGCATCTTTCTCAAGTCCTTGGCGGAGCGGCTCGGCCAGTCGGGCCCCTGCCCTCGAGTAAGTCGGGGGCCCTGAAGCTCCACCGTGTCGGGCGGAGGCCCGGTACCACCGGCGCTCGGAGGGGGCCTCGAAAGGAGCAACGGATGTGCTTCGCACCTTTAGCCACCGGTTAAGCGGCGTCCACATAGGTGGATGCGTCCGCCGCCCTCGGGCGCGCGAGGGCAGGAGGAGGAAGCGGTCGTCATGCGTTCCCGTTCCTCCAGGCGATCCCCCCAGCTCTTCTTCGTCGTCGGGTAGTAGTCAACTGAGGATGATGACGCGCGGGCTACTGGGGAATTTTGGGCTGGAAGCGGGGAGAGAGGGTGCCTGCTCTCCCCACCGTGGCTTGCAAAGCGCCCAGGTGTTTCACGGCGGCGCCATCCTCCGGCTCCGGCTCAGTGACGCATCGCGGCAACCCGCCCGGGTCCCCACCTCCCCAGGAAGTCCGGGAGCGGGCGCTGGATGGGTATTACGTGGATATCTTTAAGTTCCCGCGGCGGGAGGGGGAGTTGGGTTTGGCCAGTCGGGCGGGAAGGCCGACCAAAAACGGAAGGACCAGGCAGCGGCCGAAAGTGGAATTTCAACAACTGGCTGCAGGGCTTCACCGAATTCACAATGGCTCCCCTCCACCGGGGCAGCGTATCCTGCTTGCTTAGCCTGGCATCTGGCAGCTCACTTGGCCCATGTGTAGCTGTGGGCTCGGGCACTGGCTGGGGAAACTCGCGACCCATGCGCTTACGGACGCAGGCCATTATCCGCAAGAACGGCTTCGCGTTCAAGTGCCTTTTTTCGTTGGGACCTCATCCACGCACTTCAAACCTGGATGAGTCGTGGTCCAGCCTCGGGCCATGGGAGGGCGGCGGATCCTCCTGTTCCCCACACAAACCCGGCCAGAGCCTACCCGAGGCGGTGGGGGCCAAAGGCTGTGTCTGGGAATTCAACAAAGGTGCTTGCCAGCGGCAAAATGTAGATAGTGAGCACTCTTGCTCCCTTTGTCTCCGGCAGCCACAGCAGTGATCAGCTGTCCCAAGCCGGGCGAGGATGCCCTCCCTTTTCGGCAGGTCCGGTAAAAAAAGCCCGGCGCCGGGCCCTCCCAAAAAGATGCCGGTGGCCAGGGCAGTGCTCCCGCCCAAGCCAAAACACTGGAGATGCTGCGGCTCAGCTGCAGTCTCCTGGCCCCTTCCCCATTCAAATTGGGGGTGCTGTTGGAGTGGCTGCACGCTACCCGGACAGGGGCTGCCCGGCCTGCTGGGGGAGGGTTTCTCTTCTGGCTTCCGCAGATTCCATGCTACCAAGGCCCACGAGGAGGGCTTACCATGCCAGCAATCTAAAAAATCTGTCCGCGATCTCACTGGAGCGGTGGGCTGATAAGCTCAACAAGGAAATCCAGGCCCGGCCGCGATTGCTGGCTCCTTTCTGTCACCCTCCCCTCCCCAACCTCAGGGTCTCGCCCAATTGGCTTGGGTGGTGCCTAAGAAAGCTCCCCGGGAGTTTCGCTTTTAATGTGAACACCTCTCCTACCCCTCGGGCTTAACTCGCGTGAATTTTTTTCATTGACCCAGAGGTTTGTCTTCGGGTCCGTTACATACCACCTTGGACGAAGCCATCCTCTGCATCAGGCAGGTATGGTCCGGGGGGCATCCCTAGCAAGTGTGACATTCAGTCCGCCTCTTCCGGCTCCTGCCCATTTCCCCCCCTTGGACTTCTCGGAAAGCTGCTGGGCATCCCCACTTCCAAGGCAATTGGTATGTGGACAAGGCCATGCCCATGGGCTGCCTCTTTTGCCTGGCGCCACCTTTGAGACTTTCAGCACTTCTTCCTTGGAATGGGCTTTCAGGCAGCTTGAGTGCCCTCCGGTTTGGTGACCCATTACCTTGATGATTTCTTGTTTATCGGCCAGGCAGGGCAATCTCGGGAGTGTGAGCTGCAGCCCCTTCAGGCCTTCCAGGTCCTGGGTCAGCCGAGCTGGGGGTCCCCTTGGCTCCCCATCAGGACGTGAGGGGCCCGCCACTGCCCCTCAGCGCTACCTGGGCAGTCCGCACCTGGACACGGTGCCCCAGGCACGTCCTCACTCCCGGCTGACAAGCTTACAGCCCTTTCAGCCCTGCTCCAGTCCGTTCTTCTCCTCCGAAAATGCAGGGGTCGCGCCTGGTCCAGTCCTTACTTTCGGCCACCTTAATTTTGCTTGCAGGGTGGTGGCCCCGGGCAGGGCTTTCTTGCTCCCGGCTGGCGCAGGTCCTTTGTCGGGCTGCAAGTCCCCTACCATCACATCAGGGTCTCCTGGGGCATGAAAGAAGACCTACTGGTCTGGTTGTCCTTCATCCGAAACTTCAACGGCATCTCTGTGGCAATCAGCTTTGGGAACCCGCAATGGCCTGGAGCTGCAGGTGCACTCTGATGCCTCTGGGGCTTTTGGTTTCCGTGTGTTCTTCCGGGGTCAGTGGGCTGCAGGGCCTTTGGCCCCCAGATTGTGGCACTTGCAGCAGGGCATCACCAGGGATCTCTACTCCTTTCTGGAGCTGTTCCCCATCCTGGTGGCGTAAAAGCATTAGAAGCACGGCCTCTGGCAAAAAACAAACGGGTGCTTTTTCTGGGGTGCCAGCAACCAGGCAGTGGTGGCGTGTGGTAAGAGCAGACAGTCGAGCAAATGCGTCTCGGTCATCGCCTGGTTCGCAATTTTGGTTCTTACCTGCCTCACTCATAACATCTCTTTCAAAGCTGCTTTCGTTCCAGGTTTGCAGAATGAGATTGCTGATGCTTTACCCCTGCGCCCAGCAGGTGGATCGCTTTCCGGCCCAGCCTGGCCCCCAGAGGCCGAGCCGTTCCTCGGCGACAGTGCCGGGCGTTCCTCTGGAGCCTGGCAAATCGAGACGTCATCACAGGTGTTTTGAACTTCGTTGGCACCCGACCCACGATGCAGGCAATGCACGCACGGAGCCGCGTCGCGATTTCCTGAAGCTTATTTCTGCGTCCTCCGGGCGCTCGGTTTCGCGGTGGGGTGGACACTGGCCTCCTCCTCGCAGTATTTGGTCCGGCTCCATGGGCAGGGGATGCACCAGCGCACCATGGGGGTGCACCTGGCGGGCACGCTTTCTACTGCAAGGTTTCCGGTTTTCCTGACGTCACCAAAGGCGTTTTGTAGTCTTGCGCCGCCCTAGTGGCTGGGTGGCGGTAGTGGTGGGCACCAGACAGGGGGACCTCAGAAGCCACCCGGTCACCAAGAAGGGAGAGATGTCGAGGGCGGTCACTGCACCGGGTTCTAGGGCAGGTGTGTTAGCTTCGGGCAGCTATGAGCTTGCTTTTACCGGGCCTTCCACCTGGCTCACCACGCAGGGCTTTCAGGCTGGGGAACTGGTCGCCCCTACCAGGGTTCGACCTTTCCAGCACCCAGCAGCTGCAATGGGGAACACCTCGTCACCTGTCGGGGGACATGGTCCACGCTTTGGCTGGCTCCACTCAAAGAAACCGACTCAAAGAGGGCCGTGGGGCTTGGGTCACCATGCTGGCCCTACCGGGCGATGCCACCTGCCCCCTCCCCTCCCTCTTTATTGAGTGAAATGGGCGGCACAGGCTCCTCGGGTGGGTGGCATGCTCTTGGTGCATCGCAGGATGGGTCCCCCCTCACCAGAGTTCCAAATGCTGGCGGTGTTCAGGGCATGCTTTGCCTCAAGCCGGGCTACGGCGGCCGCGAGAGTTCGGCCTGCACTTTCGCTTCAGAATCAGGGGCCGCCACTGCCGCGGCAGCAGAAGGCAGGGCCCCGGAGGGATATCCGCAGTTTGGGCAGAGTGGTCCGTCGGGAGCCTTTCGCGCGATACATTCGCCTCACACCTGACTTGTTGATTTCCCTCCTCCGGAGTGCTACTCCAGAGGATGCCGCCAGACTGTCTATGTCGGCAGGTGTGGGTTAAGTGGGGCACAGCCTGCGTCGACAGAGCTTCGGGGACTACGCTTCGCAAAGTCCGAATGGGGCCGGCATCTCCGACTCGAGGGCGCACGTAAGAATTTCCTGGTTAGGGCAGGGGGCACATGCTTTGGCATGAGCTAGAGTTTTCCAAGATCATTGAATACATTTTTCAGCTGGCTACACCAGACCTCCTGGTCATCCACCTTGGGAGGAGGATCTCCCTGCCAGGTCGGGCCTTGACCTGCGTTTTCGCGGTGGCCATGCCACGCTCAGGAGCTTTGCCAGGCACCCGGCCTAATATGACCTTGGTTTGGTCCGAGATGGTGCAGCTGAGCCCATTAGAGCGGAGCGGTGGATCCCTCGGCCGTGGACAGGGGCCTGCAGAAAGAGATTAATAAAGAGGCGTGACGCCAAGGATTCCGGTTGCTTTCCCCTCGGCGGGGAAGCGGTGGCAGAGCACTCCGATATCACCCGGGACGTCATGGACCTTTTTTTTCAGTCCGGATGGCGTCCACCTGTCCCAATGGGGCATGGACTTCTGTGGCTTCCACGTCAGTTCAGTTTACTCGCTTCGCCGGGTGGTTAAGATTTGTGAACAGGCTGGCTCAGGCTTGGAGGAGCAGCGGTGAGCTGCTGCAAGGAGTGGAGCAGCTTCGGTGGGCGGGTTTGCAACCCGATTATGTCGCACATCTGGGGGGAGAAGGCTTGAGCCTTCCCGCTGGGAGCTCCCAGGCTACCCTGCCTGGCTGCCCTATGAGGGCCGGGTGGGGCGGGCGGGCTGGCGGGGCGGCAGGCCGGGCCTGCCGCTCGACACCCCAGGGAAGTGGGGTTGAGTTGGGCCGTTAGTGACCCATGGGCTTAGCCGGTGCCCGGACACCCCAGCAAGCACGGGAGGAAAGACGTGAGGCTGGGGGTGGCCTGTGTAAGGGCTCAGCCGGGTGCCCGTCTCCTCAGCAGGGGCGGGAAGTGTGGAAGCATTCAGGAGTATGATCTCTGGGCTTCCCTTCCCGCCAGTTTCCCATTCATTGGGATGTGATGTGCGACCCATTTGCCGCCCAGCTCTGATGTATATAGTTCTTGTTTATATGTTTGTTGTTTAATAAACGGGCTGCGGCCCATTCCTTTCCAGCCTGTCGTTGTGGTGTACTTATTGAGCGAGGGAGTCTCACCATCTACAGCAATTATGTTGTAAGACGCTTTGAGTCTCCACTGGGGAGGAAAGTGGGTTAAAAATATTTGGTATGGTATGTTTGGTATGATATGTTTAATTTATATACCGCCCTCCCCCGAAAGGCTTAGGGTGGTGCACAGCAGGATGAATACAATATCAGCAATCAAAACATTATACTTTAAACATCAAAAACATAATATCAATAAACATGGGTCAGAAAACAGCATCATAACATCACAAGTATAACAGCATACATATAACATTATAAATAACAATAAGCATCATAACATAAAAACATAACGTCATAAATTTAACATTATAAATAACAATAAGCATAGAATCATAAAATGTAACATTAAGAACAACGATAAACCTAGCATGATAAACAACAGGCATCAGTAGCTATATCATAAACTATGAAGCAACAATAGTCACAGTAACATACATAATCAACATAACTAGGTAATAATGAGCATAAATGGCGACCTTCCCCTATAATGACCTAGGAATTAACCCCTAACAGACTACAGCTGTGTTAGTGCAAAAGCCTAGCCCCCTGAATAATCTAAAAATACAATATCTTGTCTCTAAACTAAGTTCAAACAAAACTAACACCCAGCACTAACACAATAGAATTTACAACAGTACAATAACACACTACCTAAACTAATAAATATCAAACAGGAGGGAGCCCAATAGCCTGAGTAATTACCCACCTTCACTTACTTCACATCAGCAACAAGCAGTGCAGGGGTTCAGAATCTCCCCTGTGTTCATGTTCTATCAGGACGGCTCAGTTGTTGCCAGTATGCTCTCTCTCTCTCTTGCTGCTCACCAGTATACAGTCCACCTGTGGGTCATCACCACTGCTGCCATATTCTCCCTGAGGCATGCCCAGTCCAGTCTGCTGAATGGAAAGCTCTTGCGTGCCCTATGGGGACCCCTGCCACTGGTCCCCACCACCATCCTTGGGCCCTTGGCAATGGCCAAGAGCAATCTGCCCCAGACCTCTCACTGCTGGTGGGTCGTCACAGTTGTTACCGCTGACACCATCTCCAATGTCCAGAGTCCTGCTTCTTCATGTGGGCCTGACCAGCCAATTCATCCTGCCCACCCACACAGAATAGCATAGAGATGTATACTTTCATGTCCACATACAGAAGATAATGCAGAATTGTCTTGGTTTTTTGAACTGGAACTGAGTCATGGTTCTTGCATGCTCAGGAGTGACTGTACGAACTATCTGTTGTAATTTTAAAAGCTATGGGAAAACAAATTAGTCATGCAACTTTGGGTGGATCTCTCTATATTTTTTGCTTAGTGATAGATCATGATACCTACTTACCTATGAAACCCTAGGAATTATAGTTTTATGTGGATGACAGAAAAAATTCTTAGCACCATACCCAAATCACAGTTTACTGAGATACAAGCCATGATGGTGAAGTTTAGTTAACCTGGTTTGAGCATGTAATGTCTCCTGCTTTCATAGATTGTTTCTAAGTGATACTTTGAGACATTTCTATTTAATAAAGCTCTGTCTGTGAAATATGAAATACTTGTATTTAGTATTTGTGTTTAACATTACAAGTTAAACACCCCTAGGGGAAGGGTGGTCTAGAAATTTAATAAATAAATAAATAAATGAATACATAAATAAATAAAAAATAGAAGACATGTGTTACACCTCCAATGCCCCGTATGCCCTCCAACCAAGACAATATACATAGTGTGGAAACACAAATTAGACTAATTCATTATGTTACTGAGTGAATCTTTTTAAAAGCTAGGAAAGGGTGGTGGAGAAGGGATGAAAAGAGGTGCCACTAACTGGTATTTTTGCTCAATATTCCAAGGCTGACTTTCTGTACCCTACCAGCCCAGTTATCAAGAGGTCCAGATGGGCTGGTTGTTTCCAGATTATGTTTGAGAAAGGTATCACAACAGTCAAGCCAGCCTTCATGAATAAGCTTCTGGCCATGATTACCTGCTATGTGAAGTTCCTATGGAGAAGAGGGGTTAGGCCTCCCCATGGAATTGCCATAGTTCTCGTACACTTCCTGGTTCAGGGGGATCTGGGGATGTGGCTAGTGCTAACTATGGAAGGAAGAGTTGGGTTAGCGTGTAGAGGAGAGGAAACTTTGGCTCATTCTGCACATGCAAAATAAAGCACTTTCACACTGCTTTCAGTGCTCTTTGAAGCTGTGCGGAATAGCAAAATCCACTTGCAAACAGTTGTGAAAGTGGTTTGGAAACACATTATTCTGCGTGTGCAGAAGGGGCCTTTGTTTTTGCCATGGTTGAATAAAGGGAGGATGTGGAGAGGCAACCACCTGGAATGGGAGGGGGAAGGAGTGTGGAAACAGAGAGACAGATGGAGTGTTCCTTCCAGATCAAGGTTAATGGACCCAGACCTCTGCTCCACAAAAAGTTCACCTACCAGGAGCCACTTAGCAAGGGAGCTTTCCACCATAAAGTGCAGCAGTTAAAAGTTGAAGAGTCTTAAATGGTCAGCATGCCCTCAAGGTAATCTGTCTGTCTATGATAGAACTGTGCTCACTAAGCAGAGAATGCTTATGATCATAATAAATGTGCAGCCTTGCATGATGGCTGCTTCCTGGTGCCGTCGCCTTTTCTGTGCCCAGAAGGAGATGTACCCTACAAGTTTTATGATAGATACTAAAAGCACTTTCGGCTGTGTTCATTTCTTTACTGTGGAAACGGACTATATTCATTTTGAAAATGGTTTCCTTCTAATTTCTTTCCTGATTTAATGATACATATATGTGCGCACAGATAATATAAGAGCTCTCCTGGAATGTCATGGTTGCACATGTACATAAGATCTCCCAGGAAAGCTAAAGGGCAAATTTATGGTTGCATGAAAACGTGCAAGGCCAAATTCCAGAAACAACTCACAGACTGAAATTGTGAAATATTTATCCCAATATTTGAAGTGCTTCTGGACAGCTAATGAGCTGAGATCTCCCAGAAGCATCAGATTGCAGGCTATTAATTGGCTGAACTTCTTAATCTCTTTGTTTGAATGCAACCTACAAATATTTTATGTGGCTTCAAGCATATTCAGCAAACATGTCCTCATCTCTCCTTCACTGTATTAAGAAGGCAAGGTCCAGCTAATTGCTTTTGATAAACCCACGAGCTGGATGTCTATCCAGAAGATCTGACAAGTTTAACATTGCTTTTGAAAGCTTCAAGGATTTGTCGAGCCTTCCAGAGCAGTGGGAGGAAATCAATAAATGACCGACAGTATATTAAATCCCTGCTGGAAGAATTAGCCACTGTTTGTCTAATAACCACAAAAATTACAGTTATAGCAGCAAGTAATATAGATGCAGATTAGTTGTTAGCCTGTTCCTTCCTGAAGGCAGAGAAATGATGGGATTCGAACAAAGTCAAATGGCAAACTAGAGGTTTTGGAAGGATGCCTTCTCCAACAAAAACAGTTCTGCTCCTCCTTTCCTAGCATAACAATGGAAGTCAGCATAGTGAGCAGAGAACATCAAAGAATGACTGTGCACATTTTGAATTATTACACATTGTTGGGGAGAGAGGTGAAAGAGACACAATGTCACCAATCATATGTCCTCTCCTCTGTAATGCTTGGCACCAGGCTGCTGTTCTTTTTTTCACCTTGACCCTCCGCACTACATCTGAAGAAAAGAGAGCAGGACAGACTTGAGGCTTGTGACCACCTCCTCCCAGGGTAGACCGTCCAAAGCAGCAGCAAAGGCTGCTATTTTTCCACCAGGTGCTGGCTCCTCCCATTACAAAGCATGTTGTTTGCCCTGGGAGGAGCACTAAGTCCCAATGTAAAGCAATTCCTAGGCTGTTGTTCCTGGCTGTTGTTCCTAGGTTGTCACCTCCTCCTCCCAGGGCAAACAGTGCAAAGCATGCTGTTTGCCCTGGGAGGGGCACTCAGCTCAAGAGCAGAGCACCTGTGGCTGCTGCAGCTTTGTGCTTGGGCTGCCTCCTCCAGTCCCAAACAGTATCCTTCACTGTTTGGTCTTGACAAGGTTGCCAGTTGATTTGGACAGTCTGGTATTTTCAATGACTGTTCTGGAAAAACACCACAAAAATAATAGACATTTAAATGTCCAGTATTTCTTCAGTTTTTTCCCTACCCTGTCAGTCAGTGAAAATATCAGACTGTCTGGGTCAATACTGGACACCTGGCACCCTTACTTCCATGCATATCTTTTAAATGTAGCAATTCCAGAGGGGTAGCCATGCCAGTCTATTGCAGAAAATTAAAGGAAAATCCAAAGGCACTTTGAAGACAGATTTATTCCAGCATAAGTTTCCATGAGTAAGAGCTCACTTCATCACAAATACAGATAAGCCTCAAGGGCATACCAAGTGGAACTATACCAAATATTAACTGGCCCTGCATTTCCCCAAGTTGAAGGCACAAGACAACAATGACTGGGCAGTATAATACAATATATTTAAAGTATAATATAGTATGGCTGATCTGCATAATGCTTGTTTTATTATATTTTATTTATACTCCACTCTTCCCAGCTGAGGTCTGGTTTAGGGCAGCTTACATATAAGTTAAGAACATTAAAATTCAGTAAAACATAGTTAATCCCAAGAAAATATAAATTACAGAAGATGGTGACATAATAAAGATCCTAAGACACCCCCCCCCCCCAAGCCTAATAGTTTATTTCATCCCCCATCCTGGTTTAATCTAATTCTGAGTTCCAGGGGGTGGGAGAGTGAAGAGGGCATGCACAGTGTGCAAGATGGAAAGTGGGGGCGGGGGGGGGGGAAGGAGTTTGGCAAGATGGACAATTTGGACTAGTGGATGGCCTCAACCAAAGATCTGGTGGAACATCTCTGTCTTGCAGACTCTATGGAACTGCAGTCCTGCAGGGTCCTGATGTCAGCTGACTGAGAGTTCCACCAGGCCAGAATCAGGACCAGAAAAGCCCTGGCTCCGGTTGAGGCCAACCCAATGTCCTTGGAACCAGGGACTGCCAAGAGGTTACTACTGGAGGACGGAAGGGTCCCCTGTTGGCAATATGGGGAGATGCAGTCTTGAAGATAACATAAGGTAGTATAACATTCTTCCCTCTCCAATAGTGTGGGTTATCACTACTGGACAGTGTCTGCTGGTTGCCAGGACTTTAGCCAGTTACAGCATGGCACAAAACACAGAGCTGGTGTCTCTTCTAGCCGTGGCTATTATAGCCTGCATGAGGTGGGGGAGGGGAGCCATACAATGGACAATTTAAAGATCAGGACCAAGATTTTCTTTCTGATTTTTAAAAAAGCGTGACTCTTTTGTGTCTTCTTTGACAAAGACAGTAGATTAAAGACTTCCAAGCTTATAGATTCCCTATCCGACGCTTCCTTTAAAAATCCCATTAGTTATGAGTAAGATGCTTAGGGATTTAGAATGAAGGGACCATCTTGAACTATGTAGTGATGCCAAAAGGAAATGTGCATCCTTTTTCTAGGGCAGGGGTAGGGAACCTGCGGCTCTCCAGATGTTCAGGAACTACAATTCCCATCAGCCCCTACCAGCATAGCCAATTGGCCATGCTGACAGAGGCTGATGGGAATTGTAGTTCCTGAACATCTGAGGAGCCGCAGGTTCCCCCTGCCCTAAAGTGAGCACCTTGTCTTTTTCAATTAGCTTCTAGAGCAGGGGGGTAGGGAACCTACAATTCCCATCAGCCCCTACCAGCATGGCCAATTGGCCATGCTGACAGAGGCTGATGGGAATTGTAGTTCCTGAACTTCTGGAGAGCCGCAGATTCCCTACCCCTGTTCTAGAGTATTTAAAATTCTTAATCAAGGAATCTCCCCCCACTTCCCTGCTTGACCTTATTGATAACCAGCTGATTGTGTTTTACCTATGAAATGGTTGGTGGGTAGGGTTCTCACAACACAACTGTTAGAACTTGCAAGTCATGTTTGATGAGGATTTTATGCTTTTTATGAGTCAAATTGGTGGAGGGGTTTAGGGGCTAAGCAGTTCCTTGTTTGCTTGTACTATGGAATTATAATATCTACTGATCAGTCCTCCTGCTTCCATGAAATTGCTCACACTACACCTCCCACATCTTAAAAGACAAATCCGTATTATTCAAAGGATCAGTCATTTTCTTTGATGAGCAGTGCTACCGAGAATCGGCATATGTACATATCAAGGGAAAAGGTTTGCTCTATTCTACTTCCAGTTTTATGGTGAATAACAGAAATGTGCTCACCAATTTATAACAAAATAATAATAGTATCTTATTGCACTCATATACAGCCTTTCATCATGAAAATTTCAAGGGAGATACTGGAAAGAAAGAAAAAAAACCATTCACATGCAAGTGATACCTTTGGGTGAGAGGCATCCTAGTATAGCATGTTTGTTAACAAAAGTGAAAATATGCTTCAGGAAGATATTGTTGTCTGAGTAACTGGAACTATTGCAATGGTTATATGAGAAAAACAATGTGACTGTTGGAAATCAAAGGTTTTAGTTTAAATTCTGCTTAGCTATGAAATTTGCAATGTGTTCTTGAATAACTCCCTTCAGGGTAATTCTTCAAGGTGTTTGTGTGACTGTCAGGGGAGACTTAGGGGGTGGGTTCCTCTTGTGAGCTTCAGCCAGAGGCAGAGCGTTCATGGGGACATGTGGGGTCAGGGGTCACATGACCCCAGGCACATGCCAGCTAGTCACATGGGGCCCAGAGAATCTCCCCCACCCCTCCCCTTTGGCCCCGCCCCACCAGGCTGATCCTTCAGCCAGCAGAACCTCCGGTAGCCAAAGGAGCAGCTTTGCTGGGCCGCCACTAGGTGCTCCTTGGCCTCACTCCACTGCTCCTTCAGCCAGCGGAGCCTCTGTTTGGCTGAAGGATTCCACCACTTGAGGCCAGTGGGCAGCCAACATGGTGTTGTGGTTACAGTGTATAACTACAGAGACCTAGATTCAACACAGTCACCAATCTGACTGGATGTCTTTGTGACAACCATACTCTTTCTCTCTCATGAGAGTGTAGTCAGGATACTATGGGATTAGTAGCATTGGAAATGCCAGAGAGGATATTTGATCTAGGGATACCTTTTTGGGTGTCAGCCATTTTCTCTTTCTTGTAACATTAAGATCTGCCTCACATGGTAACAGCTCATTGGTAATATCATGTTTATAAATGTTGCTTTATGTTACCTTCCTCATTTGCAGTATTCTGGTGATGATTGACAGCTGTGACATTTTCTGAAAAAATAGGGCTGTGTGTGTTTTCTAGTGCTTTGCCCGAGTTCTCCCACCGCCCCGCCCCCCCAGGATGGGAGAAAGAACAATAGGCCATTCCTTATAAAAGGTGGTGCCACAGATTAGAGTTTGAGGATTTTTTTTTGTCAAGTCATAGCTGATTTATGGCAACCCAGTAGGATTTCCAAAGTAAAAGAGGTAGTTTGCCATTGCCTGCTTCTGCGTCATAACCCTGCTTTTGCTTGGAGGTCTCCCATCCAAATACTTGTCAGGGCTGACCTTGCTTAGTTCTTAAGATCTGATGAGATCAGACTAGCATAGGGATGCTAGCATGGAATTAAATTTTAAGTCATCATTTTGCTTTCTCTACTAAGCCATCAGAAGCAGCCTCTTGAGGTACTTATTGGGCCATCTAGCTTTGGTGAGCAGTTATATTCCTGTTGCAATCAAATTTCCAGAAACTCATGACCTTCTGAGATGGAAAGATAACACCCTCCTTGCTCCATCCTTAACTTGGGAAGATCAGGTTCAATCTTCTAAAAAATTAATGATGTTTTTTTACTCAGGATGAATTAAAGGATCTTTGGGTGGGGGAAGAGCATTTTCCATCCAAAAATCTAAACCAAAAAAACCCAGTTTGTTTTAACCTTGCAAAATACATTCACATGAAAAAAGTCTCATTGAAGGTTGTTGTCCAGATGAAACAAATGGAAAAGGCTATTGGTTGTTGTATCCAAGCTTAACTCTTGCCAATACATTCAAGCAGATAGTGGCAAATGATTAAGAGGCATAATTCTTTAATTTCCTCCACAGACTGGATGATGTGTTGGGTTTTAGAAGAACCTAAAGTCTAGTTGGAGTTTTCTACAATTGATTTATGACAGAATCACTGGTCATATGGCACCAGACAGTGTGGCAGACTGGTACATGTTGGCATTTTCACTATATGTATATATGACTAGATTTTGCTGCGCTTGATGTCTGACAGCTTAAATATATGAACTGATAATACTGAAAAAGTGTGAGTGTGAGATGATATGGGAAAAAAAGTGTGGGCTGATATGGAAATTCTGTGTGAGATGATATAGAAATTCTGTGGTGGGTCATTTACAAATCCAAAAAAACCAAGTTGGACAGTCAAGCAATAAACATGTATTTATGAACTAGCTCTGATTTTCCCCAGGGCATAAGTACTGATTTGATCTAAGTACTTTTTGTGGTTTCTTCAAATTCAGGACAAAACCTGAGCTGTCCTTTTTTTTGATCTTGTTAACTGCATATGATAGAAATACCACACACAAGACAGTAAGTGAGTTGTTGTGGTCAGAGTATTGATCCAAAGTCTGGAGGTCCAGGTGGTAAGTCTCACTGCCATAAAGCCCACTGAAGGAAGTCTGTCTCATTCAAGAAGGGCCTATCTAGAACTTACAAACTCCTCAGGTTCTCTCTCAAGACTTTTAGCAAATGAGTGTTGGGAGATTCCCACAGGAAGTTTAATTCCCAGGTTTGAGGGGGCCCAATTTAAATCAGGACTGTAACTCATGGGGAGAAGGAGCTTAATTCTCCCCCTCAATCATTTTCCTGGATTTTTTCTATGAGCATGTACATATTATTGGTGTACATGGAGGGGATAAAAATTAATGGAAAGTTGCAGCTCATGGTGCCTAGTTTGCTTTTTGGAAATTCTCTAATGAACTGAATTTTGATTTCAGAACTAAGGGAACTCAGGGCAGGGCAAACTTAGTCTTGCAAGCTTGCCTTCCATGGTGGGCAGCCTCCTATCCCTGCTGCCCTATCCCCTGCTCAATGGAATAGTGGGAGCAACATAGCACCCCAGGACACTATTTCCCCCACTCCCCATCCCCCAGTGCCCCCCACTTCCTACCTGGCAAACTTGAGGAAGAATAAAGAAACTGAACAGTGAAAATCTGCTTGTCCCTGAGCAAAATTTGATTCTGCTGTAGATATAGAATGGGTTAACTTTGTGTCTGCTATTTTCTCTCTACACATAATTTTTGGTGCCTTCCAGAGTGCAGTTGCTGTTCTAGCTGATGGCGTCCAAAGCTGTACTTGCCTCAGTATGAAGAAAAACTGCACCACCAGATTCTGCATGGATTTGACACAGACTCGGTGCCAAAGTTTTCATCTCTTCAGGTCTAGTGGTTACTCCTACTAGCAATTAAATTGCCTGTCAGGAGTAAAGCATTACTTTAAAAACAAAGGAGATAGATTACTGATAGCTGCTTGCTGTTTCCAAGCGCTGACATTTAAGCTGCTTCTATTCCCCAACTCATTCGAGCATTTTTCAAAACAAAGCAACAGTAAAATAGATGGTCCTTCTGTTGAGCTCGGTAGCTACTGCTTCCCTTGACATTGTGGAAACGGCACTTGCAGGTTTTAAACTTTAAAGATTCTGGAGAAAAGGCTGAACACATTTCTTAGGGTTGGGGGGATGAGGTAAGGGTGGATAGTTTGCCACCTTGTTCAAGAAAATAAACAACTTTTTTTCTTTTCAAGTGGAATACTGAGGGATTCCATAGTGCCTCCTGCTTAGCTGGTGCAAGTCCCACTGAAATAGAGACTCTGGCCTACATGAGCTGGGGATGATGATTTGTGTTCACTAACGTAAGTCTGGTTGCATTTTGATCCTTTTAGCAGCTGCTTTGTGACAGCTTTGCAATACTGTGAATCAGCACAGAGATTGCTTCCAGCCACTTAGCTGTAATGAAAGAGTGTGGCTTAGTGACAGGATGTCTGCTCAACATGCAGAAGGCTCCTGGTTCAATCCTCAACATCTCCAATTAAAAAAGAATCAGGTAGGAAGTAATATCAAAGACCTCTACTTGAGAATATGGAGAGCTGCTGCTTAGTCATAGCAGACAATACTCACCTTGACAGACCAATGGTCTAATTCAGTTTAAACCAGGGGTCTGCAACCTGTGGCTCTCCAGATATTCATGGACTACAATTCCCATCAGCCCATGCCAGCATGGCCAATTGCAAAAGTCTGCAACCCCTGGTTTAAACAATACAAAGGTATTCTGGAGAGGGCTGCTAGCCAAATAAAGCTGAGCATAAACAAATATTGATTTCCTAGTTTTTGCCAAAATTTTCATAGGCTTTGTGTGTAGGGGGGAGGGGGAGAATAAATAATAAAACACTTTATATACAGAAGTGTCTGCGGTTGTGCTGTACTTTCAGCAGTCTACTTACAAAATAGATTTTATTTCAGGCATCTACAACTTGTCAATCATCAAGCTGAACACAATACGTTAGACGTGTATGGTCGTCAGCAAGGGCAAGATGAACCCCCTTTTTTGGCTACCTGCCTCAGACTGAATGAGATGTGTTTGAAGCATCTGCCAAGCTCAAATACAAGGTTGCATTTTTCTTGGGTTTTTTTTTAGAAACCTGATCTGTTTCATTTTAGATAAGCTGCTGTGTACTATAGATGTATGGCCTGTTACATCTTGAAGCTCAGGCTCAGTAACTAAAAGAATTCCATTCCTCTGTCCATCAAAATAAAATCAACCAAACACACCACTCACTATTCTTATATGACAGTCCTAAGCAGAGTCAATGGGTGTAAAATAAAATAATCTGTTATTCTAAACACATGTCCTACCATGGAGTAAGTGCCATTGTGATCATTGGGACTTCTGACAAACATACGTAGATCACACTGTAATACTAATTCAATGGTATTTCAGAAAGTCATGAAAAAGTGATCACCTGTGGTATGTGTTGAACATGTCTATTAATTTTCCTTAATATATTAAACACCTTAATATATTGCGTATTGATTTCTTGATTGAAATGTGTAACTTTCATTTGTTCAGAGATGTGATGCTTTAGCAAGTAATGATATGTGTAAGCACGCAGAAACTAGGCAGAGGAAACATTCTGAACATTACATTGGTAATAGCTATCAATGCACCAATTATATCTTGGTTGTGGTGGGTTTTCCAGGCTGGGTGGCCGTGGTCTGGTAGATCTTGTTGTCATGACCACAGGGGGTGTAGACAAAGTTTTCCAGCGGATACGCTACACAGGAGATCACTCAGCAGTATGCAAACCAGGAACAGCACTCAGACACACAGTCAGCTTCCAAAGAAGAGGTTCCTTTATTGTTGCAAAGCCCAGTAACAAAGTGCTCTGCCAGGCAGCAGGTGTTCCAAGGCACACTCCTCTGCCTTCTCTCTACCACATATATACAAAGCATTCACCTATCAGGTGCAGGTGTCTTATCAGTTGCATACGGCACTTTAGTTGCACACAGCACTGTCCAAGATTGAACATAACTGTCATGTAGATTTTCACATCTGCTGACACTTTGACAGCACCTGACACTTGTTCCTAACATTTTGCCTGCATCTGTGGCTGGCATCTATGGCTCTGTGGATGCCAGCCACAGATGCAGGTGAAACGTTAGGAACAGAATCTACTAGACCACAGCAACACAGCCTGGAAAACCCACCACAACCACTGCAATATTCTTCATGTAGATGGCTTTTAAAGACTGTTTGGAAGCTTCAGCTGGCTCCTAAAAGAGCTCTAAGGTGGTCTCCTGGCTTAAGTTATAAAAGCTGTGTGTTGCCAGACTTGCAAGATCTCTACTAGCTACCAGTTTGCTTCCAAGCACAATTCTACATCCTAGTTAATACCTGTAAAGTACTGTATGGTCTTGGACCAAGATGCTTAAAGAACAGGCTTCTTCCAGATGAAATTGCCCACTAGTTAAGATTGCCATCAGAAATCATATTCTTTGTGTTCCTACTGGCAGAAGTAGGGTGGGGATGTAGCAGGAGTCAGGGGCGTAACGAGGCAGCCCTGGGCAAACTGTAGCCCTAGGCAAAACCTGAGTTGGATGCCCCCCCCCCATGGGCGGCCACTCCACCACGACCAAAATTTTTTTGCACCAGGACATTGATGCCTGCAGGGGGTGCATTTTTAGACATATCACCACCAATATTTCAGCATATCATCAGGAGACTGTCCTTATGCTACTCCCCAAGTTTGGTAAGGTTTGGTTCAAGGAATCCAAAGTTATGGACTCCCAAAGGGGGTGCCCCATCCCCCATTTTTTCCAATGGGAGCTAATAGGAGATGGGGGCTACAGTTTGGAGGGTCCATAACTTTGGACCCCCTGAACCAAACTGCACCAAACTTGGGGGGGTGCCATCATCTCCAGATGATACCCTGAAATTTTGGTGCTGATACATCCAAAATGCACCCCCTGCAGGAACATTCTAGAAATGTGCCCAAGAATCTTTGTTCTGCATTGAGTTTTCTGCATTGCTGTCAATGGGGGTTGCAGGCTGTGGGGGGCACATTTCTGAAGGCACAGTCTCAAAACTTTCGGGGTCTCATCAGGAGACTTCCCTAATGATACCCCCCAAGTTTGGTGCAGTTTGGTTCAGGGGGGCCAAAGTTCTGGACCCTCAAAACTGTAGCCCTCATCTCCTATTAGCTCCCATTGGAAACAATGGGGGGTAGGGGCACCCCCTTTGGGAGTCCATAACTTTGGACTCCCTGAACCAAACCTCACCAAACCTGGGGGGTAGCATAAGGACAGTCTCCTGATGATACGCTGAAATTTTGGTGCCGCTAGCCTAAAAAACTGTGCCCCCTGCAGGCCAAAAATAGAAAACCACTAAAATACCCAAAAACGAACCCAGCATTTTGATGCCCCCCCCCCAAGGTGATGCCCTGGGCAGCTGCCCACCTTGCCCAATGGGCATTACGCCAGTGGCAGGAGTAGAGCCTTTTCTGTGGTGGCACCCAGATTTTGGAACTCCATCCTCTAGGGGCTCATCTACTGTCAGAATTGCCTGTCACCAAACACTTAACAAGGTGTTTATTCTCTGAATTACTTTATCCCCTGTTTCCAGGGTTTTTGAAGGTTTTGTGGTTGTTTCTCTCTTTTTAAAAACTTGTGTGATTATCTGCTGTTTGTTTTTATGGCTGCTGTATGGTTCATATTTTATACTTGTGTCTGGCTCCTTCCACACATGCAGAATGATGCACTTTCAAACTGCTTTCAATGCTCTTTGAAGCTGTGCAGAATAGCAAAATCCACTTGCAAACAGTTGTGAAAGTGGTTTGAAAATGCATTATTCTGCATGTGCAGAAGGGGTCTCTGTTATTTTATGGTTCAGGTTTTATACTTGTCTGTTGTTACTGTGTTTGTTGTTTAAATAGCTGGTTTATAGCTTTTACTGTGTTTATTGATGATGGTTATATGCTTCCCTGAATGTGTGTTTATAGAAAGTCAAGGGATAAATAAATACTGTCAACCTGCACATCTTTTCCCAACAAAACTTAGACAGCCATCTAGTAGAATAAAGTTCTAGCACTGTAGTGGTGTTTTAACTGCCCCAATATGTATGTCAGTTGTTTTAAATGTGTATCTGCTGACATGATATAGTTCTCTGGGTTGACTGTAATACCCTTTATGTCCTGTGTGTTTGTGTGCATTTGGGATTGCTGCTTGAAGGTTCCCTCTGTTGAACTGATGTACCATGTGGAAAAGTTATGTACCACAAAAAAGACAAGATTTGGGCTTATTGGCTGCAATGCATGCTTTTTGTGTGAACCCCATGTTTTTGTTCTTGTGGGGGTTTTGCCCATAAAATTTGCAGCCAATTTAAGATGATCTCATATGAAGGGCCTCTACATAATTTTTAAAAAATGAATTGCCGTTTTTGGTAATGCAGTAGGACTTCTTAAACTTGACAAAGTTTAGGGCTTTGCCATGCCATAATCCAGCCCTACCTATGTAAACTCCTCAGTGAAAAGGAATGCATATCTGAACCAGCTTGCATACAATGGAAAATGTTACTGATGGATCACCTTAGCAACCACCAACTATCTTTGTTCCAATCTACATTAAAGGTTACATAAATATATAATACCTAAAAACAAATCTCCTGAATAATAAATATATTAAACACTAAAGCGGCTCCTCAGGAGTTGTTTTCAGTCACTTGAGTAAATAATGGATGTTGTATAATCTGATTTCTCCCTTACTCTTCTTCTCCAGCATAGAAATTAAGTACAGATGTTAAGCAGAGACTACTATCTTTTAAATGACATTCAGAGAATCGAATCAAAATGTCAGAAAGTTTTCAAAGCAGGCTGAATCTAAGTATGAGTTATTTTACTTTACATGTGACAAATTCCATGGGAAAATTTGTTCATTTTCACGTGGTGAAGTCATTTCTGTAAGTACTGTTCCCTATTTGTGGTTTGTGACTTGGTTGAATAACTAGAGACCCTTTTAGTGTATCCATCTTGTGATGGAATCTGTAGTAGATACATAAACCTCTTGTGTTTGTTGTTCGTTCTGTACTTCCGGTGACATCTTTTGTTGTGTGTAATCTTAGTTCTCTAAGATAAAAAATTATGAGATTAGAGAATCATGCTGACGTGCCTCACTGTTGCCAGATACTATTCAGTGCTTGCTGCAGAAAACCTCTGCCTGTCTGTGAGACCTGCCTGTCCTTGCACCCCCAAAGCAGTCATGATGCTGTTTGGATTACAACTTGTTTGCAACTTGCCTGCAGAACCCGCAAAGATTCCATAAATATTCACTATTCGATTGCTTTTGTTCTGTTCATGTTAAAAAGTTGATAAAAGTTGATATAAGATATAGAAGATATTTCAGTCAGCCACTTGGGGTTTAGATTCAGCTTCTAGATGCTAGTGTCGCTCATTTTGATTGGCTCAACTGTGTCTTTTTTCATGTGAGCCTTTTTTGCTTTGCTTTCACGCATAAGGATACTTATACGCATAAGGATACTTATACGCATAAGGATACTTTACGCATAAGGATACTTTATACTGAATCACACCATTGGTACACCAGGGTCAGTATTGTCTACTGAGACAGCTCTCCAGGGTTTCAGGCAGTGGTCTTTCACATCACCTACTGCCTGGTCCTTTTAAATAGAGATGCCAGTGATTGAACAAATAGAATCATAGAGTTGGAAGAGACCCCAAGGGCCATCAAGTCCAACCCTTCAATGCAGGAACACATAATCAAAGCACTCCTGACAGATGGCCATCCAGCCTCTGTTTAAAAACCTCCAAAGAAGGAGACTCCACCACACTCTGTGGAAGTGCATTCCACTGTCAAACATCCCTTACTGTAAGGAAGTTTTTCCTCATGTTAAGGTGGAATCTCTTTTCCTTCACCTTGAACCCATTACTCCTGGTCCTAGTCTCTAGAGCAGCAGAAAACAAGCTTGCTCTCTCACCAACATGACATTCCTTCAAATATCGAAACATGGCTATCATGTCACATCTTAACCTTCTCTTCACCAAACAAAACAAGCCCAGCTTCCTAAGTTTCTCCTTGTAGGGCATGGATTACTGACCTTTTACCATTTTGGTTGCCCTCCTCTACAACCGTTCCAGCTTGCCAATATCCTTCTTGAATTGTGGTGCCCAGAACTATACACAATATTCCAGATGAAATCTAACCAATGCAGAATAGAGAGGTACAATTACATCCCTCAGTCTTGACACTATACTCCTATTGATACAGTCCCAAATTGCATTGGCTTTCTTGGCTGCTACATCACATTGCCAACTCGTGTTTAGTTTGGGGTCTACTAAGACTTACAGATCCCTTTCACATGTAGTGTTGTCAAGCCAGGTATCACCCATCCTGTATCTGTGCATTTCCTTTTTTCTGCCTAAGTGTAGTATCTTACATTTATCTTTGTTGAAATTCATTTTGTTTGTTTTGGCCCAGCTCTCTAATCTGTCTAGGTCATTTTGAATTTTGATTCTGTTATCTGGGGTATTAGCTACCCCTCCTAATTTTTGTGTTCTGCAAATTTGATTAGCATGCCCTCTATTCCATCATCCAAGTCATTGATAAAAATATTATATAGCATTGGGCCCAGGACAGAACCCTGTGGCACCCCACTGGTCACTTCTCTCCAGGATGAAGATGAGCCATTAATGAGCACCCTTTGAGTTCGGTTGGTCAACAAATTACAAATCCATCTAACAGTAGTATTGTGTAGTCCACATTTCACTATCTTACTTGAAAGAATATTGTGGGGCAACTTGTCAAAAGCTTTACTAAAATCAAGGTATGCCACATCCACAGCATTCCCTTCATTTTTTATCTTTTGTTCTGAGAAGCAGAGGCAGGGATGACAAGTTAGACATTTTCCAAATTTGTGACATGCCAAGCCCAAAAGTTTGCTCTCATTGGTCTAGTATAAAGTTTCTAAGGCAGGACCTGCTAAGGAACCACTTGGTTGCTTTGGTAACCATATCCCTTTTCCGTCATATTTTATCACTTGTACAGTCAGAATGCACTACCTGTGACACCCCCCCGCTCCGCTGATCACTGCTTTCCTGTGAAAGGAGAAAACCACATATTCTGAGAACCCTGAATTTCCAGGGTTCTAGTTTCCATGTACTGAAGTTGCAAATATGAACATTTCCCTTTCAGGCAAAATGACGATTGCGCATATCTGGAGGATCACCTGCAGCATCATGTTCTTTCCATACACATGATAAAACATAATGATGAAAGCTAATGTTTCCCAGGTCAGGGAAAATTGCTGTTGCATACCTAGTGAGGAACTGGCACCCAGGAAATTCTCCTAGCGAGGACTAGGCAGGATTTTCCCTCACAGTTGAAATGGGCAGTGAAAACCCAGCCCAGGGCGGGAAGGGGACAGGAGAGCAGGAGTGCTGATAAAAGGCACCCTGAAATTTGTTGGCAGGTGTTGCTTGTGTTCCTGACACTAATCTATTCATTGTTATGGTAGTTGTGATGGAGCATCCTCTTATCCTGGTGGTGGATGATAGAGCAGCTGGATTCACTTGTGCCCTGGGGCGCCCTCCTTCCCTCCCCTGTGACACTTCCTTAGTGTCTGGAAATAGTGCTGGGCTGCCTTGCCAGTGAGTGAACTGCAAGAAGTCCGTTCCAACCACTAATTCTGGATTTGTGAAGTAATGGTGGCTTTGAACAGCAATGTACATTAGGGAAAACCTTCTACATTCTGGCTAGAACATTATTCTTTCTAATTTGTTATACAACTTCCAGAAGAATATCCTATTGCAGCAAAAGCCAGAGGTTAAGAAATATACTGTGGCATAAGCATTCACTGGCTAGAGCCTATGCATCAAGTACAGTTTCCTGTATTAACTGAGCAAATGCACTGACACTTGGCACAAATGTAGCATGCTGAGAAAATCGGCTTTTTATTAAAAAGCAAACTTCTGGTTCTTAAGGTTACCAAAAAATACTTGGATTTAGAAGTGCTCCACCTGCCATTTTGCAGACAAAGAAAAGTATCCAGGGAAAATACTCCCATTTGTCCTCACATCGTTTATCTACTGGCACTGGAAGTTTAAAAAAAATGATGACAATAGTAGCATGACCATGCAGGTTTGAATCTGTTTTTATGAACTAGAATTGCTCAGTGGTATCTTTTGCAGCAGTTTCGGATCCAGGCGGATCTCAATTGTTTTCTTGAAGTCCTAAATCGTGGAACAGATATGGGTGTTCTCGTGGTAACAGACAGAAAACCGTTTAGCCAACTTCCAGACTTGAAACAATTACCTTAGCTGAGGGGAATTGCTTACCGTTGCTTCTTTGAAAAGATTCCTTTCTTTCGTTTTTTTAAAAGAACATACAGGCAAGAAATCACTTCTTTCTCGAATAGTGTGAGTGCTGTTTCTTTTTCTCAGCTCCCCTAAGAGCATGGCAAGCAGGGGGTTGGGGCGGTTAAGCTCCAACTGTCAAAGAATCACAACGATTTTGCAGAGAACAGCAGGGGACCGGCAAGACTCCAAGCTGTTCTCAGTCAGGAAAAGAGGTGTTCTTTAGTCTCACACGTTTGAACAGTTCCAAGAGCGAAGGGGAGAGCAATATATGTGTGGTATTTGGATCTTCACACATATGCAACAAATGTTCACATAAACCAGACAATGTTTTGGATCACAGCTACCATGACTGAGAGGATGATTCTGCTCCTCTAGAAGAAACAGATGTCAGAATCCATTTAAATGGAGAATGTTGGAAAACATGTTGCCGTTCCAAGGGCCGATTCACACTTCTTTGTTTACTTCTGTGGCACCATCAATGCACATGGGGATTTTCAGAGTTATTCTGTCTCAGACATGAACTAAATTACAAAAAGTGATACCTTTGTATATGCTGTTACAAAACTGTGAAAGACAATTGTCATCTCAAAAAGTCAGGCGGTGTGCCATAATTTCTCCATTTATGCTTGAGTTGCCTTGCAGACCCAAATATCTCTCTCTACTTTGCATGCATCTCTGGTCACTGGACTGGACTGGACTGGGAGTAAATAATCATCTTTAATATTAGCCATCTGGTACAGGAGTACAGCACGGTAATCTGTATGGGACACTTGCCACATACCACGGCCAATCAGTTGGCCTTGGGAGGGTCTAAGATGAATCACTCTTGTCAAGGTCAGTTATGTATAATTAAAAGCACAGGTGAAACTAAGATATTCTAGAAAGTCTTGGGAGTAGCCTTGAGATCTGAACCTCCATGCAGACTGAAACCATGGAACAGTGCTGTGCAGATGACCAATTCCAAGGAATGCATCTGATGTCATTCTTCAGGAATTTCTTAAGCTTGTAGGTTTTAGCAGGGAAGTGCAGTCACGTAACTGCAATGGGAATGGTGGTGCCGTGCCCTGGGTGTGCACCATTGGGGTCCAACATGGGCTGCATGTTAAGTTTGTCGTTATCCCTGGGCTGTGGGGACAAATGCCTCTAACCTTCTATTGCACATCTAGCCAGAAATTACTGGCCGGGGTCAGGAAATCCCAGTACCTTGCAATAAAATGTGATTGCTGCCAAGTGAATGTCCATGATTTGGGGGATGGAACCCCACTCCTGCAGATCCACCAGATAGCATAAAAGCAGGGGCTCTGGCACTGGGGAAAGAGTTGGGGCGCGGTGCCCCAGTAGTGGCCACAAAGGCTAGGAAGGATGATGTTGCCCAATCATAGACTCACCACATGGAAAGGGCTAAGGATCCCAATACTCCCTGAATTATGCCAAGTTCCAGAGCTCCAATGGAAGATGTCTGGGCGTAGGGGTGCATTGGGCACCAAAGACCAAAACCTCTCCTCCTGGAAATAAGACAATGTGTCCATGATGCCATTATCAGTGTCTGGAATATATCTCGCTGAAGAGATGTTAGCCATCAATCAAGTAACCACAAAACTGCACACCAACCACATGATCTACTTAGAGCAAGAGGTTTGCCTGTTTATGACCCCAACAACTGCTTGGTTGCACACCCAAACAGTTCCTGTTTGTCCCTAAAGGCATCCTGTCATATGCACACAGCCACATGTATTGTACAAATGTGAGGTCCCAGAGGATCCTGGATGGCTCCCAGTGCTGGGACTATCGCCGTGCATACCAGTGTTTTAAAGAAAACCCCCAAATCCCAAGCTGCCAGAGGCATCACAGTAAAGCTGGAGGGAAGTGCCTGGGTTGAGGGAGGTCTGGCACTGTGAGACCCCACTATAGCCAAGTCTGTCTTCATGCCTGATACAGTGATGTGGGAGTGGGGAATATCAGCCATGGACCTGGTGAGGTGACAACAGATAGCCCTGCTTGGGGAGGCCACTTTGCATGCAAATCTGAAATAGTCTAACACCACCTGAAGTTCCCTTAGTGTGCATTTTGACCAATTCAGCAAATCCTTAATTGTGGTGAGTATATGGACAGTGAGGTTGGATGTTCCTGTGACCATGTCTAATGTGACTCCCAGGTATATCACAGTGGTTGTTGCACCCTCAGCCTTCTCTGGAGCCAATGGCACCCCAATTTCTTTTACCAGCACCTGGAATGTAGACAGGTGGTTAGTGCATGCTGATGTGCCCGCTGGGCCAGCAAGCAGAAAATCATCCAAATAACGTGTAATGTCAGGGCTGGAAGATCCTGCCTCATCATCTATTCCAAAAATGCGCTAAATGTTTCAAATACAGTACAGGCCACCGAACAGCTCATAGATATGGCCTCATCAATGTACCAAAGCCCATTGAACTCAAAACCTAGCAGGCAGAAGTACTCTAGATGAATAGGAAGTAACCTAAAGGCTGACTAAATGTCACAGTTTGCCATTAATGCCCTAGTGCCACAAAACTGAACTCTGCTAATTGCATAGTTGAATGAAGCATACCAGATAGAGCACATCCTGGAGTTGAAGGCATTGTTAACCAAGAAACCCTTGGGGCAGGAGAGGTGATGAATTAGCCAAAACCCATCCAGCGCCTTCTAGGGAACACCCCCAAGGGAATACCTGCAGTTTGGACCCTCCTAGTCACACACTCTTTAGCGATTTTAGCTGCAACAAACCTCGCGATGGTCATGAGCCGATTTTAAGTTTTCACTGTCAGTGGCCACCCTCTGACTAGTAAAGGGCATATGAAAACCATGCAAGAATCCCTGGGCTACATAAGGTATGGCTGACTTATCTGGGTATGCCTCTAATAAAGGGAGTAAAGTGGACAGCATAACAGGGGTTCAGTCAAGGCTGACAGTAAACGAATTAGCCATGATCTCACTTGGTGGCTGCAGCAGAGGTTGTGGGGTTACCTGACCCACATTCCCACCTCTGGTCAGTAACAGAAGCAAGTTGGGTGATGGGAAAGGGCATCTGGGCCCCACTCTTTCCACACTGGGACCTAGAGTAAGGGCTGAAACATGGCTCACAAGCATTATCATACCAACAAATGGGGCACAAGAACTTACCTTGATTAAAGTTCCAGCACAGACTTGCCATTATCACTGCATTGGAAAGGTTTCCATGTATCCCCATCCCATTGTTTATTGTGTGTGTGGGAAAGGTGACTGTTACCAATCAAATCCTATTGTGGATGATGTCCCATCTGGCACCCTCCTTATGGGACGACTTCTGCTGCAAGACCTCAATGTAATCCATAGCTGCAACTTCTCCCACCAAATGCAAACCCTCAGAATGTTGCTCAGGTGATTTGCTAGGTGTCACCCACATTTGGGGAAAGCTGCAGCCACTAACCCCATGTACTTTGCATAGCCTTTTATCCAGTTCAAAAATCTGTGTTCTGCATTGGCCCTCCTGGGTGCCTTCTTGTGAGACTAGGGCCCCAAAACTTCAGCCTCACCCTCTGGCTTCAGCATGGTGAATATGTCAACATAATAGCCCTTGAGGGCCTGTTCCTGCAGCTTGCAGGGGAGATAGGAGGGTCATTGGAATCCTCACCTCTGGATGGACCTCTGCATCCTTGTATCCATTCCAGCTGCTCTGCCCCCTGCTTGCCTTAGCCCTGGACCTGTGCAGCCAAGATGGTAAACCTGGAATATATCCCCCTTTATGCTAATAATTCCACTGTGGGCCATGTCCTCATGTTCCTGTGAGCCATGTCCTCATCTGAGTATGACTCACCAGATGAAGAACTACCAGAATCTCCATGTTGTGATGAACAGCAGTCCTCCACCACAGAGGTAGTTTGACATTGCCTTCCTCTGCATAGCGATTCTGACATTCCTTGGGGGGGGGGGGGTCTCCCATCCAAGTACAAACTAAGGCCTGCTTAGATTCTGAGATCTCATGAGATCAGGCTAGCCTGGGGTTGTGCTGGTTAGGGAAACAATATCATTCAGTGCAATAAAAATGCAAAACAGTTCAGTTTATCAGCAGATAAAAATACCAAAATTGAGAAAAATGTATCATTTGATTCAGTGTTGGTAAAAACTTTGCAGTTAATTGAGAAAACTGAGCCATCCAGAAGAAAGCAAAACTAAAGAGAAAAACCCCTCCAGTAATAATGAGCCAAAATCTGGAAAAATAAGAATTATTTTCACCTGATTGGGGAACAGCAATAAAGGAATTCCTCAAATGAGGGGCAATCACAGAAGCGGCCTGTTGTCTTTGTCACCCTTCTCACCTCAATAAATAGATGCATATTCAACTGGACTTCCCATGCTCTTCAGGCCTTGAAATATAAGACTCTTGTGAATTCATTCCCTGCTTGTACTTAGGCACTTCAAATGATTATCTTGTTGCAAGGAACTCAGTGGAAAGAGTGCAATGTAGCATGGCTTTATTGTAAAAATAGCAATTCAAATGTTTTATAGTCCGATAGAACTTTCTGGCAAAGCTGAAATGCATGAATATAGAAAGAGTTAATGTTAATTTTTTTTTTTTAAAAAAATGCATTGCTATACAAATTCTTTAGTGCTGAGGTGATGAATAAGTAATGCTGCTGACTTCTGCAGAAATGGCTGATGGCCGTTACTGAGTCTCAACTCTGAGGAGTTTGGTGATATGTGTTTGCTTTCAATGGGATTGCAAAGCAGGGTCATCCGTTTCAGTTCTGCATAATGCCAAAGAGTTCAGATAATGTGGGGCTGTGCAAATGCTCAGTTTACCCTGCTCTTTGTTGTTTTTTTAGTATTATAACCTCCATACTTATGGCTTCAGAAGTTTCATGCTTAACTGAAAATCCACATTATTTTTGTCCTGAGCAACGTAAGCATTTTGAAGGAACTTTTTTCACATCCAAGCGAGTCTAAAACAGCCGAGCTTTTACAGGAGAAATACTATCCAAATCATTCATATTTTATTGCACGGAAATGATCTCTGGCCAGGCTCTTATAAAATAGATTCTTAAATTTCAGCTTGCAAATCCAGATATACGATGTTTTCCCACATCCTCATTGCAATGCAAATTGGAATGACGTGCTTATAAACGTACGAAGGAGCAAAATCTAACAGGTAGCATTTTCTGACATTACACTGGCATGTGCTTACCAAGAGAAGCCCACCCAGATTGTATTGTGGTACCTGGCATCTCTGCTGTTTTCTCAGTTCTAAACCGGCAACATCAATAGGAGGCTGACTGAACCTTGGGTGAGCTATCATACATGCCCAGTGGACACTGTTTCAGCTTGCTGAGTGCAATGGTGGTTTAGTTCCATGAGTCTCATTAACCTAAAGCATATCTGGCCTGAGAATGTTCAATACAATTTCAACTTGTAGTGGTTGGAAACAGACTGGGAACTAATAGTCTTCAATGAACAATGCTTCCTTCTTTTAAGTCAAGCAGCTGCATAGTTTGCTTTTGGCCCATGTTTCAACAGGACACATAAGATCATCCTCCATCTGCACTGACTCCATTGAATATTTCCTGGAAGTGGAAGAGGGGAAACAAGAGAGACATGCTTCATATCCCTCCCACTTTTGTGCCAGATCCAAAGTTGTGGGAAGATGTACATTGTTTCTTTATATCAGGAGAATGTGCCCTTCCCCATGGAGGTCCTCTCACCCCTTTTGGCTGTGACCCAAAGCATGAAGAATTCATATTTTCTCTTTCAACATGTTTGGCTGCTTTACACTGAGTCAGCTCATTGGTCTGATCAGTGTCAGTTTTGTCGGCTCCAGAGGCATAGCTCCAAGGGGGCGGGGTGGTGGTGGCGCGATGCACTGGGCGCACGCCCCTATGGGGTGTGTGGCGAGGGTGTTCCAGGGGTGTGGTGGGGGCATGGCGGAGGCATTCCGGGGCGGGGCGGGGGCGTTCGGGGGTGGGACAGGGGGCAGAGGATGCACCGGTGCACTGGGAACTTTCTCCCCTTGCTATGCTTCTGGTCTGCTCTGACTGGTGGTCACTCTCCAGGGTCTGATGTAAAGGTCTTTCATATCACCTACTAGGTGAACCTTATTAACTGTAGATGCCAGGAAATTGAACCTGGGATCTTCTGCATGAAAAGCATGTGCTCTGCCATTTAGGCACAGTCTCTCCCTAATATCTCTGGTTAATGTCCACTATGGCTCTTGGGAGAGTCAATGCATTTTCTTAACATGATTCTGTTAAATGCCTAAGTGTTTAAAGATGTGCTGATTGGCATTCATGTGCCAGTCACATTAAGATAGATGCATAACTTTGGAAAGATGTGGATCGTTCATTTAGCTGCATAGAAGGTTCCTGGGATCTGGTTATTATATTGGTTAATATGTATGAATTCTGTCCCAAACTCAGACTACTCTGTCTTCACTTTTAGCAATGACTTTCCTGTAACCTCATTCACCAATCGTGGTTGCAACTTTGACATTCTTCATATTTCATTGAGACATGTTCTCTAAATCTGAACATCAATTTTTTTAAAAAATGCCCTTTCGTAGGATGGTTTCTAGTTTAGTAATCATAATTAATATACTTTAAATGAAATCATTACAATGGATGGCTGCTTGCTGTTGTTTTGGTAAATGACAAAGAAATAAAGTAAATTTTTCCAGGCATCATTGTTATGTTCAGTAGCATTGTATCTATTGAGAGGCTACCTTTTGAGCTCTTGTTGGTTTTCCTGCACTGAAATGATACAATGCCAGGAAAACAGCAGTTTTTGAGAATTTGCTTGTGTTTTTCCTCTGATAATGGCCTCAACAACACCCAGTGCAAATATAACACACTGTATTGTGATCTTCTGATAGTTTCATGAATTTCCTGTTCTTGTTGCGTCCCTTGGATTACAAACATAAGGGAATGGTTGAGGAACTCCTGGCCAGCTGTGACACATATGGAGAGAAAGGATGGACTGTGTTGAGCTTTGTGGATCCATTGTTCAGACTTTTTAAAGTATGACTCAGGGCATAAGTAGAACATACCTGATGCACACAACCTTGCTGAAGCTAAGCAAGTGTAGACATAGTTAGTGCCTAGATAAGAAATCCCCTAGGATCTGCCTCTTGTGATCCTGTACCAATTTCAGTCCTATAACAGAAGAAAGATGGGATAATTGGTGATGTTCGAACTGGGGAGTTATGAAAATGGGACTGATGTTGACCAATATGTTTGACAAAAGTGTCTAGCCTCATTCCCCAACTGGACTGCTGCATTCCAGTTACAGGAGGGGTCACCTTACATTAAGCGCATTACAGTAGTCCAGAATGGAAGACTCCAAAACATGTGCAGCTCTAGCCATGTTAGGTGTCACTTGCTTTGTTCTTCTCATGCACTTTAGCAGTCACCCAGGCAATGCTGAGATGCAATCATAGTTCTTCAACCCATCCACAGTAGTTTTGTCTTCATTTTCTCTTTGTTTACAAGATGCAATGCACACATCTCAAGCCAAGGGTGGTATTTCCATCTGCCATAAATTTCTGTAATTACACTGAAATGTTTTATCAATAATTCAATTGTTCCATTAGTTTTATATTAAGGAATAAATAAGAGTTAATGCATATATAATTTATCTGCCTACAAATTAAACAGTTTGAAATTCATTTTTTCAGGATTAAAGTGGTAATACCTTATAAAAAGTGAGGACTGTGATAAATCCAGTCACCTGTGCCCTGTTGCGTCCCATAAGGTAAAGTATATATAAGATGAATTGTTTTGCAGTCCAAAAAAAGAGAGAGAATTAATTTTACTGTTTCTTTAATGACTGATGAAATGTAGGGTTAGGCATTATTAAAATAGAGCTGTCATAATTCATCTATATGATGACACTTACAAGTCTATTGTGTAATACATGGTATGCCCTCACCACTTATGATCTGAAGAATTTTGGACTGCTTGCAATAGATACATTATACATGTTGCACAGATTGGGATGGTAGAATTCCAGAACTGAATGGCTACAGGTCATATTTTGTGCTCCCTTCTGGAAGAAGTTTTCTCCATGTAGGGAACTAGCACATCAGAGCCAAAGCTTTAATGAAGCTTCCTCTGTACGTGGTAGGATTTTTTTTCACATGGGGCAAACATTCACAGCTATGATTTTTTTTCACATACACAATATCTATCTAAAATGGCACAGTACCAAATTCCAGTACTTCTGGGGTGTAGCTACAGAAAATAGCACTCAGTGCAAGCACTGAAATTGCACCCCCCCCCCCGACTCTATTGCCCTACTGTGGAGGCTGCACTGGGGCAGTGGAGTCTGAGGGGGAAGGGGGGAGAGATCAATTTCAGTGCTTGCCCGCAGCAGCATTTTCTGTAGCTACACCCCTGGTTTCAGGGATGAGTTACAGTTACCAGTCCTAAAGGGATGTCTGGGGAGAGCAATGCTAAGGGTAAAAATGACCAGCATGTCCAGGGGCAAGAAGAACCGACACACAAGTGGGGGTACACACACTGATCCAACACACACACACACACACACACAGACACACACACACACACACACACACACACACACACACACACACACACACACACACACACACACACAAACCAAAAGACCAGTATTTATACTCCAAAATGGATCTTGAGGTGGTACAAGCTGGCAGGAAAGCCAGAGGCAAAGAATTGATTGCCTTTCCGGGGTTTGAACAGAAGGATAGGAGAAGTTTGATGGATGCAAGAGAATGCCTTGGCTGTTCTCCTGAATATGTGTTAATGCAGGGATGGGTGCAAATTAGTATGAGTCATGGACTTCTTGAAGCACTGATTAAATTACATCAAGGTGAGGCAATGGAGATTAGCTGGCCCCCTTGTCCAGCCAAGCATACATTCAGGCCAAGAAAAAAGCACAGCTGCCAACTGCCTACCTGCCCAGGCTTGACACACAAGATGGATTCCAAAATTCTCTGAGAGGCATTCATTTTGTGTGGATCAGTGCCTTTCTCTTATGCCAGTCTTTGGTTTCCATGCCTTTATGGCACCCCTTAGTGAGAGGAGGGGTACAGCTACTTACAATAGGATACATCATACATAGACGTGTCTTATAATGGCCTGCACAAAGATTGTAGGTAGGATCAGGTAGGTTCCACATGGTAAGCACTGCTCTTATGCTCAGTTTGTTTGTTACCTTGTCTGTGTGGCATATTGTTCAGGGATGTGATGGCATGAACCTTGGTGGTTCATGCAGAATGTGATTTGATCCAAGCAAGCTGAAGCAGTGAAACCTCAAAGGTCTGAGGTGAGACTGTAAAGAATAGTGGTCAACAAAAAGATTTGGAGAGGATGTTTTATATGGAATGCAATTAATCCGGGTTTGTGACCACATCTTCAGATCCACTCATAAGGTGTTAAAAGATGTTAAGGTCAGGATGTTCCCTGAGATCTGTTCTGTCACAGGCCAATGTAATTCCAAAGAAGAGAGAAACAATGTGGATTAGATAATTCCATTGATTCTTCTGCTTGCTGGGAACATGCAGTTGTTTTCATTCCTTTGATTGCTGCAGGCCACTAATAGCCTGTAGGAGCTGTAATTCTGATATGTGGACAGCTCTTGATTTAAAAAATTTCAGCTGCATAATTTTCTGCTAAAAGTGGAAAAAATAGTGTGTGTGTGTGTGTGTGTGTGTGTGTGTGTGTGAGAGAGAGAGAGAGAGATGAATAATTTTTGGGTAACTGGTTAAAAATGAAATGCATCTGCTGCATTTTCAATCATGGGTCACAATGTAATAATATATTTCCTCATATGTTCTCCTGTCAGAGGAAAAATATACTGTTATGTGTTTCTACTGTTGTGCTAAAGAAAAGTGCCTAGAAATGATTAGCTGGCCAAATCTGGCAGCATATAAAACCACAGAGGACAGAAAGGCCCCAGTTGTGAGTATCTACAATGTATTATGCATCTTTGAGTTTTGCCCTTCTGCCCTCCTCTGTGCTGGCTAACATGATTTACTTCATCTGATTCATTTGGTGTAACTGCATGTGGGCAAGGTGTCCACAGAGATGTAAGCTATGTAGCAGTCCATTGAAAGGAAGGAAGGCTGAATCTCATAAATCTTCCCATTTTATCATTAAATAAATGCTTAGTTGGGAAATGGAATTCTCAGAGGAACATTGCTAAGTGTAGGAGCATCAATTGATATGTTGTATGTGGTGAAGCATGGCAAGTCTGCATCTACTTCAGGAGCCTTTGCAAGAGATGAAATTCTCTCCTGTTAAATTTCTCAGCCAAATTTGATCTATCCACTCACATAACACACTGATATGGATCCGATTGCAATTTTTGGCCCTACCCTCATTCCATTACCTATGGAATTATAAACACATATCAAACGGCATTTTGAAATGCATGACTCCATCATTCAATCAAGGACTACACACTGACTTTGGACAAATGAAACCTTTTTGAGACCAGCTTAAAGTGTGAGCTAAACACTCAGAACAGGAGAATAATGTTGGGGGATGGTGACTGTTAACAGTTTAAAATGCCTGATGTGTACCTCTTTTCCACCGCCTTGCCTTGTTCTCTACTGAGAATCTACTGAGAATCTGAAGGCCTTGGAGCAGCCTGGAATGAAGGTGAAAGAACAGGCAAGAAGAAGAAGAAGAAGAAGAAGAAGAAGAAGAAGAAGAAGAAGAAGAAGAAGAAGAAGAAGAAGAAGAAGAAGAAGAAGAAGAAGAAGAAGAAGAAGAAGAAGAAGAAGAAGAAGAAGAAGAAGAAGAAGAAGAAGAGAAGAAAGAAGAAGAAGAAGAAGAAGCGGAGGAGGAGGAGGAGGAGGAGGAGGAGGAGGAGAAGGAGAAGGAGAAGGAGAAGGAGGAGTTTGGATTTATATCCCCCCTTTCTCTCCTGCAGGAGACTCAAAGGGGTGTACAATCTCCTTGCCCTTCCCCCCTCACAACAAACACCCTGTGAGGTGGGTGGGGCTGAGAGAGCTCCGAGAAGCTGTGACTAGCCCAAGGTCACTCAGCTGGCATGTGTGGGAGTGTACAGTCTAATCCGAATTCCCCAGATAAGCCTCCACAGCTCAGGCGGCAGAGCGGGGAATCAAACCCAGTTCCTCCAGATTAGATGCACAAGCTCTTAACCTCCTACGCCACTGCTGCTCCCCACCCCACCACTTTCAACCTAGAAGCCATGTTATGCTTGACTTGGCCAAAGGCCTCTAATAGACCTGCCCCCTCATCTGATAGGCTTGGCTTTCCTTCAAAAGCCTTGGGAAAGGAGGGGACCAGAATGGAGGACCTGTTCATGTACATTATTTGCCATGATGTCACTTCTGACTTTAATCAGTGACCTCCAAAATGTCCTCACGTTAACAACCTTGCTCAGGCCAGGCCATGGGTTCCTTTATTGAGTCAATCCATCTCATGATCGGGCTTGCTTATTCCCTATTGTCTTTAACATTCACTGCCATTACTTCATTTTCCAGGGAGTCTTTTTCAGTGTCTAAAGCACAGTAGCTTCAGTTTAGCCATTTTAGCTTGTAGCAGCATAATTATGAGATAAAGCTTTTCTTCAGCTGTACTTTATCTGGCTGCAAAAGAGCGTGAAGTGTGTTTGGTGTTTCCAATGTCAAAATTATTTGTGCTATACTTAAAAAAAATGCCCAGGAAATGGCTAGGCTGCAAAACTTTCTCCTTGGATTGGGTTTTTGCATGTGCAGAGGGCTGAATATTCAATTATAGATAATAATCATGTTGAAGTCATCATCATAAATAGTTTACAATATATGGCTAAAGGCCTTCACAATGCAAATACCACACCATAAAACATTTTAAATAACATAATACTATAATTATTCATCAATAGTTCAGAGAGGTCAGTGTAATTTAGTCTATCATTTAAAATAATTGCTGTTGTTGATCATATACATATATATAAAGGAAAAGTTATATATATAATATATGTGGGCATCATTTTGTACTTTTGCCCTCCTTCAAAAAATGTAGATTCAGTTCTGGTCTAATCACTAGCTATCTTGGATAGTTGCAAAAAAACAGAAAGGAACGATCGAAATAACCAAGATGTTGAGTCATCTTCCAATGAAGAAAGGCTAAAACATTAGGGACTTTTCATGTGAAAGAAAAATGATAATGATAGACATGATAGATATTGCGATCTTATTTATTTACTTATTTTATGACTCTCTTTTTTCACTGAGAGTTGTGGAAGATTACATGGTATAAAAAATGCAATCGAATAGCATGAGGACTAGGATTATAAATTAAAAACAGCAAAAATTATCAGATATATGTCAAAAAATGCAGAAAATGAAATTAAAACAACGGACTAGCAAGAATAGATAATATGTATCATAAACAGATAATACATATCATAAGCAGTGACATGGACTACATTTCCCTTTACAATTGAGTTATACTATAGCATGAATACTGTTATAAAACTGCCCTCCTAAACAATCTTGTTTTATGTTGGTAAAAGAATGTCTCGAGCGAGGGAACCTTCCTGACCTCCTCAGACAGACCATTCCACAAGATGGGAGTCACAACAGAGAATGCAAGTGTACAAGCAGCTAGGGTGGTACTTCAGAAGGCTTTCCGTAGATATGCAAAGCTGTCAAGGCAAATCATAGGATTAATTCTGTTATCATTAAATTGGTAGCATTGTATTCCCCTGTTCACCCACCATGGAACTTAGTGCAGGCTACATAAGAGTTCTCATCCGATCCAAACAATGAACAGAAGCAGACCTTCCTATCTGGCCTGTTCCTTCAGACCATTATTTTGGGTCTGTCATAGATGTGCTGGGGATGTTTCCCTTTCTCTGCGTTATTACATGAGACAACTACCCTGTTTCCCTGAAAATAAGACATCCCCTGAAAATAAGACATAGTAGAGGTTTTGCTGAAGTGCTAAATATAAAGCATCCCCTGAAAGTAAGACATAGCAAAGAGGTTTTTTTTGGAAGCATGCCCGTCGAACAGAACACCAGAGCATGCAGCTGTGGAGCGGAAAAATAAGACATCCTCTGAAAATAAGACATAGTGCATCTTTGGGAGCAAAAATTAATATAAGACACTGTCGTATTTTTGGGGAGACAGTGTAGTAGCATCTTGGCTTCCCAATCTAATGCTGGATACAAACATCTCAAGTCTGACTTGGCACAACATCCCATTCTTTCTTATGGTTAGGTCCAGTGCCCAGAGGGGAGGATGGTGACTGAAGACTATTATGCATTTTTTTCAACTGATGCTTATTCATTTTAGTCTTATGCTTCTTCCAAATGATTATGAAGCTTTGGAAAGCACCTAGGAGGAAAGAGGTCTTTGGCTGGGACTAAAAATGCCTTTCCACAAAATGCCTCTTCACATATATACTCCACTTATTTTGCGACCATCAGATCCTCTGAAGATGCCAGCCACAGAGGCAGGTGAAACGTTAGGAGAAAATGCTACTGGAATGCGGCCATACAGCCCAGAAACCTCACAACACCCCAATGATTCCGGCCGGGAAAGCCTTCAACAATATCTCTCCACATTCTTTTGCTGTTCTGAGTTAATGCATCCATCGTGCAATCCTAAGCAGAGTTACACCATTCTAAGTCCATTGAAATCAATGCACTTAGAATGGGGAAACTCTGATTGGGATTCCACTGCCAGTCCTTTGCTACAGTTCCTAGACAAGATGCAAGACTTCAAAAATCAGCCCACTTGTAGCCAGTGTATATGTCAATACTGAGGGTGGGCTGTTAAAAAACAAATGTGTTGCAGTTGAGAATTGTCAACTGATCAATTCTATTTTAGTCAGTTAGCTATTTTGCTTTGCATTCATGGATCAATTAATATACTGACTAAAATAAATATCACAGTATTGCAATACAGGTGATAATTGGAGACTGTTAACATACACATTCTTCTTCGTTAATTAACAGGAAAAGCATTTATTGTTGGTGAAATCATCTTAAAACATATTTGCTGAAGCAAGAAATAAATTTCATTTACAACAACGTCACCACCACCATTTAAATCTGATTAAAATCCCATTTTTTTCAATTAAACTGCCAATTGATCATTCTAAGACTTTCCTCCCTAAATCTATTGTCTTGATAGCTAAGCATTCATGGATTTTCCATATGAGTACTAGCGCATGTGCTACACTGTGAATGCTACAAATATTGAAATAATGAATTGTAACTGAAGTCACAGTGTTTCCCAAAAAAGAATGTGGATATGAGGGAAATATTGGATCTAAACTAACTAAACTAAAGATCACAGAAAAAAAATTAGCTATTAAGGTAAATTATGGCAGGCCTGGAGCTACGGGACTTCACTGTTTCAAGAATAGAGAAGAAGAAAAAGAGTTTGGATTCATACCCTGCCTTTCTCTCCTGTAAGGAGATGCAAGGCAATTTACAAACTCCTTTCTTTTCCTCTCCGCACAACAGGCACCTTGTGAGCTATGCGGGGAATGAACTGTGACTAACCCAAGGTCATCCAGCAGGAATGTAGGAGCGGATAAAACAAATCTGGTTCACCAGATAAGAGTCCACTACTCATGTGAAGGAGTGAAGAATCAAGCTCTGTTCTCCAAATTAGAGCCCACCTACTCTTAACCACCATACCACACTGGCTTACATAGGTATTCCTTCATATTCCTGCAGGGTCCCCTCTCAGATTTTTTTTTTTAGTTTCCTTACAACCCCATCATTTGCAATCCAAAACAATGTCTTTCAGCTTCACCATAGTACCAAGAATCTCCACAAAAGTCCTGGTGACGCTGGTGCTTATCACATGCCTCACAGGATTTTCCTGTATTATACTTAGAAAATATTCTGGTAAGATCCCAGACAAGGGAGCAGAACCTAGAGCTGGTCAGATCATTCTTCAGTAACCCTGACATGATGGCTTCATAGTACATCTTGAAAAGAGTTCACTGAGCTATTGTTCACTGAGTTCACTGAGCTTGAAAAGAGTTCACTGAGCAGATACTGGATCAGCTCCGTATATATCTGAGCCACAGGCTCTGCCACTTAAGGAGACAGAAAATCGCTTCTCCTCCTTGGAGGAGAGAAGATAAAAAACCATCTCATCATCAGGGTGTTGGGCATCTGCCCACCTTGCCCAATGGGCATTACACCCCTGAGGGTGTAACAACTATAGTGCAAATAGTAAGGAGGATGGCATCATGCCAAGATGTAGAACACTGAGCTTGTTTCCATGTAATATTATTCTAGAAACTCCTTCTCTTTTTCCAGAAGGACATTGAAGTCCAGTCCAACTGTCTTTACCTCTGTCAGAGATTATGCAGCCTGTATTGATCTGACTAGACTCAGCCATTTGACTTAATGGTTTGACATACCTTTGCATACTCCACTACTTTGAAATCTCACTTGAAATATCTCTGGATTCAATTGAATCCTGTGCATTTTTTTTGAGGTAGAAGAAGAAGGGTCTGATGGTTTTTAAAGAACAGAAGGAGTCTTTTGTTTAGGAGAGTGCAAGGAATGCCAGGAGGGATTCTGAGAGGGAGGGGGAGAAAGGCTATTTTGGGGGGGAGGGAGGGTATCTGACTAGCTCCCCCAGTATTCTGCAAGCTGCTGCGCCACAGAGGGGCCCGGCAGATTTGCAAGCAGGAAGGAAGGGAGCGCAATGCAAGTTGGGTGCGCTGCTTTGGCTGCTTCCCCCTGTCCTAATCGGCCAGGCCCTCCCCCTCCATCTTAACGTTCCTGGCGTCAACTGAAGCTGAGCCCATCGCAGCCGCCGCTCTGCTCGCACTTCCATCACCTCCTGCGGCCGCCATGGGCCCGCTCCCTCCCGCAGTGGCCACCATGCCCAGGGCTCCTACAGTGCCCACTGCTGCCCCAGCTGCTGCCTCTGCAGCTGCTGCCAGGGCTCCATTTTCTTGCTCATCCTCGCTGCTGTTGGCACGGTTGTTCTTCTTGCCCTTCTTGCTCTTCTGGTTCGGCATCGCCAAGGGAGGAGGAGGAGGAGGAAGAGCGGGTCGCAGCAGGAAGCTGGTGGCGGCTGTTGCTACTTTCCCCGCTGCTGCTCCCACCAGCACCATGGCGGCTTACTGCAGCCCCATTGTTAGGCGGCGGCGACAGAGCAGCGAGCAAGCTGGGGTCTGCCTCTTTCCCTCCAGCCCAGCCGCATGCACCCCACCACCTCCAGGCCGTGGGAAAGAGCGCCAGCCCAGGGAAAGAAAGCCGTGTCTCATTTGTTTTGATTCTACTTCTCGCCCCACTAGCCCCAAAGTATGGCTGGCCGCTGATGCTGAAAAGACAGAAGAGTAAATCCCCCCCCCTTTCCCCAAAGTGTGGCTGAGTTATTGAGCTCTGGAGCTCTCTGTTATTATACACATTTTAGATTTCATCACCAGATAAGTTGATGAGCAGAACAATCTTATGCATGACCGACCGCCATGAGCTGGGGGAGGCAAGTGAGATGGAAACAAAACTTAAAAATCTGCCTGCACATCAGCAATTGCCTGGCACCTTCCGATTGGCTGGGAGAAATTGCATCACTGCCGGGTGGGGTGGGGGGTGGGGTGATTCTTAAAAGTTGCTCATGTGCATTGCGTTTTGCACATAGGCACTGGAATGTGGAGGGAAACCGTTTTATAGAGGAAAGTTGCACAAGCATCGCATGACAGGAAAAATCTGAGGTAAAGGTTCGAATGGGTGACAAATTAGGAGTTGAAGCACATTCCGGCGCAAGTGTGTGCGAACAAATACCACAAACTGTGACAACCACATATATTTATTCCAGAACAAACCATGTGTGCGGAAAAAGCCCTAAGAGCTGTCACAGGGATTTCTGTTGGGAAATGTAGAACAAGACTTGGAACATACACACTTCCTTGACATAATAGAAGTATGAGGGATCTGTTTTGCTATGTCTGGCTACAGTTGTAGACTCTGCATGAAAATTATGCTGTTTTGAAAGGCTTTGCTCAGAAGACCCTTAAAGCATTGCAGAATATAAAGTCAAAGTTTCCCTCACCTCTAGAATTTTTCTTTATTAGGCTAACATTTCATGCAGTTTCCAATAAAGGAAAATGAAAACAGTGACTTTTTTTTATGGGAAATGCATTTCTGAAAAGAGTTCAATAGAAGCATCATTAGGCTAATCAATAACCCTAAAAAGAATAAAGATCCAAGTTCAGATGTTCTTCCTTTCCTGCTGTCTCTTGCATTTTTGCAAGTAATCTATTGATAAAACATGCTGCTATTCAAGTTTTCAAAAGCAATTGTGGCTTGTTAGAAAATAAACTGCCAGTATTTTCCATCATACTCAGTTTCACTGAGCAGCTGGGGAAATGCACGCTTGCGGATTTCTTGCCAATGTTTGTTCTCACATACTGAGATGTAGCATCCATTGGGTGAGCTGGGGCCTACCACTGTTAGTAAACAGTGCAGCTGAGATCCAGCCTACCCCTTGTATGCCCTCAAGGGTTCATGCAGTGGGACTTGGTTCTCCTTTCCCCAAACAATACCTTCCTCCATGCCCCCCACACTCTCATATTACATTTCCAAGCTTCCCTAGTTTCAACAGCACCATGAATTTTAATTGAAATGTGCTTATTTATTTGGGGAGGAGGGGAATACCCAACTTCTGCAGCACACAGATTTGCCCTGTTCTTATCATCCTTGATTTTTTTGGTACCAATAAAAGTTTTGCATTTCCCTTCAGTGTAATGTCATATGCTTCTCCAGCACACCAGAATTTGCTTGGATGACTCTAAAAAAATACACCGCAATTTTTGTTTTTCTGTACCTTGCTCTTAGCTTTCAGTTCAGCAGGCAGAGCGGGAATCCCTTTGTTTCAAAGCACAACATCTTTTCTTGCCTTCTGGAAAGCAATTAATATATGGCAGGATTATATTTGTTGGTCCAGGCTTTAGAAAACTCAGTTTCCCCCTGTTTTTATGCCCCACAATGTGACCCCCATTTCCCATGCCTCTTAATAAGAGAACTGCAAGAATGTTCCAGAAATCTGAGTTCAAGCCGTACAACTTTCTTATAAATATAAATTTGTCACATTGGGGCACAATGTGAAAAAAAAGTGACTTAGTAACTTTCAGTAGGAGGATGCACAACTAGATAATAGGGTACTCTGGTCAAATTAGGTTGCACTTCATAGCAACAGCACTGGGACACCCTCACAACAATCTCTCCCTTCCTTCTTCCCCTTTGGGAAAAGAAAAGTAAAATCCTGCTCTAAAAGAGTCAGAGAGGTCAAAACTGTAAAATTTAAATTTGGAGGTAATACATGTCTCTCTTGTTGGTAGAGATTCAATTTAACCATTGAGGTTTTTTTTATCTCATCTCTGCACTCCTTTAGTTTTGCATTCTTGGTATTTCTCACCCCACTGATCCCCCCCCACCCCGCCTTTGGCTGACTCTCAGCTGTTCTCAATGTTCAATGGGCCTGAACCATAATAATTTATCATCAGGCTGAGTTGAGTTTGTTGATTTCTTTCTTTCTTTTTTTGTTAATTTATAAAATTATATTTTTCTGCATAGTTTGAAAAACTCTATTCCTTGTTCATTGGTGACCAGATTTTAGAAGAGAAGAAGAAGAGCTTGAATTTATACTCTGCTTTTTTTCAATCTTAAGAAGTCTCAAAGTGACTTACAGACTCCTTACCTTCCTCTCTCCACAACAGACACCCTGTGAGGTAGGAGGGGCTGAGAAAGTTCTGAGGAAACTGTGACTAACCCAAGGCCACCCAGCAGGGTTCATAGGGAGGAGTGGGGAAACAAACCTGGTTCAACAGATTAGAGTCCGCTGCTCATAAGGAGGAGTGGGGAATCAAACCCAGTTTTCCAGAGTGGAGTCCACTGCTTTTAACCTCTACACCATGCTGACTCTCTTGTGGCTTGCATGGAGTAACTAGTTTGCTATAACTGTAAAGTAGGATAGTAACATAGTACTACAAATATGTGATCAATTGTCAGTCACTGTTAAGGTTTTTAAACTAGTTTCATATGGACACATTGAATAGAGTGGTGGAAATATATTTAGCCAGGCACCACTCTTGCACTGAGCTTGTCTGAACTGTTCTTCTATGGGACAAAGGATGCAGACACTCAGTTATTATGTCTTCCTGTAACAAGCAGTTCCTCTTAGGGGTGGATGTTTGGTAAATATGAAGCTGGGGAAAAACTGAAAAATGCCTGGCTGGTATTTGGGGGAAGGGTTTACCCAGTGGCGTAGCTGCCATGGGTACACGTGGGGACATGTGCCTTGGGCGCACGCCAATTAGTCATGTGGGGGGGGGTGCAAAATGGCCCCCACATGAGCAGCCTGGATGCAGGAAGCAGTTTGGTTGTGGTTGGAGGGTGCTTTCCTCTCCGAGAAGGCTTGGCATGTCTCTCTCCTGGAGGAATGGGGCTGGCTTGGTGCACAGCTCGATGAATGACCCTCCCCTCCCCTCCCCTCCCGACCCCACCCCACCCCACCCTGCCATGTAAGTGGGGTATGGAAGGGCATGGGGCAGCAAACACAGAGTCTGCCCTGGGCTCAGTTTTCCCCAGCTATGCCACTGGGTTTACCTGCAAGAGGAGGTGAAAAAAGAGAAGCAAAAATGCAGATTTATCCTCCCCATCAAGCTCATAGTTTAAAGTTGGAGCTGGCCAGACTGAGCATAGCATTGAATTGTGGGCTTGGTCTGGCTGGGTTCAGCTTTTTACTTCTGGCTCCACCTCCAAAGGTCACATGCACTTCAAAGGCAGAACCCACAGTTTAAAGTTGGACCCGGACAGACTGAGCCTGCAGTTAAATGCTGAATTTGGCCTGGTCATGCCCAGCATTCAATTCTGTGCTTGCCTTTAGACTACACTTGAGTCTCGAAGGCAGCAGGTATATTTTTCAGGTTTGGGTTTATAACCTGAAAATATTTGGAAAAAAATATTTGGTTTTTTGTAGGTTTTTTAAAAATTTCCAGGTCTGATAAACTAGAACCTTCCAAAATTCCAGATTTTTTTGGCCACCCTTATTTCCTCTGTATAATTAAAATGAAATCTTATATAGCTCTCATAATTTCAATGAAATAGATCCCATTGTATTACTGGACTCTATTCCAATAATTACTTTTGTTTTTAAGATTTTTCATCTTCTTCCAAACTCTGAACGTGTTGAATCTCTGTTTCTGTCCATGAAAAGTTTAGAAAAATCATGAACATGATTGTCCACATCCTTAATAACATTTGCAATTGTTTCAGGATTTAAGTTAATTTTTTTCAGTAAACCTGTCTGGGTTTTGTTGCAGGAGTTCATGTTGTGGTACATTCCCCAATATTTCTAGACTGGTCTGGGACAAATGGATCAGTCATAAAAATCCTTAACTAAATCTTAAATAAAATGTGTACCATCATGACTGTTTTGTACTTTTTAGGTTGGATCAAAAAAACTGTGAATGGAAGGAACTCATGGAGGTGGATTGTTCCCCACCTTGCTGTTCCTCTCAGCCTCATAAGATTTTTCAGAAGTCAGTTCTAGGGCTTGATATATGCAAATAAGTACACAAATGGAAAGCTTTGTCTGCCATGCTGCCTATACCAGTAGAAGCAGGAGGTGGGAGATGGTTTTGTCCAATCCGTCCTTCTTACTACATCCTCAGCCAAGCTTCAAATCCAGGTGTTAACCTGGCAGAGGTAAAAACAGCAGGGGGGCTATTTGCAGGGAAGAATTGGTAGGCTCCGGAAGTCTGAACACCCTACCCTCCTAGTAGTACTCCCTTTCAAATGCTGAAAACAGGTCCGGGGGACAGACATTTTGCAATTTCTGCTGTTAGTGTATGCTCAACATCAAACTACATACACTGGAATAGTCTCAGGGGGCTCCACAGAGCCACTGAGGTCTAGCGAAAAGTAGGAAGAAAGCAGCCTTTAATTCTCTCTGGCAGAGGTATCTGATTTTTAGGAAGATGATATATCTGCCCTGGTGTTAAAGGAAACACAGTGAAAATGCATATCAACATAAGTTTAAGTCTGCATTAACACAGTAGTGTTATAAGCACCTGAGCACCTAGAGACCATTGAGCATCAGCACACAATTGCTTTTTTATGATTATTACAATGAAGATTTATTTTCTCTTAACTCTAACTATTCTCTGCAGAGGGCAACTCTCTTTTAATGGGTATTTGCAGAAGCCTCGGGCTCTTGACAAGCATATTTATTACTCTCAATATTAGGATATTTCTCCATTTTGTGCCCATTTATGGCTTTCATAAAGTATCTGCCGGAATGCTGAAATCAGCTCAGGAAATAAACAAACTATTAGTAGTCTCCCAAGATGGGAAGATCTGAGATCGTGAAAGTTAAAATTACTTAGTTCATGTTTTAATGCTGTAGTCTGAGGCACAATCCAAGGTGTGCTCCTCTGCCAACATTCATCATAATTGTGCATGAAGGGCATTGATGATTTGTATCTTGTATTTTCAGCAGTGGCTGCACCATTAAACAAAAGGTTTAATGACCTGTGTTATAGGTGGAGAGATGATGCGAAGCTTGTCTCTGGGATAGCTGCAAGATTTTCATATTAAGCAAGATGTGGGATCTGAGATACCAGAGAAGAACTTCACATTGGTGAGATCTTTATTTCTAGACACAGTTTTGTCATTAGTTCTCAGGGATGCAATATTAAGACGGTGGGTGATGGGGGTAGAGGAACAATATGGAAGGGAATTCTTCACACTTTTGTCCTTCTCCCTGTCACTTTAATCCCCTCTCCTTCTTCCTTTCATTTCTGCAACTTCTTCCTCAGCTCAAGGTCCTTCTTTTTTTCCTGATGTTGCAAATGGTTCCATGTTCAATCCCTGGTATCTCCCTGGAAGAACACTGGAGAGCCACTGCCTATCACAGCACCTGGTCTGCTAAGGCATTTGCAATCTCAGATCAAGGAGGATCAAGATTGGTAGCCATAGATCGACTTCTTCTCCATAAATATGTCCAAGCCCCTTTTAAAGCTATCCAGGTTAGTGGCAGCATATTCCAAACACCAATCATGCGTTGCGTGAAGAAATGTTTCCTTTTATTAGTCCTAATTCTCCCCCCCCCCCCCATCATTTTCAATGTTTGACCCCTGGTTTTAGTATTGTGAGAAAGAGAGAAAAAATTCTCTCTGTCAACTTTTTCTACCCCATGCATAATTTTATAGACTTCAATCATATCCCCCCTCAGACATCTCCTCTCCAAACTAAAGAGTCCCAAACGCTGCAGCCTCTCCTCATAAGGAAGGTACTCCAATCCCTCAATCATCCTTGTTGCCCTTCTCTGCACTTTTTCTATCTCTTTGATATCCTTTTTGAGATAGGATTGAACACCAGAACCAGACCGGAACTCAACACAGTACTCCAAGTGCGGTCACACCACTGCTTTATATAAGGGCATGACAATATTTGCAGTTTTATTATCAATTCTTTTCCTAATTATATAGTTGGCAACCCCCCCCCCACACACACACAAAGGCAGCAGACAACCTCTTGAAATGGAGGTTGCATTGAAAAGTCAAGGAAGGGGGGAAGGTGGGAGGACAAAATGGTGGATTTGTTCAGCTAGGGACATTTCACAGCAGAAGAATCCCTGTGTGTAAACAGCAACAGCAGGGAAAACCCACTGCAAAGCAAATAGCCATGGGGTAAGTAGTGCATGTATAAATGGCCACAGTCCTTGATGTGCCAATAGTCTGAGCTGGTGTAAAGCAGCTTCATGCATTCTTATTTGTGGGTGCATTACCAGACTCCCAGGAAGGGCAGGAAGCAGTAACGTAGGTATAGATTTTTAAGGTGTGGGTTTGGGGTGGCCATACCCCTGGGGGGTATACCCCATACCCCTGGGGGTATGGCCACACCTCCCCAAACCCCTCCCCTGTCCTCAGTGCTTATAAAAACAGCTCTCTGAGGCCGGGGACAGCAGACTCCCCTGCCCTGCCCTGCCCTGCCCCCCCACCAACTGGGCTCCCAGCTGGCAGCCGGCAGTCCCTTATGCCCTCCCCTCCGGGCAGAGGCGTAGCTAGGGAAAATGGAGCCCAGTGCAAAATCTGAGTTTTGTGACTGCTGTGATGCTGGAATCCACCCTCAAACAGCATCACTTTTAATGGTGTTTAAATTAGGGAGCCCAGATTCTCCTTTTAAATCCACCTTAAAGGGAGAATCTGGGGTCCCCAGTTAAAACAACATTGAAGGTGATGCTGTTTTGGGGTGGATTATCCCCCACTCTTAACAGCATCACTTTCAATGTTTAAACTGGGGACCTCAGATTCTCTCTTTAAATCCATGCCCAAGGGGGTGGATTTAAAATGAGAATCTGGGGAAATTTGGGGGGTGCCTGCTGTCAGGGGTGCAATTGTTAATCTAGCAGCACCAAAATTTCAGGGTATCTTTAGGAGACTGTCCTGATGATACCACCCAGGTTTGGTGAGTGGGGGGAATGGGGGCAATATTCAGCCAATCCAAATGCAGGAACCAGATGCTGCCCATGCATGCATGAAAGAGACTATGGAAGAGCTTGTGGTGCTTAAGAGGTGCTTATGGAAAAGCCCTGGGCTTGTGGGGAACCATTCAGGGCTTCCCACACCAGCCCTGACTCGAGTGAAGGAAAGACCCGGGCACTACAAGCAGGGGAACTACAAGCCAGGCACTACAAGCTGGGCACTACAAGCGGGGAACTACAAGCAGGGTGAGAAGCCCCGCAGCAGGTACGCTGTCTGGGGATGTAAGCCACTGGCAGCCCCCACATGGGCATGCAGCATCATGCCCCCTACACTCCCAAGCCCCCCCACTCTTGGGGAGGCAGATATGCAGACACTGCCTCCCCCAAAGAATCCGTTCCAATGCCAATTCGCAAGCTGTGATGAAGCATTTTAAAAAAAAACCCAAAGTGCCCCCACACATAAAACAACACATTTTAATGTAGTGAGGGTGGGTGGGCAACCCAGAAGGACACCACCTCAGTAGGGCAGAGGTCAGGGAGGGCTTGAACTTATAAGTCCTGCCAGGTGCTTACCCCCACCCCCTCCAGTCAGGCATACAGAATACCTCCTGATCAGCCAACTACCCCTAATGGTCCTGCTCTGAGTGGATCATGTGACCAGCTGCATTCTGCTGCCCTTCCTCCTCACCCCTCCCAGATGGCAACAGCAGCACCAAGATAAGCTGGAGCCATGTTTTTCTTCAATTTGATAGAGAAACAGAACAAGTGAAAACATGCATGGATGCAAAATTTTGAGTTAGAGATATCTTTTCAGCAATGGGAAGCTTTATGGAGAAAAGGTATACACAGCCAGTCATATAATAAGATGAAACTGCTATAAGATGTCTTATCATTGGTATATTATTCCAAAGGGTATTGAACAGATGGTTAAGAATTGCCAAGGGAAATTCTGAAAATGTGAAAAAATGGATGGTTCATTTAACAATATGTGGTGGACATGTAGATTTAAAAAAAATGAAAAGAAATTCAGGCAGATTCAGAAAAAAATTAAAAATCCAATTGACAATAGACATCAAAATTATGTTACTAAGTTTATTGCCAAAGATATTCCAAAAAGCATAGAACTGTTTCAATATTTGGTAACAGTTGACAGAGTAGTACTTGCAACAAAATGGAAGGCAGAAGCCAAGAGAATTAGCGAAATATGCAACAGTGGCAAAATTAACCAACTTTGTGAATAAATGATGAATCAAAGAATGTTGATGGAAAGCATATTACTTACATTTTTTTCAAAAAAGAAAGGAAATAAAAGAATAATGGAAATTGCTGATACATATGAATTATTGATAACTTTTATGATATATGAAATATAGAAAAGGAGGCTAAAGGGAAATATTTCTCATCTGTTTAAAATAAATAATAAATAAATAAAAAGAGAAAGCATTACATTGGCAGCATAATTCTTAGCAATAAGTCAGAATCCAATCTCTTACATTTTGTGTATCTCAGTGGCACCTGTCTCTTGCATGACTTATGCAATTATAGGGATGCAAATGTGACCTACAGTTTGTGCTGTGTGAAGAATGTTAAGAAAACAGATTTGAAGAAAGACCCCTAACTAAAGTATTGGATGATGAAAATCTTTAAAGATCCACATCTCTCCAAGTTCTAATCTGTTTTGGAGTTTAATTTATTCTGTTTAGGTGGCTTCTCTTCTCTTTTGCCTCAAACTGCTCAGGGTGACAAATAGTGAAAATCCTCCTAAGTTTTATTGGGTGGCATGAAACACTGGGTGTGATGAAATATTTCAAATACATCACTGAATCAGTGTGATGAAATATTTCAAATACATCAGTGAATCAATAAAATTTGCTTAATGATGTAGCCTTGTTTCCATTTATGCATGGAAAGTACCTCACAGATATTTACTCTAAAAATGAAAGTCTTGTTTCTTGTTTTAATGTATCTGTAACAATTGTAAGAAATGTGTATACTTGATATAAATTTGCAAGTTGAAATGCTGACTGGAAAAACAAGTTGAACCTCTAAGGGATGAAAAACACTCTAAAAAGATCCTGAATTTCCATCAGTCTGTAAAAGATTGGCTGCACACATGTGCTGCCATGATTCAGAGTGTGTCCATGTGGGACAGGAAGAAGACATTGACAGTGTAATCCAAAACCTTCTAAATCCATTGACTTTAGTGCCTTAGAAAAGAGTAACTATGTTTAGGATTACACTGGTGGATGTCTCACAGCATATGTATGATGGGTTGCAGTGGTTCTGTTTCCCTTTTTCTTGTTCACATGTGTGCCCTTTATGCATTCAGGCAGCGACTGGAGCCCATGGAAATGATCCGAGTTGCTTTTGCGTCTTCCCCCAAAGTTGTTTTTTTTTTAAAAATTCCTTCAATACATGCATAGCATGTATTTCACTGTATGCACCAGCATGCGGAAGTGAACCCCCACAACCATGCTGATCGTCCCACAATATCATTGGCTGGACCTATGTAGTTGCACCTGTGCAATATACAAAAGGAAAAAATGACCTCCCTGCAGTAGCAGGGCAATAATGAACGTGTTGCTGTGGATTGGTCATACTTGCTGCCATGAGGAGAAAATGTGCTTGGGGGCCTCTGCGGGGCCCTCAGAGAATCTGCCCATAACCTGCTGGGCAGCCTGTACAAATAACAGGCAAGCAGATTCTCCCTGACAGTAGATGGTGCTTAACTTAAAATGGACTGGTGGAAGGGAGGGAAATAAAGGGTTTCTTGCTTGTTCTGCTCGTGCAGGAGCACCTCCAACCTGGGATTGTGAAAAAAAATCCACTGGTTTAGTGATTTCCTAAAATTCCAGATTGAGAGAAATAAAATGTGCCAAAGTCATTTTGGAAGCGTGACCTATGCTAAGTCCCCCCCCCCCAACCGTTTATATAACGTTCTATAATTGGTCTCCACCACTGATAACCACTCCACCATGGAATCCACCACTGATAACCAAACTCCATTCAGTTTCACTCATGGAAACTCATGGTGCCATATTCCCATTGTGGACACGAGGACAATGTCACATGTAGTTGATCCCATTGTCAAGCCAGCTTCCTTCCCCCAAAATAAGAATGTTGCTCCTTGCAGTAGTCTTGACTTCCTTTGTAACTGGCCCAAATGTAGAGGCAGGCCACATCATTCCAGCCTAGTGTGTTTTCTTCCAGTCAGTCTGGCTGTATCATGGAGCTGATTTTTCAAATACTGATACTGTGTTTGATAAATATTGCAATATATCCATCATTCTTTCATAAGGATAATATGTATCCAATACATACTGCTCCTTCATACATACATAAATAGAAAATGGGCAGAAGGAATAAAGGTCCATTTTGTGCCACAAATAAATCAGATTGGCATGATGCATTCCAGGGAGAGTGCCTATCAAACAAAAAATGCCTACAAGCATTGGATCATATCAAATTGCAAGTGTTGGATTATATGTTTGATGGCTCCCCTACAGCAAAATATCCCTGCACAGTGAAAGAATGCTTGCATATCAGGGAAAATGCTGGTCTGGGAATATTCTTCCTGACATGCTACATGTTTCCTCCCCTCACCATTCTAATAATCTTTCTGCAATCTGTAATTAGAATGGTAAAACCCATGAAATGCATTTGTTCAGCAGTTGTAAGAAATCCAAGTATGGATGCAACAATAAATGGCATGCAGGGATGCAGTTGATAAATTGATGAAAATGGAATCAAATGAATGCTTTAAAAGGTTTTCCAGTTAATCAGCAGCATTATTTTTAATTCAAGTATCCACAGGGGTCAGGCACTTTTCTTAGAAGATGGATAGCCCCTTCTTTCTTACACAGGAAGCAATGCTTCTTCTAAGCTTAGACCTATTGCAACTTGCAATAACATGAAACTATGGTTTATTTTAATGGTAAATGCTTTGTGAAATCAGGATTCAGCTTGTACTGTGATCACTCATATCTTAAGTTTGCATTACCAAATACTGGTATCAATACCTTCACTCTGCCCAGACCTGTCTGTAGATGGGTGTATGAGGATATCATCAGGAAATGAACAATTATATTAGCCTCCTGTATATCAGATAAAACCATAAACCAACTTCAAACCAGGATTTCACATCCCAGTTTGACAGATCCATAGCTAGTAGACAGATCTAGCCTCCAATCCTCTTCATCCTGTGAGCAGTTTCAGAATTCTGAGAACATTGAGTGGGAACCTGCACAAAATAATGGAAAGGGTTCAGCCAATGACAAAATGGCAGCCATATGGGTGGGCACCAGTTATATTTGGGAGGTTCCTAGGTTAATATCCTCCTATGATGGAGGCAGCATTTTTTGGAATGGGTGTTTCTGCCCACATTTCTCCTGAAATGTTTGTAAAACTTTTGTAAAATGTATTGTCGAAGGCTTTCATGGCTGGATACAACTGGTTGTGGTGGGTTTTCCAGGCTGTTTGGTCGTGGTTTGGTGGATCTTGTTCCAGGACACAGTATGTAACAGACTTCCCTCTGTGATACACCTCTGAAGATGCCAGCCGCAGATGCAGACGAAACCTTAGGAACAAGATTTACCAAACCACGGCCACACAGCCCGGAAAACCCACCACAACCTTTTGTAAAATGTTTTCAGTCCCACCTTTTGTTTGCATTCATCCCCTAGAAATGATTCCTGATCACCATTTGAGATTTTCCTCTCTTTCTGCATTGAATTAATGTTTCAGTGCTTCACAGCCTCATGTTGCATTCTCTAAACCTTGTATACTTAGTGCTTCCAAGATTGGCCTCCCAAAAATGAAAGCTAAATGCTGCAAAAAAAAAAAAACAGGTGAGGGGAGACTGAGTGAGCTCAGAAGATGGCACTGAGGAGGAAGTTCAGGGATGCAGAGAAGTGTGGGAAACATAAACTGTTTCCCCACGGGTGGAATACAGCACCCCAGGGATGGCAAAAACGTCGTCCCTGGGGAGGCGTTTGCACAGCAGGCAAAGTTTTTCAAAAGTGGCACCTTCCACCTGCTGCCGTGCGAATGGCAGCGGATGGAAGGTAGTGTTTCCCTCCCACCTTCCCCAACCGGCTTACCTTCTCTGGCTGGCTGCCATCGTATTGTGAAGGCCAGGGAACATGCCCCCCTGGCCTCTGTCTCCAGAGCCGTCGCTCCACAACGCGACGGAAGCCAGCAGGAGCAGGTAAGCCGGTTGGGGAGGGTGCAGCCTGTGCGAACGCTGTGCCTTCCCCTGTGCCCCTACTGGGACCATCTGTGCGAACGGTCTCGGGGGGTGCATCGGCATAATTTATGCTGATGCACACCCCCTCTCAGCGCCCGTGCAGAAAGGGTCATAGTAAATAGATCTCATAGCAACTGAAGCTGTTTTCAAAACATTTCAGCCAGAGAATCGCTTTACAAGATGACTCATTTAAAACATTTTGAGACTGGAAATAAAATGTTTGGGGATAAATGTGGAACTCCATGAAGGAAATGTTTTACTTTCTGCCTCAAAATGTTTTAAATGAATTGTGTGGAAAGGGCCAATGTCTTCTGTGCTTTTCTGAAGCACCTCCTGCTCAAGTGAGATGGTGGAAAGCCAAGATTTGCTCCTTGATTTGTGGAACAGATAATTTGGGAAGAAGGATGTGGGTGTCAAGAAATGCAGCAATAAGCACCATGTTTCCCATAGCCACAATGCTTGTTTAATTAAACTATTGTTTCACATTATATTAGAACTGAACCCAAGAGTGCTTTGTTTTCCAGAGGTATTGCTTTAGTCATAGACAGAGTTACTCAAACCCAATTGATTAATGGATCAGTCAACTAATCATTTCTTTAATTGGGTGACAATCCAATTCATTCCTGGTCACCATTGTCCTCCTCTGTGGAATTTGAAAGCACCCTGAACAACTTCTTCAATAGCAATTCAATAGTGAATACCAGCATATACAGCATTAGTGAACAAGTTCATAAGGCAAAAAGGGGCCTTTCAGAATGTAGTCATTCTTTGTATGAAAATAAAATGCAAATCTAAATCTTCTGTACAGCAATGAAAACTCTTGAGGCAGTTAATTCAGATTTCTCAAATACGTACCTAGGAGCAAATGTAAAGTAAAACTTTCCTGCAGTACTTCCTTCCTGTCTGTCCCTCTCTGAATCCTTCACTTTCATGTTTGGCAGTTCTATTAATTTCCTCCATGAGGAAATTAAATATAAGATGGGGCAGGAAGTCAGCTGAAATCCTCAAAGCCTTGGAAGTCTTTTAGCGTGAGCTTGCTGTCAAAAAGTAACTTGGTATTTTTCAAACTGTAACTGGTTCATCAATTCATAATTAATTTCCTGTCACAATAACATTTGTGCCTAATTCCAGACTTCTTGCTGTGAGTTCCCTTGATTTGGGACTGAACCCATGCAGGCATGTTCCAGAGTGATGACAATATCTATCACAGAACCATATGTGGCATGACACTGGCCCAGTAGGAGGTTGATGCTCCTTAGACCATAAAATACTCAACTTGCCTGTGCACCAGCAGAAGTCTGCTTGCAGAAAAAAAGTACAAGCTTCTATCATCTCCCTGATGATATTCAGATATTCAGTCAGCACTGAATATCTCTCCCTCACCCAAGAAGGTGAAAATGTTCTATTTGCTGTTTTAAAGTATTCACTAACACACGCACAAAACTTCTTCCAAAGATTACTGAAGTCATCCTCAGCTTTCATTGTCAGAACTCTTATTCCTAAATTCCATCAAAATCTTTAGGATTTTGTTTTAAGTAAATAAATAGGATCCAAATAAGAAAAAGGTTAGGGATAGGTTTCAGGTCATTTCCAGCAAACAGACCAGTGTTTCCCACATCAAATCTCTTGAGCGTGAATGACATCCATTTGAAGGCTATTAGGAATTCTTGAACATCTGTCTCTTAAGCTCAAATTCTGTTTGTCGGTTAGCTAATTTTTTGATGATCGGTTTGACAGTTTGTTGACCTGTTTGTTGCTGTTTGGCAGGTTGATTCAGCGTATACCTTCCAAATCTGTGCTACAGTGCACCTGGTTTTTCATGTATGGATGTATTTACATGGCTACCTCCACCACCCTTCTTGCTGTGTAACTGCTTTCTCAACAGGCAATTTTATGACACTTGTCACAAATCATATAAATCAGTCATAAATAAATGTGGCATTTCAGTAAAATCCTACCTTCCTTCCGTACGTGTCAAAGTAGTCCATAGTGATGTTAATGGCTGTTGATCAGTTTGAATTGGCAGCATCTTTGCAAATGCACAGTTTTGTGAAACCCCAGTGCAAACCTGTTTGTCAGACATTCATGGCTGTTTGGCATGAACTGAACAGGCTGGGTAATCAACTCATGTCTGATCAATACCTTTAAAGGCAATAAGCTTGACTGTCAAAAACATTGGGGTTGAAATTCACAGCATCCCTGGTGCCTGTATCTTAACATATTGAAATGCCTTGCTTCTGGAGACCTACTAAAGTGTTCTACTAAAGTAAAGACTGACTCAGCTTCTAATAAGATCACCTTGATGACAATCATCTTCAGCTTTCTTCACCCTTTGTTTTCTTCTCCCACTACCCCAGTCTTATCTTCCGAGGAGGGGCAAGGGGGATACCCATACTAGGAGAACAGCAGAATGTCTTTTTCATTTCCCAGTATTCCGTGTAGTCAGGCACCTCCATCATTCCAGATTTTCTGGGGGAAGCCTATGTGCATTCACAGAGGACTCGGTGAAAACTGAGAAGTAAATAATGGGCCCAGTGTTGTCATCATTTTCTGACACCATTTTTTCTTTACTTCTCTCTACACAAGATAAATTTAGGAAGGGTGTGGGGAAAATAATAATCTAAAGAAAGCAGGGAGCTCCACAAATCCTTTTGAGTTTCTAAAAAATTCTCTAAATCTGAAAAAGTTCCAAAAGATTATCTGATGTACTAGCCCAGATATCTCAAACAGGACAGGAAAGGGGCAATGCAGGGTTTTTAGTTTTGAGAAACCCATCCATTACCAGTACATAAGAAAAACTGAAAAGAGGTTGTTCGCCCACACCACATCTGCTACATTGATGAATGGCAAATGCTCCGTTTAAGGCTTTTTCTGTGATTGGGTCCTAGAAGGGATAATTTTTTCCCTCTTCTCTGAAATGATTGCAATTTTTCATCAAAAGATGGATTCTCTTGTCTCGGAGCTCTATATCTATCTACCGTACTTCAGCATGCATTCATTCAATTAAGAAACCTTTCAGTTAATTGCAAGGCAATATCATTTTACATATGATTTTCCCCATTGAAGTAATTACAGCAATGCAATACAAGAGGACATTCACAAATGAATGTGTGCTGCAAAGGCATCCTAGACCCTTGACACCCTTTGTGGTCATGTGGGTGGCTGTATCTCATATGATAGGTGAGACAGAGATGTCTTGAGCTGTTTCACAAGCAAAGGGATGACCAATAATACTCAGCATCTAGTCTCATAAATGGACCACATAGAATGGAAAATATTGTATATACAGTGACAAATCCAGCTAGGATGTTTTTGTGTCATTATTTTCTTGCCTTTACCATTAAAACCTGTAAAATGGTGCTTGATTAAAGCTACCAGATCTAAGGGTTAGTGGCCTTTCCCCCCAAAAAATCACTACAACATTTCTAAAACATCCCCCCCCCCCCAGCCTTTACCATGATGGATGTCCACACTCATCTCCTCAAAATGATTCATGGCTGACATTGTGTGTTTTTCTCCCTTTTTTGAGGTAGTTGCTGAATTGATGCTTCAGTGCTTCACAACTTCTTCATGTAATTCTTGTATATTTGATGCTTCGAAGATTAGGTCCTCCCATTAAAACAAACAAACAAACAAACAAACAAACAAACAAACAAACAAACAAACAAACAAACAAACAAACATTCTGCAAGTAAACAGGTGAGGGGGAATGGACTGAGGTATGATGATGCCAAAAGGAAGTTTGGGGACAGCACAGAGATATGGCAAACGTCGTAAATGGATTACACAGCAAGTGTACTCATTTTGTTAATTTTCTTTTTACTAAAGAATCATTTTAAAAAGGGATTCACTGAAAATTTGGGCTGGAAATATAACATTTTCAGAATCAAAGGCTGTTTCCGCACAGCCAAATAACAGCGCCTAGGGATGGAAAAAATGCCGTCTCTACGGTGCTGGTTGCACAGGAGGCACTGCTGCATCGCAGCAGTACCATCCTCGCCCCCCCCAAGCAGCGCAAAGGCGCCGCTTTTAAACCTCACTCAGTGAGCAAGGTTTTTGAAAAGCAGCATCTTCCCGCTGGCATGGTGTGAACTGCACCGCTGTGAGGGCACTGCTTTTGGCCCCTCCAGTGTCTGCGAGGGACTTACCTTGCGTTCCTCTGCAGCTCCGGGCAGCTAGATTCTAGAACAACATGCCCAAGCTGCCCTGTGACCTCCAAGGGTCGGAGAACCTGCAGGCAGCAGCAGCATCGGGACTGCCTGCATGGGACCATGAGAATGGTCCTGACACTCCACAAGCTTCATCAAAGCCGGTGGGAAGCCGCTGCCTCTGGCTGTGGGAAACAGCCAAAGGGGAAAAAACAATGCAGAACTCAATGGAGGATACATATTATTTCCTGCCTCAAAAGGTTTGTGTGGAAAGGGCCAGTGTTAGGCTGTGATCTGAGAGACACAGATTTGAATCCCTATCTGCTGTGGAAGCTCTCTGGGTGACCTGGGACCAGTTACTCTCTTGCAGCCTCACCTGCCTGATGTGTTTTTTTTGGTGAGAATTTCTGAGCTAATATAACTTTACAGTATGGGGGGGGGGGAATGACAGCCCTGCAGTTTGATCTCCCTTGTCCCATTACATCTAGAGAGGTTCAATATGTGTTCTGCTACCATTACATTGCAGGTCCTCCCAATTAAGGTGTCTTACCAGGGAAGGAGATCATAAATAGATTGTATCATGCCCTACAATGAATATCCTTTAAGGTTTAGGGGAGAGGGAAGGAAGAGACACAGAACTGCTGTTTTTAGCAACAGTCCTGTATCCTTTACAATGTCTAGTTCCAGCCTTAATTAAAGTCCACTTGATTTTTTTTCTCTTTATACGTCTATATTGTATGAGGACTAAAGCTGCAGGAAGGTAAACAAATAGAAAGCACTTTTCAATCTACTGGCATCACTGCTTTCCCACAAATCTCGCTCTGGTTGAGAAGTTCTATCGTACTGACAAGATAAGCACAGTAATTGATCCAACTTCTTTTCGTTTTTGCATCTTCCTCCATCCATGACTTTATTTGTTTTATGCCTCTTCTTTCAGTTGTTTTGTTCAAGATTTGAAGTCTCACATTCCTGAGGCTTACTGTAGGCCCATATAAATCATCCTTTTCATTTCAGTTTCATTAATGAATCTTACAGTAGTAAAGAGGGGGGGGGGGAAGGAAATTGATTGAAATAGTTTGTCCTCTGATCTGCTTCTAATTTTTCTTGTTTATTATATGTAGTCAGCTATGGATTCCTTCACTTAATCTTCTTCCCCATCTAGTGTGGACTTGGTGATTAATCTCTTTCTTTGCAGGGGCTTCACCCTGCCCTGAATGCTCAAATCCCAGTGAATTCTGGTAGTTTGTTTTTAAGTTCATTCTCTGGTTATTTGTAGGGAAGTCATTAGGTAAATTTAACAAAATGAAACATTTATTTATTGTACAGATAGTGCTGGGAGGGATCATTGGGAGACACAAGACACAGAACTAGAGGAACTAGGCGGCAATCCTGAGCAGCTCTCCTTGGGAGTGTTCTTAGGCCTGCAGCCCTAGACTGACAAATTTGCTATGAAAACAGGATGAAGGTTCTGTAATGTAAATGCATTGAAGGATTCAGTTACTGGAGTTTAACTAGATAGGCAGCATGCAACTTATCAGACTTTGAGACACATTTCAGTTAATTTACAAATGACTTTCAGGCCGAGCAGTCATTCTTACAGCAGTAGTTTGTATTATTGGAATACTTGTCTTAAAAGCATAATGCACTGTTTAAAACTGCACCTCTTACACAAAAATAAGATGATGGGGAAAATGCCCAGTTACAAATAGTTCTGAATTTCAAAGACTGTTAACTCTTGACTTGTTCAAAATAGCAATTCTAATGCCACATTAAGCACCGTCAACAAATTAATTACTCGTGAAACAAATCTGTTCATCTGAATGGAAAATGTAACTCATTTTTAAATCCATGCTATCCAGATGAACAGGAGATTTTCCATTTTCATTTTATGGAAATCCAGCATTATGATATAGTTGCTCTTGTGAAAGTCTACCTGACCATTTAATAACTTTCCTCAGAATATCCTTAGGAAATAGATACATCCATTAATTACCCCTTCACAAAGTATAGTTGTTATATCAATCTTTTTACCACATGTAGTGCTCATATTAAGAACAGAAGTGGCAAACATGTTTATCCCTCAGCAATAATACTTCAAAGATTTTGTAAAGGAGAGCATTTTTTGCAATAGTACTTGCCTCTACTTTCACGCTTGCCCCTTCCTTCTCTTTTTTTGATTCTTCTCTCTCCATCAACTCTCCTGTCCTAGGTACCTCCTTCTCCCTTGGCCTTTTACCTCTTTCTATCTCTCTCTATCATGCCCGGTAATGTAGTGAGAGGAGTGCAAAGGGGCTGGAGCCCCAGGAACCACTTGGGCAGGTCCTAAGTGGAGCTTGGGAACAGGGTCACAGCTGAATGCTGAGCTGGCCAATGTGAACTCTTCCCACTGTGAAGGCCACCTGGAGTTCAGAGCAGGGCAGACCTGTTCAATGCTGAGCCTGCAATTTAAAGCTTGACCCAAGCTATACTGAGCCCAGGATTGAATTAAGCAGCTGGACTCCACTGTTGGTTCGACCCCCAAGCTCCACCTCTGGTCAGGTGGAGCTCACGGGGGGCAAGGGGCAGAGCCAACAGTATAAAGTTGAAGCTGGTCAGTCCAACTGCTCAGTTCAGTCCTGGGTTCACTGTGACTTGGATTGAGCTTTAAACTGAAGGCATGAAGGGAAGTCTTCTTAGGGCTGCAGTCCTAAACGGCAGGTCTGCTTTACTTCCAACTCCATGTGGAATTTAGGGCAGGGTGGACTTTCACTGGTTGGCTCAGCATTTAACTGTGCCACTGCTCCTGAATTCCATGTGGAGTTCGGGTGAGGGTGCATTTGCAAGGGTTGGTGGCTGGCAATGCAATGTGACTTCCAATGTGACCTGCCCAAGTAGCGCCTGGGGTGGGGTGAGCTGTTACGCTTGCCCTAAGCATCATTTTTGGCAGCTATGCCCCTGGTCATGCCTCTCTAAACAACTGCTTTCCCTGCCCTGTCTTCCTTTTGTCATTCTAACAGTCGTAGTTGTTGATGCTACAGTAATGCTACAAGAACTCAGGACAGCTGAATGTGGAGACATCACAGAGCTGTTGTTCTGCCAGCTGATACTTTCTTTTTTTATTGTGAGAAATTGTATCCACCAAAGAAGGTAGGGGGTATTTTATTTTTCTCGCTATCCATCACTTAGCTGACACCTCTCTTATTACTATTACTTTCAGAGGTTTCTGTGTGGCTTCTTTTCTGTGTGACTTTTGTGTGAAAAGAAAATAGGCTTCTTTTCATTCTTGCTGATTTGGGTTTGGTTTTCTTCGGTCTGCTTTTCCCCCTCACTTAGCAGATCATTGCTATTTATAAAGTCAAGATTTAGACTGCAATGTCACTTATGCTGTGCAAATTGCCTTACCAAATTTTCCATTCATGGTAATTAAATGCTGTCCGTTACCTGCCAGTTATAGAGTGCAGCATCTTTACATTTGCTCCTTTTTGGGTGAGCTAATTATCAGCTATATTTATAGGTTAGCACTGAGTTTGACTCATCCCCTCCTCTATTTTGCAACCGTACCAAATAAGAAGCAGTGCCTTTCAATAAAGCTGCAAACAAAGCTATATGTGAGGCCTCTGCTGAATGGTACAGTAGAAGAGTGTCAGGGTCATCCTCCTGGTCTGCAGGTGGCAGCATTGTGGGATAATCCTAGAGTTGCCAACCTTCAGCTGTGACCTGGCAATATCCCATCATTGTATCTTATCTCTAAATGAGGAATCACCAAGAGAAAATGGCTACTTTGAAGTGTGGACTCTATAATAATGTACCTCTGGAGGTCCCTCCCCTCCCCAAACCCCTCTCTTCTTTAGGCTGCAGTCCTAAATCCCCAGAAATTTCCCACATGGAGCTAGCAATCATAGATAAGCAATTTGAGGGTACAGAGTAGAAGGCAAAGGGAAATACTATTTCCTTCAGACTTTTCCTCTAGGCAGTGGGTGTGATTTCTTGGTTAGGATGTTGGATTAGGATCTGTTCAGATCTCTATTTTTGCTGTGAAGCATGATGAATGACTTGGGATCTGTCACAGATTTTAATCCCACCCATTCTCCAAGGAACTCAGAATGGCATGTATGTTCTCGCTTCTTCATTTACCCTTCATTTACCTATTTACCACCCCTGTGAAGTGGGGTATCTCTCTCAGTTTAACCGAAGGGAGAAAACTATGTATGTTACTCTGAGATCCTTGGAGGAGGGGTGGAAAAGGGACAGGCCTGCTTTTCTGTTGGGCCAATATTTTGCCTATCAGGCTCTGTATTCCCTTGCAGCAATCTGTTTACTACTTCTCTTTAAACACTGACCCTAGCCAGGGAAAGGTTTGGTTTTGTACAGTTCCCACCTGCAATGTGCTTTCAGATTTGAACAAATAGCTGGCATTCCTTGGCAGTGCTAGCCCCTCGGGAATGGGGCGGTGTAGAAAACCAATAAATAAATAAATAATGCTTAGAACATAAGAAAGATCCTGCTGGATCAGACCAGAGCCCATCTAGTCCAGCACCCTGCTACTCACAGTGGCCCACCAGATACCTTTGGGAGCTCACATGCAGGATGTGAAAGCATGGGCCTAAAAGAGTGACGTTTGGTTCCATGTTGGCTGGCTGTTGCCCAGTGTTATCAAAGTTAACTTTTCTTATGTTAAATAACCATTGGCCTAGATTAGGTCAACTTCAAATCCTGTTTAGATAGCCCTGCAGTAGGATTGTCAAGCTGCAACTTGCAACCCCTTGGAGAAATTGGGCAGTAAAGACTGGAAGGGACACCACTAAACATTAAAAAATTTACCAAAACTACTGTAGAATTTTTGTAAATTCTCGAGGACCTAATTAGACAGAGTGGCTTTAACAGTTGCCTCCTCTGTCAAAATATTGGCTGTAACTCTGGAGTCCTCCCAGTGAGGAACCACTGCAAAACTGCACTGAAGGATTGCCCCAGGTGCCATGTGCCCCCTGCCACTGCTGGTTCCCCACTGCTGGGGGTTAGGAGGGCTTTTTTCCATGATGATGATGATGATGATGATGATGATGATGATGATGATGATGATGATGATCATCATCATCATCATCATCATCATCATCATCATCATCATCATCATCATCATCATCATCATCATCATCAAGTCCCTTAGAAATCAACAAGATTTTGGGATATAAGTTTTTGAGAGTCAAAGCTGCCTTCGGACACAAGTAGGAATGGAGATCTGGAATAGGGCTTTTTTGTGACATTGAAAGCCCTGTCCAGACACCATTTGGCATCTAATTGGTTCTTCTTTAAGACATCAGTTTTAAAACATTTACATTTTCCCAAGAATTGCTTGATATCTTTAATATTTTAGTCTATTTTTGTAATCCTTCTGTCTGTTTGAAAAATAATATTGGTTTCTTATTGTATTTTAGATTAGTTCGGTTATAAATTTGTTCTGTTGTAAACCAGAAGTGAAGAGATGGAATGTGAATTTCTTCAATAAATAAATAAGTGCCTTGTATAGAGGCAGTGTGGCCCTCAGCATTTTTGAGAGTGAGGTTTTTCTTAGCAAGATTGCTTAGTTATCCATAATTTTGCCAAACATTCCATGTCAAGAATGTCTCATGCATCGCCTCTGTTACAAAAGGTACAATTGTACCGATGTGCTGTTCAAATGGCAGTCTTACGTGATTGAATTCCACACAGAACTCCAGGACAGGGCTCAAATTGGCAGGGGATGGCAGTTAGGTTTGCCAGATCCAGATTTGAAAACTCCAGGAAATGGGGGGGGGAGAGAGGGAAGGACAGGGACTTCAGCGGGGTAAAATGCCACCCTTAAAAGCAGCCATTTTCTCCTGGGAATTGATCTCTGAAGTCTGGACGTGAGTTGTAGTTCTGGGAGATCCCCAGGTCTCACTTCTACATTGTGGTATGCGGAAAGTCAACTGCCTATTTGAATAGAAACATCTTAATAAAAAAGGGGGGAAAGACAGCAGCTATTGGGCACCAGTTCATGATGACCAGTAATAAAAAACCCTTTTTTCCCTGAAGGATGAATGTCACAGTCTAGTACTATAAGGGATTCCAGATTGATTCAGAGGGATTTGTGGCTTGTCTGCATTGCCAGTTTTAGCTTCTCAGATGTTTGAATGGCTTAACTTCTTTGAATGTAGTGGTCTGATTGGACTCCTTAGTGTGGTTACGGTTTATTTATCCTGTGAAAGCTAATCATTGATGTTTGGGCTCAGTTGTGTCTTGGGAATGGATGTCAAATGAAACTAATATAGAAAAGAGGTCTGGGTCTAAACTTTGCCTAAATTATTAAAAACCATCCATCCCAACAATGCTCTCCATCCATTTAGGATTTAAGCCACGCTGATAGGAAGTAAACTAAAAACAGGTTAACTTTAATTGCAATGGGCTTTTGTAATGGCAGACTACTAATTGGTGTTGATCAAATGGCCTACTTTTCACCAAGACTAATTAGCATAGTAATCAACATTAACACTGACTTTATCCTTCAAAATAACTTAGCCCTGTTTTGGATTTTTTAACGGGCTAATTAGTGTTACTGTTTTTAGACTAGATACTAATTAATGATTGTCCACAAATGTCTCAACAAGATTACTGTACTGTGTAGTAGCCATAAAAATTTGACCACTTGAAGGTAAAATGGACGTAATAGAGATGGATAAGTTTAGGTAAACAAAATGATTTTGTTTTGTTAAGTTGGGGCATGTACAGACATACATACCATCAAACAGCCAGAAAAGAGGGGAAAATAACTCAACCAGAAAATTACAGGAAGCCTCAAAAGTTGAGCTAAAAACTATAAAATCTATAACAAAACAATTATTTTTATTATATGGTATACACAAAAAGGTTTGTGAATGACAGGGTACACACTTAAAAAATCTCTGACTTACTGGGAGGTTCCTGGAAATCTGAGTGGAAGAAGTCCAAATATAATTATTTCTAGTACAGGGTGGGAAAAAAGTAAAATTATAGAAATAAAATGCTCCCATGCTACATTATTCTATACAAGGTAACAGAAAGGTCTGCTCACAGCTTGCTGAGACAGGTAGTTATAATTTTGGAGGGAAAAATCTCCTCAGGGCATTGGTGGGATGAGAGTACATCACAGATGGCATAAAAGAAAACAATGCATCAGCCCCTAAATATCAACAATCTCTAAAACATCCTATTGTTAATAGCCTTGCCCAGATCTTGCAAACTGAGGGCCGTGGCTTTCTTGATTGAGTCAATCCATCTCATGTTGGTTCTTTCTTTTTTCCTGCCGCCTTCAATTTTTTTTTAGCATTACTGTGTTTTCCAGTGAGCCTTGTCTTCTCATAATATGACCAAAGTATGATAGCTTCAATTTTGTTATTTTAACTTCTAGGGACATTTCAAGCATGATTTCATCTAGAACTCACTTATTTATCTATTTGGTGGTCCATGGTAATACTCTCCTCCAACACCACACTTCAAATTATTCAACTTTCTTCCTGTCAGGGGTCTTCATTGTCCCACTTTCACACCAGTATACAGAAAGATACAGATACCTTTACTGGCATATGTAAAATAGGTTAAGATCACAACTCATTAACATCAGTATGTTAAAAAGAAAAAAAATCAAAAATAGATAGTTCAGACAGTTTCAAATTTTAACAGGCTTTTCTTTTTAGTACTAGTGAGAGAAATTTGGCAATGGAGCTGGTAAGCATTGAGTCTTTGGCTGATTTTTCACTTTGAAAATGCTCTGAGTCATATCCAGGAGCATACCTGCTGTGGGGCTTCCATCCCTGCTTGTAGTTCCCCACGGCTGCCCGACTCTTTCCTTCACTCGAGTCAGGGACAGTGCAGGAAGCCCCAGCTGGTTCCCCATGAGCCTGGGGCTTTCCTGGGGCTTTCCCATAAGCACCAAGTTCTTCTGCAGTCTCTTCCAGGCATGCGTGAGCAGCCTCCGTTTCCTGTGTTCAGATTGGCTGAATCTCGCCCCATTCCCCCCATTCACTTTTAGTACTTTTTTGTAATTGTTTAAACAGAGAGAATTGCCCTTCCCCCCTGCAAACTCCTCGCACGTGGGGGTGAGGGGGGCATTCTCTTGTTTTGATGGGGCGGGCCAGAACAGCGAGGTGGGAAAAATGGCTCCGGTGCTGCTGCCATGGAGTTCTTTACGGCAGGGAACCCCCCAGAGCAACATGGAGGCATTCAAAAAGAACCTTCATTTTGGTGGTTCTGGAAAGCCATGGAGCAAAGCCAATGCTCCGGGGAGCCACCAGAGTAACAGCATGGCAGACACACTGCAGCAACAAGGGCATCTTTTCCTTTTCCATGTAAATATGGTCTGAAAAAATGTTAGGACACACATCCATCTAATAAATGCTTAGTCCAAGTGGACTAGTTATCAACACCATGTCAATTCTGGAATATGATTTATGTCTTTCTGAATAGAACGTATATTCTCTCGCATTACCATATTTTAATCTCCACAAATCTTGTAACTTTAAATTCTCTATTAGATCAGAAACGGTTTTAAGGCAGATTACCTTCTGTTAATTTTATGTTGCTGTCTGATTTCCTGTCCAGCCATGTCAAGGTTACTCCATTAAAATCTCCCATCAATATGATATTTTCACAGGAATATTCTAGGTGTTCCACTTCTTTATAAAATGTGTTCCACTTCTTTATAAAATTGAAATATATTGTCATTTGGAGCATATACTGTTTTGGTTCCTCCTAATGAGACCTGAATTGCCAGCAACCTTTCTCTCTCATCTTTATATAACAGCTTTGGCTCAAATTGTGTTTTAACATAAAAGATCACCCCTCTTTTTTTGGTAGAGTCTGATGCAATGAATTCTTGCCTTAAAAAATTGTTTGCTAGGTACTTGCTGTCACATTTTGTAATATGAGTTTCTTGAAGGCAAATAATATACAGATTTTGTTTCCTGAGAAGGTGAAAAACTTTCCTTCTTTTCACTAATACTGTATATACTGGCGTATAAGACTACTTTTGAACCCTGGGAAATCATCTGTAAAGTGTGGGGTCGTCTTATACGCTGGGTACTCTTATATGGCGAGTATATCCCAAACTCTATATTTTAACTGGAAAAGTGGGGGGGGGGGGTCGTCTTATACGCCCAGTCGTCTTATACACCGGTATATACGGTAAGTTAAATCCATTCACATTCCAAGACAAGATTTTATAATCCATTGTGGTTAGTTGTAGTTGTTCTAAGTCCTTTCTGAATGTCTGCAAAAATTCCTCTCATTTCAAAGTTTCCAGAATTCTAAACCCTCTGCCTTTAAAATTGAAGGAGACTCCTAGAATTTCCCATCTAAATGGAACACTTCCCTTTTTCAGTAATTCACTCAAGTGCCTATATTTTCTTCTCTTTCTCAGAAGTCTAGGTGGGGCTTCTTTTAGGATTATGATCTTTGTCCTTTCAGTGATCAAGTTGTTTGCAAAGTGAGCTTGTAGTATCCTGTCCCTGATAGAGTTGGACTTAAATTGAACAATGCAATCTCTTGGTAACTTCTTTGGTTGGCATAAGTTGAATTTATGCAGAAGGCTTTATTAATTTCCCTTTCCATTATCTCAGGTTTCACATCTACTAGCTGAGCCAAATTTGTGGTACCTGATTAATACCCTGTTCCTCCACTTTGGGGATTGATTTGAGATGTAAATAATTTTTTTTTGGCCTGTATTCCAACATAGCAATGTGGTCTTGGAGTCTTTCATTCTCATATTCCAAATGCAGAACCTTTTGGTCTGTACGGTTCTTGGTGGTGATATCAATTAAATTTACTTTTTTGTTTACTTCCATGAGGGTTGCTGTATTTGCTTCTAACAAACCATGCAGCCTATTAAACATTTTCATTACATCTGCATTACATATTTTATCAGGGTTCTAACCTCCATCTGGCTCCACTATGTGTTCCTTTTCATTCCTGAGGAGAATTCAGCACCAGGCAGCTTCCAGTTTATGCAACTGTTTCCAAACTCTGTCTGTTAACTTCTTCAGTCAACTGTCAGTTCTTAACTGTCAGAGTTTTAACTGCCACTCTCAGAATTCTATTTGAACTTCCTGTCGGTCATGTGGTTTCTATGACCAGGACAAGTCTTTATAATGCAGTTGTCAGTCACAGCAGTTTACACAATTCTCCTGTCCTTCACTCACTCATCAGAACAACTCTGTGAAGTAGGTTAGGCTGAAAGTCACCCGGTAAAAGCCACCCAGTGATCTCCCACAGCAGAGTGGGGGTTAAAACCTGAGTCTCCTAGATCCTAATCTAAAACCCTAACCACTATATCACACTGGCTTTCATGGTCTGGGTTGAATAGTAGGAAGTAGCTTGGACTGGATGCATCATACAAGACACATAGTAGCAGGTCACCCAGTGGTTACAGCCAGGCCTGGACTTAATGAGTCAAGAAGGCCAAAATTCTGAAATGGCTTTGTTCCCTCCCTTGCCTTTTCCTGACATAAAGTAAGGCTGGCAAATACCTGTTGATTGCCTAGCAATGGCCACTGAAGTAATCTGTTTGTTAAAGCATCAGGTGCTCCTTTTTTAATTTTGCAGGCTTTTATTCCACCCCCCCCACCCCGATGGGGCATTTATTAGGTTTGACTCATCTGATTATGGTCCAGTCTCTGGATTTAAGTGTCCAGAAATGGAGTCATGTTGATAATTATATATTTTGATTATTAATTATATAAGTACTAACATGTTACTTTTTGAGCATGTAGGGTTGTCTCATTCAAACAGTTGCTGAAATGTAGCCAGCCCTTTTGTATCCAGAATGAGAGGAAGGGATTCCCTTTCTGCCTTCCCATTCTCTCTTGAGCAAGTCAGGTGAGAGAGTGAGATTGCTACCCAGAAGTCAGCAAGCTGGCAGTAGAGAAATTGGAGAAAAATCACACGCACATCCCACACACACATAATGTTTACTCTCTTGTCTCTTCAGCCAGCTTGATTTCTGACAGCCATCCAAGGTTTGGGATGAGAGTGTGGAGGCTGTGGAGAAGGGTGTGCATATGCTGGAGTTAATAGGCCTTTTACTTCCATCCCTGGCACAAAGCCCAGAGCTCAGACAGGCTTACAGCTTATCTGCCCTCTCATCCTTCTGTCATAAATTGTTTCAAGGTGGAAGCCACCTGCCAACCACAGGTTGTTGTGTGTAATGACCTTGCCTACTTTCCTCGAACAAGGGGTGTGTTCCGCATAAGGGAATAGTGCTCAAAATAGTCACAGGTGGCATGTCAAAGAGGCAAACAAGGCACTTGAGCCATTGAGTATCACGTTAATAGGATAATATTGAATGTATTTCTGAATAAGGGACACAAATAGGTGATTAAGATCATTACTACTAAATTCAGACTCTATTCAAAAACATGCTTATTTAATCAGAATATATGCACAGATTCAAGTATATAAATGTAGGCATGCAAGCAGTCTGTTTAACCAATTCAAGACCTGCCATTTCCAGTTTGAAGCTGAAACAAATGTACCAATGCAGTACTTTAAAATGTACCAATGTTTCTTTAGCATAAGAATTTGCTGCCTTCCAATAAGCAGATTTCTTTTGAGTCACTTGCAGTGTGCCATGTTGTTTCAAGTCTCCACATGACATAAGAATGCATCAACAATTTCCTTTGCAACTCCAGCAGTTGCTATTGATTTGAGTAGCAGGTCTTTTTTATTAGCTATGTTTGGGTGCATGGAGAGTCAGATTGTTCCTTACTGTTCCTCTAAAATACATGAATGCTAACAGTGGGATTCCAAACAGCTGTATCTTTCTGAGTGACCACCTTTTTTGAATGGTCACAGCTCAAGGTAAACCATTTGCATGGTACAAGGATCCAGGCATTTATCTTGTTCCTTAGTATAGGCATTTCACCCCAGTATTCCACGGCAGGCATTGTATTGTAGGGGGGAACCTTGACACTGACTTAAATTCATTTTATGCTTTTTACAATGCCAAGGCTTTCCATAGAAGTCATCCACAATTGAGATAAATTTATCAACAATGTGATGCCAACAAAATTTGAAAAGGTTCCTAGAGGCTCATGCTGTCCTCAAGTTTCCACAAGAAAGGCTTCTTTTTTAGACTTTTGAAGAAGGAAGATCAGTCAAAGTAACATTCACTTATTTGGGTCACATCCTGAAGTGCTTAATTCAGATCTCATTTTTTAAAAATACAGCCGCTGGATTGAATCACACACAGCATTCTTTTTGGAAGCCCTTCAGGTGACACAGTTAAATGGAGACCCATGGCTGACTTACACTCTCAGTAGCAAACAACAGGAATTCAAGGTGTGGCTTGCCCAAGGCCTGGAGGGGAAAGAGAGATGGATTCCACACAGTGCAAATATAATGGGTGTAGGGTGCAATATAAACCATTGGTACGGGGAGGGGGGACTTAGCACAGGTCCCATCCCCAAAACATGTTTGCCCTGTTTAATTTTCCTCAACCTGGGATTTTTGAAAATCACTAAACCAGCAATTATTTTGCAAAATCCTGGGTTGGAGCTGCTTTCGCATGAACAGCCAGTCAGGAGATGTTTTTTTTCCCTCCCTCCCACCCGTTAACTTTAAGTTCAGTGCCATCCACTGTCAAGGAGAATCTGCCCAACATTCTGTGCCAGTTGCCCAGCAGGTTGTGGGCAGATTCTCTGAGGGTACAAAGTCCCCCAAGCACTTTTTCTCCCCATGGTAGCATAGCATGATAATCTACAGGAATACGTTCACTATTGCCCTGCCATTGCAGGGAGGTCCCTTTTCCTTTTCCATTTGCACGTTGCACATGTGCAGTTATGCAGGTGCAGCCAATAGGATTATGGGACAATCAGCCTGATTGCAGGGGTTCGTTTCTATATGCCTGTGTAGCTGTGCATGTATTGCACAAAATTTTTAAAAAGAGATAAGTGTCAACGTGCAAAGGCGCAAAAGCAACCCCAATGGTTTCCATGGGCTCCAATCGCTGCCTGCACAGCACGCATGTGAACAGGAAAAAGGAAAAATGGTTCCTTTACAACGAGTCAGGTTGTTTGCAGTGGTGTCACGCCCACGGGACAGGGGGGTGATGCCCCAGGTGTGCCCCGATGTGGGGGCGTGGTGGGGCATGGTGGGGCAGGCGGCACTGCAGCAGGAGTGCAGGGCACACACGCGCCCCAGGCGCAGTTCCCCCTCGCTCCAGCCCAGGTTGTTTGTCATTAAAATAAACCCCTTAATTGTTTCTTTAATATCAGAATTAAGGCTAGTCATGCTAATAAGTCAAAGTGATAGCCATTTCCACTGACTACTGTAGAAAAAAATACTTCTGGATAAACTTTAAATTTTAATTATGGTCATAGACCAGCAATATGAAAACAATACATAGAAATGATGTAAAAAGGTCAAACAGCATTATATCCTGCACAGCAAGGAAATTTACAGGCACGAATGGGCATGAAGCCCATTCGTTTTCCCAAAAGTACAAATAGCAACTTTCTAGAGCTTTTTTCTGGTTAAGAAATTGTGTTTGGGGGAGACTTAAATCTCTCCTCTCCATGAGGAATCAGGAGCACTTCATGTCTAAGAATTAACTTTTGGCACAGAATTTCAAATTTTTGTTTTGTTTGACAGGATTTGACAGGATCCAAGTTAAACTTCCTTAGTCTTGAAGTCTTGTGCTTACGGGCCTTTGAATTACATCTTTTAAAGGTCCAGCATGCCTATACAAAGAGAGCCAGCATGGTGTAGTGATTAAGGTGTTGGACTAGGAGATCTGGAAAACTCAGGTTTGAATTCCCACACTGCCATGAAAACTTGCTGGGTGACCTTAGGCCTGTCATAATTCTCAGCCTCAATCCTGGCAAGCATTTGGATGGGAGACCTCCAAGGAATATTGTGGTCGCAACACAGAGGTGGGCATTGGCAAATCACCTCCCTACAAGCTCTTCATGTCAGCTGTAATTTGACAGTAAAAAGCAAGATTTTTCTGGTGTTTTCAGGTAGCAATGGTAAAAAAAAACCTAACAATTTCCATCAGTCTTGGCCTCCCTCTGCCCTATTCCCTGTCCCCCTATGTCCGTGGTGGCGAACCTTTGGCACTCCAGATGTTATGGACTACAATTCCCATCAGCCCCTTCCAGCATGGCCAATTGGCCATGCTGGCAGGGGCTGATGGGAATTGTAGTCCATAACATCTGGAGTGCCAAAGGTTTGCCACCACTGCCCTATGTAGTACTGAAATTTAATCACCATCTGTTTTAGAATTAGGAATTACTGATTTTAAATTTGATGGATTGTATTTATTGCTTTTATATGATGGAAGCCCCCTTGACACGAGAAAGGGCAGCATATAAGTAAATAAATATATAATTGTGGGAAAGTGTATGCATAATATATTTGCAGTCCATTTTAGAGGATTAAAAGGTGCTTGGATTTTGTGATCAGATCACACTTTGGCTGATTCCGCATGGGCCAAAAACAGCGGTGTGAAAACAGTGTGAAAACAGTATAAACCCTTTTACACCATTTTCACACTGCTGTTTTTGGCCCATGCGGAATCAACCATTGATCAGAGAATCCCTCACTCATCTTTGTTCTACTTTGGGATAAGATCAGCAATTTGGATCTTGAAAATCTGGGAAGAAATCCAGATAAGGAGAATTTCAATAACATCCCTGTTAATACTTATCTACCCAACAAGTCCAGAGAGTCTGTGGAAAGTTGGAACAGTACAAATAATCAAAGCAATTATTGAACCAACAATAGTTAATAAATACTTCCTGAAGGCTTTGTGAGTACAATCTTATATAATCCTCTTTCTGGCAAAGTATCTGATTTTTGCAACTCTACTGAACTCTTACGGCACTTGTAGAACAGAAACGAGTTAACGTTTCCACCCCCTCCCAACAGAGTAGATAATGAACTGAAAATAAATTACATGAATTCTCTTACATATCTCGGAACAGTTCAGCACTGCTTGCCAGACTGTATTCTTCATCTTTAGCAAGGCTTCTGAAAGACAGTTTAGTTACAATTGGCATACCAATCTTTTCATTGTTGACCATGATCCTGGATGTGCCAAGTTTTTGCCTGAGGCCAAGCTAAATTTGTGAGTGCTCATGTCAAGCATAGTAGGAGGAATTTGATTATTTATATTCAATGACATCTTTGGTGAATGAATCATACCATAAATGATACATAGAAGTAGGCTGAAATACAACCTACCTTCCCCTGGGTAACTTGATAAAGTTGTTTTCCAAGATAGATCACATGTTTGGATACATGTTTAGAATATGCAGAGAATCTCTCTCTTTCTTGGAGTATTAAGACATTACTAGATGGCAGCTTCTCATTATAGATGGTTTTGTCATGTGGGTGAAATTGGTGTGGAAAGGTAACTCAATGCAGAGGTATCTATTAACAAATGTGTTTGAACTATGCCATCCACAGTGATCCTACCACTAGCTCTGATTATTTTTAAAAAATGATTGGAGATATTCATTGAAAGTAGGTGTTTTAGTTATAATAGTGAAATGGAACCACCATATTCAATAAACATTGGGCCTCTGAATAGATCTGCCAGAAAGAAAAATGGAAATGGTCTGTAGGGTCCTAAGCTTCATTCCTTATTTGTAAGGAAGACATCTTTTTGGGGAAGGGGATTTCTACCATATTCAATGTCATTTGTGAGTCTTTTGAGAATTTATAGAAGTTAATCCATGAAGACATATCAATTACCATAATGAGTATTAGGGAAAGCCATAGCCACAGCTGTGGAGACAGTCCAGGAAAGCAACCAACAAAGAATGGAAAGCAGAAAGTCATAGGAGGCATGTAAATTAGGATGATAGATGCATGGTTCATGACTTCTTTTCTTCATATGTCAAAGTGTAACACACAGTTAGAAATGCCATTTAATGGGCAAAGACCTGGGCCTAACTTATATACATGTATTCTCAGAGTGTCACCAGTGTGCAATTGGGATGATCATGGATGAGACCAAGAAACGCCTTGAAACCTAGCAGCACCCAAACCTCTGAACAAGAAGAACAGTTGGTTGTGGTGGGTTTTCCAGGCTGTGTCATTGGAGCAAGAAGAACAGTCATTGGAGATGCAAGCCTGGGTAAGAGCTTTTAAATTAAATCTCTTGAGGTCTGATTTGCTGCTGGAACTTTTCAGTTAAGAGCAACAGTTTTAAATCTGACTGACACAGGCTACTGGAAAACAAGTTGGTATGTTTAAATATTACTGCTGATATATATTTTCAAACATTACTGCTGATGTGTCTCTAGGAAGTCTGGACTTACACTGCCTGATCAAACAGTGCTGTTTTATTTATTTGTTTGTTTGTTTATGTATTTATTAAAATATTTTAATGAGTATAAAAGCCTTTCTATTTAAGGCAGTTCACAAAGTACAATAAATTTCAGTATAATACAAAAACCTGTACAATTATAAAACCAATAACAATAAAACTCAATACAATATAATATAATCACACTATACCGTAAAAAATCAAGCCTATGATAAAATGCAACTATAAAACCTAAATCACTGCTTATTAGAATCTAAATGTTATAAGATCTCATAGGATTTGTTCATCTGTTGCTATTGGAATATTCCCTCCATTGATATTCTAGAGTATTTTTGGACTTCGACTGTACCAAAATACAGAAGACCCATCTGAATGCCTTTCCTTCAGCAATTATGACAGGAAGGTACTGTGGTGTATTGTTCTGTCATAAAAATGTATATGTGGATTACAAAAATGGATCATATTCTTCTTGAATGTTCTTGGTTTTTAAATGATAAAAAATCATTGATATTTTACTTGATCAGAAATAATTTTGTTCCTGTTGAGGTCAATGTTTTACAGTTGCTAAGGGACAAAGAACAACATACTACTACAGGTTAGTCACAATACCTCATCAGATTTCTAAACACCATTAATATTGTAGTTGTGCTTCCTGTTCATGAAGTTAGTTGAATCAACAGTAACACAAGTAGTAGTAATAATGAACAAGAATACAGAGTGGGCTTAGCATCCTTGCCATTTGGTTCAACAGAGTCCACAACATAAGTAGATGAAACTGGAAGGTGAGAGGGAGAAGGCTGAGAGGTAGCTGAGATACAGAGGTCAGTTGGTTGCAATAGAGATTTGTAAACATTGTATTCTGTCAGCCCAATATTTCTCTCACCTGGAGATGACAGAATATAAACTGGGGTGCCTCTTCCAGCATTGTATGTTTCCTCAAACAGGAAAGCAGCTTCCACAGACTTTATGCTGACCTGTTTGGAGAAGGATTACCACAATATACAATGAGTGAGCATTGTGACAGAGAATGGGTTCTAATCTTAAGGGGGGGGGGGGGATACTTACCTGGCTTCCATCTGGGCCTTTATCAGCAGGTTGATGTGCTGAAATTAGCAAGAGAAGATTTTTCATGGCATGAAAAAGAATGTTACCACTTTTCAAAATTTGGCAATTAGGGTGCTGTTAAAGGCATTGTGCCAGTAAAACAGGAGCCAGTAAAACAGTTGGTGATCCCAGAAACATTTGAATCCTTCCATTAATGGCATTTGACTTTTGACTTTTGCTTACTAGAGTGAACCTAGACTCATCTTTCCATCCTGCCACAAATATTCAACATTCACTCACACTATGCATTACAACAATTACAATTTCCACCTTTATATCCATGGTGTAAAATATCTGCTCATAAAGTCCTTGGATATTACAATATACATCTAGATTTCCTTTAAACTGCTGTGAAGAATTGTCTATCAATAAGGATTTTAGAGGCATTGTAGGAAAGAACCAATCCCTTCATAGTTACAATCTGGTAGTAATGTAGATTGCAGCAGACAGTAGTTTATAGTAGAACATTCTATGCAAAAAATGAGCTTCCAGAAGCCCCATTTCCCCCTAGTTCTACATTTCCCCCAAGCACTACCTTATCCCAGGGTGCTTCATTCAGCTTCTGTCTTGTTTACTGTCCTCTTAGCAGCCAGTTTTATGTTTTGATTGTTACTTTTTAAAGATGATGTTTCATCCTGGTGCTAGCTATGCAGTCCAGCTATTCAGGGATCATGTTGTCAGTGTGACATCCAGATGCTTCACAGCTGGTCAGAAATGACTTGGTAATACCAACACAAAATCAAATCAAGGTGAGAATAATGCTTCTGGTTTCACTTTAAATGAAAGAGTTTTGTCACTTGCTTTTGCAATTCCTTCCATTATTACCAAAACAGAGAGGCACATTTTTCCATTTTCCCCCATTAAACTTGCCCGCTCTTTTTCAGTATAGGTATAGGTGACCATCATGAATTCTGGCTCCGAGGCTTTTGAAATCTTGTGTTTCACCTTCCTAATCCATTTGAGTCTCTTACACAGAAAATTATATCTGAAAGATTTGAAGGGATTCACACCACACCTTTCTCTGCTTCCAATTCCTCCCTTTCCCCCTTCCCTTCAGTAACTTTACCTATTAAAATGGGGACTAAGATAGCTTCATAGCTTCTGAAAAAGAGCTGTGACTCACACAAGCTCATGTTAGAATAAATTGCCATATCTTTGGGAACATCTCTCCAGTTATGCTCCCCCCCCCAAAAGCACTGTGGTGAATTCCACACAGCATCTGTATAACAGGTTGCAGTTGTTACAAAGAAACCCATTTTTCTTTTCCTCATTCACATGTGTGCCCTTCATGCATTTAGGCTGCAATTGGAGCCATGGAAACAATCTGAGTTGCTTTTGCGCCTTTCCACAGAGATTCTTCTCTTTTTTTATTTCCTGCAACACATGCGTAACTGCGCAGGCATACTCAAATGAACCTATGTAGTTGTGCATGTGCAACACAAAAGAAAAAAGAAAAGAAAAAGGGACCTCCTTGTAATGACAATAAGAACACATTGCTATAGACCCATGTGATGGTCATACTTGTTGCCATGAGGAGAAAAAGCGTGTGGAGGACTTTGTACACTGTTGTGTGCCCCAAGAATTTGCCCACAATGGGCTAGGCAACCTGCACAGAATGGCAGGTAGGTGGATTCTCTCTGACAATGGATGGCATGGAACCTAAAGGAGAAGAGCGGGGAAGTGGGGGAAGGTTTGGAAGGGAGGGAAATAAAGCATCTCCTGCCTGTTGTGTTTGCGTGGGAGCACCTCCAACCCAGGATTGTGCAAAATAATTGCTGGTTTAGTGATTTTCAAAAATCCTTGGTAAAGAGGAATAAAAGAGGCAAAAATCATTTTGGAAACAGGACCTGTGTGAAGTCTCTTCCCCGCAAATGATTTATGTAACATTATACACCCATTATGTTTTGCCTCTCCAGAATCCACCTGTGTTCCTCAAATAACAATATCCTAGTGATGTAGGTGTGGAGCATGGGAGGGCAGGTTCGTGTCTGGTATAGAGTTTAGCAGGGATGTGATCCCACAGAATCTATCATTCAAAGCAGCCCTTTCCTCCAAAGAAATAGAACTCTGTTTTCTTGCAACCACTTGTAATTCCCACAGAACTCTAGGACCTACCTAGAGATTAGCACCTGTGTGCTAAACTCACACAAAAATAAAAACCAGTGACCTGAACATGTATACCCATTTGCAACATTTGGCACCCCAATGAAGTCCTCAAGATACTTATTCAGTGGGATTAAAATTGTGTGCTAGCCTTTTGTTACCTCCTGACCATTTGAACTCTTACTTTCACATAGAAGAAACAATTTGAAGAAATCAATCCATTCTACGTTTTCAGACAGATTCTTTTCTTTGCCCCCTGTGGGGCCATACATTGTTTAAAACAGATTGTGACAGGAGTCACCATTTGCCCCCGTTAACAGATAGATTTCTAAGTGCTCCTTCCCATTAACACGAGAGCTGTTTCCTTCAGCTGTGTGGACTTCAGGTTTGATATGAGTAGTATTTATGACATGGGTGGCTGTGTGAAAGAGAGGTTTCTCTTGAATTAGAGATATTCAGTGTTATAAACAGTTAGTGCTATGCTCCAGGCCAGGATCTCAATTGCTTTCCTTCAGTTCTTAGAAATTGATACTGGGCTGTGTTAAATAGAATGAATATTTATTTGTTCATAAACATAGATCATCAAAAAGTCACAATCAGTTGACGAAAAGGTCAATCTGCCTCTTAAACTCAGAAGTGAATACATTAACAAAAAACAATTGAAAATTCATGGATGAGGTGATCTCCAAGAAATGGCACCAAATGTTGTTGTATTCCTTTCCCCTCATTTCTGGAAAAGAGGCATACAACACACTCTTATCTATAAGAGATGTTATCCCATAACATAAAATAGATCCTATCAGAATTCATGGAAGGCATCTTTAAGACTTGTGCTGCTGAACATCAAAGTTCTTACTGCTCAAATAGACGGCTCCTGTTCAAAGCAGTCAAGCAAAAATGCTTTTAGACTGCTTCTGTTCACTGGCAGATGTCTTCCATTTTCTCCTCACCCACCAGGCTGAGTCAATATTAGGTTAGGTTGCAAGCCTAAAGAAAAGCTGCACTGGTGCCATCTTTGTTGCAGTTCCCTGAGCAAGTTGAGGTGTTGTTTTTTTAAGAGAGAAGAAGGTGTTATTGCATAAGCTATAGGTCATCACAATAAAAAACACACATTAATAGGCATAAACCATACATATACTTAAAATACATTCAAGGATAAAAGTCTTCTAAATTAAAATTGTCCGAAACAAAAAGGTAACTTTTTAAAAAAGGATTAGGAATAAAACTTTCAGTTTAAAAATGTCCAATTAATTTCTATTAAATATGCTACGAGATGACTACATCTAAACAGATCTACTTGGTAAGTTTGGACCTAATCTTTCTGATAGCAAGTGCAATGATCACAACTCTTTTAGACACATAAGAGTCCTTTTGACATCAAAAAAGATCAGTTTTCCATGGTCAGTGGATTTGCCAGCCAAATGTAGTATTCGTCTAATAAATTTATTTCTAGGTTCCACATAATGTGGACATTCCAAAACATAGTGGGTAAGACCCTCTATTGCCTCCTAATCACAAATATACAGGCATTGAGCGGTGGGGAGACTGGTTAAAGGAAGGGGGCTGATCTATGCCTATCTATGAAGACAACATTTATATTCTGGAAGAGACACTCCTGTGAGCTGACAGAGGCACTGTGGAGGTTCAGGATCTCTCTCTCTCTCTGGAAATCTGATGTGAAGTAGAATACCAGTCGCCCCATGGGAATGCCTCCACCTTTGCCGTGCTTGAATGTTTGTAAATAAAGCAAATCCTATAAACATTTCCTAAGTCTTCAGATCTGCAGGCAAATAACCTGGGTGAGTGCTAGCCCCTGGAGCTTCTAACTAAGGCCTCTTTTGCACACGCAGAATTATGCACTTTCAATCCACTTTCACAAATGTTTGCAAGTAGATTTTGTTATTCCGCACAGTAAAATCCAGCTGCAAAGTGGATTGAAAGTGCATTATTCTGCATGTGTGGAAGGGGCCTAAGAGAAACAAGAAGGGCATAACAATGCATGAAGGCCTGGCTTTCGACATCATACTTCATATATGTAATAGTGGTCTCAAATAAGATCAAACCAGAGCAGCAAAATGACTAGCTGGTGCAAGACTTCTGCTAGCTTTCCTGTGATGAGTAGCCACTGAGTGCCTCTATTTCCTGCTCCTCAGAGGCAACATTGTTCAGGGCATCATCAGGTGACTGTCCTGATGATACCCACCAAGTTTGATGCAGTTTGGCTCAGGGTTTGTCCAGACACCTGGGAGGTTTGTCCAGACACTTGGAAGGTTTGTCCAGAAACCTGGAAGGTTTGTCCGGACACCTGCAAGGTCTGTGCGGGCACTTGGGAGGTTTGTCCTGACACCTGGGAGGTCTGTCCAGACACCTGGGAGGTCTGTCCGGACACCTGGGAGGTCTGTACGGACACCTGGGAGGTCAGTCAGGAAACCTGGGAGGTCAGTCCGGAAACCTGGGATGTCTTTCCAGACACCTGGGAGGTCTGTGCGGACACCTGGGAGGTATGTCCGGACACCTGGGAGGTATGTCCGGAAACCCGGGAGGTATGTCCAGATATATTGAAGGTTTGTTCGGATACCTGGGAGGTTTGTCCGGACACCTGGGAGCTTTGTCCAGACACCTGGGAGGTTTGTCCGGATACCTGGAAGGTTTGTCCAGACACCAGGGAGGTTTGTCCAGACACCTGGAAGGTTTGTCCGGACACCTGGGAGGTCTGTCCAGACACCTGGGAGGTCTGTCCGGACAACTGGGAGGTCTGTCCGGAAACCTGGGAGGTGTGTTCTGACACCTGGGAGGTTTGTCCAGACACCTGGGATATCCGGACACCTGGGAGGTTTGTCCTGACACCTGGGAGGTTTGTCTGGACACCTGGGAGGTTTGTCCTGACACCTGGGAGGTTTGTCCATTGACATGGAAGGTTTGTCCTGACACCTGGGAGGTTTGTCCAGACACCTATGTTATTGAGTATTTTCAGATATTTTCAAATAATACTCATGAATTTAGTAGTCAGCAGTAAGCAGTTTTATTCAGCACTTTTATAGAGGTGGAGAATGCCCACCGTATTAGGGTGTGGCACTCTGAGGTCTGCAACGCAGTGCAGCTCAATTTAAAGTATTTTCTCTGGCTCTTGGGCCAATTCCGAGGCACCACAAGGTTCTCTAGGCTGACCCAAGCCTCACAATCTTTTTAATAAGGCAATCATACAATTTTGATCATCCCACCCCAAAAATTCCTTAAACATGTTTATCTGTTCGCTACCGTTAATTAAGTAATAATGTTGAGTAACTACTGTTTCAGTTATTGAACCTGAGTACATTTTTAAGCAATTGTTTTTCTAGTATCTTACACACACGAGTATATTTTCACTTTTCCTTTCCATTAAGTATCACCCTGCTTTCCCTCTCCCTCTCCTGCTTAAGCGTTACTTCTGCTTTTTCAGCCAAGCGTTTGACATTTATTTTAATAAACAACTTTACTATGCACAAAAGCTAGAAATCCCCCTAATTAAAATTGAACACTTCATAACCATGGGTTTTTTTATAACAAATCTCCCATTTTCTTTTTATTATATATTTAGTGAGGTTTCACTTTCGCAAATTTTTGTATTCATCTTTTTCGGTTAACACCTCATAAATTGCTGATTCTTCAGTGTTAAGAGAGGCGTAGGAGTCTTCACTACTTTTGTCACCTGAGGGCATTTTTACCCGTAAGGCCATGGCTAGTTCAGTAGATACTTGGGTATGAGTAGGGACACAGTGGCTTAACAAGGGCAGACATTGGATACAACAGCAAATTAGTATTTCCATCCCCAACAGACCAACTAATTCCACTACCAAACCTTTTAGCCACCTAAAGTTGGGAAGCCAGCTAGTGAGCTAGTCCTACTATCCAGTGTCTTCAGAATAGGTGTTGTGTACAGCTTTCGCAATTTTATGTAACTTATGAATGTTGGTTTTAATCTGTCCTGACTTATTAATATAGTGACAGCAGGTAGTATTGAGCCAAAAACATAGGCCTCCTTTCGAACTCAGAAGGTAGTCTAGAGCAATCTCATGTTGAAATGTTACTCTAGCCAGGGAATTAATTTCAATTTCCAGATTTTTTACACTGTTTGCAGTTTCATTGGCTAGAGCTTCTAATTCAGTAGACAAAATCTGCAATTGCTTGACGTTCCATCTCACACTCAGAGATGGCCATGCAATAGCTACCAATCTTTCTCCTTCTGTTAGGTATGTGTTCTTTGGATCATATCCTAGAGAGGGGTCTACGTCCCTTCTTGTTTTCCATTTTACTTGCCTCTCCCAAGCCTCCCTGGGCTGTTCTTTGGGGGTAGTAAACCATGCCTCTTGGTTCTATAGTCTCTAGGGTGCATGTTTCTTTCCATTTGGGTGGAAGTATTTTAAGAGCAAGGCTACCACATATCTAATAAATTCTTGGTGGAAGAGCATATATATATAGATTTATATCATATTTGACTTGCAAATGGACCATATTAAAGGGGGTTACTACATTATCAAACAATGAAAGTGCCCCTGCGTATTTTTCATATTTTTCTGTACAATTGAAAGCAGGATCTTTTTTAAACCAAGGATTATCTTTACACGCTAGTCCTGCTTGTGAAAATACTAAAACTCTTTCACAGGAAGGATAATCACCCACATCTTCTATTGTGTCGGGCATGAGAAGAGGGGAAGAGGTTGCTGTTATTGTTGGTTTTGGTGGTAGGTGTTCTGCAATTTCTTTTCACAAGATAGTCTTTTGAGGCACCTCATAATCTAGGCTCCCTGCAATTTCTTTCCACAAAATTTTACTTTTAGGAGTAATTATCTTATCAACTAATTTTCTCTCAAGAGTTCGCTCTTCAGCTTCATCCTCATTTATCTCTATCTATTTAAAGGGTTGCTCTCTTTTTTCGTGCACATGCCATTGAAGGCAGAGAGGAGCTTTTGGCCAACTCCATGGACATGTCAAAGTAATGCAGTTAGGATCAACAAAACCCTCATTTCTGTTTTCAGGAATTTTTGAAGGGCTTGTGGCTCCCGCACAATAGGTATCGTTCCAGGCCTCGAGAGTGAGAACAGCCGATGGTAGTAAGGGCCAACCTCCCTTTCCAGTAGCAGGTCTGTGGCTACACAACCAGCATTCAGACACATTCAGAGCCCTGCTCATGTTTTGGACTAGCTGGTGGAACTGGTTGTATTGCCACCCGGCTCTGCTCTTGAGGACCAGCAAGCAGTTCAGCAAGAATGCTATGGCCCACACCTTCTTTATTTTGGGGTTCTTCAGTTGAGTTCTCTCTCTCTCTTTCTCTTCCTGAGGCAAGTATGTAATATGGTTTACCTATAACGTGACACCCACAATATTGCTGATGCCAAAAATCTTGACTGAGAGATTGATGGTACAAACAACCCCAGTTAAAGCTGAGTCTGGCTGGCCTTCGGTACTACCACGCACGAACTCCTCTTTTTCCTGGCCTCTGCTGATAGTAGGCTACTATAAATGTTGGTGAGGTGGTTTCTTCTAATTCAGGCTTTTGTCTTGATACTAACACTTTACCCCACCTGTGCTCTGGAGTCCGGTATTTCCACTTTTGCCACTCCCAATATTTACACAGGGGTCCAGTTGCATATAACTCGGGGCCACAACCAAAAAGCTTGGGATTTTCAAGATGTACTGCTATATTTTGATATCGTTGAACACACGACTACTCAATGCTATTTTTACTAAACCATATGGGGTAGGTTTGCATGGGGGCAAGTGGTAGAAGATTCTACCGCTTGTTCGAACCTCCTAATTACTGAATAATATAATGGATTACAAGTGCATGGAAGTAAATCTTGCTTAAAATGTGACTTTGTTAACTTTTTTCATTCACTTATTTTATTAAACTGCGAGTGGTATCAGGTAACAGAGGGTTTCCCATACCCGAGCATTGATGCCCGACCATGCAATGGAGCAGAAGCCTTGAGAAATGGTAATATGCAAGCACGTATTCTTTCCCTCTCAAGCGTATGTTTCTCCCCTTTTGGCCGCCTCTAGCTTGTATGCGTCTCCAACAATAGCATTCCTCTTTGCATTCCCACTGTTCTCAAACCCAATTTCCACAATAACAATAGCCTATGTCTATTATATTTAAACCAAAAGGAAAAACAGCCGTATTTTCGAATGCATACACAAAATGTTCAAACCGATCTTCAGGCGTACAATCTGGGTTGTCTTTCTTCAAGCAGCGAAGCCGGAGCTCATGTGAGGCTGCGAAAGTCATAAACAGTTCAGGAAGCAGGTTGCAACGGGGCTGGTTTAGCCCGAGTGTGGTGAGTCCACCCCTTCTCTTCCATCCGGACTGCGGTTTCTGTGACCAGAAGGACAAGGAAAGGCCCTTTCCACTGTGGCCACAGTGGCTCTGGTCTCCACTGGCGAATAAAGACCTAATCACCAGGCTGAAAGGAATGCACTGCAACCTCCAGAGGTGGCGTCTGATGCAACAGCCTTTGTTCCCTGTTAGCAGACAAAATTGAGAAGAGTGCCAGCACATACTTCTGCAAAAACATGTCTTTAATTTCATGCACCGCTCCTGCCGGTTTATCTGGGGCCACATCCTAAATAGAGAAGCCATATAGCAGTTCAAAGGGGGACAGGCCTATTTCTGTTTGTGGCTTCGTCCTGATATTGAAGAGGGCCAGTGGCAGGACCTTTGTCCATGGCAAACAGCTTTGCATTACCAGTTTTTTTATCATAGCCTTTAAGCTCTCATTCATTTTCTCGGTCTGGCTCAAACTTTGGGGGTGCCAGGGTGTGTGTAGGTCCCATTGGATCCCCAACTGTTCCATAATTCCCTGAAGCACTTTTTCAGTGAAATGTGTTCCCATATCTGAATTTAATCGCTCAATTAAACTGAATTTAACTATAATGTGTTTTAAAATTAGTTTACAAACCACCCCTGCGGTGGCTCAGGCAGTAGGGAAAGCTTCTACCCATCCCGTAAATTTATCTGTTAAGACTAAACAATGTTTGAGTTTTTCCACCTGTGGCATATCTATGAAATCCATTTGAACATCCTGAAAGGGGTGAATGGCTAATGGCCGACCTCCTGAGGGCCGTGGTGCTGACCCTTTTTTGTTTATTTTTGTGCAAATATGGCAGCTGGATGTTATCCATTTTGACAGTCCACACTCGTTTACTGACATATTTCTGCAAAAATGCTTCCACTAGGGCCTGGGTTCCCCAATGACCTCCATCATGTAATGCCTTTAGAACCTCTCTCGCAATTCCCTCTGGGAGCCAGACTCTTTTGTCTGGCAACACTAGACATTCTTTGTCCCAGCAGGCTCCCTGCCTCTCTGCACACTCTTTTTCCTTTTGTGTATATATCAATGGGGTATTTATCTCCTTCCTTACAGGAACTAGGGTAGCCAACACAACTTCAGGGGGTTCCTTACTAATAGCCGCTTGTTTGGCTGCTTCGTCAGCGTATCTGTTTCCCACTGCTTCCATAGTTACTCCCTTCTGATGACTTTTCACATGAATTACAGCTACTTGCATGGGTCCCTGAAGGGCATCTAATACTTGTGACACTAGTTTAGCATGCGTTAGTTTTTTCCCTTGCACTAAGAAGTTTTTTCCCTTGCACTAAGAAGTCCCCTTTCATTCCAAATTCTGCCAAACACATGGGTTACTCCACACACATATTTGGAATCAGTATATATGTTAACCTTTAGACCCTTGGCTAATTCTAACGCACGCTTTAAGGCAAACAATTCGGCAGTTTGGGCAGAATAGGAAGGGGGGAGCCCTCCAGACTCTATTTCTTGACCCCCTTCTTCTATCACAGCATATCCACTTTTGCAGAGACCATTTACTATTTTAGATGAGCCATCTATGAACCAGTTGATAGCCTCTGCTAGAGGAGTCTCCCCTAAGTCATCCCTACGCTTGGTTTGTAGCTGAATTATGTCTATGCAGTCGTGCTCGTCAGCCATCTGCTGGTTTATAGAAGGTGGTAAACCAGTCACTGGCCCCATGTTTTGTTCTGTAACTATAATTAAATCAGATTGTTCTAAAAGTTGCGCCTCAATTTGTAAGAGCCTAGAGTCGGTCATCCATTGTCGAGCTGCATGGGTCAGTACAGCTCTCACCTGGTGAGGAGTATGTACTACCATTGCTGCATTCACAATGAATTTTCGGGTCATGCTTACCGCTAATGCTACCGCAGAGCAAGCTTGAAGGCATGGAGGCCATCCTCTCACAACAGGGTCGAGGAATTTAGAAAAATAAGCAACAGGTTGGTCTATTCCTCCTTTCTTTTGTACAACTGCTGCAATCATATGCCCTTTTCTGGCAATCACGAATAGGTGTAAGGGTTTGCGCACATCAGGTAGCCCCAGGGCAGGTGCATTCAGGAGGGCTTGTTTTAAAGCCCCAAATGCTTTCTTTTCTCTTTTTTCCCATTTTAATCGGTCGGGCTGCTCGTTTTTTAATTTAGCTGTGAGGGGAGTAGTGTAGAGTGCAAAATTAGGAAGCCAAGTTCTGCAGTAGTTGACAGTACCAAGAAATCCTCTTAATTGTCGTTTTGTCAAAGGGAGTGGGAGGTTTTGGATTCCCTTCACTCTTTCTGGGTCTATTAATTTCTTCCCTCCTTTCAAAACGTGTCCTATGTACTTCACTTGAGACTGGCAAAACTGAATTTTCTTTCTGACACTCGTAGACCTTTTTCGGCTAGAAAATTTAGGAGTCGAATAGAGGAAGTTCTCAAGCCCTTTGCTTCTCTGCCACTCAACAGTAAATCATCCACATACTGCACTAAAGCAGTGTCTGGGGAGGGAACCCATTCATTTAGCACTTGGGATATTATTTCTCCAAAAATGGTGGGGGATTCACAATAACCCTGAGGCAGGACATTCCATTCTAATCGACTAATCAATCATGTGTAGGGGTGCGGCCATTGAAAGGCAAACAATGGTTTAGCCGTTGAATCTAAAGGCACACAAAAGAAAGCTAAGGTTAAATCTATTAAAGTGTAAATAACATGATCTCCGGGGATGGAATTTAAAATTGTATAAGGGTCTCCTACGATGGGGGCTCGTTGTACTACAATTTTATTAATTTCTCTCAAATCTTGTACCATACGATAAGACCTGTCTGGTTTGTGAACTGGGAGTATGGGGGTGCTATAGGGAGAGGTGGATTCGCTAATTAATCCGTCGTCATAAAGTCCTTTTATGACTGGTGCTAACCCTCTTTGGGACTCCTTGGGGACCGGATATTGTTTAATGTATATGGGCCAATCATGTTTGACCGTGATGGTTACAGGGGTGATATCAAGCAACCCCGGGTTCCCCGGAGATGTCCAAACTTTGGGATTTATCCCCCCTTTGTCCTTCTCTGTCAACATTCCCAAGCGGGCTATACATTCCCCATCTCGAAGCTGGATAGTTATCCCCAGTTTTGCCTGCAAATTTCTTCCCATTAAATTTATGCTACTTGTAGGCATCCACAAAAAATCATGCATACAAAGGGGGCCGTTGCCATTTGTTTGCACGGCAAGGGGTGCTAAAATAGGGACTTCCAAAGGGATCTCTCCTACTCCCACTACTTTACTCCTACCCCCTGTTTGCGCTAACTGCATTGCCTGGAGGAAGGTATCCCGCTGATCCCTTCCTCTGTTCTCGGGATTTTTTCCACAATCCCGCTTCCAGTGTCCTGTCATTCCACAGATCGTGCAGACATCATGGGGCAGCCGAGGGCCTCTCCCTCTTACTGCAGTACCCCAATTTTGCCTGGTCATCATGGGGGGAGCCTCTCTCCGACCCCCAGACCCGAAATGGCTGTCCCGCTGATCCTGTCTATTATTTCAACTAGGCCCCGCTGGCCTGTCCTGTCTAGGTCCCACTGACCTGACTTGTTCTGGTCCCACTGACCTGTTTATCCTATTTCCCCAACTAGGTCCCACTAGTTGGGGAAACACTGACCTGACTGTTGGTTGACTTCTCTTCATTACTTCTTGCACTGTTTGGACCATGAGATTAATCTTTCGTTTCTCATGTGTCTCGTCTCTACGCACAACCACTTTTTGTGCTTTGCTTACGAGTTCTTGGAGGGGCTTATCCATTAAACCGTCTATTTTCTGCAACTTTTTTTTATATCCTCATGCGCCCCTCCTATAAATCTCAACTTTAGCAGGGCAGCGTTTGCTTCCGCCTCCGGATCTAACCCTGCAAACTTCCTCATACTATCTTTCAATCTTATCATGTAATCCCAGGGGGTCTCATCTTTTTTCTGGGGAGCCCCAAAAGCTTTGTTAATATTGACAGAGTGAGGGACTGTCTTAATTAACCCTTGGAACACTCTCTTTCTGAATTCTACACAGCGATTCCAGCCCTCAAGGGTCTGCAAGTTCCAATTCCCTGGGGTAACCGATGAAATTTCCTCTTTTGACTGTTGTTCGGTTCTCTGATTGTCCTCCCCTCTCCACATCTTCTTAGCCTCCTCTACTGCTTGGTTGGTTACTTCTATGTTGGTTAACTGTTGCAAAATGTGCAGCAGCTCGGTGGGGTAAAGGTGGAGGGACCTAGGGAATCACCCAACGCCTTAATAAATCCTTCGGGGTCTTCGTTAAATTTAGGTAAGTGCCCTCTCATTTCTCTTATTTCAGTCAAAGTCAGAGGCGCCTCAACGTACCCAATTTGTCCTTGACCCTGTGGCACCTGCCTTAAAGGGGCCAAAAGCGCAGAATCCTCTGGGGGGGCTTTCTGAGGTACTCTTTGCTCCCCAACGCTCGTTTCTTGCTCGAATATCTTGCAATTCTTTTGACATTCTCTTAATATCCATCCTGCGGGCGTTCCCTGACTGGGCTTGAGGAATGGGAATGGGGACAGATGCACTACCCATTAGAGGTCCCGCTGCCGGATTTCCTGGTGCCTGAGGGGGAGGTCTATAGGGTGGAGGGAGACATGCGAGAGGGTCCCAACTCTTTTTCTCCTGATTTCACACTCTAGTTTCTTTTGGCATATTCAATTCCCTAGAAGGGTATAACTGGCACACAGCTTCTTGGCACTTATTCTGCTGCACAAACCCATACCGCCAAGCCATAATGTAGGGGAGTCCAACATCTGGTCCTATTAGGGGTTCTAAATCTAACAAATCCACTATGTAAAGATACATTTCTTTACAAATATCAAGTGTCCGGACAGACCTCCCCGGTGTCCGGACAAACCTACCCCGGTCGGAAGGAAAGACCTGCTTGGTGATCGAGACAGGAGCCTCCCAGTGTCCGAACATCCCAGGAGTGTCTGGACAAACCTCCCGAGGTATTGTCCATCATAGGAGAAACTTTCCAGGTGCCCGGACAAACCTCCCAGGTGTCTGGACAAACCTCCCTGGTGTCTGGAGAAACCTTCCAGGTTTCCGGAAAAACCTTCCAGGTGTCTGGAAAAACCTTCCAGGTGTCTGGACAAACCTCCCAGGTGTCTGGACAAACCTTCCATGTCAATGGACAAACCTCCCAGGTGTCAGGACAAACCTCCCAGGTATCTGGACAAACCTTCCATATATCTGGACATACCTGCCAGGTGTCTGGACAAACCTCCCAGGTGTCCGCACAAACCTCCCAGGTATCTGGACAAACCTTCCATATATCTGGACGTACGTCCCAGGTGTACGGACATACTTCCCAGGTGTCCGGAGATACCTCCCAGGTGCCCAGACAAACCTCCCAAGGGTCTGAACAAACCTCCCAGGTGTCTGGACAAAACTCCCAGGTGTCTGGACAAACCTCCCAGGTATCCGGACAAACCTTCCCTTCATGTCCGGACGGCCTTCATGTCCAGACGCACTTCATTTCCGGACGCCCCCTTCATGTCCGGCCACCCTCCATGTCCGGCCACCCTTCTTGTCCGGACACCTCCATGTCCGGATGCCCCCCGCATGTCTGGCCACCCTTGTCCAGACACCTTGAAGGTTTGTCCAGACACCTGGAAGGTTTGTGCGGACACCTGGGAGGTCTGTCCAGACACCTGGAAGGTTTGATGCACACCTGGGAGGTATGTCCAGACACCTGGGAGGTCTGTCCAGACACCTGGGAGGTATGTCCAGGTATATGGAAGGTTTGTCCGGATACCTGGGAGGTTTGTCCAGACACCTGGGATTTTTGTCCGGACACCTGGAAGTTTTGTCCGGACACGTGAGAGGTCTGTCCGGACCTGCGTGGGAGGAATACTGTCCAGGATACGCCGGGAGGTATGTCTACTGACACCTGGGAGGGGTGCATCAGTTAGGACACCCTGCAAGGAGGTTTGTCCAGACACCTCAGAGGTTTGTCCAGACACCTGGAAGGTTTGTCCGGACACCTGGGAGGTATGTCCGGACAACTGGGAGGTATGTCCAGATATATGGAAGGTTTGTCCGGATACCTGGGAGGTTTGTCCGGATACCTGGGAGGTTTGTCCAGACACCTGGGAGGTTTGTCCAGACACCTGGGAGGTATGCCCAAATATATGGAAGGTTTGTCCATACACCTGGGAGGTTTGTCCAGACACCTGGGAGGTTTGTCCGGGCACCTGGGAGGTTTGTCCAGGCACCTGGAAGTTTTGTCTGGAAGTTTTGTCTGGAAGTGTCCGGGCACCTGGACGTTTTGTACACCTGGGAGGTTTGTCCAGACACCTGGGAGGTTTGTCCGGGCATCTGGGAGGTTTGTCCGGGCACCTGGAAGTTTTGTCCGGACACCTGGGAGGTCTGTCCAGACACCTGGGAGGGTAGCTCTCTTCTCCTTAGCTCCCATTAGAATTAATGGGGGATAGGGGCACCACTTTTGAGAGTCCATAACTTTGGCCCCCTGAACCAAACTACACCAAACTTGGGGGGTATCATCAAGACAGTCCCCTGACGATACCTTGAAATCTTGGTGCCAATATGTTTAAAAATGCACCCTCTGCAGGCCAAAACGTGAAAAAACAGCAAAAAATAAAAACGCAATTCGGCTGGTGATCCGAATCCATGGGATTTGGACAGCTCAGATTCTGACCCTGCTCGTCCGAATCTGTCAGAATCAGTGAAGATTCGGTCAAAATCTGGATTTGGACTGTCCGAATCTCCAACCCTATTGGCAACCTATTTTTATTTTTAAAGCAACAATTATTTGCCAGAATTTACAAAAGCTTCTGTGGTTGCATCCCGTAGAGAAGGGCCTATTTATTGATCATCATCTACTACTAGTTTATAATAAGGGCTAGCAGGTCACATACTTGCTGATGATATTTCAGTTGTTCAGTGGAACACATTGTTGAGAAAGAGACCCCAGCGCCGGGCTTTTCATTCTTGTTACATTTCCATTTTTCTCCTGGTAGATCTTACTAAACACTTCTGAATAGCACAGAATTTATTGGTTGCTTAGAGGCTCTTGGGGGCAAGGCAGCCTATTTAGTAAGCATTTCTAAGCAACAGCTCTCTCATAATAGTATTGCAATAATACAAGAGAGTGCTATTGCTATCATGATGTATTACCGAAAACATGGTGCCAGCCAGAGAGCCACCAAGGGAGCTCATAAAATGTTATTTAACCTTTTGTTAATTTAAAGTCTCTTCAATATTATCTAACTTATTTATTATGTGAGGGAAGGGGCCAGAGTCAATTACCCAATGGACTGTGAGATCTTCACACGAGGCTTCAGCTATGTATAATAAATTCTGAATGGAACAGGGCAGAGAGTTAAGCTTGAAAGCCATACCTGGAAAATGACAAGGGGCAGCTATATCATTTGAATAGATGACAGGTAATGGACTTCAAATGAGATCAAAACAGAATTAACCAGTCCAGTGCACACCTGGGAATCACCCCGCATACAAATTTGCAGATGTATCCAGACAAAATCCTGTCTAGTTGAGGGGCACTTAACTTTCACAAAAGGGGGATCAAATTGGAATGTAAAAGTAATTGCTGTTTGGGGAGGAACCATTATGGAAGCACATGCCTTAAGAATGTGCACATATCAAGATTCTGCTCAAGAACAAAGCACAAGCATACACACACACACACACACACACACACACACACACACAGAGGAAACTCCTCTAAAAGGATGTATGGGCAACATAGGGAGAAATTTACAAAGATGAATGCATTTCAGATCTGAAGTTCTAGAGACTGCAGGATTGGGTGGCAGGTTCTTCACTCTGAACTGTGCTCAGTGCAATGCCATTCTGAACTCTTTTGAAATAAAATTGTGACAAGAGCATTAAATTCTAAGTGATCAACCTGTAACTGCTTTATTTCAAATCAAGCTATGGATTCATCTAGCTCCGTACTTTCTAGTCTGGCTGGCAGCAGCTCTCCAAGAACTCAGGCAGACAGGTCTTTCCAAGCACCTGTTATTTATTAATTATTTTATTTATATAGAAAATATCTATGCCTCTGTGATCCATAGCTTACCACCTAACACAATCTCTCTCAGACGCAGAATTATGGGTAGTTAAACAGTCAATGGTTTACTATCTGTCTGGTAGGTTAGACAGTCACTGGTTCACCATCTGTCCTGTCCCTATTTTTTGTCCTGACACATCAGGTTCTGCCTTTCCCAGAGATACTGCCAGACAGGGCAACCTAGTTCCTTTTTCACTTGCCTCTCAGCTACATATTTCCCCAAGGTATTGGATTAGGGAACTAAATACTGCTTCCCTTTCACACTGCCATGTAGGCTAAGCCCTAACTAGTTTGTGTGTTCAGTTTCTTCCCTTGAGACAATTCACTCAGTCAGAAGGGATAAAACAAAAAAGTGTTAACTTTTCTTCCAAACTTTAGACACAATTGGAGTGCTACAGGCACATTGATACAACATTTCAACACTTGGACTTTTCATCCCCAAGTCTTTTCATGCTTGTAATCCTCTCAGTTGTAAGGTAACTTTCTTATAATAAATCAGCTTATGCTCTCTCACTCACATACGCAAATCCGATCCTTTTCACACAGCTGTCCCTTTTCTAACTTTCCACTGTTGATTGTCAACTTTCACCCAACATTCTGTCAGCTCTTGTTGGCTGTGCTCTGCGGGAGGTGGAATTAAACCTGATCAGCCAAATGAAGATTTTCCAGCACCAGTACAATCCCTGTATCCTGACAGTGGGTTGGCTGCCACATTTTGTACCACCAGTGGAAGTACCCTTTGGTAAGCAGAAGGAAGTAATTTTCAAGGATTCTTACTGCAGACCCTTACTTTGCCCCCATTCTGTTAACCAGGAGTGGCTGACCCCCAGAGCAAAACTGGGGGAGCCTCAGAGGGCTGCAGCAAGAGGGGAAGGGGTAAAGTTCTATCTCGTGAGCTTAGCACTTTGTTGGATACAACAAGGAAGAAAGAAATAACATTTTGCTTAACTCCATAAGCAGGACACAAAATTCTCTTTCTGACCACTAGCAAAAATGGGGGGGAAAAGCCATGCTAATGGAGGCTCAGAAATTTTTGTCAGCTATGGGAGCATCAGCAGTAACTGCCCTTTGCTCCCCTCATTTCCTATCCAAAGAAGAGATAATTTATCAGAAATGATATCTGCTATCTGATGCCTCATGTGAAGGACCTTCAAGAGTGTTTAGCAACTGAAGTGCACAGTGTGCTGTGCTATTTATAAAGAGTGATAAGGAATGGTGTTCTGACCTGAATGGTCCTGGATAGCCTGATTTCATCAGATCTCAGAAGCAAAGCTTGACCCTGGTTAGTACTTGATTGGGAGACCACCAAGGAAGACCAGGGTCACCACAGAGGCAGACAACGGCATCTCTTAATGTCTCTTGCCTTAAAAACTCTATGATGTCACCAAAAGTTGTTTATGACTTGTTATATGTCCAAGGATGTAGGTAAGAGGGAGGGTTCTCGGGTTCAACCCCCATTACATGTCTGAAGCTCCTCCCCCTTTGTGTTTTTTGTATTTTTAATTTTTTTGTTTTTGGCCTGCAGGGGGCGCAGGTTTTAGGCTAGCAGCACCAAAATTTCAGGGATTTGTTGGGAAACTCTCCTGATGATACAACCCAGGTTTGGTGAGGTTTGGTTCAAAGAGTCCAAGGTAATGGACTCCCAAAAGGGGTGACCCATCCCCATTGTTTCCAATGGGAGCTAACAGTAGATGGGGCTACCATTTTGAGAGTCCATAACTTTGAACCCCCCAAACCAAACTTCACTAAACCTAGGTGGTATCATCAGAATAGTCACCTGCGGATACCACCCAGGTTTGGTGAAGTTTGGTTCAAAGGGTCCAAAGCTATGGACCCCCGAAGTGGGTGTCCCCATCCCCATTGTTTCCAATGGGAGCTAATAGTAGATGGGGTGACCCTTTTGAGCATCCATAACTTTGGACCCCCTGAACTAAACTTCACCAAACCTGGGTGGTATCATCAGGAGAGTCTTCTGAAGATACCCTGAAATTTTGTTGCTGCTATATTAACACTTGCACCCCTGACAGCAGGCACACCCAAATTTTCCCAGATTCTCCTTTTAAATCCACCCCCTTTGGCATGGATTTAAAAGGAGAATCTGAGGTCCCCAGTTTAAACATTGAAAGTGATGCTGTTTCAGGATAGGGGATAATCCACCCCAAAGCAGCATCACTTTCAATGTTGTTTTAACTGGGGACCCCAGATTCTCCCTTTAAGGTGGATTTAAAAGGAGAATCTGGGCTTTCTAGTTTAAACATCATTGAAAGTGATGCTGTTTGGAGGTTGATTCCAGCATCACAGCAGCTGCCCATTGGGAGGGGTGGCTGCGGCACAAAACTCAGATTTTGCACCGGGCTCCATTTTCCTAACTATGCCTCTGCCCAGGGCGGAGGGCAGAAAGGACTGCACTTTCTGTGCAAATCTAGTGACTATTAGATCTCAATTCCTCCTTCTATTCATCAATACATCTGTTACTCTCCACAGCTGCGTTCTGTTGCTTTCAAGGTGAGCTCTTGACTAGAAACTGGCTCAGCTGTTTCATTCTTGGAGAGGAAAAGCAACCACCGATTATCACAGGCCATAAATTACCTTGACATGCAGTAGGTGCCACACTTCTCTGAGCTTTTTAAAATTGTTCTTGAACTCCAAGTTTCCAGAAAGAGAGCACAAGGAAAGAACATTACAGGCCCCGGTGGAAGGTCTCTTTCGTCTTTTATTTTGAGACAGATCTGCTGATCATGATGTTAGGAGACCCGTCGTTATGAGCTTCCTCTTTCTCCCTGGAACCATTATGTAAAGAAGCCTCCCATACTTACTCGTATAAACATATCCTTAGCTAGAAGGCTGGTTCACTGGTGGCTCATTTGTCATATTCTTTAAGAAATGCTGGCTGTGCAGCTTTGGAAAGAGGTAAAGCCTACGGCTTAAAACATGAAGGGCTTCCTGCTTCCCTGTCTCTCTTCTTCTTTCTTTAATGTAGTTGCATTAAAGCCATTGTTTCCCATTAAGTTCACAAACGTTAATCTCCTTTTTTATTCAAATAACTGCAGTCTGACTCCAGGGGCATGAAGGCACTTGACAATTTTGTCACTTGCTTCCAGCTGCCCTGAAGAATTCTGAATGTTGGTTTAGCTGAAAAAGAAAGTCTGCAATTTGAAATGAGAAGCTCTATGGCACATCTGCATGCTTGTAGTCCCAGCCTGTGTTTGCTGCAGTAGTACAGATTGAGTCAATCCAGATGGAGGAAGGACTAAATGCTCGCAGGGAGCAGTGGAAGGCCGCGCCGATCCATTTGCCTCTCCACCAGTGCAAGGGGCACCTCCACCAGAGGAAAGGGCAGAGGAACTGGTGGCTGGCCATCCCTCTGCTCCATGGTGGTGAAACCCAGAACCAGACTGCTGTGGAACAACACTGGTGGCTGCTTGAGCACCATCAAGGGAATGCTGCTTGGGCATTCCTAGGGGTGTTTCAGCCTGGAAAATCTGACTCCTCCTTCTTTGACTTATACTGCATTAGGGTGATTTGGGTGATAGAAGGGATTTTGTGTTTTCCTCCCTTCTGTTACACCTGAAGCCTCATTGGACGTGGCACAGGAGCACTGCCTTTGCCACACCACCTTTGGCCGCTGCAACACTCCTCATGAATTAGATTTTGCTGTTATTGTCTTATAGCCTCTCAAGGATGTTGTGTTTTCAAAATGGAGGAGGGGTAAACAATCTATGCTGTTCTGAAATTTTTGGAGGGGGAGAGTAAAATCTGGTAAAAAAAGACTCATCCACAATCATTGATTGATAGAGAAGATTGAAATTGCAAAAGGAAGGCTTCCTCTTCCTAGACTTGCTGAAATTCCCTTTGCAAATCCCGCAGCATTTCTCCAACTGGGTTCCATGGAACTGGAGGTTTAGTGGTCCACAGAGCGGGTAGTGCACAATAAGACCCCTCAGCCACACCTCAGTGGAACAGCTAAGAGCCACCACAGCCTCCAAATTTTTGCAACTCTAGGGACTGGATTGTAGACAGTACTGGATTCCTTTAATGGATTTGTTGATTAATGGGGCCTGCTCTTGGCTATCTATATGTATAAAAAGCAAACAGTGACTTTGTTAGTCACTCCCTAACGCCGAAATGGCTGGACGGATTGCCCCCAAATTTTCACATGACGTTCCTCCCTGTTTCGGGCAGGTAATCAGACCTTCAAATTGCCGAAAGTCCATACCTGAGCCAGGTAAAAAGTATTTTTCCTGGCGCACCAGGCCATGACGCTGGCTGTGTTTAACTGTCACGCGCCTTAGAGTGTTCCATGCATGCCTGTCTGTGTCTGTGGCCCTGAGGGAGCTTGGTATGAGGAGGCTTAGGAGATCTGTTCGATGCAGATATGGGCAGAAGATGAGCAGTGGAAACAATAAATAGGTAATGCTATTGGAGTAGAAATCACGAGTGGAAGTGGCAAACACATTACGAAAAAGTTGCCGTGTGTGAGATGTCAGGTTAGGGGTTTCCCCCCCTCATCATGCAGGTAACTTTCACTTCTCTGTTGCCTCACCCACTGCTACCACTGCGGCCCACATCCCAGCTCATCCTCACACCTCACTCTGCCCTCCCTCACATCCAACCACCGCTTGCCCACTTCCTCACCCATATTCACCACAGCTCTCTTTTACTAAAAGCAAGCTGGAGTTTGCCTTTTTCTTCTAAGAAAATCTGCTGGGTGGGGGGGCGAACCAACACTACCTGCTCCGCTTCTTTTGCACATGGCCCTTTAAGAACCCAGGGAGCTGGCCTCGATCTGAACGCCTCACCACCCTGCCTCTGCTGCCTGACTGGGATAGCCTCCTTGCCCCAGTTCTGCCTTCCCCAAGCCAGGACTGTGCGTGTCAACCAGCCTCATGGACAGTTCCATTGTGGAAAGGAAAGGGTTACCTTATACTAAAAAAACAAGACACCACCATATAACAATGTGAATTGAAAAGGGAAAGAGGGATTCCATTTGACCACCCCAAAAGGCTATGCTGCGGATCATTGGACCTGCATGGACATCTGTGTGGGTTGTGGACTGTGATGAGAAGGACAATTGCCACAGCAACACGTGGCTGGGCCCCACTAGTTAGGTATAAGAATACAATTTAGGAATGTTTCCTCAACCTTTATTATTTGTTATTTGTTCACTATTTACTATTTGACAAAGGGTGGCACATTAATTTATATAATTTTTTTAAAAGGTCCATGAGGGTAACAAGAATTTTGGAAACATTCTTAAATTATGGGTGATCAGTATCAAAGCTTTTCTTTAGTGCAACCAGCAGTGAGTGAGTAGCATAGTGTATAGGTTTCTATGTGCTGAAAAATACATAAATCAATATGTAGACCAATGGTATTAAATAATCATGTTATTGATGATGAAATGGAGGTACCATGACATGGCATAGCCTGATCTTATCTTATCTTGAAAGGTTAAGCAGGATTAGTACTTGGCTAGAAGGCCTCCAAGGAAGGCTGTGCAGGAGAAGGCAATGACAAACCACCTCGTCTTCTCACTTTCTTTGAAAGCTCCTTGCTGGGGTTACCATGAGTCCGTTGCAACTTAATGACATTTACATACCCAGATGATGAAATAAGGGGAATGCGGGAAGGTGGTCAGTTTTTTTCCATTTCCCCATGTCATGGTGGTGAGTAGACAGATCAAATACAAAAGAGAAATCCAGAGGTCGAGAATTTGCTGAGCATCTCTAGCTATAATCCTCACCTTATGATAGAAATTCCATCAGTGGTAGCAGTGAAGAAATGCAGCACGTTCTGTGGCCCTGTGCAAATGGCTGCCATGTTCACAAAACTGTAATGTCAACAATGGCAAACTAAAAAGACATTTCCAGCTTTCTGCCTCATGATATATTTCCAAGGCAGCCGCTGCAAGGTAAGTAGATATGCAGTCACTGATAGTAATTTAGAGCTCAAACGCTCCTCAGAGCCTGTGCTTTGGAAGTCAAATGAAGAGGTGGATTCCACTTGGATTTATACAAGTAGCAATGATTCACAGAGGCTTAGGAAGGATTTTGTGTGTTCACCCATGCATGCATCGTGTGCCTAACATTTCTAGTTTCCCTTAAGAGAGAGAGGAAGAAGGTGGAGATGATTTATCTGCTATTCATCCAATGTGCAGATAAAAATACAAAATAAAAATAAAGTTTTCAGGCTCATATAACCCTTTACGCTAAATTTTATTTTTGATTGTTATTCCTCTCTCTTCTTGAAGCTTAAGGAATGTTGCAACATTTTTTTTTTAAAAAACTATCACTGGAATATTTGAGTGGTTATTCAAACAGAATTAAAGTACTGGTTTCTTCTCAGTCTTTCAGTCATCCAGGATGTAATGCCACAGATCAAAGGTAACAAGCAGATTGACGGCTAGGGCCATTAGCAGAATTATAGGCAGAAATTTCCAAAACCAAGTTTCTTTGTTTCTCAAGTATAAAAGTATCACCCCCAGGCATCACCCCCAGCTATAATTGAGGACTGAGAGAAAGTAGAGTAAATGTAGATAATGGTTTCCGTATCAAACCAAAAATTCACCTAGGTACTATCTCCAACAATGGCCAGCCAATAGGGTCAATTTTCATAAGGAAGGGTTCACAGGGTAGGGACCAGAACTGAGCCAGTGAAATTATCATGTTTGACTTGTGTGTTGCTTTCTATTCTCATGTGTGTGGTTCCCACTCTGGATTGGGACTATGCCATATGTGCAGAAAAAGATGTATTGCTCCCTGCCCCCGCCTTGGTGTTACCCTGAATTGAAGCATTTCAGAAAAGGAACCTAAGGGCCTACTGTAGAAGATCACATGGCACCACATGGTTTTCTGCAACAAATGTAATAGCTTCCTTTGGAGCATTTCAGCTCAGGATAGCAGTTAATTCTGTTTGGGGGGAAATGCCTCCATTTCTGCACAGTTGCACTAATCTTTGTATATAAGCAGTTTCCACATGTTGTGAATTAGTGGGGTTAATTTGAGAGTGGTACTTGAGTCCACAAGTATGAAAGTGCTTGTGCTTAGGTAAATTATGAAACAGCACTTGTGGCAGATCAAAGTTATTTCTGTAAAAAGGTAGCACTATATTTGGGGTGTTTCCCTTTCTTCCCGTACTTCAGTTTACATGACATATGTTACCTTATTGTTATCATGTCTCTATTAGGAAGCAGAAAAGAAGAGTCACAACTGCATTCTTTTACAAACGATGATTGCATCCAGGATCCGAAACATTTTTCTTTGGTTCCTAAGTGATGCCTGAGGTAAAAGTGCACACTGTTAAAGTGACAATAATTGGGTCCTTTCTGCTTCTCCACTGTAAAAAACTGGAATTCATTTGACTTTCAGGGAAGAGAGAGAGAGACTTGTACTATAGCAATTGTCATTGATGTGACATTGTGTGTTTTTCACTGCAGGCAGTTTTACAAAGACAAATGAAAATACAGACCAGTTGCAAATTAGAATGCATTCTAAGGAAGTGCATTTAATGGAGGTGGGTCAGCAGATGAAATGAATTCAGTGTGCTTTGTAGGAAGATGGGACTGAAGACTAGCTCAGTTAAAAAATGCAGAAGAGAATGCAGCACAGCCAGACTGTGGAGATTATAGTTCCTTGATTACATGGTAATGTTAGATCCATTCTGCACAGCCTAAATAAGATGTCCTGGGGCATCCTGGAAAGGAACTCTGCACAGCTTTCTTCTCCAGAGATCATCAGGATGCCTTATTTTAGCTCAAGGCATGATTTTTGGAGAATGTTCCCCCCCTCCCCCAATCCACTATAAGACATCTACTGCCTGGCTGTGCAGAATGCATAGCTCAGGAGGCATCTTATTGTTCTTGGCTGACCATTTTGCTCTCTGGTCTGTTTCACCCTCAGCTTGCACTTGACATTTTGTGTGCAACTGAAGGGATTGTCCCTGCTGCCATTTACTGAAGGTTGCCCCAGGATGTTTGCTCTGCAGGCTCTGATCCTGAGCTCCATTTCAGCCCCAAAAGTACATAGTAGTACTCAGCTGGTTCTGCTGGTTCTGGCAATAGATAGTTTTTCTATTTTTTTTAACTTTGGAGGAGCTATCTTCAAAGATACGCAGACATACATGAGAGAATCTTAGCTGTTCAAAGGACTTCAACTGAAAAGCATTGGGACTATGGAGGAGAGGTCTAGCACCCATTGGTGGATTCCACACAGCATTAATATAACATCTTTAGGGTGTTTAGGGTGTTATAAAAAGATCTGGTCTGGGATTTTGTGTTCCCACAGCATGGAAGGACACAAGCGTTGCCAGCCAAACATGATCTTTCCCCCCACCTGCTGCACAGAGCTCTTATCAGTTTCACAGAGGCACCCACCATTTAGTGTGCTGCTGCAGATTCTCCATGCGGATTCCTCATGGAGGTTGTCTCTGCTTGCAGCTCATCCATTTGCTTTTTCACTGTAAAAATTGGGTTGAACTTGATGGCCCTTATGGTCTCTTCCAATTCTATGGCTCTTTCCGCATGGGCCTAATACAGCACCCTGGGGATGACAAAAACGCCATCCCCAGGGAGCCGTTCGCACGGGGGGCAGAGCTGCTTCGCAACCGCGACACCCTCGCTCTTCACGAGTGGTGCGAAGCCACCGTTTTCCCACCTCGCTTCCCGAGCAAGGTTTACGGAAAACAGCAGCTTCCAGCCGCTGCTGTGCGAATGGCAGCGGCTGGAAGGTGCCTTCCCTCCCCCCTGTGCCAGTCGACCTACCTGCTCTGCGACCGTCTGTGCGTCACCGGGGCCTGGGGAGGGACGCCCTGCCACTGCGACACCCGGGCGTGATGCGGCGCGGGAGCAGGGGGGGGCGTGTCCCCTGGCCTCGGCGACGTGCCGGACGGTCGCAGAGCAGGTAGGTCGATTGGATGATGGCGCTCCTCGGCACCGTCTTCCCCACTGCAACCGGGACCGTTCGTATGAACGGTCCCAGGGGGGTTGGGTTCAGCGTCATGTACGCCAACCCAACCCCCACTGTGGCTGTGCGGAAATGGCCTATGATTCTATAATCAGAGCTCTCATTTTTTTTCATTTAAAAGTACATGCAGGTATCTCTGTGAGGAGTGGTGGTACTAAGAGTAAAAAGCTGAATGCTTCCAATTCTGTGCCATTTTCTCCATCACTCTCCACCCTCTACCTTCTATTAGTCCAACAATGGAAGAAATAAAGTACTTATTGTTTCTGTATTTTCCCCAGTGATACTAATGACAGCTGGAGAGAAGAAATTTAAGTTGGGAAAGCTTGCGGGGAGAGTCAGAAACACTTTTTCTGTTGCTGTGATCAAATGTGAAGCCCTCACCTCCACAGTTAAGCAAAGATCACCAGGATATCCAGTTACAGATTTCCCACACATTGTTACAGACCTAAGATTAGGTATTTGCAGCACTTTGAACCCTTTCCTGTATATAGTGTCTTATGTTCCTTGCAGGAAGGACATGATATAAATGAATAAAAACCAGCAACTTGCTAAGTAGATCTCTCCAGAAAGATAGTCCTATTAGTCCATGACAGTAAAATAAAAAGAAGTCTAGTGGCATCTTAACAGCCAACAAAATTCATTCTAGCATACATTTTCTCTTCCCTTTATGTGTATGATCTAGAAAATCATTTTTATACAGATTTTTATAACATACTAAAGCCCTATATAAAATTGTCAAGGAGTATCCTGATTTTTGAAGCCTGGATGGTAGCTTTCACATCCTGTTCATCTGGTAGTGGAAGCATCATGAAGGAAAGAAATGATGAGGAAGCTAGTCCGATAATTTTGTATTACAGCTGTCATTAACTTTGTTGAAAGGAAGATTCAAGGTTAATATAAGAGTACATGTTCAGTTAAAAAACTGATGTTCTACATCTCCCTACGTCCCGCTCTTTCAGACCTTAATTATTTCACAGGTTGTCTCTGAGGTATTCCTCTCTTACTTAATTCTGATTTACTACGAGAATTCTTAAAATTAATTCCAGAACTAGAGTATGTACAGTTTGCTGAAAATTTTCAATATTTCAGTACCTTTTTATTCCTTTCCATGATATCAGTAGCATGCATACACTGATAAAACACTGCCCCCCAAAAATCCCAATGCAAATGCACAAAGTACTACATCAAAACACCCCCCCCCTCCCAGACAAAAGAATCTGGGAATAAGCATACAATCACTTAGAGACTGCTTCAACAGAAGACCACAATTATACACAAGTTCATAGTAAAACACTGCACCACAAGAATCTTTGTGCAATAATCATAATATGATTACATCTAGATTTCTTTCCATGTGCCAACAATGTGCATGCATGCACACTAGTTTTGTACAGAATCTAAAAAGACATGAATGAACCAAACAAATAGAAAGCCGTAGTAAGCAGTACAGTACAAACTGTCAACTCTTTGGAAGCAAAATGGGAGAAAAGAAAGGTCCAAAATGCTTTGGTTCTGCTTTGGAAACAGGACCAGGGTGTCCGGAACTAAAGCAGCAAAGGGAAAATTTGGATGGAGAGATGTTTAGAATAATCCATAGAATGTAAGAAATGAGGTCATCATAACTGTGTTCTGTTAAGGCTCTGTTTCCCCAGCCAACACTATCCAGACCACTGTATGCCACAAGCATCAAGGTGTCTTGAGAGTGTCTAGAGATAATTTTTACTGCATACTGACCATAACCTGGGATATGGGAAAGGGTGAAAAAGGCAGATAGAAAAGGTGAAATATCTTTGGTATTTATACACGAAACACTTACTTTGGGACTCTTCTCTGTGCAGTCAACTTGCAGAGGGCTCTCTTTGCATTTTTCTGTTTACATGCAAGGAGGCATTCCCTTCTTCCCCTGGAATTTTTCTGGAAAGAGCTCTCCAGGCCTGGTTTTCTTAACTTCACCCATCAAGTGATTCTTAAAGGTACAGATCTCATTACACCTGGTAATCAAGACTGCTGGCTTAGACCTTTAAACTGCACTTACATTGATATTACTGTTCCAAGAGTATCCCATCCCCCTGAAATAAAAGAGGCGAAGCAATTTCCTGCTAAACAAGGGGACCATCCTAGAGCTAATATTTTCTCCCCCTCCCCTCCTCTCCATACTACATTTCCTGCTGCTGGGGCTGCTGTCCCCACAGAACAGAGGCTATTTCCAAGCTATATAGCAATATCTCAAAATATCAAGAGAATTAGAGGTCAGTGTAGTGTGAGTAAGCTTCTTTTCTATTACTTGGAGCAGCCAGAAGCATGGAAAGGGGGAGGGCAGGTAAAGGGTAAGGTGTGCAAAGTGGTACAAGGGAGAAGGAAGGCTGACTGGGCGGTGAGAAGATCTCTAGGGCAAAACTTTTCTCACTGGCAAATATTTCCACTCTGGCAGCAAAGCAAATTAAAAGTTGAGCTAAAAGTGGTCTCGCTGGCCACAGAGAGAATGGAAAGTGAAAGCTGAGCTTGAGGAAACAAGTCCATACAAGAAATCTTGCTGCAACAGACATTTGCCCCCATCATGCCGCAAACACACTATGCGTAACTGGCCTTTGTCAAGCGATCAATGAATAATGCTGTTATTTCCGAAATGCATTATTTAGAGAGTAATCTTTTGGGTTATTCAACAAACTCTCTAGTTGATAAATAAAAACTTCTAAATAATTTATTATTCCAATGGTACATTATTTATTGAATATTACTCAGTGAATTATTTTATCCCATACTGGGCCACATCTACAATGTGAGAAGAATTGGTTATTGTGATAGACCCTAGAAAATGGCAGTACTGGAGTTTCCTGTAAGTTTGCATTCACTAGTACAGTATAATGATAATGAGCCAGACTATTCCTGATGCCCTTCCTCTGTATTATTCAGTCTCCTTGTAAAGCAGATCAGGTCTGTCTTACTCAAATCATGCAAGGGCACATTGTCACAAGGAAATCTAACGGGAATGTCTATGATGAACATTCTGTGAACAATAAGACCTTGCTCATGCCAAGCATCAAAGATAACAAGATTTCAATAAACTTTAAATGTTTCTGATGGGGCTGTAAAGTAGATTGGTGGGTTAATATTAAGACAACAGAATATTGTCTCAATGAGTAATACCCATTCAATTCCTTCCTGTTTCTCAGGGATGATCCCATAGTTTCTGATACACTGATTAAAATGTGAGTTTTCTCGTGTAGCTTCCCACTGAAGATCCATTCCATCTTTAATCCAGGAGTTTTGCTCTGATTATCTTTTGTCAAATTTTATAGAAGGAGCAGAACCCAAGGTTAAAGACAGAACATGCCTTTTCCTCATTTCCCTCATTTTGAAAGAGATCAAGGATTTTTTAAAAGCCCTGATGGTGCAAGAAAAAAACTGCAAATTAACAAAAGCACCTTCAAAACTAGCCTTTTGTTAGCTTTTTTTTTCAAATAACAGCATAGAGGATATGTTTTAATGGAGAAGGTTCTTAGTGCCAAAGAAATTATATGACTGGATGAGCAATAAGCGGATGGGTACAGAGTAGGAGCCCCAGTCCCCAACCACAAACCATTCCACATGGTTGTGATACAAAACAGAATACTCTAACTTTCATTACTACAATTTTTGGACCTTCATTAAATTTGTGATATTCTAACCCCCACCCCCATGCCCATTCCAATTTTGCCTTTACTATCTAACGTGTGAGGTAATACAACACTACAAAAATCTTGATTTCATCATATGTACAGAAGCATCAAGGTTCTTCTAATGTGGTGTTTTATTTAATGTGCGCATTTATTTATTTACTTTATAGTCCACTTTTCTCACTGGGACTCAAGGTAGATTGCACAGTGTAAGTCAGTGCCAGCAATGGGATGAGACATCTAATAAACAATGTAATAGAAGTGGGATTACAGCAATTTATGTTCTGGTCTGCTACAACCATACACACAATTTTAATCTCACTGAGATGGATTTCTTGTTGTGGTATTCTAGGAATAAATAGAATGGAACATGGTCATAAGTAGCATGGTGTCTCATAACAGGCTTATGTAATCATACGTCATAAATGCAATCTCATCAAGATGCTATTTTCACAGTGTTTGTCTGTGAGACAGAAGTTGAGAGTATTCAAGTAGGATCTGGGAGACCTGGGTTCAAATTCCCAGTCAGTCATAAAGCAACCTGGGTTACCTTGAGCCAGTCACTCTGTCTCATTATAACCTATTTTACAACATAGTTGTGAGGACCCTTTACATGGTTTCTCATTGCCCTCTTGGTTGATTTTGGAACCATGACCAGAGTGTTATGAAGGCCCATAGCCAGAAAATTTTCATTGTGGGGTGGGAGCAAATAAGTAAGTAAGTAAGTAAGTAAGTAAGTAAGTAAGTAAGTAAGTAAGTAAGTAAGTAAGTTATTCATTCATTCATTCATTCATTCATTCATTCATTCATTCATTCATTCATTTATTACGGGCTTTGTTATTTATTGACCAATGTTGTACTTCAGACTCAAAGTGGATTCATAGTACAAAGCAAAGTAATTGAACAGCTTGAAGAAACTAATAAGCAATGCAATATAACTAGGATTACAAAAATTAGAGAAGTGCAAAAAAGTTTCAGCCATCCTATGTCACCCCCCCCACCCCCATCCCAGACTTTTTAAATTAGGCCCCTTCAGCCCTGCTAACTGATAATTGTTTTCTAGCCAGTTTCCTAGATAATTCACATTTAGAAGATTTATAATAGGATTTACACTTTTTTTACTTCAGCTCCTTCCTTTTATTAGATAGAGAATTTACACTTGAAAGACACATGATGGATTTCACACCAACTCTAGTGCTGATTGGGGGGGATATGACAAATGATTGATGGTGCCAGTCTCTTTTTACAGCACTCTGTGTCTATGGGCTTGGTGGTATGCATTGCCACGGATTCCAGTTTCCCAAGTTCTGTGTTTCAACATGGTCTATTTTACAGGATTGTTGTTAGGACAAAGGTGAGGAACCATGTACATCATTCCAGGCTTCACAGGCAACAATGGAATAAAATGAAAACATGCAGATGGGTAACATTGGGGGGAGAATGGGTATAAATGAAGCATCTCATGGAACTTGAATTTATGGCAGTGGAGTGGTGGAAGATTCCAGCTACTTTGGAATTCTAAAATACAAGGCAGATTACTTTGGTCATGGTTTCAGGAGCAGCCACATGAAAAAGCCACAGCATGGTTTAAGGATCCCTGCGAGATATAGAGAAGCATAAAGATAAAGTTCACCCTCAGACAGTCTGAGTTCTCTCACTCCCTGAAGAAAAAAACAAGTTGTAGATGTATTAGTATCTATTAAATGTAATTAGTTTTGGGGTGTAAAATATATTTTTCCTTCTGTCGTCCATCTTAGATTTCTTAGTTATTCAAAGTAACCTTCACTCAGTGTATTCTTCGGAATAGGCTTGAAGTGTTTGTTCTATATTTTATTGTGGGCTTGGGCTCCTGTCTTTTTCTGACAAATGACTTGTTAACATATTGTTTCTGAAGTGCAATTTGCATTTCTGTGAACCAGGGATTAGGCATTGTGTGTAGATTAGGAATAATTTATATCTGATTAATAATGGATGGCTTTTCTCCTCTCTCCTGACTGAGATTTTCTTTTGCATAATATGTGAAGAGCTAGCTATTCCCTGATGATGACAAGCAAGAGCAAATAATGCGGAAACATTTAAATTGGTGGCAATTGGTGTTTTAACCAGTTCAGTGCAGACTCTCACTGGTTCCTGGATACAATTCAGGTAACAAGGCATTTTATAATAGGGCCATTCAAGGTTTAAACAATTGTTTCTTGTTCACCAATTGATTCATTAAATGCTTGTTTTTAAATACATTGGCAAGTAGCTTTCAAAGGGCATTCAAGGAGTTGTGAGGAATTTAGAATGTGTGAAAGAAAAGTGATTGCTCATGAGAGTGCCATTCAGGTAGAAGGCAGCACCCCCCACCCTATCTTTCAGACTGCTGCGAATATACCTTGGAATAAGCATAAGTGTCTATGACGATGGCATAATATAACAAGTAAAGTAACCTCCCTAAATGTTCATAAATGCATGGAGATACTTGTGTTTTTGTATCATTTGAATGTATCTAAACTGCCCCATTCTGGCCCAATCCTGCCATGTCTATTGGGTGGAATGTGGGATTCTCTCACCAGTGACAGCTTCCTCCCTCCTTGGGTCTGTCATCTATCTTTTGTCTTTTAGTTTCACTTCCCAGCCGAAGCCAAATCTGTTCTCCCTTGGGAACCAGTGCTGATGGGGTGGTGTGTGATGAGGAGGGGAATGGAGTGCGGGGCATAATGATGGGGTGCTGCTTTGGCACCTAATCTTTAGTTCTGGCAATAGAAGTCTAAATGCCTTTGCCTGAAGCTATTTTTCAATAAAAGAAATCTGAACACAAAGCCTTGTTATTGAAGAGTCCAGGAGCATGACATAGCCTTTGAACCTTTCAATGAACAGAGCCCCACCTCTTCTGAAATTTCTTTGCACTGCTTGCACTAAGGCTGAAATAGAGTGTCTGACTATTCAGAGATGGAAAAGGTGTCTTTATTATTTTCTTTTCCATTCCCTATTAAAGTGACACACCAAGCCCAATATAGCTTCAAACATGCTATTAAATCTCATCAGTTAGCCAACTGCCTCTATCTATCTATCTATCTATCTATCTATCTATCTATCTATCTATCTATCTATCTATCTATCTATCTATCTATCTATCTATCTATCTATCTATCTATCTATCTATCTATCTATCTATCTATCTATCTATCTATCTATCTATCTATCTATCTATCTATCTATCTATCTATCTATCTATCTATCTATCTATCTATCTATCTATCTATCTACCTACCTACCTATTTATTTATTTATTTATTTATTTATTTATTTGTGTGTGTGTGTGTTTGTTTGTTTGTTTGTTGTTTAGTTTTCTATACTGCCCTATCTCCGAGGGGCTCTGGGCAGTGTACAACATAAAATCTACCACAATAAAACCAAACAAAGGGAGCAAAATTAACTACATAAACTACAATTTGCACAGGCTCCATCAGTTTTAAAATATAATAACTAAATCCCTTTAAAAACAGTGATTAACACAATTAAAAGATGTCCAATGAGACCAATATTTAAAGCCCTCCCCAAGAGGGGGAAACGGCGGATCCCCTTAATATAAAGGGATCCTGATATAAAGGAGCAAGAACAAGAGGGGGCACCTCACTCAGCGGCTGGTCACTCCAAAGGCCCGGTGGAACAGCTGAGTCTTACAGACCCTGCAGAATTCCCCAAGATCCTGCAGGGCCCGGACAGCTGGAGGGAGAGTGTTTCACCAGGCTGGGGCCAGAGCCGTAAAGGCCCTGGCCCACGTGGTGGCCAGTCACATCATTGAGGGGCCGGGTACCACCAGCAAATTGGCCTCTGCTGAGCGCAGAGGCTGAGTAGGGACATATGGGGTAATGCAGTCCCAAAGGTACAAGGGTCCTAGGCCATGTAAGGCCTTAAAGGTCAGCACCCACATCTTGAAGATGATTTGGAATTTGACTGGGAGCCAATGCAGACGGCGCAACACAGGCTGAATATGGCCTCGAAAGGCGCCCCCTGTGAGCAGAGAAGCCGCTGCATTTTGGACCAGTTGTAACTTCCAAATCAAACGCAACGGAAGGCCCGCCTAAAGCGAGTTACAGTAGTCTAGCCTGGAGGTGATCATTGCATGGATCACAGTGGCTAGGTCTGCTTGGGACAGGAAGGGGGCCAGCTGTCGGGCCTGACGAAGATGGAAAAACGCAGTACGGGTTGTAAGGGCCACCTGGATCTCCATTGAGAGAGACAAATCCAGGTGGACCCCCAGACTGCGGATGGAGGAGGTCGGTTGCTAGGACCTGTCCTAAAACTAAGTCTCATTTTCATGTCTGTAAAATTGAATACTAATGATTTGTATCACAACTTTATTATAGAAATGGATGATGATAAAGTATTTTGTATAGCAGTTAAGGAATGAAGATTATGACACCATTTAGCAAGGACAGCCCCGATATTCTGGTAGCTGTCATTGGGTTTTGCTTTTTGAAAACTGTAGCCTGGCTACCTACAATTCAAAGCTATTTGCCTGATTATTGTTACTGCTGCAAAACAGATGAAATGCAGCCATAACCACACCAGTGAAAAATGCACTGCATTTCTACAGGGAGTCCTGTAGTGTGCATAGATGTACACTAGATTTGCCATGTCTTTGCCTCTAAGTCTTTAGAAGGTAAATCTGTCTGCACTGACACACTAGTTCATGCAGAGCTGTTCAGTAACAATATTATACATTGCCTTTTCTCAAAAGTGAAAGTCTAATATCTTGTATTAATACTACCATCCCCCCCAAACCCCAACATGCTGCATGAGGTACTTTTGACTACCTATTCCAAAGGAAACACATTCTCTTCACTTTTAAAACAATGAAATCAGGCCTTCTGTGAAGCTTATTCTTTCTGGTTTATCTTATATCCATGAAATGTCATTCCTCTGTTCCCCTTCCATTCTTCCCTATGACTTATCCAGTTTTATTCACTCTATTCAAATCAAGGCCCAAGTAAATGTGAGAGGAAAACCAGTTGTATTAGAGAATATGATTTGTCAGTGCACAGATAGCTTAGCTGAAGCAAGAAGAAAATTGAAGGATATTAAATGTACAGTCAATACCACTGTGCAGCATAGTATATAAGTGCACTAGAGAAAAGCGACAGCTATCTCCTCCTTAGAGATCTCATTTCTAAACAGCCTGGAGAGAGAACCAAACTCTGAAACAACTTGCCAACTTGCACTAACCAAAATTTCATATCGAACACCTTGCCACTCATCTTGGGACAGCTTATTTTATTTATTTTAAAATATTTACATATTGCTTTTTTGTTATTTACTCAAACCAGTTTCCAGTTATGCGTAATAATATCATAAATATGACAACATCAAAGCCGACAATAATAATAGCATAACAGAACTACAGTATTCCCTATTCTCCTCTTTCTATTGTGACTAACCAAATTGGTATGAAGACATTATGCAAGCTTCCAAGTTTACCAGAATGCTTCATCAGGCTAGATGCTATAAAATTTAAGACAGAAGGTAAAAGATTTAAGATGTGGTACTACATTCATCCTCTGTGAGTTTCAAGCAGCTTAATGTTATTGGTTAAAATGACAGCATGGTATCTAAGAAGCTGTATTCAGTCCATGTCCACCATTCTTTGTTCTCTTATTTGATCGCACTCCGATTTTTGCAGTTCCAGGTAGACAGTCAAAGCAGGAGATCCCTGGATCCCTGGTGCATTGCCATAGATAGGTGGTGAGCTGTATTGGGCTTGGCAGGTCACAAATTGCACAGATCTTCATTTGGGTTTGCATCAGTGGATTAGTGCATAGGGGTGATTTGAGTGACAAAATCTGAGTGACAAAACCCTCTGAAAAACTCATTTTGGCTGCCGGGGGGCCGGGGAGTTTGCCCTGAACCCCCCCCCCCCCCAGGCTATTCATCAGAGCCAAATAGCCTGGTTCTGAAAAAGCTGAATAATAGCTGCCTGATGGGTCAGGAGATTCTCAATCTTCGCAGCCATCTTTCCCTCTCTGTTTGTGAAGCTGGCTCTGACTTTGCAAGTGGGGAGGGGGCTCCACAAAGCTGAATACAGAGATCAGTTCATCTGATACTTGCATTCAACTGTGAGAGACTTGTATTTTCTGGATTCATCTTTAAAAATCTGAAAATTTTCAGGAAAGCCAAAAAACAAACACCCCCCTTCCTCCCCAAACAACCAGATACAGGATATTGGCCTTTTTTCCAGCTCTCCCCAAAATTTTCAGGTTTTTTAAAACTGAACCTGAAAATTACTGGAAAAAAGTTGGCCCGGCCTATTAATGTGTTCAAAAGGTTTTGCAGATATCATTTTCCTTTCCCACTGCAATGTGTGCATGTACGTATCTATTAACATTCTTATAGACTGTCCTTTTAAAATATTTTTGGAAAGAAAATAATGAGCCACTCTCTCTCTCTCTCTCTCTCACACACACAGAAATCTAAAAAAGAAATGCTCAATTGCCCAAATCATGCATGAGAGAGAAACCCACTTAAGTAGTCATTTGTGTATAATACTGTATAATACTGACTGTTTTATAGCCTTAGACAAATTGATTGCTTTTTACCATGGTGCTTGTAAAATGTCTTATTTTTCCAAGATGGGGAATTATTGTGTTGCAAAAATTACATGCTTTCCCCTCCATTTTTTTTCTTTTCAAAATCTTCAAAGCTTTTTCGATCTTGACCCATAATGCCTGTATCAGCAACATTGTAACTGTAATGATGGGGAAAGAATGTTTTATTTCATGGCAACCATTAGGGCAAGGTTTCTTGCCCCCTTAACTCTTGTAAAGTGGGGTAATAAAGACAACCTTCTACAATGAGATGATGTTTCCAATAAAAGAAAAAGGGGGATGAGATTTTAAACCCAGGTCGCTTTTGCTTATTATTGCTGCCTTTGTAGGTGTAAATTAAAGAGCAAGGGGAAATCCCATTGGCCCAATAAGGATTCCAGTTCTCATTAAGGTATGGTCTAATATCTTTCAGCATGTGTGCGATTTTGTGAACACCATGCAGGTGATTTAATATCTAGCAAAGCCAATAACAGCTTTCTGTTTATTTCAAATCAGGGTACTGCAATGGGATTGGGATTGCTCAGAATTGTCTAAATTAGTGGGAGATTCTGCACAGCCAATCTAAAATAGGATAAGGAGGCAACCCCCCCCCCCAACAACATGTTTTGGGGGCAGAGGTTCACACAGAATGCTCCCCACAAATGGATCATATCCATTTCAGAGAGCCCAACCTGGGTTAAATGAAGATCGCTAAACAAGCAATCTTTTCCCTGTAACTTGGATTTCAAACACTTCCTATTTGCCTGTGCAAACTATGGCAGCAAAAAGCATCCAATCCCCTACCCCTCTCAATTTGAGTGGCTGTGGAGGCCCCCTAGATCTTCATAACTACACCTGTATCCTGGGAAGAAAAAAAGCACCCCTGTGCAAAGGAGCAGCAGCATTTGCTGCCACTTCCTTAATGGGTGAAGGAAGAGGAGAGGGGGAAACGGGTTCATTCATAACAAGTGTACCTTGATATGAATGAGCTGTGCAGAAAGGGCCATTGTTTCTGACCTGTCTCAGCACACTGTACATGGAAAAGCCTTTCAGTAGGTTAGATCCAGTGGTGGGATTCAAATAATTTAACAACCTGTTCCAGTGGTGGGATTCAACTAATTTAACAACTAGTTGTTTACAAGCACCATTTTAACAATCGGTTCTGCCGAAGTGGTGCGAACCTGCTGAATCCCACCACTGGTTAGATCTGTGGTCTATAAATGTCAACATTGTTTCATCTGACTGCTAGGGAGTCACCAAGATCAACGGTTATCAGGCAGAGTCTTGGCAACTGTGTAAGGGCTAAGGATGGGGATTTGGGATGGGCAGCATGATGCTACCTATGGCACTATATCATTTAAAAAAGGAAGTGACATAGATAGGAATAGTAAAACCATAGTTTATGGCAATTTGGAATCCTAGAGCTACCCTATGTCACTTCTGCTTTTTCATTTTTATTGGAAGTTAAATGACACTGGCATCATAGTTTTCATTTTTTTCTACCACCACTACTCAGGCCTATTCCTTATGCATGGCTTTCCACAAATTTTCTCAGTGGTCTAGGAAACTTTGTGTCTAGGAAACATTTTCTGTGAAAACATTTTGCACACCTCCATTTCCCCTATGGTTTTTCCCTTTTAATCTTCAGTTGCATACATTCCGCAAACTACTGCTGAAATTGTATTATTCCTAATAATGGTGGTGAGATGTCATCTGTGATGCAAAAGAACCCTTTCTCTTTTGCACAGGTGCAGTAGCATTACTGAACAATTACATGGAAGCCACAATTTTTTTAAAAAAAGTCTCAGTTTCTATTTTTACCATTGAGAACTATCCACACAGATGCAAAAAGACCCTCATCTGGAACAGCTGCCATTACCTAAAAGAACAGAAACACCTACCCCCACCCCTCCAAAACACATTTTTCAGCCTAATTAGAGTTGCAGTAATGTACAATTATAAACTGCGGCAGTTCACTTTCAGTTTTCTCCTGGAAAGGCAACTTCCCTTGTCAATTTCACTTGCTTCTAACTGTGGACACAGTATATCTTCATCTTAACGTTACACCACTAGTTTGATATGACAAAGAATTTTTTAAAAATGTCTTTGAAACTGGAGGATGAGAGGAAAGAGAAAATGACTGAAGGAGACATTGGTCAGCTACAGGGGGACATGGATAAGGGGCAGGTGTTTGATGGGGGGGGGGGGGAATAAGGTCCGTTTCAACATGATTACATGCCCAAGGGAAGTTTGGCTCAGAAACTGGTAGGAAAAAAGTCATGATAAAAGTGCTCAGGAAAACAACAGAGAAAAGGTGAAGGGAAAACATTTCTCGTACCTAGTAGAGGAAAAAAAGAAAATTGTAGCACTTAGCAAAAAGATTCACTGTAAACAACTCATGCAGAAAAGGCCTCAGTGTGGCAGCAGGCAATGGGATCAGGGAGCTGGGGACACCCAATCCTGACTGGAGGCTTGGCAGAGCCTCATGTAGATGTTTTTGACACTACCTCAGTGATAGAGGCTCAGGAGCCATGTTAGACTAGTAGCTCTTTTGTTAGACTAAAGCTTTTCTGTAAGTTTTGGACACTTGAGGGCACTATGTCTCTCTCCATATTGGAATCAGAATGTGTTCTCTATTTAACCAAAGAGGTGTACTTCTTGTTGTCTGACAGTAAGCTGCGAATTCCTATTATACCTTTGCCTCTCTCCCCTCTTCCAGTTTCTTTGTTCTCTCATGGCCTTGTAAGGAATATTATACTCTTGTTAGTGTCTCCTGTGAGACCACACCAGGGACATCCCCAGGACAAAAATCCATTCTTATCCTTGAAGCTAGGTTTGCTAGCCATCTGTTTTAGGAGAAAGTATTTGAGAATAAGATTCTGTTTGATTCTACTTTAACAAAGTATGATTGCTTTTCATTTATCTTTGCATACTTTTGCTGTGTCTCCAACTCCTACTTCACTATGCACCTCCAGATATTAATATATCTAATTCTCTAGGGACCACATCTGTGAATATTTAAATCTATAGATTGAGCCATGAACAGTCTAATCAGTTTTTTCTAGAAACCTAAGAAAAGTCTCAGGTTTGCAGAAAAAATCTGAAATCTAAACACAAATACATTGGGGAAATTAAAAACTCTAAAATAAAAGAAGCTGCTCCTGTACCTTTAAGAAAAGGAGATCTCAGTGTCCATTGTGGAGGTTACTAAGCAACCACAACAGTAATGCCACTGTTTAAGCAGGAAGAAAGGGAGAGTTACCCAGTACTTACTTGCACACTGCTGGAAGCTGGAGCTAGGATACTGCCCCAGCTGAAAGCTGATGAACTGGGTAAAAAAAATCACAGCCAACAAGTTTTACTATGGCAGAAGCCCAAAAAAGGCAGCTGGGGCTGATGTCAGCTGCTGAAATCCAGTGGCCGCGGAGAACAGAGCCCAGTGCAGAAAGGAAGGGCAGGGCATGCAGTGGCTCCCCTGGGGGAGCTACTGATGCCTCCAAAGGCAAGGCCTGAGCAGCCTGGTAGTCAGCTAGGCTTCTAGAGAGATGGAACAGCTGGAGAGCCTCTGGGTCTGCCCAGTAACATCTGCTGGGCAAGTGACTGGTTGGGCAGACCAGGGGCTGAAGCCAGGGAAGGGATTAGGCGCCCACCTCCAGTGGGTATTGGAGCTCAGAGTAAAGAGGTGGCAGGGAAAGAGCTTTAAAATGGGAGAATCCCCTGAAGGCCATGGATGATACAGGCTAGGAGGCTCTAGGGTCAAGAAACTTGGCTAGTCAGGGTAAAACAAGACTTGAGAGCAGTTAACTTTTCCCTCTCACCCCATCTGAAACAAGAAGGAAAGGTTAACAGTGGAAGGAAGACTGGCGAAACCTAGTTGGAGTGTGTGTGTGCGTGTGTGCGTGCGTGCGTGCGTGCATGCAGGTACATGCACAGAGAACCACAGTTTCAAACCAAGGTCTAAGAGACCCAAGTTTGAATCCCCGTGGTAATTGACTGGGTGACCTTGAGCCAGTCACTGTCAGTCTAATCTACTTCTGACGGTTATTCCGAGGATCCATTGGAGGAGAGGAGAATAATGTAAGTTGCTTTGAATACCCGTTGTGGAGAAAAGTGAAATAAATGAAATAAATGGGCAATATAGTTGAAGATGTGGAGTAGATAAAACAGGTAGGTAGGTAGGTAGGTTGGTGGGAGGGAGGGAGGGAGGGAGGGAGGGAGGGAGGGAGGGAGGGAAGGAAGGAAGGAAGGAAGGAAGGAAGGAAGGAAGGAAGGAAGGAAGGAAGGAAGGAAGGAAGGAAGGAAGGAAGGAAGGAAGGAAGGAAGGAAGGAAGGATGAAGCAGGAAAAGGTGAGGGTGTGATGTGAAGATATGATGTGAGGTTGCCAGGAAGAAGGAAAGCAGATGAGGAGGGGAATACACGGGAAAGTGAAGTGCCCCCAGATGTCCTTGCAGGTTCCCCTCTGTGCAGGTGGGCCTGGCTTGGCAGTGGCCCGGTGACCCAATCAGACCTGGTAGCAGCAGACACCACACTAAATGGGGTAGCCTGGCTATGGCCAGCTTTAGTTAACTAACTTTTACATACTCTGGATCCAGGAGATCTCAATAACTGTCAACCATAAAAAATGTTTCATTCTTGATTTAATGGGTCATGGCTGGACAGTTTCAGGCTTTCCTGGGAGAGGCAAATTGTTTAAAGCCTTTCCAATATGGTTTTAGGCCTTTTTTATAGGACTGAAACAGGCTTGGTTGCCTGAGTGGATGACTTGCGGTGGGAGATGAACAGATGTTATGTGACTGTGTTGATTCTCCTGGACTTCTCAGCAGCTTTAAATACCATTGATCATGGCATTCTTCTGAGACACCTATCTGGTCTGCAATTGGGAGTTACCATTCGGTGGTGGTTCAGTTCTTACTTGGAGGGTAGTTTTCAGAAGGTAGTATGGGTGAATGCTACTTAGCCCCTTGGCCTGTGAAGTTCTGCAATGTTCTATCTTTTCACCTATGCTGTTTAATGTCTATCTGAAACCTCCAGGTGATGTCATCTGGAAATATGGACTAGGTTATCATCAATATGCAGATGGCATTCAGCTCTGTCTTGTGCTTCCAGCTGATCTGAGGGAGTCTGTAAAAGCCCTGAACCAAGGCTTGGACATAGTGTTGGAATGGATGCGAGCTAATAAACTGAAGCTTAATTATTACAAAACAAGAATGCTGCTGATGAAATCTTAACCAGGATATAAGATGTCACTTGTTCTGGATGGGGTTGCACTCCCTGGAAGGAACAGGTCTGTAGACTTGGGGTGCTCTTGGACTCAAGTTTACTGCTGGATAAACAGGTAGCAACTGTGGCCAAGAGTTACTTTTGCCGGCTTTGACTGATCGATTCCCCACCCATTAGATGCACGCTCCTCACGGCAAATACCCCAGGGTCCTGCAGCACTCCCCACTACACCAGCAGTGACAACGCAGCGACAACGCAGTCACCTCGATTCTGCCACTCCTCCCATCCCTCAGCGCGCGTCATTTCGGATCCTGGTCGGAAGTACACCTTTTTGAAACCGCGCGCCGAACACAGAGCAGAAGTCCCCTCCACTTTCACTTTTGAAGTGGGGAAAGGGCCACTGATTAGCTGAATTGTGCCTGAATTGGAGACTTCCTGGAAATCCCATGTATGGGGCATTGAGTTCCGTGATGGAAGAAAAGTAGAGTATGAATGTGATTAATTCATTAATTATCCACTGTAGAACAGATGCTGTTCTGACTGCTAGGGTTGACAGTCCTAGTCTAGACATCTGATTCAGAACAAGGCAGATTCTTTACTGATGCTCCTCAGAGGAATGGCAGAATAAAGGCTATTTAGCTTAGAGCTTACTATTGACTGGTTCTTATTAGTCTGCCACATCACTTTATCTGATCCTCCAGACAGTTGGTAGAGTCTTTATCTATTGCTTGCTCTTGAGACCGTCATTTCTTCTGTTACCTGTGCTCTTTTGAGTACAGATGTTTTTGCATGTCTTATCCCTGCTGTTCCAGCAACAAAAAAAAGTTTCAGTTTTGCTTCCTCCTTGTATGAACAGAGCCTGTAAGTTCTTATTTTTGCATTCCTGGTTCTTTGCACAAAACATTTGCTGTAAAATGGACACAGTGTTATTTGGAAATGAAATAATAGAGTTATCTGCACGTCCTAAACAATCAAATGCTAAGAATTCGAATGTTCCAATGACGAACCCTCCACCAATGGGGGAGCAGGAGTGAGTCCTCCTCTCCCACTGGTGGAGCATTCGTTGTACCAACATTCGATTTCTTCCATGCCTGTGGAGCAGTGGCACCTTGGTGCTGCTGCTCTGGGGCTTGCAGAGGCATTCCCACTTCCCCACCACCCCCAAGAGCCAGCTGGGGCAACAGAACAGCAGATCCGTGGCATGGCACCTGGGTCCACAGAGGCCCAGCAAAGCCCTGCCGCTTCCCAACCCCAAAAGCAAAGCTGGGCCTGCAGAGGGTCCAGCAACCCTCTCTCACCCTCCCACCTTCCAAAGCAATGCTAGACTGGCAAAGGCCCAGCAAAGCCCCCGCCTCACCCCCTCACCCCCCAAAACAATGCCAGGCCCGCAGAGGGCCCAGAACCCCCCAACCTTGCCCTCCCAACTCCCAAAGCAATGGAGACTAGCAGAGACCCAGCAACCCCCCCACATCATTCCACCCCAAACCAAACTTCCTTGCCTCCCCCTCTCATCCCAACCATCTAAATTCCCCTTTCCACCACCCCAAGCCTCACCTTGCCACCCCACCTCAAAACTCACCTTGCCACCCTTCCCCACCTCTGACTATACCTTTCAACCCTCCCCCACCTTAAACCTCACATTTCCACCCTCTCCACACTAATACTCACCTCCAACCCCTCCCCTCACTCCTAGCCACACTTTCCAATCCTCCCCCACTGAAGCCTCAACTGTCTACCTTCTCCCACCCTATGCCACCCCAAGCCACACCTTGCCAACCTCCTCCACCCTCTCACCTTCCAACCATCCTGACACCCCAGGCCTTACCTTTCAACCCTCTTCCACCCCAAGCCTCACCTTGCTACCTTCCCATCACCCTGATACTAGCCTTCCAACCCGCCCCAACTCTCATACTCATCTTCCAACTCTCCACCCACTCCTAGTCACACCTTCCAACCCTTCCCTTATCCCATTCTACCCTCCTCCAACCATCACCTCGCCACCCTGCCCCACCAGAACCCTCACCTTGCCATCTTCCCCCACCTGAAGCCTCACCATTCCACCCTCTCCCAATCTGCCACCCCAAGCCTCCCCTTTCAAACCTCCTGCCACCCCAAGCCACTCTGTTCCATCCTCCTCTACCCAACCCTCACCTTGCTGCCCTTCCCCCCACTTCAAACCACTCCTCTCCATCCTCCCCCTGTCTTCACTAATCCCAAGCCATACCTCTACCACCCCTGAGCCACAGACCCAGACCCAGATGTTCTGGGTCTCTGCTAGTCTCCATTGCTTTGGGATGGACCCCTACCAAAGTTGGGGGGCTGCTTCAGTCCCACTAAAGCCCATTGTTGGGGGAGATGCTTCTGTAACCTCTATCTGTGGGTTCTGTGGAGCAGAACTTGGAATGAGTTTGCAACAACAAATTTTAAAAACAAAATGGTTTACTTTCTTAACATATAACATCAACATTTAACATCAAGGTCCTGTTCAGGTTGCATTTTCAAGTCCTTATATTGACAGTCTACTGCCAAGTCCAATTCTTCTTTGCAAGTGGGTTGGCTCCTGAAGACTCCAAGGGCTTGATGAACAGGAGTCAACATGATGAAGGTTTCCAGGAGAACTCTCACCCATTACAACCACAAAAAGAAACCCTGAAACAATAAATTCTAACATGTACAATATAGCAAAAAATAAACTCCCTCCCCACTAGTTCCCAACAACATTGCAGTTACCTTAAACAAGGTGTTAAGGGCTTAATAAAATCAATCAAGGTCCCAGCCTGGTAGCCTTGCTTCTTCCAACCTCATGAGGTCTGCAGACTCTTGCTACTTTGAGTCTCCACCCCTTACTGGGTCAACCCATTCTGAGCATGGGGGTTACACTTCCTCTTCCACCCTTTGCTAGGGTCTGTCGCATCTCCCCTCGCAATGGGCTTTGCTGCTAGTGATTTGTATAACTGTTGTAGATTGTATGTATAGATACCCTGTTTCCCCGAAAATAAGACATTCCCTGAAAATAAAACGTAGTAGAGGTTTTGCTGAAGTGATAAATATAAAGCATCCCCCGAAAGTAAAACGTAGCAAAGTTTTTGTTTGGAAGCATGCCCGTCAACCAGAGCATGCAGCTGTGGAGCGGAAAAATAAAACATCCCCTGAAAATAAGTCATAGCGCATCGTTGGGAGCAAAAATTAATATAAGACTCTGTTTTATTTTCGGGGAAACACGGTACATAAAATGTGTATTAAATGGCTGATAACTAAAAGGAAATAGCAACTATGAGACCTGATAGGGTTGCCAACTCTGTCTTGGAAACTTCCTTGAGATTTGGGGGTGGAGTCTGAGGAGGTCAGAGTTTGGGGAGGGGAAGGACCTCAGAGGGACATAATACCATAGCGTCTACCTCCAAAGCAGCCAGCTTACCTCTGTCATGATCTCTGTTGTGATCTCTGTCATGTGGAGAGCTTCAGACTCCATCTGAAGGTTAACCTAATAACCATTCTGCACCAATCGCTTAAGGTTCCTACACAACAAAGTAGCCTTATCACTAATAAGTATTTATACAGGTACAAGAAGTATACATAATATAATAGACTAATTATATTTCTCTCTGGGTTTTTTCCCCACAGGTTCACTAACAAGACTAAAAGATTGCAATATAAAACATCCCTCTCATACACATCCAGGCTCAAGACCAAACTATCCATGAATTTCATCACAAACCATTACATGGTGTGAATGAGTCAATTTTTTTTACAGCTTATCACATTATAAACAGCTTATCCCATCGTTGGTGCACCTGTCTCTTATCATCAGTATGGTGGACCCATCTGAAGGACCTAGTGGGAAAAATCACTGGTAGTTTGCCAAGTTTGCTCTGAGGATAATCCATCATGAAGTAGGTTCAAGCCTGTATTTCTGCTCCATTTGCAGCCATTCACTGAGTATGATTGTAATCCTAAGAAAGCTTCCCTAGAATAGGCTATCTTTACTAAAATGGAATTTACTTCTGAGTAGGATGGCTCCCTATGTCATCTTCCAGAGGGGTGGATGGTCCATATTTCCTTGTACTTTCCGGTTAGCAACAGTCCCTTTTCGTTCGAGAAGCACACCACACCTGTTTTCTACAGGAGAATTATTAACTGTGCAATATGTCTGATCTGCGTCGCCTTTCATTCAGGCTTAGAAAGCACTTTGAGATCCTTCAGTGAAAGACTCGGTGTGCCACAAGTGCCAAATGTGATGATTATCAGTGATATCCTTCAAACCCTAATTAAATGATTGAAGGACAGGCCTTGTGAAAAAATCATGGTAATGCCACTTAGCAGAAACTATTCTTAGCTGAATGTCTCTAGCACTTCCTCCTTCAAAATATGTTAAACAAATTAAATGAGCAGGTTATATGAACAATAATCTTGCTTTGATTCCCCCCACCCCCAGATAAAACTGTTTCTAGAAAAGAAAATATTAGGAGTACTGTGCGGGGAAGGGGAGAGTTAACCTTCACAATGTTCATAGTTCCAGCACAGACAAAGGTAATCCTTTGTCTGTGCTGGAACTATGAACATTGTGAAGGTTAACTGCACAGTTTACGGAGAAAGGACTATTTGTTTGGCAGTTATTCTTTTGACCATGTGTCTGTTGATTGGAGGTGGAGAGGATGCAAGCGTATCAACTTCAAGGTGGAGTTCCTCTGGAATTATAACTAATCCCTGGGTGATCCGTTCTCCTGGAGTAAATGGCAGCTTCAGAGGCCAGACTGCATGGCATCACCTCTCCACTGAGCTTCTTCCCCAACCTCTGTCCTCCTCAGGCACTGCCCCCGAATCCCCAAAAATGCACCAAACTGGCAACCTCAGCAAGGACAGTACCAGGATAAATAGAATTTCCATTCTTCTAATTTCTCTGTCTTCTGTTGTGAGTACAATTGCTCGTCCAGGAGCATATTGGGATGAGGACTGGTGCACCAGCATCATGGCAGCGAACTGACATCAGTTCTGGCAAAAACTGGAAGTGACATCATGGAACATCTAAATTTTGAAAAAAACTTAGAACAATTCCAAAAGAAGAAGAGTTTGGACTTATGCTCCCCCCCCCTTTCTCTCGTATAAGAAGACTCAAAGGGGTTTACAATCTCCTTTCCCTTCCCCTCCCCGCAACAAATACCCTGTGAGGTGGGTGGGGCTGAGAGAGCTCGAAAGAACTGTGACTAGCCCAAGGTCACCCAGCTGGTGTGTGTTGGAGTGCACAGGCTAATCTAGCTCCCCAGATAAGCCTCCACAGCTGAAGTGGCAGAGCAAAGAATCAAACCTGGTTCTCCAGATTAGAGTGCACCTGCTCTTAACCACCACACCACTGCTACTCTCATGCACCCTATGGCATCACTTCTGATTTTTGCTGGAAGTAATGTTGTTTGCCATTGTGATGTAGCCATGCCCCTTCAAATGGCTGTCATTTGGTCCTGCTGTCCTTTCAGGTGGCAGCAGGCAAAGGTAATCTTTGCTGGGAGCTTAGGAGACCTGGCAAACTGAGGTCAGGGATTGGTGAGGGCAAAAAGTGCTCAACTCCAGAATTGCTCATATACCTAAACCCCTCCCCTTACCAATAAGAACTCATCTAAGATACACAGAGCTACATGTATGAAATCTATTCTAGATATTTTAAAAAACAGAGGGCCTGAGAAACTCAGTGGAGAACTAAGTATTTGTGTGAAAAATCCTGTCAATCCCTGTTCCTAATTGCAGATGTTTTCTTTGGGCAAGTCAACAGCATGATTTCTGAAAAAAGAAAACTAGACTGGATTGCAAACAGCAAAGTAAGTACAAGGAATACCATAAGTTGCAAGTTGGTGAGGGGTTATACAAGTAAGTACTGACATAGGCAAATACAAGAGTGACTGCATAATTTATTATTTATTAGATCAATATTTGTTCTTTTGATTAGTAAACTCAAAGGAGATAACATTTCAAAACTGTACATTAGCTCCATGCAACAGAAATTCAGAAAAAGCTTCTCTTTTTCAATTTTGCAAGTTGCTTTGGCTTCTTCGTGAGAAGAGAAGTAAGGAATCCAAGGCATATTATGCGCTTGTGGTGAGTGTACATTCCCTTTGGGGTAGATTCTTGGTTGTGTATGCATTTTTCCCCTCCAAAACTCACTGCGAGGCATATCAGAGAAGCCCTGCAGCTTCCAAAACTTCTTTAAGTGCAATTTTTCCATTCTCTTCAATAAGTGCCAGCATGGTGTAGTGGTTAAGAGCAGGTAGACTCTAATCTGGAGAACCAGGTTTGATTCCCCACTCCTCCACACGAGCAGTGGACTATTATCTAGTGTACCAGATTTGTTACCCACTCCTACATTCCTGCTGAGCCTACAGTGGCTTTGCTCACCCTTCTCACCTTCTCCAACCCATCAAACAGCAGTTCCTCCTATACTTGGCTAGCAGAGCAATCAAAAAGTGTTCTTTAAAAAAACAAGAAAAAGAAGCAGCAGGCAGTAGGACAGGTGGTAGATAAGGGAAATGATGGCTGGCTCTGCTGGCAAACCTTCACAGTGGGAGAATCCCTGCTTAGCACTAAAAACAACAGGAAAACCCCATTGCATAGAAAAGAGTCACTGGATAAGCCCTGAATGCCTAATAGGCCCATGTCTAAATAAACTAATGAATTTATGCTACAAAAAGCATTTATGTACATCTAGAACCTGTTATCCTTTCCCCATTCCCTGCCTCCACTCTTTGCCTCAGATGCTCAGGGAAGTGTATATTATTCTTCTCACTGTCTAATGTGCCAAAGGGAAGACATGCATGGTTTTCCATATACTCCTATTTAAAACCTTATAAACCAGTTTAAGATCTGAAGTGCACACTTTAGGACTAATCTGTGACTGTCCAGTCACCCAACTGTTTTTTTGTGTGTGTGTGCTAAAAAGCAGTGATGGAGAATAGGCAATGAAGGCAAATCCCACCTAATCAACCCTACACTATTTACCCGTGTGACTGATAAAAATGAAATTGGGGCTAGGGGGACAAATATAAATATGGTACGGCTGCTTGTATTTTTCAATAACAACAGCTTGGGCAGCCTAGATCAGACCCACATTTTTAATAGTAAAAACACACTGGGAGTTTCTACCAAGAATAGCATGTAGCTGAGACACAAATTAAATGTCTTGAATTCTCTGCTCATAACTGTACCATTTTTATTAATCTAACACTTTCTATAAGGAATAGTTATTAATAGCCTTGTAATAACAAGCAATTATAGTTCAAGTATTAAAATCATAATATGGAAGCAATCCTTTCCCCAAAGACAGGAATTGGGTAAGTAATAAAGACTATGATTACCCGTACAAAATTACCTTGAATACTTTATGTCTATTCTTACCATAACTATTATACAAAGCTTTATAATTAAAATCTATAATTTTCTTTACTTTGTTCTCAACGCCTTTGTTCATTTGCTGGAGCACGGCACCACAGATGATCAAGGATTTAAATGCAGTGTGTGTGGTCAAAACAATACATTCTGCATGGTTTTCAGATTAAACTATGTGGAAAAAAACTGACTACCATCAACATAATTGGAAAATTACTTTTCATGTAAAATGTACCAACTAGGTAAACAGCCATATGCTACATTAAAACTCATTATCAGATTTTTTTTTCAAAAAAAAATATTCTGTGTGCGTATACATATACCTGCCCCCACTTAAACTGAAATGTGCATATAAGCCCCATGCCTGCAGCCCAAAGACAACATAGAACTGCAAAGGCAACATAGAACATAGAACTGCAACTACCTGTGATTAAATTAATAGAACATCTCTTTGTTCACATTATACTTCTATATAAATTTATACCAAATCATTACCTGAGGCCAATTGGAGACCTATAGCTGGTTCTAAAGATTCCATTCCTCTGACTGAGAACTCTTCCTCCATGGCTAAAAGTCTTCCATAGATGGATCTCTTCTGCTAGTGGAATTCTCTCTGCCCTTTGCAAAAATCCTCCATTAGTGTAATGAAAGTTATCAATTTGAGGCAGAGTTTTTAGTTGTGGCATCTCAACTAGATCATAGAATCATAGAGTCAGAAGAGATCATAGATCATAGAATCATAGAGTCAGAAGAGACCCCAAGGGCCATCAAGATTGCATTGCAGGAAGACATAATCAAAGCATTCCTGACAGATGGCCATCCAGCCTCTCCTTAAAAACCTCCAAAGGAGTAGATTCCACCACACTCCAAGGTAGTGCATTCCGCTATCGAACCGCCCTTACTGTCAGGAAGTTTTCCAGATGTTTAGGTGGAATCTCTTTTCCTTCACCCTGAACCCATTACTCCTGGTCCTAGTCTCTGGAGCAGCAGAAAACAAGCTTGCTCCCTCACCAACATTACATCTCTTCCAATATCTAAACATGGCTATCATGTCACTTCTTAACCTTCTCTTCACCAAACTAAACACGCCCAGCTTCCTAAGTCTCTCCTTGTAGGGCATGGATTCCAGACTTTTACCAATTTGATTGCCCTCCTCATCCTCTCTAGTCATATTTACCTGCTACCTATATTACTATTGTTTAGGCATCAGATGAAGACTGTTTTGTGGCCCTTTAAAGTGAAATTTAAGGGGGAATTTGTTGGGATTTTTATGACTATATTGTTGCTAATTTTAGTTTTGCTCAGCAGTTGTGGTTAGCTGTATTTTCTCCTGTTTTAAATTTGTATACCACCTTGGCATGTTTCATAATCAATTCCATTGTTTCATAGGATGGTTTTAGGTTTCATACACATAGAAAAAGAGAAGAGTTTTCACCAAGAAGATCCATGTTTGAAGAACTGCATCAACCAAGTTATAACAATACTGGGGGATGATTCCTCCACATTTCCATCTTGTGCAACAATGATATTTCATAGCTTCTCAAGGCATAGCTTCCCTGTCAAAGAGATGTGAAAGTATTCCTTGACACATAATGGAGACTGAATGATCAGTCTACTCTCATCACACTGTTGCCCTGCCTGAAAGTATTTTGAATGGACATGAAATGGAGGGTGCAGAAACAGAGTAAAGGCAAAGACAGCCATTGAGATAATAATAGACAGCAAGAAAATGCAAGAAAGAATTACAGGTAACCACCTTCTACCCTGAACAAATGTCACAGGCTCATAGCTCTTCTTTCCAGCTGAAGTTTGAAACATGGCAGTTGTAGGTTTTCTCACTTTCCCCCCATGGCCCTACCCTTCCTTTCCCCCCCTCACTTGATGTGTGTCCCATTTGAGAACATGTTAGGCATATTAGTTTTACTAGTCCTCTATGCAGTTCCTAGAAGAACTGTCAGTTGGCATTCTCGGGGCTGGTTTCAAAGTTTATATAGCATGCACATGGACTATGAGCAAACATTTGGGAGTCTGGGAGTGCCATGCTGGAAACTCAGTTTCCCAACTGTGCAGAGGCCATATTTGGATCAATGCCATGGCCTAGGAAGCCACCCTTTGCTCTATTGGAGAAATATATCTGCAGGTTTTCCTCATGAAGAAAATAGTAGTTTCCTCAAGGCTGATTCAAGTAAAAAACACATCTGAACCAGGACCCTCAAATGCCTGGGAACTGACTTCCAAGCACAGAACACTGCAGAACTGATGCAAAGTCCTCAGGTTGATCAACAGGTCCACCACATGGGCTTTTTTTTGGTGTGAATCAGCCCTCAAAGGCAAACTTGCAGGTAAGGCAGATATGATTTATCATTTTTCTTCCCTCTGCTACCAGTGCTACCTTATCTGTTCATGCTACCTAAGCAATTCAGGAGGACAGACAGACTTGCAGGCAGTGGTGGGATTCAGCAGGTTTGCACCACTTTGGCAGAATCGGCTGTTAACATGGTGCTTTTAAACAACCAGTTGTTAAATTATTTTAATCCCACCGCTGCTTGCAGGCCTGTGGAAGTGTAATTATCAAAGACACATTCTTTTTGCTAGGACTTGATGTAAAATTAAATGTTCTAGAATGCTAAATACCAGCATTTGATACTATTCCCATGTGTCTTTACAAAATGCTATTAAACATTTTTTCAGGGACCAATACCTGACAGAAAAAGACTCTCTGTATTAGTAGAGAAGAAGAATCAAATAAAATAATCTCTCCACTCTGTTCTCTCATAAAAGATCATTTCCTTCTTCAATACTTCAATGTCACCAAAAGTCAATGTAGACTAATGAATCTGAGAGAGGGAAAATGCCTGTTGTGGAAAATATTTCTGCTATCGTGCTCTGTAGAAGCACTGATTAAAATGCATGACCCACATAACCTTCAGATTTTCTCTGTTTAAACATTGGTTCTCCTGGAAAAAAAAAGAGAAAGAAAGAAAAAGAAAAGAACCTGCAAATTAAATCAGGGATAAGCACTGTCATGCTGGCGGAGACAAGTTCAATACATATGATTTATCTACTTAGACAAATGAAATCAGTGTCACTTCATCCTTTTGGAACGTTCTGATGCCTTTGCAGAAAAAAAAGGACAAAAAAAGTTGAGAGCAAATGAAATTTTGCTTTGGTTTAATTTTTGCCAAAGTTTTGTCAGTCCTGAAAAGGACAGACTTTTCTCGGGTCAGCCTAACTAGCAAATCTTTTTGAGAGGGTAGATGTTTTTCTGACAGTGAGGCTTCTATTTGAAAGGGATGAAAATTTCACATGACAGGAAAAATTATCCAGCAACAATAGTATCCATAACACATAAAAATCCCTTTCAGTCACAACATGAAATACTTGTAAGAAAAACATCTATTTATTTCAGAGAAGAAATACACATGAGTATTCCCGCCCCCCTCCGATTCTGTAGTGCTGTCTGAATTTCTGTAGTGTGAAGACCACTAAGGAAGCCACATTAGCTCTTATACAGTGGATAAGAGAATCTCCAGGATCTGTTCCATTAATCATCATTTTGTGGTTTAGCTGCACATAGGCATTTTGTTCCTCTGTCCTTCTGCTTTAGATGTGGAAATCAAATATATTGCCCAAATATATGTCATTTGTTAATGGGATTTTAGTTTTCCTGAACTGGTCCATCTTTGAACACAAATGGATTTTTCATTGAATAAATTTTTTACTCCTCAGCCAGAGCTTTTCAAGCCAATTTGTTTTTGACCAACATGCTGCCCAAGAACTGCTGAGGATATTATTGCCAAGATGGAAATAAAACATTGAATGTCTCTTGCAAGGTCACAAACTGAACTGCTGCTGATAAATTAGATGTATTTTTACTTGGCGTGAAAAGGTTTGGATCCCTTGGACAATTTTGGGGTGGGCATGCCACCTACCAACATCTTTTCTTGTGCCCACTAAGTATTTTTAAGAAGTGTGTAGGCACAAGTAGGAAATCTGCCCAGCAAGGCTTTTAATTGACTATTGGAGATTTGATTGGCTGTGCAGATTTTTAAAAAAATATTGCTTTGGCAGCAGCTGCTACCACAGCACAAAGATCTGTACTGTGTCACTGAAGATAAGCTGTGGCAATCATTTTGTGTCTGGCTATGCTTTCTGCAGCAGCCATTTTAGTGCTGCACCCAGTATGTCATGTCAGAATTCAAAATGTGTCCACAGGCTCAAAAAGGATGGGGACCCCTGCTTCATCAGATACATCTGATAAATGGAGCTTTGACTCTCAAAAACTTGTACTTATGAAACCTTGTTGGTCTTGAAGGTGATACTAGACTTGAAGCTAGCTGTTCAGCACTGATATACTTGAGTACTATTTACATAAGCATCTTTTAGAGGGTATTGTGCAGAGATGAGGCTACCAGGGGACAGGGGGGTGCGCCATGCACCGGGTGCACGGTTTTGGGTCACATGGGGGGCGCAAAATTCCCCTGAACCCTCCCCCTTCCCCAGGCCCCTTCCCCTTCCCCCACCCCCCTGTGGCACCCCTCCCCCTTTCCCACACTTCACAGTACAGGCTAAAAACAGCCTGAGGAACTACAGTTCCCAGGAGACCTTGGGGCTCACAAGGTCTCCTGGGAAGTATAGTTCCCATCAGGCTGTTTTTAAGCCTGAACTGTGAATAGGCCTTTTTTTCAGCCTGAAAAAGTTCTAGGAAAAGGAAAGGAACTAAGGTAAGTGTGGGAAGGAGGGAAGGGGTGGCACCGCAGGGGAAGGGGGGGCACCGTGGGGGGGCAGGGGGCCATGGGGGATGGAAATATAGACTGTGCACCAGGCACAGTTTGGCCCAGCTACACCTCAGGTATAGCATGCCCATTTCAAAAGTTCCTGTGGGATCCAAACATTTTCATCTAGCTATTCTACTACAGATCAACATAACTACCTTCTGAAACTATCATCAGGATTGAAGTTACTGTAAGATCATGAAAGAACATATGACATGCAATCTAAGTACTTTTATCAGTACCTAATCCAAGCTAAATCAAACTATAACATGGATTGCAGAATTCAGTAGTGATAATAAAGGCATAGTTCACTTGCTCCCTGTGTCTGACTGGAATATCTTTGCAGTTTCTTCTTCTCTGAATGTGGTATGAGCCTGACAGTGGCAACTGGTCAGAGATCAGAAAATCACATGTACTGGGTGTTATCAGAAAGCCAGTGTGTTGTAGTGGTCAAGAACAGTGGACTCTAATCTGGAGAACCGGGTTTGATTCCCCACTACTTCACATGAACGGTTGACTCTATGGTGAATTTGTGGAGTGGGATTTGTTTCCCCACTCTTCCACATGAAACCTGCTGGGTGAAGCCCAGTTTTCTCCAAACTCTCTCAGCCCCACCTACCTCAAAAGGTGTCTTTTGTGGGGAGAGGAAGGGAAGGAGTTTGCAAGCCATGTTGAGACTACGTGCAGCAGTGGTGTAATGGTTAAGAGCAGGTGCATTCTAATCTGGAGGAACTGGGCTTGATTCCCCACTCTGCCACCTGAACTGTGGAAGCTTATCTGGGGGAATTCAAATTAGCCTGTGCACTTCCACACATGCCAGCTGGGTGACCTTGGGCTAGTCACAGCATTTCAGAGCTCTCTCAGCTCCACCCACCTCACAGGGTGTTTGTTGTGAGGGGGGAAGGGCAAGGAGATCGTAAGTCCCTTTGAGTCTCCTTCAGGAGAGAAAAAGGGGATATAAATCCAAACTGTTCTTCCTTGTCTTCTTCTTCTTCTATGTATGATTGAGAAAAAACAAGGGATAAATCTAAATTATTATTATTCTCTTCTGAATTGAAAGTGTACCAACTGTTGCTAACAAACAGTGAGATTCCCTCCAAAGGAAACTCACAAACTCACTAATATTTCCATTTATTTTTTAGTCTGATTTCTACAGAAAATACAGCATGCAGATATATTTAAAAGGTTGCTTTCCAGAAATGTATACGTTCCCTTGATACTTGGAATTTCACATTTCTTAATAACTAACTATATAAAACTGTGTCCCATGCAGGTCCCTGGTCAAAGATGCTCTCTGGACCTCCACACATACGTAGGAACAGTTTATAAAGTACAAAATTAAGGAAACAGAAAGAGAAGTGGTAAAAAACCCCACTTAACTACACACAGTTTATTTTTTTCCACCATTACTCCCTCTTAGCTTGCAAAACTAGAGAAACCGACATAGACAAAGGACTCTTCAATCCGTAAGGCACAGATAACCTTTCTAGGAATCCATAATTTCTCATTTTAACTGCCAGCTTAATTGGAACACCTAGCAAGTACTCTTTTCCTTCAGGGAAGCTCTTCCTATTATTTAAAATCAAATCAAGAATTGGTTGCTACATTCACTTCTAAATGTTGTGAAGCCTTGAATTTTAAGCTGTAGATCCAGAGCCGCTGCTGGTTGTTTCCTTGTTCTCACGTGAAAAGGAAATTAGGTATACGGCCTGACTTCTATACTTCCTTAAATTGTCACTGAATTTTCACCTAAAGCAGCAGTTGTGGTACATTTGGAGGCTAAACATCTGAAGACTTCTCTGGGAAATATTTCAATAAGTAAAATATTTTCAGTCATGTTCCCGATGTCAATGATCCAGGGATGTAGGACTTAGCCTAGTTCTGGTTTAGCACTAGGTAATAAATGTGGCACCCAATTAAAGTATCTACTCAGCTTCTGAGTTTCACAGTTTCCAGCAATCTACAACTGCTTACTCATATAAAATGTGTGTGTGTGTGTGATATTCACACAGCAGATCTTCAGTTATGACTTAAAGAGCCTCAGAATATTTTTGGCATCTCCTATCACAGACCGTTACATGAACAGAGAGCAACACTGCAATTGGCCATGTATTATACAGCTACAAACCTCAAAATATGTGGAAGGTGAATCATGTGACACTCATCCCTTGGCTTGGAATGATTGCCAGGTAGAATAGAAATGTAATAAAAGAATATAGATGACTTGCAACTTCATCTATTGATCAGAAGAAGAGGAGGAGGAGGAGGAAGAGGAGGAGGAGGAGGAATTTGGATTTATACTCACCTTTCTCTCCTGTAAGGAGTCTCAAGACAGCTTACAAACTTTTCCCCTTCCTCTCCTTACAATAAACACCTTGTGAAGCAGGCTGGTTTGAGAGAATTCTGAGAGAATTGTGACTAACCCAAGGTCACTCAGCAGGCTTCATGTGTAGGAGCAGGGAAACAAATCCAGTTCCCCAGATTAGAGTCATGTGGAAAAACCACTATACATGCTGGAAAATAATGCAATACAGCAAAAGCAGAGGTGGGATGCAGCCTATTCGCACCTATTTGGTAGAACTGGTTACTAAAATTTTCTTAGTTCGGAGAACCGGTTATTAATGATTAACTCCACTAGGGACAAGGGGGTAATCTCTGTCCCTGGGTACAACAAATCTTGTCAAGTGGGGGATGCAGAATCGCTCCCCAGGGCCCCCTGCGGCCCCCAGCCCCCCCCCACACGTGTGTATGAACTGTATGAAATAATACAGTATATAGTCATTCTATTTTTTTTGTTCATTGGTATAAAGGTTGGGAAAGTATTATAGGTAAAGATTTTTCATTTTCTTTTTTCCCCTTGAAATTTCAGGCTTGGAAAGAGATGTTTAAAACTACTCTTTTAGATTAAGGCTTATCTGGATTTCTCCCTCTGTTAGTTTTCTTTCAAGTGGAATGACAAAAAGTAGTTATAGGAATCCGCAGTGGAAGTAGAAAGTAGGGAGGGATGGAAATATGGGAAGGAGGGAAGCAATATAGAATGTTTTAGTTGGGGGGTTGAGAGAGATAGACAATTAGATATGTTTGTAATATGTTAACAATTGTAAACAGTTTTTGGTTTCTCTCCTTACTTATGTTATTATTTAAAATCAATCAATATAATTATATAAAAAAGAAATAATACACTACCTTTCGGTATATTGCTTTTTTAATACTTTAAACAGTTATTATTTGAATCTAGAGGTGGGGCGATGGGGAACTGCACCTGGGGCGCGCGTGCCCTGCATCTTTGCCACAGCCCCGCCCAGGAATGCCCCACCTCTGGAATGCCTTGTCACGCCCCCATCGTGTACCACCCAGCCCCACTGGCACTACCCCACTGTTTGAATCCCACCACCATCGGAACCTGTTACTAAAATTTTTAAATCCCACCACTAAGCAAAAGGATTAAATGTTCTTTATTTTAATCATAAACCAGTGATAGTTTTATCAAGAAGCAACCATAGTGCATAACTGCTGTTCCCTAGATACAAAACTATAAAATGAATAGTCCTTACTAATCTGAAGGTACAGAAGGTGTCACAGCCAGGACACCCCTCTTATCAGATGGTAAGTTCTCTACTGGGTAAGATTTACATTCTTTTGCACCGTGCTCTCAAATAATAGGTGACATATGGATTGGAGAAAACAAAAGGCTTTGGGAAGGCGTCAAAGTTACAAACTGTATATATTTATAGAAAATGTCTTTATGACAGTAAAGGGTCGGGTTGCTAGCCAGTAATTGGAAACCAGCAAGAGTCCAGAAAGCAATGACTGGTGGATGCTATTAATGGACAGCATCATGTCACTTTTGGGGAAAACCCAGGAATGATGTCACACTGCTCAAGGAAACTTTAGAAACTTTATGCTAAAGCCATACAATTTCTGGCAGCTAGTACAGATTTAAGATTTTCCTGGGAAGTGGCATAATGGCCGTTTCTATACGGCAGAATTATACTGGGCTACAATCTGAGGTGTTTTCCCCATGGACAAAATATCCTGGGATAGACCCAGGATCTTATATCCCAGGGTGTTTTTATCCCGGTTTCTCCCTTCGCAATGTTTCCAGCTTGATGAATTTCCAGTTTTAGCCTGTTTTCAGCTTGATGAATTTCTAGTATTGAGGTGATAAGCCTACAATTCTTTTATTACCAAATCGCACTTGGTGAAGCTAATTAAAAATAACCTGTGTATTTTGTGAGCAGAAATTTTAGGAGCATAAAAGCTGAGAATTTACGTTATGGCCTCAATCTAAAGTCATATCCTTCCATCAGAAAGAAACACTCTCCTTACCATGAACATCAACTCTTTGAAAACAGAGGGACTAGCCTTGATCACAACAGGAGGCTATTGCTAGCCATCTTTTAAAAATATATATATACACATTTCTCTATTGCGTTAACTTGTGAAATATTTGGACCTCTGCTTTGAAAGCAATTTCTTTGATAGTTCCTTTCATTCACTCTCACATGCACAATTTCATGTTTATGATGCTGATAGAATGTTCAAGTAGAAAAGAGTAGGGCTGGTTACACACTAGTAATAATCTGCTATTTTATTCTATCATCTGCTTGAGCACCTCCAGTAAGGAAGAAACACCCTCTCTTTTCAGGCAATAAGTGTCATTGCTGAAGTGTTGTTATCATTAGGAAGTTTCAGACATGCATTTCATCCCATTTGACTTGCCCTCTAGACCAGCCAAGACCAAATCTTTGACATCTTCCATATGACATCCCTTCATTTATTTGAACAGCAAAGTCAAGTCCCACCAGCCCAGCCTCATCCATGCTTAATATAGCGAGTTCCTCCAGCCTTTCTTGATAGTATATTTCCAAAAGTTCCTGGCCTTCTCCTTTGAATCCATTCCAGTTTGTCTACATCCTTTCCAACGTGTGATGTTCAGAACTGGACACAGGAGCAAAAATGCAAGTGTGGCTTGCTTGTCATTATATGTGTACCATGATATAGTAATCAACAGCTTTGTTTCATGATAATCTTAGTTCTTAAAGGTGCTCCTTCTTCAGTCTTCCAATTGGTGCATGGAAGATGTTGCAGTAAAACAATGACATCTCACTTTAAGAAAACCCCCAAAATGCACAACTTAAATTGTTGCAGAATGCTCTAGAAGTTGTGAATAAGTGTGTGTCATCATACATACTGGCCAAGGCTTGCTTTCCCCCATTTAACTTGGTTGTCAGAAAAGTGTGCAGTAGTGGTCAATTGGATACTGAACTGAATAAGGCACATTTTCTTCTAGAGAAGGCCCACTATGCCATAAATGTTATGTCTGTTTTCATCCTAAAACAACTCAGTGAGTTTATGATAGAACTAAGCTTTAAACTGGGGATTCCCTATCTCATAGTACATGCCCTCAACTTTTATATTACTCCAGCTTCATTAACTTTGTTATAAATTATAGCTCTGCCATGGTACGTTTTTTTTCCTGTGAAAAATACTGGTTTTTACTCTTACACTTAAAGAGTGTCTTTGAAGGTAGTTCAAAGTCCCAGTAAAGGTGATCTCCAATGTTACTAATTGCCAGTTATGATACCACTGTGTAATATGCTGACTACTGGAGTTCTTTGAAGTCTTTTCTTATCTGAAACATTAAAAACTCTACAAAACTTTCCGTAATTGAATTGGAAGATATTTGCCATATCAAAAAAATTATCTTCAGTTAACTAAAGGAAGGCTGACAGGGATGGCCAGATTTTTACCAGCTCAAAGTTCTTCACAAATGTGCTGGAATGTTGAAGCAAATAAATATATGGTACCATTGCCACATATAAGTGTGAATGGACTTAAATAAACTACTACTAAGTCACGGTTTTGTACAGAGGGAAGAAGTGGTATGAGTTCCAGTTCATGAAGTTGTCTGCCTAGTGGATGGGACAGGATAGATGTAATACTATTAATATAATACTACCATATCAGTTGAGACAGTTTTCTTACAGACTTGGGCCAAACTATGAGTAAAATTGTCAACAGGTGCTATTGTGTCATTGGCAGGAGGAATGTGTGGTCTGCTTCCTTCGAGCCATTGCAGGAGGCTGGGATGCCCCAAAGTCCAGGGAAACTGGAGGAAGCTGGCAGGGAAGAGAGGAGATTGGAATGAATGCTGGGGTCAGCTCAGAGGTGGGATCCAACCAGTTCTCACCACTTCTAGTGCCAAGAAGGGGTTACTAAAGCAACCTCCCTGCCCAATAGGGACTGGAGGTGCGTGTGTGTGGCGGCCCCACTGTTTGAATCCCACCACCATTGGAACCTGTTATTAAAATTTTTGGATCCCACCACTGGGTTAGCTCAAGAGGTGGGGCTAGGGCAGGACCATTTCAGAGTATGGTCAGGATGGGATATGGCCCAGGCAGCAGGCCCAGAGGCTGGGCAGGGCAGGAGGACCCCTCAAGCAAGGGAAGGCAAGGAGGATTGGCCTAGCTGCATGCAGAAGCTGGGCATTTGAGTTCCCACAAAATCTCCTCCAGGAGATGGGAGGGCATGCTGCGTGGTTTATAGGTGATTAGCAAGAAGATGGGGCTGCTGAGTGGAAAGAATAAAAGGCTTTGGGCCTGGAAGGCTGGGGAGGAGAAGGGCATGCTGACAGCAGGAGACTGGAGGCCTGAGTCAGGGCTAAGGCTTCACTGAAAGGGAGAAGCCTGCATCTGTGGTCAAAATAAAACCCCAACAGCTGCCCCAGGGTGTGACCAGGTGGGGGTGACACCAGGGGATGGCCACAATAACACCCTACTACATTATGGACTTTGTGATTAGGACATTTGTGTTTTCTTTAAAAAAAAATTCTGCAGACTAAGGATGGATGCTGCATTCTCATGTTCACCATATACTCTAAATCAGGGTCCCCAACATGGCAGCCAGGTACACCTTTGCAGGTGCCCGCCAAGCAGTGGTGGGATTCAAATAATTTAGCAACTGTTTGTTTACAAGCACCATTTTAACAACTGGTTCTGCTGAAGTGGTGCAAACCTGTTGAATCCCACCACTGAAGGTATGTCTCACCCCTGAGGAAGAAAGCTGCAGAGACTGGAGGTCTCTGGAGACTACTCAGGTAGCTAGGAGTGAAGGGACATACAATGGCGTATCTGGGGGGCAAGAGAGGACAGACGATCCAGGCACCATTTGCCTGGGTCATTTGGGGGCACATTTGTGCTACCCACTCCACCCCCATCACTCCTCGGAGGGACGAAAAGCAGCTAGCTCTCCCTGCCCTTGTCTCCATGCCCAGCGTTTTGCCAGCCACAGTGCTCCTGAGAGGGAAGGGGAAAAGCTGTCTGTATTTAAAATGCAGATAGCATTCCTTCTTCCCTCTGAGAGGTAATAAAAACCTGATTATTAGCCACAAATTTACTGAAGTTCTGTAGTCAGAAAAGCCTACTTATTGTTCAACAGCAACTTGACCAGATCACTACCAAGTGAATGCCAAAACTCTGCCAAAATTCCGGTTATGTTGTAAAGTTCCAAGGATAAAGGACACATTTCAGCTCACCTGAGTATGTGCTGTTCTTGTAATACTCACCATATGGAAATGACGAATGTCAAAACTCTGAGTTGGGGGTCTCACTAGAGGAAAGTCCAGAATATCCCTTGAAATGATCCCGTGTGGGTATTGCTTGGGAAAGACCAAACTTCTCCCCCAACTATAGGTCTCCCTGAATCAACTGCTGCTGCTTGGGATTGATGGTTAGACCAGCTTCCCCCACCTGGTGATTAGGGTTGCCAGCTTTGGCTTGGGAAATTCCTACAGATTTTGGAGTGAATCTTACAGAGAGTAGGGGAGAGACCTCAGTGGTAGGGCTGCCAACTCTTGATTGGAGAATTCCTGGAGAATTTGGATGAAGACTGGAGAGAGAACTCAATGGGTCATAATGACATAGAGCCCTTCGGGGATTGGGCGGTATATAAGACTGATAAATAAATAAATAAAAATAAATAGAGTTCACCCTCCAAACCAGCCATTTTGTTCAGGGAAATTGATCTCTGTAGTGTGGAGAACAGCTGTAATTCCAGGCAATCTCCAGGCCCTACCTGGAAGTTGGCAACCCTACCCAGTGGGCTATAATGCCATGCAGTCCATCCTCTAAAGTAGCCGGTTTCTCCAGCTGAACTGATACCTGTAGTCTGGAGCTCACTTGTGACTCCGAGCAATCTTCAGCAAGCAGGCTGGCAACCCCATTCCCATTGGAGAGAGTTAAATGTAACATCAACAGCTGCGGCAATTTTATTGAGTCTTCGACCATTTTCCTGAGAATCAGATAACTGGTTGCTATACCATGGGTCAGTATCATTGCAGGCATTTTCATAGATGTGTATAAGCAAGGAACTGAATGATATATTTCACTTTCAGGAGAATAATAGAACACAATATTATTTTCAGAATGATACTGATTGACTCAAAGACAAGAGGGGCTTTGGTTGCTTTGCTAAAAACAGTGGAAACGTGCAAAGACATCTGTCATTTCCATATGGTGCATATTACAAGAACAGCACATGCTCAGGTGAGCTGAAATTTGTCCCTTATCCTTGGAACTTTGCAACATAACTCGATGTCACGTCCCCCTGCAAGCTTTTATTATGGGTTGCGAGCAGTCATTTGAATGCAGCAAAGCCTAGGTAGGCTTGCAGAAACAACAAAAGTCTTTACTCACTGCCTGTAAAAGTTGTTTGACAGGAATTTTAAGATGCAGGAATGAATGTAGCAGTCATGGCCTTTGGGCTGTCATTTGCCACTCAATAAACCCGTTGCAAATAATTTATGTTTCTGATGTTTATGTCACGGGAAAGAGAGTTCAATTTGCAACATGCATGCATCTTTATCACGGAGTGATTCATTGGAAATCACAGTTTGTGATTACCTGACTAGTGGAAGGGTTGCTGGCTGTAAAGCCATCACAGGAGAAAATCCAACAAAAGGTATTATTTATGCTTCAAAAGTACATCACTCCTGGCTATACAAGCAGACCAATGTGTGCAAATAATGGCCACACTGATAATACGAATGGAGCCATAGCAAAAGGTGAGCATCAGCGTTTTTGATGCTATGGAGTCCAGCTGAAACAATACCTACAGTGCTTTATATGCTGAAGTAGTTCAGTCTCCTCCTGGGCTTTCAGTGTTTCTCCCTCTAACTCAATTGGGGCTTCCTGATATTGTTACTTATTGATAGCAGAGGAATTGCAGAGGAACAAGGAGTAGCAGAGGGAAACATTTATTTCTTGTATTGCCGAACAAAACTCAGTCTGTAGAAACTGTGTTGACATATAATGCCAAGATAAATGCATAAATCTTGTGTTTGTATGGTGTAGGTTTTCTTTTACAAAAAAAATTATGCTACACAAGATTTATATGGGCTCAAGGGTTTTTATATAAAGTGTAAATGAACAGCTAAAGACTGTATCACATCTTTCCCTGGTCACAGAGAAGGAGAATGATAGCATAAGCTTTCTGTCCTGCATGTAATACAATGTGGTATATAGGTATACCCATGAGGCCCATAAAAACATCTGAAAGCCACAGCAGTGGAGGGTCTAACAAATGTCAACACTGTCCTCAGTACTTAATTCATTTGGAGCTCTGGAAAAGAAAAAATCCAGACCACAAATCTGGTAGGGCCAGTCTTACGTCCTGGGTAGTGGAGATGATTTAGTGATATGTAAGATATGATCCAAGATAGCCTGATTTTGTCAGACTTCAGAAGCTGAACAGGATTTGCCGTAGTAGGGGGCGGAGGATGCACCAGTGCACCGGGTGCTTTCCCCCCTTGCTACTCCTCTGTTGGGGATCCTTTGGAATGGAAGGATTGGGTTTAAATATCTGAATGGACAAAACAAATAGTTACAAAAGGAAGATTCTTAGACCAACACTTATATTGCGTGCAGATGGTGAGACCCTTCTCCGGCAAATGAAAACACTACAACGACAGGCTTGGAAAATGGATTGGGCCACAGCCCAATTTATTAATATATAATAATATAACTATTTACAGAGAAGCTGGGCAGCAAACGGGTCGCAACATCAACGATCCCCAATCTCCATTGGGACCACCTGCAGGAAGCGGGAGCTCCAGGGGTGAACCACCAGCTTCAACCCTTCCTGCTGCTGCTGAGGAGGCGGGCACCAGCTAAGCCTACCGGCCGCTTACCAGCACGCCATCCTCCCCAAGCTTGCTGGGGTGTCGGGCACCGGCTAAGCCTACTGGCCGCCTACCATCCCGACCCAACCCCACTCCATGGGGTGTCGGGCACCGGCTAAGCCTACCAGCTTGCCTACCGGCCCGCCACACACCCTGGCCCTTCCGCAGGGCACAAGCATGGGAGAACTGGCCGGGTGGCTCGGTTTCTCCCCAGATGTTGCGACTCCCGTTGCCAACCCGCCGGGCTGCGACAAGTAAGCAAAACAACAATTTCTTATAACATAGGGAGGGAGGGTGGGCCACGCCGTTCCGAGTCTCGCCGCCAAGAAGGCCGAGCTCTGTGTGTGGCTTCCCTTTATACCCGGGCTATTCCTGCCTTTTAAGGCTTAGAGCCAATCAATGCAACCCTTCTGCAGCCTGCTGGCCAGCATTGCTTTTGCAAGCAACCCTCTTTTGCCTCCTTTGCTCACCACAGCAGCAATGGCTGCTCCCGGTGATTCGGTTGCTGCTATAAAGCACTACATATTTTGTGTGTGTCCAGCTTGGCTCCAGAATTAATTAAGCTGATTGCCAGCATGGTAGATGATTTTAGGAAAACATCTTTAACGATAGCAAATTTAGTGACAGTGATTTAAGCTACATGTATGCTACAAGGAAGAACTAAAATTACTTTTGATGATTCCTAGATATGGTAGGTACAAACCACCTATCAGCTAGCCCCCATTCTTATTTCGGTTCAGATGTAGCGCAGAAGAGCGTTAGCTGTGCTGTATGATCAGTTGACCTGGAACACATTTGCAGGGGTTTTTTGTAGGTCACTGACCTTGGATCATCCTTTGAGGAGTTGGATTCATTTACAATACATTTCTTCTAGTTTGAAGCAAATGCCAGGGCAGCAAAATGGAGATTCAAAACTTGCATATCATTGTAGCCTCCCTCCTGACCTTGCAGACTGACTCCAAAGTTGCCAATACTTTGGAAACTGTCTTGGATGCAGACGTTTGCTGAAAAGTATGCAATTTGTCTATGTATAACCTACTGGGGGTATCTACTCTTGTTTTCAGTCAGGGTGAGTGTGCGTAGTCTTCATGTCTCCGGAGACTAACACACAGGAAAGTGAAGCATAAATAAAATTATTTTTGGATTTCTCATCCCCGCTGGTGTGAACTGAAAATCTCTTTTTAAAAAGTTTGCTTCTCCCTTGTGCAAAACAAACCCATGGTTCTTTATTTTCACGACCTTTTCCATTTTCCTTGTACTGTTTTTGTTCTCTGTAAAATATATGCATTTTAAATATTTTGTGTCTGTCATTAAATCAGCACTTTACATTGTAATATGTCTTATGTGTAAATGTTATGTAGTATATGTATAAGTGACGTCACCCCACGGGTAAGTAATAACTCAGTGCTTGGACTACCTTTACCTTTGATAAATATACGTATATAAATATACATTGAACAATTCCAGGCTGTTTTAACTTCTGCTAAGTGATCAAGAGCCATGTCTGCAGCAGTTTTCTTAGCACAAATTTTAAGACAGAATGTGTAGGTTGAATTTTAACTGTTTTATTTTATGTGCTTTTTATCTAATTCTATTTATGTAAAATCGAATGAATGCCATTAAAGGTACTGAAACCGAATATACATTGCATATGAAAATGGTAGAAACATAACCATTAGTAAAATATAAATGATACAGAAATGGAGGATGTAAGGAAGGGAGGGAACTCAGCAGGATATAATCCCATAGAGTCCATCATCCAAAGCAGCCATTTTCTCCAGCGGAACTAATTTATGTCATCTGGAGATAAGTTATAATTCCAGTAGGTCTCTAGACCCCATGTGGAGGATGGCAAACCTATTCTAAATCCATTGTGGTCTTAACAGGACATATCTCTGCTTTGGATTACACTGACAGTCTACAAGTGGGTATTCTTTGGGTCTCCTTGTATGTTGAATAGCTAGCTTCCATTCAGAGGTGTAGCAGGGGGGAAAGCGCCTGGTGCGCCAGTGCATCCTCCGCCCTGCCCTCCCCAGAATATCCCTGCCCTGCCCTGGAATATCCCACCATGCCCCCGGAATGCCCTCGCCACACCCCCACAGGGGCGTGCGTCCGGTGTGTCACACCCCACGTCCCCTGGAGCTATGCCTCTGCTTCCATTGCAAACCATTCTTTGCATGCTACCTAAACTTTTCTCCTAGGACTGGATCATCAAATATACACTATGACCTTCTTATCCAACTAGGGGGAAAAGGTGTCTGGTGATGTGGAACTTGGGTGTTGAGGGAAGGGGAGAGGAATGGGGCTGAGAGTATAATGGAAGCTCCTTTGATACGCAAACTGTAGTTCTATCAATGGACAACTAAATGCTTAATCCTGATGCTGTTTTCAATAAAAGGAGCCTTTTGAACACAACGTCTTGTTATTGAACAGTCCAAGAGCACAACACTCACAAGGCCATCACTGTGCAAAGATATTTTTTTTAAAGCTGAAAAGCAGAAGATAAAGGAGTGTAGCTTCAAGTTTTAAAGGGGAAAAAAACCCTTGCGTTTGCCCTGCAATGAATAATGATCTTAGCAATAGAAAATTGTTTTCATTTTACTCAGAGGTATCATTTGGAATCTCCCCCCACTGTTTTGATATTTAATTATCAAGGTGCTTCTGGTTGAACACTTCCATTCATAATAATTAAAACAACCTCAATTAACGCAGAGGAAAATGATTTCCACACAAAATCCAGAGGCAACATAAGGAAGGCTGCAAAAGTAAGTTTGTAAGCCTCACTCTCTTCAATGCTGCTGACAAATGCATTCCAACGGAACTGTCCAAGTTTTAAAAAATGCACATACAATGCACATGAGTTACTGTATATACTCATGAATAAGTCGAGTTTTTCAGCACATTTTTTGTGCTGAAAAAGCCCGCCTCGACTTATACACGAGTCAGGTGTATTTTTAAAAATATTTTAGGATTTTTATTTTGTCGGCTGCCAGGGAGTGCAGTTTTTAGGCTAGTGGCACCAAAATTTCAGTCTATCATCAGGTGACACTCCTGATGATACCAGACAAGTTTGGTAAAGTTTGGTTCAGGGGGTCCAAAGTTATGGACCCTCAAAGGGGGTGCACCCATCCCCCATTGTTTCCAGTGGGAGCTAATAGTAGATGGGGCTACATTTTGAGGGTCCATAACTTTGGACCCCTTGAACCAAACTTCACTAACCCTGGGTGGTATCATCAGGATAATCTCTTTCTGATACCAGCCAGGTTTGGTGATGTTTAGTTGAGGGGGTCCAAATTTATGGACCCTCAAAGGGGGTGCACCCATCCCCCATTGTTTCCAATGGGAGCTAATAGTAGATGGGGCTACATTTTGAGGGTCCATAACTTTGGACCCCTTGAACCAAACTTCACTAAACCTGGGTGGTATCATCAGGAGGGTCTCCTAAAGATACTCTGAAATGTTGGTACTGCTAACATAAACATTCCTCCCCTGACAGGTTGTGTGAATGTCCCTTCTAAAATGACACCTGCCATGTGCAATTTTAAAAAATATGTACACTAAAAATAATGAACTATTCTTTTAAAAAGCAGGGTAGTTTTGAGTCACAGTGAACAGGCATGTTCATTCCAGTTTTTATTAAGATCCATTGTTTAAAACCCTTCCTTACAAAAAAGCTAAGGTTTTTGTACTTTTAAAGTTATTGTTGATACCATATTGTTCTTGTTGACCCTCTTTTCCACTTACAGAGCTAGTTTACTGTTTTTCTTTGAAATAAATATTCAAAAACATTTAACCTACTGATGCCTCAATTAATATAATTTTATTGGTATCTATTTTTATTTTTGAAATTTACCAGTAGCTGTTGCATTTCCCACCCTCGACTTATAGGCGAGTCAATAAGTTTTCCCAGTTTTTTGTGGTAAAATTAGGTGCCTCAACTTATATGAGGGTTGACTTATACACGAGTATATACGGCATCTATTTCAGGCAACCTAATTTAGCCAGTTGTTTCCAACTGGGAAATCACTGAGTTTCTGGAAGCCTTAGCAATGGAAAAGGTTCACCGTTACCATGCTCCTTTGTTAAGCACTGCCACAGAGGAGCATTACTAATGTTTTGTTTGGAATGTGGAATTATGTGCAACTGTAGGCCCTTCCAAGAAATCAGATTCTTCCAAGTCTGAAGATATGGGTAAGAGATAAGAAGCCATTTATTGTAAAAGATGCTACAGCTGTGATGGTGTCCGGGGATCACCGCGCCGGCTCGCCCCGGACTTGGACGGCCGGGAGGCAGGGCCGCCGGCGCGACAGTGGCAGGCGAGCGCGACGCCCCAACCCGTGGAAGAAGTGCCAGCGGGGCGGCAGAGCCGAGGCGCGACAAGCGCGACGAGGAGCAGCTGCGGTGTGGCTGGCAGCTGCAGCCCCTCTCCCGATCGGCGGGGCGTGGCTGGGACGTCGGCACGGCCGGAAACGCCCCGGAGGAGCCGGGAAGCCTTCAAAAGGCGAAGACGGCCGGGAGGGCAAGGCTGGCCGCAGCAGGGCGTGGGAGGGTTGTGCGGGAGCCCAAGGAGGGCGGAGAAGGCGTCGTGGGGGAAAGGGGGTGGACCAGGGAAAGAGAGAGCAACAAAGCAGAAGGAAGAGGAGGGGGAGAGAGTGGAGTAGTAGAAGGAAGAGGAGTGAGAGAGAGTGGAGGAGTAGAAGGAAGAGGAGTGAGAGAGGGTGGAAGAGTAGAAGGATGAGGAGTGAGAGAGAGGGGAGGAGCAGAAGGAAGAGGAACGAGTGGGAGCGAAGGGGGTGTGTGGAGGCATCCTGGGGGAGGAAAGGCTGGCCGAGAGGGAGATGGTGGGCCCCAGTAGGGGGACGGCCAACCCCCGACGCCAGTAGGGAGAGACCCACTGAGAGTGAGGGCTGTCCTCACCCCTTGGGGGAGGCACCCTGTGGCTGAGGCGGCTGACCGCATTGAGCGCCCCAAAGACCGGGGCCTCGGACGAGGAGAACATCCCCTCGGAAAGGGACGGTGGGACGGTTTGTCAGCCGCCGCCACAGGAGGGGGAGGGGGATCGCCATAGATGGAAAGTTGCCTGAGGTAAAAGGAGAAGGTTTGGATTTATATCCACCCCCTTTCTCTCTTGTAAGGAGACTCAAAAGGGCTTACAATCTTCTTTCCCTCCCCCCCCAACAAACACCCTGTGAGGTGGGTGGGACTGAGAGAGTTCCAAGGTGGGTGGGGCTGTGACTTGCCCAAGGTCACCCAGCTGGCGTGTGTTGGAGTGCACATGCTAATCTAGTTCCCCAGATAAGCCTCCATAGCTCAAGTGGCAGAGCAGGGAATCAAACCTGGTTGTCCAGATTAGAATGCACCTACTCTTAACCACTGCACCACTGCTGCTCCCAATGCAATGAGAAGATGAAATATTTTGGAGCAAAAGGTAAGTCAAGCTATTGATGGCTATACTAGTCCATCTGGGACAATTTAAAGAGACAGGGATGCCAGATCACCATGACCATCCATGAGGGATAGGGGCCAGTTCCAGTTTGGGAGACTCCTGGAGATCTGGGGATGGATCCTGGGGAAGACCTCAGTTGGGTACAATGACATACTATTCAACCTCCAAAGCTTCCATTTTTCTTCAGGGGAACTGACCTCTGTAATCTAGAGATGAGTTAGATCATTCTAGGGGATTCCTAGGTCCCACCTGGAGGCTGGTGTTGTGCAAAGAAGCAACACTGCTTGCTAAAGTTCTCATAGGCAAATGATGGACAGGGTGGCTGGGAAGAGGACAACAGCATCACCTTGAAATCTTGACGTGGAAAACATCTGCTGGAGAATGTTTACCAATTTTCTGTGCGGCAGCAAATTGCTCTTTAATAATTTAAAACCACAGTTTAATAAATGGTTCCCTTTTTTTTTGTAATGAGTTGCCAACAAAATCTTCAGTGTTAGTGATATTCAGCTGCTGAAATAAAAGTGAGAAAATGCCAAGCGATTGATTGATTGATTCTTTCAAATTAGGTTGTCAGCCAGAGTATATATGAGAACTGTGCTGGCTTCGGCTGACTCTTGGTACAATTAATTGGCCCAGCACAGAGATCACTAATAATACCCTTACTATCACATGCAATTTGTTTTATAATAACTCTGTGATCCAAATCAGTTAGTTCTTTGTACAGCTGCCCAAATTGCTTTGCAGAGTTCATGTTTTCATTTCAATAGTTAATACCCTTAAGCTCCCGGCAATTATCCTGTATGACGATACATTTGTCACGCTGCATTAAAACTACATTTTTTGGTGACTTCTCACTAACTGTTGAATACGTGACCTTAAGAGAGGTATCTGGAAGTTGGCTGCAGTCCAAACAGATGCTCCCATGCTACTTCCAAAGATTTGAGGTAACGTGTGTGGTCAGTGGTCAATCTTGTGAAGTTATAAGAAAGGAATGGAAGAGCATATTAGAAAATCAAAGTGGTTCTAAGTTCTTAAAACTAACAACTTTGGAGTAGTTCCATTAGCAGCATTGGACTAAACTGATGGATTCTTATTAATACATTATAGTTTTTCTCATTATTGAAGATAAAATTTGCAATGGATATTGAATTAGTCATAAACCAATATGGTAGGACTAAGGGCTGTTTCACATAGCACATTTTAGACATACATAAAAGTGGAAGCATAACATGAATGCACAAAGGCTATTAACAGATTCATCCACTGAAAAGTCAGGATTGGTTGCAGCTGTCACAACAACAACAACAACACCTTTTATTGGCATATAAATACATAAGGTTGCAGCTGTCTTTGAAAGCAAACCTAGGAATGTTGCCAAATGATGCTGACATAGATCTACTCTGGCCAACCCTAAATGATATCGCCTATATGTAAAGTGATGTGTTCTCTCTCTCTCTCTCTCTCTCTCTCTCTCTCTCTCTCTCTCTCTCTCTCTCACTCACTCACTCACTCACTCTGTGTGTGTGTGTGTGAAAGAGAGAGAGAGAGAGAGAGAGAGAGAGAGAGAGAGAGAGATTATGTGAAGTGGCAGTCAACTGACCCTGGTGGTGTTTTCAAGGCAAGTGATTAAACAGAGATGATTTGATATTGTCTTCCTCTGCAAAGCCTTCCTTGGTGGTCTCTCTTTCAAATACCGACCCAGCTTAGCTTCTGAGATCTGACAAGAACAGGCTGTACTACACCATTCCACATCCCAGCTTATATGTAACTTATATGTAAATATTTTTAAAAGCAGTGATCTTAGACCACTCTATTTTACCACATTAAATCAGCATATCTGCAGATACCAAGTCTGTAAATGGGATGGGATAAACCATGCTAAAAAGAATGTTTATCATGTAATAATACAAACAGAACAGTTAACCAGAGAGTGTATCACGGCTGCCTATGTCATGAGTTTTATGAAGATTTAGCTGACAACCACTTGACAAGATGTACCTGGATTCCTTATATTTATCCTCCAGTATAATATTGGTTGGATCCTGTCAGATGTTCTATGCAAACACAGACTACATTCTCCATATTGCAACTATGATGACATTTTCTATTTGCTCAAAAATTCTCATAGTTCAATTATATATTCCATTACATGAAGCAGAACACACCGAGAAATATCCTTATTACTTAGGAGCTCTCAGAATGAAACCTTGTTGCATCTCCTTAGCAATTCTATCAAACCAAAAGTTTTAGTGCAGGGCTGTACATTCAGAAATATAGAAGCCAAAATTAGATCCCAAATTAGCTGTTTTGAATTGGCCGAGAAACTCTGGAAAGGAAACAAAACATTGCTGAAATTCCTCGAATAGTGAAAATGTTTCTCTCCTGGAATTCTGGGGGTGTTTCAGGCTTTCAGGAATGCTCAAGAATGGGGAGGGAAAGAGAGGAAGCTGACCTGGAACAGCTGGTCTACACCCATGTTCCTTTACATTTTAAAGAGGAAAGGACAGAACTGGCCCAAGACTTACCATGCCAGCATTTTCCCCACTGGAGGTTTCTCCCTACAGCTGACACTGGAGGCAGAAGAGCCCACCTCCTCAAATGGAAAATGGTGGGTGGGCTGGTGAACTCCTGGACTCTTGCAAAGCAAGCAAGCCTTTATTGGGATAGACAACAGTACAACAATAGTAAAAAAACTGATTAAAAAAACATATACAGTACAGGAAATAAATGTTAAGTGGAGGGAAATCTACTGGCATTTAGTAATTTCCAGGAGAAAGTCTGCCACTATCATACAGAGAGAAGGATCAGGATTGTCCAGCAAGTAGTGTAATCTAAATAAATCAGGGAGTTCGGGTAAATGTAAAGGAGTAAGATTCACATACTTGGATCTGATTTCCTTGAGTCTGAAACTGTGTAGTAATTGGTGGGCCAGAGATTCAACTGAGTCATCATTACACGGGCACAATCTTTTAGCCTTTTCTTGCTTGTTAAATCTGCCATGTAACAAGGCAGAAGGCATAACATTAAACCTGGTGAACATTATGGCTCTCCTTTGAGCAGGGTTTATTAAAGAATACAGGTAGTGTGTCAAGTGGCCCTGTTCAAATGGGAGAGAAAAATACAGGGGGGAGCATGTTTTCTTGGCTGCGGTGATTAGGGTAGAGAACTCTCTATCCAATAGTTGACCTTTTAATTTTCTATAGGCTTCTGAATAGGACAAAGGGCAAAGTGAATCCACTGACAGTCCAATAGAAGCCATTTTTTCTTCGATTATGGAAAACCAGGGGTTGGAATGGGTGTCAGAGAGCAGACGGTGGACCAGGGAATTACAGTCCGAGAGAAAATGGATTCGCAGCCAGAATCTAAAAGCCCTCAGCCAAGCGGCTGATTCCAAGGAGTTTTGACCTAACTCCAGACAAAGGGCTGCATAGGGCACGCAATTTGGGAGTCCAGTTATCTTATGAAAAAAATTGGATTGAAGGGAATTCAAGGAGTGGTTAATAGCTTGAATCCAAATTGGGACTCCGTAAAGCAATCTCGAGGTGACTTTGGCATTGAAAAATTTGAGGGCAGGAGGGATAAAGGAACAGCCACAGCCATAGAAGAAACGTAGTAATGCTGACATACTGTTAGATGTAGCAAGGAGAGCGGCCTTCCTATGGGTTGCCCATGAAAGGTTATAGGAGAGACTCTTTGCAAAGCTTGATTGTTGCAATGGCCACTTCCTCTACTACCATAAAGGTTTTTTTTTTTAAAAAAAGGAAATGGAGTAATATTATATTGTTATACTAAGGCTGTTTCCGCATGGCAGAATCATACTTGGCTACAACCAGTTTCTTACAATCCGAGTCTGTTTTATCCCGGTTTCTCCCTTCGCATGGCTGCCCATTTTGTGAAGGAATCCAATGAAGACCAGGAGGAGATACTCCAATTTCTTTCGCATGAGCCTGGGACTTCTGTATTTACATTGCAAGTGTATCTGAGAATGCCCGGTGTCCCTTCAAATCTCAAGCGGGCGGGGGGGGGGGGGGGCGGTCATATCTTCACACAGGATTACAAAAAGTGCTCTACCTAAAAGCTGGATCTGAAAAAAATTCATTTTTTGAACAGGACACCCTAGTAAGAACTTTGTAACCCACCAGTTTGCTTCACCATGTGATGAACTATGACTCCCAGACTGAGCAGTAATAATAGCTCATGACACCTTCCATAGGAATCCTGGGTACATTTATAACACAAACCACTTATGGGATGCTGTATGCACATGGTATGGCCATGTCGTGTTCACCTTTAGATGCGAGATGTGGACTTTTGCCTCTTCTTTTGTGTCCTTGGATCTGGAAAACGGCTATATAGATAAAAGTTCTGTTCCACTGCAATCCATTTTGGCAGTGTTTGGCAAATAGGTATTTGAAAAGCAAGGCTGTAGTGATTGGTATTGGTTTTTTGTTTTAATTTATATGATGTTTTTCATTTTCCAAACTAAAAGTATGAAACTTATTAAAAATCTCTTCTAACAAAATTATAGATTTTCCTTGTACCTTTCTTCTGTAAATTCTGCCTCATGCACTATAATATTTTCTATAAAGTTTGACAAAGGTTATTTTATTCTCTCATTCTGCCTTACTTATCTTAGCAATGTGTTTGTTCTGCAAATTCTAACCATTGGCTTGTAGGTTTTCTGTCTACTTAATTTTGTTTATTTGTTTGTTCTGTGACGATTTAAATATCTGATTGCTTTAAAAATAAATCCTTTTCTTTCTTGCCTAGCTGAAAGAGGCTGCTTTTCTGCTGTCTGCTTCATCAATGCTAATCAGATAAAAGATTAAAACCAATACCTAGATTATAGATCTCAACTTTGGATTCCTGCCTGATGAATTTTAATTCCTCGCTTGGAATTCCTGTTCGCTTAGAATGTAAATACTGAAACTGCATTCATACATTCCCCTTGTTTAGTTATCTCAACTGCAGAAGTCTCTAAGGATACATACTTTTTTTAAAAAGTTCAGTGATTTGCAGAAGGTGTTCGCTCACATGAGAATATTCTCAAAGGCTGACGTCCACCTGTTCCTTTCACAGAGTCCTAGAATGCAAGACATTGTCAGTACTGTGTTGCACATGGAAAGTTAGAAGGGTGACACAAGTTTGGTGATTTTAAGCAACAGAATTTAAATAAACAAAGCAAAATGAACAGGACAAATCCTGGTTCATTGCTAATGCAGACTCTGAGCTAATCCCTGTTGGCTTTTGCCCTTTGGCGTGCCTCTGGCCACATCTAGCCTAAGGTAGCCAATTATGGGTTGAGAAATTCTTGGGAATTTGGGGGTGGAGCCTCAGGAACGTGAGGTTTGGAGAGGGAGGGAGCATGGCAGGGCATAATGCCATAGAGTCCACCATACAAAGCTGCCATTTCTTCCCGGCGAACTGATCTCAGTTGTCTAGTGATCAGCTGTAATTCCAAGAGATCATCAGGTCCTACCTGAATGTTGGTGAGGTTAAAAGATCTTTTGCAAGCAGTCCCAGGTCAGCCTAGGTGGCATTCATCTGCTCCAAGTGAACTAATAGGATCTTCCCAACTTTCTTCCCTGCAAGAAATGCCTCTCAAAAAGAAAGTGAGTTTAAATTAACTTCTGGACAGCCAAATGACAAAAGTCTGTATGATTGTATTTACAGTGCTTTAACACAATGTTGACTAAAACTTCAAAACAAATAGCAGAGTGGGAAAATATATGCCTTTGTATCAGATGTTCTTTTGAACTTCCAGTCTTGGATTGCTGAGAGTCTGAAAAGCAATGTGTTTGAGTATGTGTGTGTGTGTCTGTGTGCACGTGGGTATCAAATACTGAACGGAAAGGGGGAGAAGGTCCCTATTTATCATGCACATTGCAATCGTGGCTGAATGATGTATAGCGATTACATTTTTTTTTTAATTGGCAGGCTTCGGAGACTGCTATGGGAATTGGTGACAAGATGATGGATCAGTTTCACCGTATTGGCTTGTTGATCCAACAACCCTTAAAGTAGATATTGGCATTTGTCATTCAGCTTTGGACCCCTCCAGACTCCTGCTGCTGATTAGTCAAATATTTCACCTCTTTGTAATTAATGTCTTAACTGCAGAGTCTCTCCTGGGAACAAACTTTTACCGACGCAGCCGCAAAGAAGTGTTTCTCGCTACCGGTTGAGTGAAGAGGTGGGAACATATGGGAAAAGGGGAGGAATCAATGACAATGTTTGAACAGCTTAACCCTGTTGGCCCTTGCATGTTAATAGATTACTGATGCATCCCTTCTCCGGCAGGAGGAAATTAGTATGATTAGCATTTTCTCTTTATTGACTGGCAAATCACAAATTGGAAAAATGTTTACATGCATTTTTGTTTATTCCTTTGAAAAATATTGACAGCTGCGGTGGGACTAGGATAACCTTTCCTACCCTTTTGTACTTAACTGCCAATGTTTGTTTCCTGGAGAAGTTTTCATAATAGATTTATACTGCTTAGAGCCTTTAGTCTTGTACGGTATTGAGGAGTACATTTGAAGTAAAAAATACATACTTGAAGTTGGGGTGAGGGGAGAACAAGTATTTAAAAGGGGATCCGTCACATTTATAGAGGATATTGTCTATCAACAGCTATGTAGAAGTAGAGGAACCTAGCACACCGGTGGCTGGGGTTCCTGCTCATGGGATTGCTGGAATATTTGTGTCTTGCCACTGATAGATGTTGAATGAGATGGACCTTTGGATATTCCAGGACTGTTTTTAGATAAGGGTACTAAGATGAACCGAGAGGATATCTAAATGATACAACTGATATGAGTCATGTTGGGCAACCTCTGACACACTTCATAGCAACATCTGTATAGCAGCCCACTCCTTGGTACAACTCCAAAGGCTGTGTTGGTGGAGGAAAGGCTTCAGGCTTCTGTTCCATGCCATTTTTGCCAGCAGAAACAACTGTGGAGAGGGTCCAGTTTGCCCCTTCCTTGGACTCCAGGTTTCCTGAGATCATGTGATTGAGAACTTTATGGACTCGTCCTTGTATACCACCAAGACCCAACCCAAACATCTTCTGAAAACAAATAACATGACATCCTGGGCTCCATGGTCTAGAGCAGGGGTCTGCAACCTGTGGCTCTCCAGATGTTTGTGGACTACAATTCCCGTCAGCCCCTGCCAATTGGCCATGCTGGCAGGGGCTGATGGGAATTGAAGTCCATTAACATCTGGAGAGCCACAGGTTGCAGACCCCTGGTCTAGAGGGACCAGATCCCCATCCCAATTTTGTCCTCTCAGCAGCCTTGGTATCATCTTCTTCTCCATTTTATGAAAACGGTCTTTTCTGAATCACCAGCAAGAAACATTTTATTCTAAATATTTTGAATCTGGATATTCATCTGCACTGTTAGAGTAACACTCCTGCTGAAGTCACATCACATTATGCAACACAGCAAGTGTAATCTGCACTTATTTGGATTCCAATTTTTTTTCCTTTAGCAGCTCATACTGCAGAACTGTGAACTGCAGCCTGCTTAATACAAAATGTATAGAGGATGATAAACAACAGTTTTCCTTAGAAAGCCATTGAAGAACAAATTGGGAAGAAACACAAGATGTGCTTAGGGATCCGAGGAGTGCACACCCATGAATCAAAGTCATAGCTTGTGCAGTGCTGACATCAGGGCCAACATGCTCCTTATGGTAGTGAAAAGTGCTGACATTTTGTAGCTGACTTACAGCAACCCTATAGGACTTTCAAGGTAAGAGAACAGTGTTTTGCCATTGCCTGCCCCTATATAGGAACCCTGAGCTTCCTTGGTGTTCTTCCACCCCAGTACAGGTCCAATCCTGCTTAGCTCTCAAGATCAACGGCATCAGGCTAGTCTGGACCATCCAGGTATATTTTCTTATACACTTCTTGAACAGAAATGGTATGACAGTAAACAATTAGAATACCATTGGATGAAGCCTTCCAGGGGAAAGGGTCCCTCACATATCTCACTTTTCTGTATTATTGATAAGATTTTTATCCTGTTCTTTTTCCAAAAAGAAGCTGAGATTAATCCATACTGACACCCCCTTTTTTAGTCTCATAAGAACTGCATGAGGCTGTGATATAGTGTCTAGGTCAGTGTCACTAACAAGAATGGGGATTTGAACCCAGATTTGGCCACTTACAACCTTACACTGACCCCTGAACCCCTTTGATTTCACATAATTCCATCAGAGACAATACAAGCCAGAGCTCTGCATGTTACAAGCAAAGAAGCAGAACAGATGAAGGTGATCTGGGGCATTTTTTTTCATCCTAGCTGGTTCAAACTAATAGGCTATTGCCAAGGTTAGAAGTACATACAATTGCTAGAAATCCATGTTTTCAGAAACGAGTTGCTGCTTGCTGCCAAACATACCTAAAAAGGGTCAAGAGTGATTTTCAAATGAATTTTCAGTTGCTGAATCCAATGCTTCCTTCCCAATTATTCCCTCAAGATAATTTTCTCATGACTGGGGTCTGAAATAAATTCAGGAAAAAAAGTAGATGGACAAAGAGATACAGGGCATAATGGTGGGGTTAGACCAAGGGTCTGCAACCTGTGTGGCTCTCCAGATGTTCATGGACTACAATTCCCATTAGCCCCTGCCAGCATGGCCAATTGGCCATGCTGGCAGGGGCTGATGGGAATTGTAGTCCATGAACATCTGGAGAGCCACACAGATTGCAGACTCCTGGGTTAGATGGTGGGGACACATCTCTCCCTAGTCACAGCTTTTCCACTTGAAATCATATCATCCATTTTATAGATATTTGGCAGAAGAAGAGTTTGGATCTATACCTGACCTTTCTCTCCTGTAAGAAGACTCAAGGCTACCTACAAACTCCTTTCCCTTCCTCTATCCACAACAGACACATTGTGAGGTAGGTGGGGCTGAGAGAGTTCTGAACAAACTGTGACTAGCCCAAAGTCACCCAGAAGGAATGTAGGAGTAGGTGAACAAACCTGATTCACCAGATAAGATGCTGCTGCTCATGTGGAAGAGTGGGGAATCAATTCTCCAGATTAGAGTCCACTGCTCTTAACCACTACACCATGCTGGTTCACATATTTGAAGGCACAGTTGGAAAAAATACCTCTCTCCTCTCTTCGCCATCCACATTATAGGGGAGAAGGGGTGCAGCGAAAAACAATTACTATCAGTTTTGTAAGTACTGGTGACTTCCAAATATGGAGCTGAGACCCTCCCCCCCATTGTATACATTGTCATCATATAAGAGAAAGTAACTGTCACAGGATCAGATGGTGAATTTTAAGGCGAAATAGTGATTTGAACTTGGGTCTTCCACATTTCCGTCAAAGTAACTGGGGATGGAAACCAATCCTTATAAGCATGGCATGTAATCACTGGGTCACATACAGATCTGTGAATCAGACTCATGAACTGCATACCACAATTCCCCATCCTTAAAAATACCAAGTATCTTTCCAGTCTCCTTCCAAAGGAAGAGTCTGTGGGTATTTCAGTCTATTTGCATGAAATAAATCTTTGAGCAAACAACAAAACATCAACAATACTGCTTTCAAACTGGTATGAATAGAATTTTTATAAGAGGATTAAAAGGAATTAGACTATTTGGAGGGAAATACATAAGTTTGCCATTATAACAGAATGTTTCTGTGGAGGGAATTTAAGTAATTTGTCCTCATTATTTAGAAGTTATTAAAAAGCTTCAGATAGCAAGAAAATATGGAAAGAATGGTCTGTTTCAAAGCATGCTGGGAAAGAACTTCAAGAATGAAAGTTGAGTACTGCTAAAGATGGTAATGTTGGACCAGCCTCACCTACTTTTCTCAGACTTCATTTCTGTTAAAAGCTCTGGCATTTTTTTCTCCAGTAGTTTTAATTAAGCAGATGTCTGATTTAAAGTGTGACAGTCTTTATACTTCTTCCTGTGTGTGGTGTTAGCAGTGGTGGGATTCAAAAATTTTAGTAACAGGTTCCAATGGTGGTGGGATTCAAACAGTGGCGTAGCGACAATGGGGCAGGGCATTCCTGGGCAGGGCTGTGGCAAAGACTCAGGGCGCGTGCGCCCCAGGTGCAGTTTCCCATCGCCCCGCCTCTTGATTCAAATAATGATTGTTTAAAGTATTAAAAAAGCAATATACTGAAAGGTAGTGTATTATTTCTTTTTTATATAATTATATTGATTGATTTTAAATAATAACATAAGTAAGGAGAGAAACCAAAAACTGTTTACAATTGTTAACATATTACAAACATATCTAATTGTCTATCTCTCTCAACCTCTCCCAACTAAAACATCCTATATTGCCTCCCTCCTTCCCATGGCACCTCCCTCCCTACTTTCTACTTCCCCTTCAGATTCCTATAGCGCTTTATCTATTGCACTTGAAAGAAAGCTGGCAGAGAGAGAGATCCAAAATCCATAATCCTAAAGAGAGTAGTTTAAACTCCTCTCTTTCCAGCCTCATAAATCCCAAGGTGGAAAAAGAAAATGAAAAATCTTTACCTATAATACTTTCCCAACCTTTATACCAATGAACAAAAAAAATAGAATTACTATATATTGTATTATTTCATACAGTTCATACACACGTGGTGGGTGCCAACGGGGGGCAGGGGGGCCGCAGGGGGGCCGCAGGGGGCCCTGGTGAGCGATTTTGCATCTCCCACTTGACAAGATTTGTTGTACCCAGGGACAGAGATTACCCCCTTGTCCCTAATGGAGTTAATCATTAATAACCAGTTCTCCGAACTGAGAAAATTTTAGTAACCGGTTCTACCGAATAGGTGCGAATAGGCTGCATCCCACCTCTGCATCGTGTTAGGCATAATAGCAGTAATAATATTAGTAGGCCTTTGTACTCTTTCACTAATACATATTATTATACATAATATCACTAATATATGGATGAATAGAATAATAATGTATTGCAGAGGAAAATAACCCTTAGAATGATGTGTTATTTTATGTGTTAGCTGGCTTTAGACAGCAAATCTACTATTTACAGAACTATGCAGATGGTTGTTACTGACCAAAAGAGGGGTGACATGAATATTACAGGTTGTGGTGATGAAAAGTGCTCACATGTTAATAAATTCTAGAGGGAGGACATTCCTAAAGGAGGCAAAAAGTATTTTGCCACTTAGAGTAGGGACCATGAGGATTCAATACTACCTACTATCTCAGTGGTATTTGTTTGCTCTCTTGACAGTGACATGTAGGCTGTTTCTGCCTGGCATAGTTATACCGGGTTCCAACCGGTTTCTTACAATCCAAGTCTGTTTTATCCTGGCTTCTCCCTTCACATGGCTGCCCATTTTGTGAAGGAATCCAGTGAAGAGCAGAAGGAAATGATCTAATTTCTTTTGCATGAGCCCGGGACTTCTGAATTTACATTACAAGTGTATTGGAGCATGCCTGGTGTCCTGTGCTCTGACTGGCTGTTGTTTTTGATTGGCAACTTGAATGAATGTCTGGGGGGAAGATCAGGGGGGTGGGCAGAGGGGCAGGGAGATCAGGCAGCTGGGTGGGGAAAATAAACTGGTTCTACTCTTGTAGTGTTCACATGGTAGCGGGCTCACCCTTGGAGTTTGGAAAAGAATCTCCAATATGGCAATTTTTGAATATCCCAGGAAAAGGGAAATATTGCAAACCCACTTGAGGACTGAGAACTGTGCGAAATTCTTGTATGGAATTGGGTATTTCTCTTGCTCAACCCAAGATATTTAGACCATGCGGAAATGGCCATAGAGAATCCAATTGTCAAAGTGTTATCATTCTCCTTATATGATCCCTGACTAGCTAGGATCACATAGTGAAGGAAATAGGTTCTGAGTCAGGGAAAGATTAGGAGCAAGCAGCAGCCAATCTGGGGAACAGTGGTTTGTAACAGGTACAACACAAGCAGTCAAGCACTGTGAACTTAGACACAAAATGGTCACCAGGTGAACACAGCTTGTTCATTTCCTTTGATTACACAGAAGAAAAGTTCTCAGCTGTCAAATGCAACTGAATTTTGTAGGGCCAGAAAGCTTCAGAGCAGTTATGCCTGATTTGTCCACACTTCCCTTTTTTAGCCAGCAACTCATGGAGTAGGGAGCTATTTACTGAACCACACAGCTTCTGGGTCAAGTCTCACAGCACCTGCCTCAGGCACCCATTCCTAACCAGGACATTATGTCAACCAAGATTTTCCTTGCCAGAGAAGGTCAAAACATCTAGAACACATCAAAAAGCAATGTAAATGAAGGCAAACTAGTAGTTTAGATGTTTTACTGGGAGTAAGCCCCATTGCTTCTGAGTGGTTCTGTTTAGCATTGCTTTATTTAAGTTAATTGTACAGAGCCTGTTCACCGCTAATCTCAGTACATTCTCACTAAATCTAAATTAATCTCTCAAACATAATTTCAGTTATTTGAAACTTCAGATTCTTCATGCACAGCCCAACCGATTATCAGTTTAATTGTATATAAATAGTGGCTTTCATTTGTGAAATATTTTGCACATTGCTGAAGAGCATAAAAAGGGCATAAAATCTGAGGAATTCCAATTGTACTTTTCTTCAAGAATGCAGTTAAAAAAGCATCACTTCTAAACATGCTGACGTTGGTTCAGATCCTGAGTTAAGTAATGCTTTTTGCTACTTCTGTTTTTTAAACAATCTCTGTAGTGTATAATCCAAAGTCCTTGATCCTCAAGCTGCTTCCTATGGAGAAACGAAAGAGTTAGGGCTGATCTTCACACAACATTTACAAAATGTTGGCAGAAGGATCCATCCATGTGCACTTCCGTGATATACAATCAACACAAACGTTGGAGGTAATTATTGTTATTGCAAAGAATACCTTAGGAAATAATATATTGTGAACATTAATCACACTGGCCATATGATGTGCTTCTTGTTTCGAAGTGTTGCCAGAATATCATTAATTCTAAACTGTCTATAAATCACGTCTTTGCCCTAAGTGACTTTAAGTGCTGTTTCACTCATGTTTTCTAAATAGCACTAAACTAATAATTTATTCTTAGTGGGGCATATCTTCCCTTAAAGTTCTTAATAGTATATGCACGTCCTGCTCGGCATAACTTTATTGGAAAGGGGGAAAAACGTTAAAATCAGTAGCTTGACTCTCTTTTTTTTTTTAGCTCATGAAGAACATTGACTCTTAGACAGGGCTTGGGGCAGCCAGTGAACTTGATGGGTGTTAGATTCAGGACACACAAAAGGGAGTACTTCTTCACTCAGCACATAATTAAATTGTGTAATTCACTGCCAGTAGACATAGACATGGCCCCAAGAATGGATAGCTTTAAAAGAGGATTAGACAGATTCATAGAGATAGTTTCATCAAAGGCGCATCAATTCAGTCAACTTCAGAATTTCAGTGCTAGGGAGCACAATCAGGGTTAAACCTTGGCCTCTCTGTATTCTTGGTTGACACTCCGGGGCCACTGGTTGGCTATTGTATGAACAGTATGCTGGACTTGATGAACCACTGATCTGATTCAGCAGAGCTCTTCTTATGAGTTCTTGATCCAGCATAGAACATTACATTTACCACTGCATTTCCCAAGGATCTCATTTTCCCACATTCTGTTCCAGATCCCTGATGACTCATGTCCTTGTTTCAAAAGGCAACACATGACTTGTGTCTCTCTCCTCACTTGTTAATTAAATAAATTTATTCCTTTGGACTTATGAAAAAAGCAACCCATGACTGCCATTTGTTGATAACATTTTTTAAAATTGTTTGACGAAATTTTCCAGAACACAAACTTTATATATACTCATTTGGTCCTTGCTTGTTTTGGCCAACTGGGAGCTGAATATACGTCAATGTCATTATGTCATTTGCCATACTATATCTATATACATAGGATCCACGTGGCGTAGTGGTTAAGTGCTTGCACTGCCACTAGCACGGTCAGGAGTTCGAGCCCCCAGTGGGTCAGATATCCTGGCAGCTGGCTCATGGTCAACTCAACCATCCATCCAGTTCTTGGTTGGTAAATGAGTACCTAGCTCGTAGCTAGGGGTTAAAGAATAGCCAGGGAAAGCAATGGCAAACTACCCCACAAAAGTGGTTTGCCTATAAAATCACTGCTTGCAGTGGTACCCAGGGTTGGATATGACTGAAGGGGAAACTTTACCTTTACCTGTATCTATATACATGAAGTCCTGAATGCTATGTTTGGAAGAAAGTTAGAAATGCAGGAAGCAATTAAAAATATATGGAGGAACATTCCAACACATGCAATCCCTGACCACAGGTGTAACCCAATTGAACACCATATTAATAATAAGCTCTAGAAGAGTTGTGCCACATTTAAATCAGTTCCAGAAAAATTCAGCCCAATTGCCAAAGCAACTGCATTACCATCCTCCAGCCACATGTAGATTCCAATTCTTCTAGGTATTTCCTACTCCCCTTCTTGTCCTCTTTGCAGTGTTACCACAAGACAAACTACTTTCTGTACCTGTCCTTTGTATGTAAGATAAAGGGGACAGGGAACTTGTGATACACTCTTTCCTTTAGGAAAAGAACAAACCTTGAACATCTGCTTAATCTGTGGGTGACACATTTTGAAAACTCAGTTAACTGTCATTGCCCACAAGGCAAGCTCATCCCCCAAGCTACTCATACCCTTGCATTTTCAGGCATGTACAACCTACATCAGTCTCTCCAACCAGCCAGTTTAATGCATCTAGCAGTTGCTGGGCTTCTGACCACCAGTACTGTCAGCTGAAATCATCTTTGGGTGCTTCCTTCATCTTTGGCCTGTCTTGAGCCATTAAGAGCCATTTCTGCTGGTCCATGTTTGTTTATTTAATGTATTTGTTTACCAAATTTACACCCTACCATTCTACCTTCATCAGGGAAACCAAAGAAGATAATACTTTAAAACTATACATTAAAACTATTAAAACCAAACTGGTATTCAGATCTGCCTCCTACGTGGGACGGGTCCATGGTTTGGGGAGAAATGAAGTCATGTTAGATGTGGGGCTGATTTTGTCCCCATTGGGGTGATTTTGTCACTACAGTCTCTGGAACCAGCAGAGAGGAGTAGCAGCAGAAGAGACTTGGCCAGGAAGAGCAGAGTGACCTGCTGGTGTTCATTTTGGAGGGCTTTTCTCAAAGCCACAGCTTTTAAAACAGTGTATTTTAACAGGGGTTATCTCTTTTTCTCCTCCTTGTAAGGCTGCTGAATCTGGAAGGTGGGGCTTAACAGGGGTTAACAGAGTTCATCTCTTGTTCCTCTTTGTCCTGAGAGGTGGGGCTTTTGTCCTTAAAGGTGGGGCTTTAGTTCAGTCTCTGGAACCAGCAGAGAGGAGTAGCAGCAGAAGAGACTTGGCCAGGAAGAGCAGAGTGACCTGCTGGTGCTCATTTTGGAGGGCTTTTCTCAAAGCCACAGCTTTTAAAACAGTGTATTTTAACAGGGGTTATCTCTTTTTCTCCTTGCAAGGCTGCTGAATCTGGAAGGTGGGGCTTAACAGGGGTTAACAGAGTTCATCTCTTGTTCCTCTTTGTCCTGAGAGGTGGGGCTTTTGCTATCCCTGGGAGAGGTGGGGCTTTTGTCCTGAGAGGTGGGGCTTTTAGTTCAGTCTCTCTGGTGAACCAGCAATTTTAATTTAATTTTTTTGTTTTAAATTAATAAGGACATATTTGACAGATAGTATGTGCAGATAGCTCCAGGGGGGCAGTGACTAAAAGCTTAATATTTAAATATCTAAACAAATCAGATATATGAAGGCAGAAAGCCAGCAGGGGATGGGGGGGCTTTCCAGTGTTTTGCACTGAGTGTAAACTTCATGTATGACTATCTACCACTAGGACAGAAGTCATGGGTGTGCCCCGCTGCAATGAGCTCCTGGCACTCAAGGAACGTGTCGCTCTCTTGAAGCCAAGGTGGCAGACCTGGAGAAGCTGAAAAGAGGCAGAGAGGGTGACAGACGAGAGGCTTTCAGGGGACCTAACAAAGCCGGGTCCCATCTTCCTGCAAGGTGGACATCTCTCTTCAGATGTCATGGAGAATGAAGGCCTTGGGGATGGAGGGTGGTGCCAGTCTGGAGGTGGGGAAGATGCTCCCTTAGATGGGGATCCCTTCCTTTAACTGGTGATCAGCTATCCTCTGCATACTGAGACCTTCCGAGGATACCCCCTCGAGGTGGGGGGCTCCCTCTTTGTAGTGGGTGATTCGATCATTAGAAATGTAGAGAGTTGGGTTTTGTGAGAGGCGCTGATGACCGCGATGGTGACTTGCCTGCCTGGTGCGAAGCGGTTACTTGGATGTCACGCTTACGCCTAGATAGGCTGTTAGACAGTGCTGGGGTGGAGTCAGCAGTTGTGGTCCACATTGTGCACCAACGACATTGGGAAATGTAGCCGGAGGGTTCTTGGGAAGCTAACAAATTCTAGGCTGCTAGGAAACAGGTTGAAGTCCAGGACCTCCAAAGGTGGCATTCTCCCAGAAATGCTACCTCGCTCCACACGCAGAGGCTTGAGAGCTAGGCAAGCCGGAGATACAGGGTCCTTCAAATGCGTGGATGAGAAAGGTGAGGTGTAAGGCAGAGTGGTTTCAGTGATTTTGTCAGGAACTGGGGGGGCAACCTTTTGGGACAAGGTAGGCCTGTACAAACGGGACGGGGCTTCCATCTTAACCAAAGAGGAACCAGGCTGCTGGCGCTCAACGATTAAAAAGGTGGCAGAACAGCTTTTAAACTCGATCACTGGGGAAAGCCGACAGGAGCTGAGGTGACTTCGGGTTCGGAATACAGTATCTATGGGGATGCAGACAGAGAGGGAGGTTTTTCTAAATCAACCACATACAAGCTGAGCAGGGAACATAGCAATGTGTGCATGTGACAAGGGATAGTGTCTTGCCAAAAAGACTTGAGGGTAAAGCAACATAAAATCCCAGGTTAAGGACAGAGACAGGGTATGCATAGGTGTCTCTATGCTAATAGTAGAAGCATCTCACTCTAAAAAATGGGGAACTAGAGGAGTACAGAGTTTTGAAGGAGGACTTTTGATATAGTGGGCATTACAGAGACATGGTGGAATGAGGAGAACCAGTGGATGATGCTGTTATACCAGGCTACAAGGCTCTATATAGGAAAGCGATAGGATAGGGCGCATTGGGGGTTAAGAGTTGCCCTTTACATCAAAGAGAGCATAGTATCACATGTAAAATAGACAATGCATAAGGAGCTGGTTCCCCTACAGAATCACTGTGGATATCAATACCAGGTGTGAAGGACAGTTTAATATTAGGAATATATTATCGTCCCCCTGACCAAAGTGCACAAGAGGAATTCTGTGAGATGGAAAAGAAATTAGAGAGGCCAACAAAAAGAAACAAAATGGTAGGTGGTAATGGGTGATTTTAACTATCCCCATATAAACTGGAAAAATGCATGTTCAGGTCATAGTAAGGAGAGAGTTTTCCTGGATATGCTAAATGACTGTGGCTTAGAGCAGATGGTTGTGGAACCAACCAGGAGAGGTGATCCTAGAATCTAATTCTATGTGGGACCCAGGACCTGGTGCAGGAAGTCAGTGTTGTTGAGCCGATAGGGAACAGGCGACCACAATGCTGTCAGATTCCTCAGGCTATCTCAGCATGCTTAACAAGTGGCAAACTACTACTGTAGTTACATTCGCCTTCAGAAAGGGAAATTTCTCAAAGATGAGGGGATAGTGCGCAGGAAGCTGAAAAGGGAGAAAATCAAGAGAGAGTCAAGGAAAACTGTCCAGGATGCTTGGAGGTTATTTAAAAACACAGTAATAAAAGCTCAGCTGGAATGTGTTCCATTAAGTTAGAAAAAAAGGCAGCACCCAGTCCAAAAGAAAGCCACCATGGTTAATAAGAGAGGTTGAGGAAATTATCAGAAAAAAAAGAAAATGTCTTTTAGAAAATGGAAGTCAGTTTGGCTGATGAAAGGAGATATGAGGAGGAAACACAAATGGTGGCAAAGAGAAGCAAGTTAGCTGTAAGGGGAGGCAAAAAAAAGGATTATGAGGAACGCGATGGCTGCGAACATCAAGACCAGCAACAAACAGTTCTTCCAAGTACATCAAAAGCATGGAAGCCAGCAAGGAAGCGGTAGGTCCAAGTTAGATGACAAAAGGAACAAAGGGTGTGCTAAAAGATATAGGCAGGGAGATTGCAGAGTAAGCTGAATGAATTATTTGCATCTGTCTTCACCTCCAAGAGGGAGGTGAGGAACATTCATGCAACTGGAACCAAGCTTCTTAGGAGGCCGAATCCGTAGGAACTAGAAGCGAAGATGAGTGAGTAGACAAGGAAGAAGTTCGGGCAGCCATTGATAAACTAAATGTTACCAAATCCCTGGCCCAAGATTGCATTCACCCAAGAGTTCTCTAAAGAGCTCAAGCTATGAAATTGCTGATCTTCTCTCACTTTAATATGCAACTTATCCACTGGAATCAGGCTCCATCCCAAAGAAGACACTGGAAGCAAGATGGGCCAATGTCACACCACAATCTTTAAGAAAGGATCTAGGGGACCCGAGGAGAATTACAGGCCAGTCAGTTTGACATCTGTTCCTGGTAAAATTAGTAGAATCTATCATTAAAGATAAACATAAAACATGTAGAAAAGCAAGACCTGCTGAGAAAGAGAGTCAGCATGTGAAACTTTTGCAGAGAGCAAATCCTTGGTGCTTACAAACTTACTAGAGTTCTCTTTGAGGGGTGTAAACAGGCATGTGGGACGAAAGGGGTGAACCCGGTGGACATTGTCTACTTGGATTTCCAAAAGGCTTTTGACAAAGTTCCTCACCAGAGACTGTTGAAAACTCAGCAATGAAGGAATAAGAGGGAAGTCCTCCTATGGATTAAAAAACTGGTTGAGAAACAGGAAACAAAGGAGTGGGTGTAAATAGGAAGTTCTCACAATGGAGAGATGTAGGGAGTGGGTGTCCCCAAGGATCCGCTATTTTGGGACCAGTGCTCTTTAACCTATTCATAAATGATGACCTGGAAGTATTAGGGTGGGTAGCGTGGTGGCCAAGCTTTGCAGATGATGTACCCAAATTATATAGGTGGTGGTGAGAACCACAAAGGGATTCGCGAAGAGCTCCAAGCCGGGACCTGTGATAAATTCTGAAGGTGAGTGGGCTCAGAAATGGCAAATGCAGTTCAATGCTTAGCAAAATGTAAAATTGATGCACACAGGGGCAAAAAAATCCAAACTTCACATACACGCTACAGGGGTCCAGTGCTATCAGTCACAGACCAGGAAGAGGGATTTGTAGGCGTCTTAGTTGATAGTTCCATGGGAATGTCAACTCAATGCATGGCAGCTGTGAAAAAAGGCAAACTCTATGCTGGGGATCATTAGGAAAGCGAATTGATAATAAAACTGCAAAGATTGTCATGCCCCTTTATATAAAGAAACAGTGAGTGTCGACCGCGCTTGGGAGTAACTGTGTCCAGTTCTGGTCGCTGCATCTCCAAAAAAGGATATTGAGGGAGATAGAAAAAGTGCAGAGAAGGGCAACAAGGATGATTGAGGGACTGGAGCACCTTCCCTATGAGGAGAGGCTGCAGCGTTTGGGACTCTTTAGTTTGGAGAGGAGGCGGCTAAGGGGGGATATGATTGAAGTCTATAAAATTATGCATGGGGTAGAAAATGTTGACAGAGAGAAATTTTTCTCTCTTTCTCATGTACTAGAACCAGGAGGCGTTATTATAAGAAAATGCTGGGGGGAAGAATTAGGACTAATAAAAGGAAACACTTCTTCACGCAACGTGTGATTGGTGTTTGGAATATGCTGCCACAGGAGGTGGTGATGGCCACTCACCTGGATAGCTTTAAAAGGGGCTTGGACAGATTTATGGAGGAGAAGTCGATTTATGGCTACCAAACTTGATCCTCTTTGATCTGAGATTGCAAATGCCTTAACAGACCAGGTGATCGGGAGCAACAGCCGCAGAAGGCCATTGCGTTCACATCCTACATGTGAGCTCCCAAAGGCACCTGGTGGGCCACTGCGAGTAGCAGAGAGCTGGACTAGATGGACTTTGGTCTGATCCAGCTGGCTTGTTCTTATGTTCTTATGTTCTTACAATTTCCTATTGATAGGAGGCATAGCTTAAGGTTGAGTATCCAGCACATTTGATAAACTGGCAGCACCCATTCTCCATGACTGCTGGATAAAAATGTTGTACTATTTATGAAGGTAAAGTAAATAGTATTTTTCCTATGTGTTGAAAGTGTTTTCTCAACAAATTATCCCTACTTTGTTGACATTACTTATAAGATTTGAACCAACAACATTTCTCATCTCATATTCTTAAACCCTTCTGGTTTTCACTACACTGCCAATTTATTAGTGTATTGTTTTAAAATATAGACTTATGGCATAAACATTTCTTTTTCCTACATCTACCACTATATGGAATTTACACCTGCTCACATTAATTGAACATTTCTGCCTTCCCCACTGCATGCACCCAAATTATCCCTTTGATTTTAGGAGACACATAGGAACACTGTGGGCTCACCAGTGGGAGAGGGAAATTGGTAAAAGTTACTTCTTCACTGGTGGAAATGCTTTTATGCTGATCAAAAATGAGCACTGGATACAACCTGTCATTTTTCCCCCCCACACCCCCTCACTGTTGCTGCAAAATATTAAGGGGGCAATACAATTTCAAAAAGCAGTTTGTCCTTCAAAGAAAGAAAGAGAACATAATCCTGTTACTTTTGTGTTTGAATAGCTGACATTTCTCATCTCCCTGGAATTCTACAATGATTATAATGATTCATTTAATTGGATTGAAAGAAAAGCTGCTGAGGGGTGTCAAAAGTAAAATACAAATATAAATGTTAAAATGAAATCAAAGAAACAGATATTATATAAACATTCTCAAAACACAGAATTAAATGACCTACTTGCCTGGGTGGAAAACTCTTGCCATCCCTTTTTACTCATGAGTAGTTTCATTATTTTCTGGGTACATAAGCCCTTCAGATTTAACAGTGCCTACCTCTTGTTATCACATCAAAATGAAAGTGCAGTTCTGAAAACAACAAAGAAGCCACCTAGCAATGCTTATCTTTCCTAGAGGGAATCTGAACATTTTTTTTTAAAAAAAGGAGTTGATCTTCTAACTTTGCTAGTTATGGTTATATAAAATGAAGTGTTACATAGTAGTTGTTCTAATGTGCCTACTTGTAGCAAGTTTTAGTGACCTAGTTTCAGAACTTTCCAAAATTTCTTGAGATTCAGACAGAGCAGTTACCTGGCACACTGAAAACTGTAATATTATGTGAAAGAATGATGGAGCATAATTTGCAGTTTTATTTGACTATTGAAATTTTGAGGAGTCATGACAAGGTATGAATCATTACCTTCTCACAACTGAAAAGCTATCTGCTCCGCTCTGCCAGGCTTGAGATGTTTTTTCCCTCTCCATGAAGGTGCTAATTTGAAAGGGAAAATCTTTGGGTGTGTCACATTAACCACTGTTGGCTCTGACAAACAGGGTATGAACGTTTTATGTAAAAAAACCCCTGTGAAAACTGTTTGAGTAGGGGGCACAAGGGAGACAAAAACATGAACTCTGATCAGCAACTATTTTTCCTAGATAGAAACTTGGTAAAAGGATTCAGGCGTGGTGGATGAACCTGACATCTGCCAACTAGTATCACCAAACCTCCCACAACTAGTCCCCACTACCACCAGCACTCTGTCGACTGATGGGAGAAAAATAAAGGAAAAAAATCACCACACTGTGCCATGTATGTATGTATGTATGTATGTATGTATGTATGTATGTATGTATGTATGTATGTATGTATGTATGTATGTATGTATGTATTTGTTACATTTTTACCCTGCCAAGTCTCTCATAGGACTCAAGGCGGCTTACAATAAAATTAATAAAACAATAAAATACAATAAAATATATAAAATATAAATTAAAGCTTTAAAAACAAGTTATAATAAATAGCATAGAACCTACATAGGGACATAAAAATATAGAAGTGGATGTGCACATCACAAACATCTTACCTTGACATGCCTCTGAATACGCCAGTCATAAAGTGAAATGTTAGGAGCAAAACTTATCAAACGATAGCCACACAGTCTGGAAAACCCACAACGGCCCCTCCCCCAATCACCATAGATTCATTATGGCTCCCTAAGAATTGTCAGAAACTCTATGATTTCCAGCAATTCCTAAAGAGACATGGTATCACTTCTGGATATTCCAAAGAAGTAGCATAACTCTGTCACACTAACAACTCCCCCATGCTGCTGACCCCACTCAACTGCGAACAGTTTCCAGCTGCTGGCTGGAAACCCTACTATAAACTCTACTATAAGCTGTGATATGACAGGTGCCATATTATCCAAACTGTTTTTACCTTTGCATTGGTAATGGAGGTCACCAGATAGGGCTTCAAAGGACCAGGCATGGGAATGTGCAGGGAACCAGAGCCATCAGTCTCCTCTTGTACATTTAATCCTGATAATAGCCCCGTGAGGAAGATTAGAGTGCTTGTCTAGCCCAGTGAGCTTTCATGGTAGAATAGGAATTTGAACCTGAGATCCTAGTCTTACACTCTAACTTCTATGCTACCTTGGTTGTTGAAGCAAGCTGTACTTTGAGAAATTTTGCACTAGAATTGCAGCCATGTCTAGTACAAATTATATGTACCTTAATGTATATGTATCTCAATGTATATGCACTTCAATTTAGATGTATCATGGGCAAGTCGCACAAACTTTAAAAACAATTACATTTTGAGCACTTCTGCTGCTTTGGTGCCTCCATGTACAGTGACATTCATTATATTTGGACAAAGTATTTTAGTGCGGTCAGTTTACTTAGACATGCTTGGCTTTCTAGGTCAGGTAGCCAAATGAGTAAAGCTAAACTATTAGAGAAGCAGTTTCTCAACCCCCTTCTTCAGTGCCCCAGCAACCCTGGCAGCCAAGGAAGGCACCACTTTGCAAACTGGTATTTCTTACAATGTGGTGGTTCCCTCAGTGGTTCTCAACCTTCCTAATGCCATGACCTTTTAATACAGTTCCTCATGTTGTGGTGGCCCCCAACCCTAACATTTATCCATTTTACAGATGGAGAACACTGATGCAGAGAGTCTTAGGTGACCCCTGTGAAAGGGTTGTTCGACCTCCAAAGGGGTCATGACCCACAGGTTGAGAACCACTGCTTTAAATGGTGGGGGAGGGTGGTTTAATCAAGGGCACTTCCATTTAGCTTAGGCCGTTTCCGCATGAAGGCGGAAATGGCCGGGTCGGCGCTATGAAAGCCAGAGCCCGGACGACGCTGGGACCGTCCGCGATGGGACGGTCCTGGGCTGGCAGCCGAACGGCAGCCGGCGCCACAGAGCGCCCGGCGCCCGGCCGTACGCCATGTCCCCGGGCCTCCAGCGCGTCGCCGAGGCCTGGGGACACGTCCCCCTGGCCCTGCGTGCCTGCTCCAGCTGCGCAGGGCAGGGGGGCGTGACCCCAGGCCTCGGCGACGCGCCGGAGGCCCGGGGACAAGGTAAGTGCTGGGTGGGGGAGGCGGCGTGAAGCTGCTGCCGTTCGCTCGGCAGCGGCTTCATGGCGGCATTTCCCCAAAAAGAGCGCTGGGAAGCGCTCTGGGGAAACGCCGGCTTCAGACCGGGAGAGCGGCGCGAGGTAGCGCTGCGCGCGCTTGCAGCTAAGCTCTCCAGTCGCGAATGGCTGCCTGGGAGACGGCAAGCTTTTACCGCCTCCAGGTCAGCCATGAATTTGCCTCGTCGCGTATGAAACGGCCCTTCGGAGCTCTTTGAGGGAGGGCTGCCAGGGATCTGATTTACCAATGTTCCAAACATTCTTGATATAAATAATTGGAATAATATATACTTCATATGAAAATATATTAGTGATATAAAAAAATGTTTCCCCTAAAATGTTTGAAGCTGGGGGAAAAAGAGGTAGGAAAGCTCATTCTTTACTAGTTAGAACCCCCTAATATGCTTCCTACTTCACTCCTGTGGTTACAAGGATTTGCAATATGAAAGAAAAAAAATCTTGGCATATTATAATTTAGTAGCTAAAGATAGGCTAATGGTTTTAGGTTTTAATCCCTTTTGTGATACGAGCCACAAAAATTTTCTGTGTAGAAATCTCCTGTCCCCTCTTTTCTGATTATGTAAGAATATCAGAGTCTCTAAACTCCAGGTTGCAGGATTACAAATGTTTTATTAAAAGACTTACCAAGATGATGATCTAATTAATATAATAGAATAAATAACAGTGCAGTTCAAGGCAGAGTTATATCCTTGGAAATCCATCGGTCAATGGATGTGACTCCGTTTAGGGTTGTATTTTAAATCCATTAGTAAAAACAAGGCAGATTTTAAACAATCATTTAGAATAATTTCTTTTGAAACTAGATGTAGGTTTTCTCCTCTACAGATCCTGCAGGGGTAGTTGATTCTTCCAGTCAAGCTTGGCAATGTGCCTGCATATTATATCTAAGAAGAAATATGTGGAAAAGTGACTATCAAGAAACCTTGCATTTTTCTTAGCAGCTGTACCACAGGGGGAGCATCAATTCTGCCCGGGTTGGGGGGAAATGAAGTCAGTCTTTGCATGAAACATTTCAAGTGACAATGATGTTGTCAAGTGTGGGATGCATGGGCTTAGATTCAGTGTCCCAAGGTTTTCTAGAGATTTGCAAGTGGTGGTAGCTTTGTCTTTTGCAATATGTGGGTTTTGTGTGAAAAAAAAACAATTAAAAAGAGGCTGGGACAGATATTTTGTTTGTCTACAGAGGTCTTGCTGAAGTTAATCCTGCCTTGACAAGGAACAAGAGCTTCAGTGGTTTGTAATGTTCTCCACCAGTGAAAGGTGAGCATTACAACATTCACTGCTGCCAGAATTCTCTAACTCATATGACACTTCCAGTTATACACATTCCTCTGCCTTCTCCTTTCATTCTTTTCTCCAGACACCAGCAGTAGTGGTGGCCCCAGACTTGCTGAGCCAATAGGCTGTACTAGTGGTTAGAATGTATGGAGTAGACCAGGGGTCAGCAACCTTTACCACCCAAAGAGCCATTTGGACCTGTTTTCCATGGCCCTGAAGATCTACCGAGCCGCCACTGGTTTGGCCCCTCCACTCACCTTTCCTTCCAGCACTGGGAGGGAGAGGCGCCGGGCAGGGAAACCCCCTCTGCCCTACGGAGCAGGCAGCCTCCTACTCCGTGGGGCAGAGGGGGGGATGGTGGCCACAATCTGCCCGGTGCCGCTGCCTCTCACGCTGTGGGAGGCAGCAGCGCCAGGCAGGAAAAACCCCTCTTCCCGACGGAGCAGGCAGCCACCTGCTCCATGGGGCAGAGTGGGGATGGCGGCTGCAGGGATGGCAGAGGGGGTGGCGACTGCTCTGGAGGGACATGCCCACGCTACCCTCTGACCGCCAGAGATAACCTGGAGGTTGGAGGGTAGCATGGGTGTGTCCCTCCAGAGCAGTGCTGGAAGGAGAGGTGAGTGGAGGGGACACGAAAAGCGGCGCACTCATGCATAGAGCCACCTCTGGTTCAGCCCCTCCACTCACCTTTCCTTCCAGCGCTGCTCTGGAGGAACACGCCCACGCTACCCTCCAACTTTGAGGTTACGTGGAGCCACAGTATAAGGCTGAAAGAGCCGCATGCGGCTCTGGAGCCGCGGGTTGCAGACCCCTGGAGTAGACAGTCTGAATTCAGATTTAAGATTAAATTAGTGTTAGAAAGAAAGAGAATCAGGTGAGCTGATTGAGTCAGGGCGTGGAGCATTTGCATGTCCTTTGTGGGATCAAGGCTGGGTGTGTCTACTGAAGGCTGCAGTGTTGCTTTCCAGATCCAGGCTGCTGATCCTTTAGAGAAGGCACAGTTTACTGCTATGTATACTTGATTGGGAGGGGAAAATCATGTTCAGGCAAAACAGTCTTAGTATCAAAATCCAAGAATTAAGATAGCATCCATCTTAGTCTGAACTGTCTATAATACCAAGATATGACTGGTAGGGCATTTCAGAAAATGGCTCCTATGTTGCTATAGGACTACATGTCAACTTGCTTGTCAATTTATCAGCAAATGGCTCAGTCGGAGCTTATTCCAAAACAAAGGAATGTTTGTCTTCCACCATTAGTTTCTGGATGCCAAATGTTAAGGATTTTCTAATTTCCTTCTTTTCCTTTTATGCCTAATAAAGGTTCACTGTACTTTCCTTCTTTTCCCTCCTACATAATCATGGCCAGTGAGATTACTTCTTTCAGTCATTTGCTTTACAATGCAGATTTGAAAAGTTTTTGTTCCGCCAAATAAGTACATATCTATTTGTTTTAATTACCTGTAAAAATATTTATGTCCTACATTTCTTGTCATTGAGAAGCAGATACGGGAATGAGCAGATTTCAATGATCCTTTTCTGAGGGTCTATTTGTATGTAGCACCAATATCCTGTGCTTGATGGCATTTCCTTTCTGAGACACTTCCACTTGCCTCTGATAAATATGATACCAGGTATTAGAAATGAATTCTCTTAAATGAAGATAGGCAGCGATAAAACTTTAAAGAGTCCTACAGGGAAAACGACGCAAGATATAATACCAGTCAATACAGCGATGCATTATCATGGGGTAACTCAACTTTGCTGGCAAATTCACTGTCACATTAGTTTTCAGAAGCTTTCTCTTTTTACTTCCTGTGATACAAAAATTTGTCAGTAATAATATTGCCAGCAGTAACAGTGTTTTTGGTTGTCAAGCACAGGATTTAAGTATTTTCCACTCAATGTGTATAAAGAAATTCAGGTCCATTCCACACAGCACAAATAAGTCATCTGGGGGGTGTCTTAAAAAGAGGTGACTTCTCAGTTTCACTCCACACATCCAAAATAAGATGTCCTGGTGACATCTTTTAAAAAGCCACCTCTCACTTGTTTTCCAGACAGCATAGGCATCAGAGAAGGGGAGAGGCTTTCCCCCACCCTACTGGTAAGCTCTCTGGTCAGTTTCACCCTCTGCTTGAGCTCGATATTTTGCGTGCTGCTGAAAGGATTCTTCCTGTTGCCATTTGCTGAAGGTTGCCCCAGAATGTTTGCTCTGCAGACTCTGATCCTGGATGCCTATTCAGCCCCAAAAGTAGATATTGTACACAGCTCTTCCTGCCGATTCAAGCATCATGATATTAATGCTGATTCCCAAAATCCTCTGAATATTGGCCTTAACTAAGTTGGCTGATCACTCAGCTAGAAATGCTGCCATTTCACAGAGAAGAGGAGATTACAATGTGCTTATGGTCTTGTGAGATACTACTACTCAAAAACAACAGCCAATCAGAATGCGGTACACCAAGAATGCTGATAAGAGCTTGCAGCTGCCACTCAAAAACAACAGCCAATCAGAATGAGGGACACTTGCAATGTGAATACAGAAGTCCCAGGCTCATGCAAAACAAAAATGGAGTATTTCATCCAGGTCTCAACTCTGCTCCTCCACAGAAATGGACAGCTATGCGAAAGGAAAAACCAAGATAAAAACAATTCGGGATGTATGATACCAGGTCTATCCCAGGATATTATGTCTGTCTGTAAAACGCCAATTCTGTCCCTTGGAGAGCAATCCTAAGCAGATCTACTCAGAATCCTACACAGTTGTATTCAACATGGCTTGCCTTACTCCCATGAAAAGTGTCCTTAGAACTGTACTGTGAAACACTCATGGAAATAATACAAAACTCCAGTGCAATAATTAAAGCAACAAAACTAAACAACAACACTAAAACATAATTACCATACCTTGAATTAGTTAGATTCCAGCAATATGTTTCACTTCAATTCACTTTCATGATTGTGCTCAAATGACCAATAGGTCTTAAAGGACCACACAAAAGCACAATGGCTAAAATATTTAATATATTCCCATATTCTGTAAAATAGGCAGCCATATAATAACAAAAACAACAGCAACAACAATAATAAACAAGGATCGAAAGCTAGCACAACAAAGCATTTCACAGCTGATATCTGGAGAAGATCAAGGACAAGGTAGACATTGAAAAGATCTGGCTGTTGTTAGCAACTAGAACTCTGAAGAAGGAAACCAAATCACTTATTTTAGCTGCTCAAGAGCAGGCAATTAGGACAAATATGACCAAGGCCAAAATAAAAAATCCTCAGATGATGCAAAGTGCTGATTGTGCAAGGAAGTCGACGAAACTATAGATTCTGTACTCAACTGCTGCAAAAGATTGCCCAGACTGTGTACAAATAGAGACACAGCTCAATGGGCAAGATGATCCACTGGAATTTATGCAAGGATTACAACATGTGGTGGGAACATAGTCCAGAGAAAATAATGGAAAATGAGAAAGTCAAGATCTTGTGGGACTTTTGAATCGAAATGGATAAAGTATTGGCACATAATACACCAAACTTCATGGTGATCAAGGACAAGAAAGTGACTATTGTTGACATAATGGTACCTGGTCATAGCAGAGTTGTTGAAAAAGAACATGAGAAGATCACTAAATACCACGATTTGAAAATCGAGATACATCAGCTATGGCACAAACCAGCTGAGGTTTTCCCAGTTGTAATCGGCACCCTGGACAGCATTCTGAAAACATTAGGGCAGCACTTGAAATATCTTCAAATTGACAAAATTAACATCTGTCAGATTCAAAAGGCAGCCCTTCTGGGATCCGCACAAATACTATGCCGATAGATTTTCCTAGATCTCTGAGTGAGGCTCGAATTGTAATGAAAAAAAGCCAACTACTAGCTAAAGAACTGGCAGCTGTGCTATTAAATAATAATAATAAAATGTCAGGAGGGATAAGTACCTTCTTTCCATTACAAAATGACTCAAACAGTCTCGGTCTATCAATTTCAATTAATAGGCAATGAAACAAACAAATGACTTTTTTCTGGTGGGTTTTCCGGGCTGTGTGACCGTGGTCTGGTGGATCTTGTTCCTAACGTTTTGCCTGCATTTGTGGCTGGCATCTTCAGAGGTGTATCACAGAGGGAAGTCTGTTACCTACTGTGTCGTTAGGAACAAGATCCACCAGACCACGGTCACACAGCCTGGAAAACCCACCAGAACCAGTTGAATCTGGCCGTGAAAGCCTTCAACAATACATTAAACAAATGACGTACGTATATTACCAGAACCACAAGAGCAATTTTGTTGGATAATGAAACTGTATTAAATCTGCCCTTCAACTCAGGTAATGGCAGAACATTCAATTGGGCCATCATATAGGCTGTCCTATACTTGGGAAAGATTAGCACATTTAAATATTCTAGTACACCTTGTGGGAAAATGCCCTGAAAGAAAATGCGCCCGCAAAAAGATGGTGTAAGCTCTACGTGCTCTATTTTGCACACTATTCTGCACTAATAAAATCAAGCTTTTTAATCTGAGTCACTATCCTCCCTCCCCCAAGTTGTTTTATACTACCCATAGACCACTATCTAATTAGCCCTTTTATTTACCATTTGTTTCCACAGAGGCTTATAACTATAATTCCCAAGACATTACACAGAGAAGTTGTATTTAGCACCAACCTTTTCCAACACTTAAAAGCAGAGTGCAAGGCTCTTATTTTGTGAGGAGTCATTGCCAATTCAGCTTGTATTGATATATTGGGTAAACCCATGTCCTGTCTTAAGAATTTATATAGAGGAGTTTCAATAGAACCATTTATCACATCAATCCAAGCTGAGATCGCATATATTCTCATAGCTGCTGGTATGAATTGCCTTCCTCATCCAAAATAAAACGTCACAATTGCCTTAATTACTCCATCCACTTTACTTTTAGCCATTTGTATATGGTAGTTCCAGTTCAATCTGACATTAAACAACGTAGGCAAAATTGTCCAACTGTTCAATCTCATGCCCTTCACTTTCCAAGAGAACTTCTGGTATCCCTTCTTCTAACTAAATGCTACAGTCTTTAGTCTTCTTGATACTTAGGATCAAATGATTATTTCACAATATTCTTTTAAACTAGATATTAAATTGTGTAACCCTCTTGCTGTTCCTGATATAGGTGCCATATCATCTGCATACAATAGAATTGATATCTCATTATTGGCCAATATGGGATGATACTGAGAACTAATCATGTGCAGTCGAGCTGGTAAATCTCTTCTATATTAAATAAACAATAAAGGGGCAAGAGAACAACCTTGTCTTGTTCCTTTTTAAATAGATCTCTCCAGGCAGTCCCCGCCCCCCACACACACCATTCCCACATGTAACTGTAGGTTATTCATATAGCTTAATAATTAGCCACAATAAGTGCTGGTCAATAGATGTTTGAGATAATTTTTCCCAAGAACATGGCTGGGATACCATATCAAAAGCCTCATGCAAATCAATAAACTACAAACAAATTTCCATGACCCCTTGAAACATATTTATATATTAAATGAGTGTATATTAGACATCAGTGAATTATTGACTGACCCTTATAAAAATCAGCCTGCTGTGGGCCCAAAATGTCATATTCTTTAACCCAATCTAATAGCTTCCAATGTATACAACACATACGTTCGCCACCATTGAGATCAGGTTAGCTGGACATATGAAGAAGGATCTCCTCAATTACCTTAACCTTCTCTTTTCTTGACTAAACATACCCAGCTCCCTAAGCTGCCCCTTGTAGGCATGGAATCCAGACCTTTTACCATTTTGGTTGCCCTCTTCTGGATCCATTCTAGCTTGTCAATATCCTGAACTCAGAACATTCTAGCTTGTCAATATCCAGAACTGAACACAGTATTCCAGGAGAGGTCTGACCAATGCAGAAAGTACTATTGACACAACCCAGAATTGCATCTGCTTTCTTGGCTGTCTCTTCACACTGCTGACTCATGTTCAGTTTGTGGTCTACTGAGACTCCCAGATCCCTTTCACATGTACTGTTGTCAAGCCAGGTGTCACCCACCCTATACGTGTGCATTTCTAAGTATAGTATCTTACACATATCTCTGTTTAAATTAACTTTGTCAATTTTGACCCAGCACTCTAATCTGTACAGGGCATTTTGAATGCTGACCCTGTTTTCTGGGAAATCAGCTACCCCTCCTAATTTGGTGTCATCTGCAAATTTGAGTAGCATGCCCTCTATTCCATCATCACTGATAAAATATTGAATAGCACTGGGCCCTGTAGCACCCACTAGTCACTTCTCTCCAAGATGAAGATGAGCTATTGGTGAGAACCCTTTGGGTTTGGTCAGTCAACCAATTACAAATCCATCTAACAGTAGCATTGTCTAGCCTACATTTTACTAGCTTGCTTGCAAGAATGTCATGGGGGACCTTGTCAAAGGCCTTACTGAAATCAAGCTGTGCTACATTCACAGTATTCCAAAACCAAAACCTTTATTAGGCATAAAACCAGTGTGTGTATTCACAGTATTCCCTTCATCTACTAAGCTTGTCACTCTTATAAAAAAATGGGATAAGATTAGTCTGACATGACTTGTTTTTGAGAAACCCTTGTTGACTTTTAGTGATCACAGTATTCCCTTCTAAGTGTTTACAGACTGTCTGTTTAATGATCTGCTCTAGAATCTTTCTAGATATTGATGTCAGGCTGACTGGGTGGTAATTGTTTGAATCTTCTTTTTTTCCTTGTTGAGATGGGGAAAACATTAGCCCTCCTCTAGTCTACTGGGACTTCTCCTGTTCTCCAGAAATTCCCAAAGATTATTGCAGTTCATTCTGAAATACATCTGCCAGTTCTTTTAGTACCCTGGGATGTAGTTCATCAGGCCCTGGAGATCTGAAATTCATTTAAAATAGCCAGGTATTCTTATACTACCTCTTTATTTATTTGGCATTCAATTTCTGCCATTGCATCTTCTGTTCCATTTCCCCTGTTTTACTTTTGGGAGAAGATCAAGGCAAAGAATTTGTTGAGTAGTTTTGCCTTTTCTCTGTCCCCTATTTGCATTTTTCCATCTTTATTTCTTACATTATTAGCTGCACACCCTTCATTTTCTCCATTCTCTCCCTCTAATTTTGTAAATGTATTAGCAGTTGGTATATTAAACAAATAATCAATTCTGAAATAATTCCCTGCGGGGGGACTGGACGGTTCAAAAAGATTTCTCTCCGTTTTGCTTGTATGATGTTCAGTCCTCTCTACTTTCACTATCAACAACTGCCCACTGGACCTAAAATAAGACAATACACTTATAAATCCACTTACTTCTCCCCTACCTGAGGAGAAGGAAAAAATAAATCAGCTACCAAGTGCTACAGCCAACCCTCCCAATAAAATAATACTGAGTAAATTATATACTGTCCAACATGAAGTTCAAACTAAGATAATGCCAAAGTTCAATGAAAAAAAATGAATTACAAAAAACCACTCCCTATGAAGCTGGTTCCTCTAGACAGTATCAAATACAGAGAAGCTCTTCTTCTTTTTTCAAATGGAAGTCATAGGAAGATTGCTAATAAGCTTCAAGATCATGGGTTACATGTACAGTTTCAGCTACAAAACATAAAAAATAAAATAATTGCTATTAAAATAATTGCTATTATTAAAAATAATTGCTATTAAACTCTGTGTTCTGCCAGTGACATAAAACTTGAAAGGAGAGTGTAGCAGGCGATGTCTGCCTATCATTCAAATATGCAAATTCCCACCAGTTGGTTTTATCAGCCATGTTACTGAGGCAAAAAATAAACTGGCTACCATGGCCCAAGGAGTGCCCTAATCAGAATTCAACCTCCAGACCTTACTAACTCCTTACAAATTCTATGCCAATAAACACAGCCAAAACTGTATGGCGGGGTGGGGGGTGGGGGGGTGGGGGGTGGGGGGTGGCAGAAACAAAACACACACACACAACACAGAGTGGAGCACAGCTTCCATGCAGCACTCAGATCAACTGGTACCCAGAAATCCACAAGAAAATGTATGGTTTTATCCAGGCTGCTACTTACCAGTGTTTCCTAACCATGTTGGACCAGGAACACTTAAGTTCAAACTCTCGAGTAACCATGCTGTTTACTAGGTGGGATGGTACCAGTCACTATCTTTCAGGCTGATCTGTCTCACTGAGTAATGGAGAGATTTAGAAAACGTGCAAACCACATGCTTGCTGTCTTGAGTTGCTTAGTGGCTGGGTTGAACATAATATATGATATATCACCTACATCCATATTCATAGTATAGGAATTATCTGACAAAAAATGAACCTACAAAAACAATGGCTCTCATAGAAGAAGCGTAGAGGATATTGTTTCATTCAGCCTTTCCACTTTGAGATATTTCTCAGTTCAAGTTCTGAGAGGAATGGAGTGAACTCATATCATTGAATCTCAAGGGAATCTTGGCCTGCTTCTTCTAGTGATTGTCAGACTTCATCGCAAAAGATAGCTTTTGCAAAATTGGAAAAGATTTGGAAGAGAGCTACAAGAAGATAAAAATGTTTTTGAATTCTTAATCCATTTATTTGGATATTTATATCCCACTTTTCTGCACTCAAAAGGTGCTTATCATATCACAAAAAACCTGCTATAACAATAAACCACCATATAAAACAAGTCCACCTGAGCAGAACCTGAGATGGTAAAAACTTTGACCTCAGTGGAAACAAGCACTTCCCGTAAGCCTCTAAGGGAGGAAGAGGAGGAGTAGAGCAGGTGGTAGCAACTCTGCACTTTATGGAAGTAATGTCTCCCCACACTGCTGTGGACTAAGCTGAATTAATAGCTTATGTTCAACCTAGGGCCTTTCCAGACCTCTCTGAACAGAAGAAATATATTCAGAGATGATCAATACATTGCACTGTTTGTCTTCTAAAGAATTCCTTTGCATTTCAAAAGACATGGATTGTAGACTGAACCAGTTAACACGTAGCCATGAAATGTACTGCAATTCAGCCCAGAGGAAAGAAAAGCACTAACGCTTATTAGTTTTTTTTATTGTTCAGGGCACTCAAAATGAGCGCTTCTTTCTCACATTGTCTCAAATATGTCTTTCTGGAGGGAGTGCTATATATTGTGTGGTGGATGGCTGTAAGAGCTTGTGGTGGCACCCCAGTTATGATGCCCTCAGAACAGCAGGCACATCCATTTGCTTCTCCACATCCTAAATGTTGACAAAAACATATTGCAGGACAACATACAATCAATTGGGGAGGGGGTTCACTAGGTCCCACCCCACCCCCACCAAATGAGGCTGCCCTGTTTAATTTCCCTCAACCTGGGATTTTCAAAAATTGCTAAACCAGCAACCTTATTGAAACATCCTTGGTTGGAGCTGCTGCTGTGTGAATGGCCAGGCAGGAGGCATTTCATTTCCCTCCCTTCCACTGTGCCATTCACAATCAGAGAGAATCCGCCTGCCATTGCCCTGACATTGCAGGAAGGCCCCTTTTTCTTTTAATTTGCAGGTTGCATATGCATAACTATGCAGGTGTAAGAGGTCATATTGTGGGACAATTGGCATGGCTTTGGGCAGTGCTTCTCAACCTGTGGGTCGCGATCCCTTTGGGGGTCGAATGACCCTTTCACAGGGGTCGCCTAACACTCTCTGCATCAGTGTTCTCCATCTGTAAAATGGATAAATGTTAGGGTTGGGGGTCACCACAACATGAGGAACTGTATTAAAGGATCGTGGCATTAGGAAAGTTGAGAACTGCTGGCTTTGGGGATTCATTTCTGCATGCCTATGTAGCTATGCATGTGTTGCAGGAAAGAGGAGCATTTCCATGCAAAGGTGCAAAATGCAAAAAAGGAAAATGGGTTCCTTTATAATGACTGCAAGTTGTTTTACATTTGCTGTGCGGAATCGACCTCAGGGTAACCCCATATGATTTTCCAGCCAAGAGACAAACACAATTGGTCTGCCATTGCCTGCCTCTGTGTAGTAATCCTGGTCTTCCCTAGCGGGTTCCCATCCAAGTACTAAGCAGGGCTGACTCTACTTTTCTTCTGAGATCTGACAAGATTAGATTAGGCAGGTCAGTGATCTAATCTGGTTGCAGCATCTTCAAGAATGAGGTATGCACCTGTCAAGAAAGAATCCATTCTGAATGTTGAGGTCTAGTAAAATTCTTTTGCCTTTTCTTATGTGTTAGAAGGTTCAAAACTGCAGGTATTGTTAACTGGGATGACCGTCTATCTCTTCAAGGTTACTGTGCTTGCTGGAAGGTGTCACCCTTATTAATTTGAACCAGCTGAACCAAATTGCAGAGCCGTATGGGGGTGGGGGGAAATGGCGCCCAGAGACAAAACCTACTCCAGGTGCCCCCCTGGATCGTAGAGCCTCCTCACATGTCACGTAGCCCCATCCCCACATAGCCCTACCCCCACACAGCAGGCCAGGACAACAACTATTTGGTTCTATTTTGAGGGGCGAGAGGGGGGCAAAAAGACCCCTTAAACTAGAAAGACCCTTTCCCCCTTCAAAGTACTTTGCAAGCACACAAACTTTTCAAGGCAGCTCAGCCACAGCCACTTCTCCCTGCAAGATCCACCACAGCCATCATCATGATGGGAAAATAAACCTCTCTCTCATTCCCCCCACACAAAACCTCTCGTCTTGCTCTCCCTGCACCATCCCATAACTCTCAAGGGGGAAAGAAAGCCAAGGGATCCTCTCTCAATGTTAGGGATCCTCTTTCAATGCCTGCTCCCGCTTGCTTGCTCGCTCGCTCCAGGAAGGCATCGCTGGCTGGGCTTGCAAAGCCATTGGCCTCATATCTTTCCCCTGAAGCCACCCCAGGAGGCTTTCTCAGATGAGGGAGGCTGAAGTCAGAGGAGGCGAGGGAAGGCATCTGGTCACATGGGGGGCCAATTTTGAGCCCCCCACGTGACAAGATTAGTTTCACCCAGGGACATGGGTGACCTCCATGTGGCCCCATGTCCCTAGGCAAATACGCCTCTGTCCAATTGCTTTGAGCATGTTTGAGTTTTGGTTTGAAAGGGAGGGGTAAATTTGCTAATAGGCTAGAATGTTTTGATTAGAGTGTGCTCTCATTGGTCAATCAATGATCACCTGTTCTGGTCAGCGTAAATCACAAATTGATTCATTCAGTGTTAGCAATTATATTTCTTTGCCTTTGTTTTGCCTGAAATTATATTGGAACTTTACACATGTTCTGGAGACAACAATTATTTTTCTGCTGGTAAGAGTTTTATTTTGGTAGGTAATTGTTAGCCTTTTTGATATTTTCTTTGTGTAACTGTTTTGCACCTTGATACGCATTTCACTGTTGTTTTAAACCTGTTTTAGTACCTTATTTTAATTAAAAAAATTAAAACGTATTTTGGCATTTTGGAGTTCTGGTTCAGAGCCCATGGTGCTTGGAGTTGCTATCACCCCAAAGGCCAAGTCAGGTGTTTGATAGCACCTGAGGAAATGATTCCATGATATAGGTATTAGTCTATTTCTATTTGTTCTTATTTTACTTGAATTACTTAAATAATTTAAGTAATTAAATTATTGCTTTGAACTTCCTTAAAAATTAGGATTTTCTGCCTTGTCTTGAAATGACTGGTGGTTTCTGTAGCTGTTAAAGGGGAGGAGCGCATGCTTGAATAGGCTCGAGCTCTCTGTACATTTAGCAGAATTGCTCTTCAAACACATACCAACATCATCGTCTGTGCCTTCTTCCTCACCCCAATCCCAAATTATTATTCTATTTATTTATTTGTTCTTTTTATGCAATGTGTGCATTGGTGTCTTGCTATTGAAGATCCATTTTGATTTTTGTTTTTCCAACCAGGTTTGGCATTGACCTGTCAAGCGCTGATGAAAATCTCAAATGTGCTCCGTTTGCCTCCGATGTGCTTGTCTGTCAGAGGTGTTGCTTAAACAGTCGCACATCTATGGAAATCAAGCATTGCTTATTTAAGAGGCCCCACAGCTTCCTCCCGGCAATCATGGAATGGGGGCAGCACAACTAGCCAGCACCTCTGTTGTTTGGGTCTTGAATAATACAGTGAAATGCAATTGTACCTATACTGTGTCTTTCCTACTGAAGCATCCCACTGCACTTTGTGCTCCAGTAAGGTGGCTATTTAAAAAAGGGAATGCTGGGGGGATTTGTCAGGTTAGTTTAAAACCAGGCTGGAGAGAAGGGCTATTAGCAGGAATTTGAAAAGGCTGGGCAGGAGTGAGAGGGATTCCCAGCTTTCCTGCATGTAGCACATAAATGCTCAAGCAGCTGTGAAAAAGGGCTCCGGAGAGAAACAATCAGATTGGCCCCTTTTCCAAACTCATGGATGCATGTTTGATAGTGCAGCAGTCATGAGGCAGGCTAATGGCTCAGAACACAGAGAGGCCCATTCTAATCACTGCCAGGTTTAAGGAGGATCCATTCAATACTCCTACCTGTGGTGCAATAAGTCTATACTGCTAGCTGCTAGTACATCTAATTCTATGATGTCATTTCTTCACAGCTCAAAACAGGATTTTTAAATTATTGATGCAGAGAAAAACAACATCAAAGAGCAGCAACAACTTTAAGATCTACCCACTCCTCCAGCCATCAGTTTGATTTAATTCTTCATGTTCAGCCTAGACCATTCTACGCCAATGAACACAGCAAGGAAGGGTAATGGAGTGTTTTGTTTTTAAGAGATCAACACAGAGGAAATCTACCCCCCTGTAAGTTACATGAGTGCACATGAGATTACCTTATATTGAGTCAGACTAGTGGTCTATTATGGTCAGTATTATCAACTCTGACTCACACCCAGTCTCCAGGGTTTCAGGCAAAGCACTTTCACATCATGGTGTAACAATTCAAGTGTTGGAGTAGGAGCTGGAAAACTCATGCTTGAATCCACATTTTGCCATGGAAGCTGTTTGGGTTCTTGGGCCAGTCTTGTACTTTCAGCCTAAGAGCTCCATCCAAAGGTGTGTGGGAATCTGCCCATGGGAGTAGCGGGGCTGCTGTGCCAGCATATTTGCCCTCTCCTGGACACTTACCCTGGTGGAGGGGCGAAACTACTGCCATATAACCCTGGCAGTTGGATGCAGCACGAGTCACTGCAGCAGCATCCCTGCACCTCCACCTCCGTTTAGTAAAGCCCAGGGAGGAGCTGATGTTAGTCAGCTCCCTCCCAGTCTTTGCCCGCATTGCACCAGCAGGTCACAATCTGGACTTCAGCCAGCCTTTTGACAGCTGTAAGTCCACTGCAACATATTGAGGCTTCTCAACAGGAAGCCTCTTTGGGAGTGGGAGAGCAGTGCCACAACAGCACTGCATTTTCCGCCTCCACTGTGGATGGAGCTGTAAGCAGAGGTGGGATTCAAATACTTTAACAACCGGTTCTGCCTTGCCTCCTGGGGGGTCCTCCCCCCAAGTTTTTCATGCCCCCCTGGGTGGCCACCCTCTTCTACCTTCTCACACTGCCCCTCACCTCCACCTCTGTGTGGGGAGGAGAGCCGAGCTAGACGGGCAGCACATGGATGTAGAGGCATATCTAGGGAAAATTGAGCCCTGAGTTTTCTGCTCCCCCCCTCCGCAGCTGCTGGTTGCAAACAGGGGAAGGGTGGGAGGTAATATAGCAAAGGAAAAAGGGGGCAGGAGGGGCCTCATTGAAAAAAGGCTGCAAGCCCACTTTTGCAAAGCCCCCCTAAGGGTGCAAAGCCTACCCAGCAGTGCACTAAAAGGGGGGGGGGTAGAGACATATTTGCATGTTTATAAAGCCTTGTGCAAGGCCTGGGAGCTGGACAAGGAGGAGCAGTTGCTTTTGGACAGTGGGGGCACCCAAAGAGATGGGGGGCAAGCCAAGGAAGCTGTGTAAATGCTTTGCAAAGTGGGGAAACAATAGGAAAGAAGCTCCAAATACCCAGGAGAGGAGGAGAGCCGAGCCAGAGCCCTTTGATCTACCCCCCACCAGCGCTTCCTGGCAAGTCTCCTCCTTGCCCCAGGATCCCAAGGCAGGGAGGAAAGCCAAGCTGGATACCTCTGCTCCACATTCGCCTCCCCCTGCTTGGCTTGGCTCTCCTCCCCGCCCTGGGCTTCGAGGTGCTAAAAGCCCCATCGCTTCCTCTCCCAGGGGAGGAGGAGTGAGGGGGCTTTTAATAATCGGTTAGACCAAACCCGCTGAATCCCATCACTGGCTGTAAACTACCTCACAGGGTTGTTTTGAGCTTGAAATAAAAGAGAGGAGGCTGATGTAAGCCACTTTGGGTCCACACTGAAGAGAAAGATGGGATATATATATAAAGTTATAACAGTCCTAACTTTCAAAATCTTGTCCTGAAGAAACTTTAGCTATTCAACGTCCATGGTAAAGTAACAGATTTGTTTGATTATAATATTATATGAACATCCCCTGCTGTATGTTGTTGAGGTAAGCTTTTTCATTTTGCCCATTCTTGTCAGTATTCATTATATGCCATAATGGAGCCAATTTTTTCCTCCCCCCCCCCCACTGAAAAAAACCTTATACCAGAATGGGAATTAGGGAATGTTGAGGATTTTTTTTAAAAAAAATCAGATCCAATATACCCAATTTGATTATTCCTGAATTTCTTTTGTACATCCCTCGCCACCAGGCAATGCTAGGATAGTGTCATAGACCAGCCATGTCCAGGAGTTATTGAAGACTCCATTGATGGTGGGTCAGTAGGCAGACCTGTCTCCTGTCCACAGCCAGTAGCAGAAGTGATACAAGAAGAAGCAGCCCCTGTGGGGCCAGACTCAAACCCACAGCTAGAGACCAGTCCAGCGACCCCTCTGCCTTCTAGCTCTGAGCCAGCTGTAGAAAACCAGATACCAGCCTTCACACCTCTCTCATCACCAGAGTCTCAGGAACAATGTAGGGGGAGAATAAGCAGGGTCCTACAGAACAGGAGATGAAGTGCTTACCTGGTAGCCCAGCATAGACCCTGCATGGACAGCAAGGATGAGTATTCATAGGAACGAGTTTGAGGTAGGTGACAAGTGCACAGCATTACAGGTCCTTTGAATAGCATTGCCTTTAAGCAGCTAAAAAGGGCATAACTGCATGGAAGCAATGCATCAAATTGCTGCTGTTCTTATCGTTCCTGCTCTGAAATGTCTGCCCTCTCTTGACGTTGGCTTGATTCTCTGGACTTGTGCCTTGGATTACCCTGGGACTGACCACTGTGAGTTTTTGGACAGTGGGTGTTTAACTTTTGGAACTGATCTTTGACAATGGAAATACGATTCTGTGTGTGCGCGCACGTAACCATGTGCTGTGGAACCATGACAGACAGTCGGCGATGCTGTGAGGCTTCCCCTCTAGTGGGGTGCCACCAGTGGTGGGATCCAAAAATTTTAGTAACAGGTTCCCATGGTGCTGGGATTCAAACTGTGGCATAGCGCCAATGGGGCTGGGAGTGGCACGACAGGGGCTTGGCTGGGCATTCCGGGAAGGGCATTTCTGGGCGGGGCTGTGGCAAGGACGCAGCCGCTGCGCTGGTCCTTGGGCGGGAAATGAATGGACGCAGGCGCAGGCTGCCACGCACGCCGGTGCACCTCCTGCTAGACTGCTTCAAGTTCTGTGCGCTACTGCTGAGAGGAGGGGCGTAACTAAGGCAAAAATCACGTGGCAAAATCACCAATTAGTAACCCCCTCTCGGCACACACAAATAATTAGTAACCTACTCTCGGGAACCTGTGAGAACCTGCTGGATCCCACCTCTGGGTGCCACAGTGCCATCTATGATAACAGTGGGGGTCTGTGGAAAAAACAAAAAGACACTGAAATCAGCGGTTGCTGAGAGGTACCAATATTAAGTGATCATTTGCAATTTGATTCATAGACTAAATATAAATATAATTAAAATAACCCAGTTTCACGTTATATCTGAACCATTTCTTGTCTCATTCTAACATCTGGTGCACTTAGGCAATAGTGTAACTAGGCCAAATTTCAGGAAAAGATAATATAAAATGGCTGTGGTATAGAAGTTTAAATAAACTACCTTAGTGTCAGAGAGTCAGAGGATTGAAACCAGTGTGTGTTTGTATACTTGAAAATACCTTCAATTTCACTTTTTCTAATTTAAAGTATGTCCAAAAGAATCACTAATATTTCAGGAGTCTTGCCCTAGCTAGTTTGGTGAACGGTACTAGAGACACTGAGCAGTTTCTTCTTCTGTAATTGCACCTGAAGAAAAGGTAGCTTTGCATTGAACATGTTGGCAATACTGCCAAACTGGTCCTGTTGTTCCAAAAAGATTACTCTGATCTTTACTGTAGGATACAGCATTAAATCTCCCAGAAAATATGTATTGAACAAGGTTCTTGTCACTGTTATAAAGGAAGAATAATTTCCCAAAGGATTTGAGAATATAATTATATGTATTTCCATGTGTTTTCTGGGCTGTCTCAAGACCCATGTATGACATGATCCACAGTTAAGCGGAAGGGCTCTATTTGTGTCAAGTAATCAGAAGCCATTTCATAATCACTTTCTCATCAAGCAATGTGAGAGATCAGAGAGAGTAGGTATGAATACATGTTTAGTAAGGTGGGAGGGTACAGGAACCTGAAGTCAGCAGCACTTTGAAATCAATAACAATCAATTCGGAAGCCATTTGGAAGGCGGCAGTGTCTGACAGAGCAGGCAAAGTGTCAAATTTTTGTAAAAGCTGCTTCCCTGATGCCTCAGCAGCTGCCTTTGAATGTATTTCTCAAAAAAAATCCATCAGATCAGACCTGAAGGAACAGGCCAGAATCTAGAGAGAAAAGAAGCCTCATGAAAAGAAAAAGAGTTTGCCGGATCAATGGGAGTATGACAAGCGGAGTGGATAATGAAGCAAGTTATTCTTATGCAGTGATGAAACCATAGAATCATATACATAGAATCCATATATAAAACACTTTCACAGATTTACAAACTGACCTGGAGGACAAGAGAAACCGTCTCTTTAAGGCATTTAAAAACAGGATACTTCTAAATTATTTACCCAGGCTGTCCTCAAACTGCTCACACCCATTAACAGTGAGCATCAGGTCATTCTCAGGAAGTCAGAGGAGTGGTCAGTTCTACAAACTTCACAGTGGAAATTACCATTTTTATTTCAGAATCAGAGAAGAAATTAAAACAAACTGACTCCTAAAAACATAGTGTAAGAAAGGGATGATTTTTGCCAATTCTGCAGCCTACTGATCTCGCTGAAATGCTGTCCCTGCAGCAGAAATAGCATGAGCAGAGAAATGAAGGTTGGCAGCAGGGATCTGATCTGGTACAAATCATCCCTCCCTTCCATTTGCGAAAATGATTGACAATATCCAACTAGCTGTTGTAATTACAATATTGATGGCAATTAAGCCCTTCTTGACTGGTTTGGAACCATAATTTCTTGGAAATCATATGTCAGGAGGGTTTCCCCAATCTTTACTTAGTTCTCTGTTTAGAGTAGACATGTTATGTAGTTTGCAGAAAAATCCTAAAATGTCACTGCTTGAATTATTTTTAACTAAGCCTATCTCTCTCTCTCACACACACACACAAACAAACACACACACACACACACAGAGGGGGAGGGAGGGAGAGAGAGAGAGAGAGAGAGAGAGAGAGAGAGAGAGAGAGAGAGAGCCATTATGGTGCAGTGATTAAAGTGTCAAACTAGGAAACTAGGTCCAAATCCCCACTCATGCCATGTAAGCTTGCTGGGCCTTGGGCCAGTCACATATTCTTCAGCACTGACCCTGGCGAATATTTGAATGGGAGACTTCCAAGGAATACCAGGGTTGTGGCATAGAATCAGGCAATGAACATCTCTTGTCACCTCTGAACATCTCTTGCCATAATGGAACAGAAGTTAGTCATTGAAATTCAGTTTACAAAATTACCAATTACCTCATGACAATAAATAGTACAGTCTAACGATTCTTAAGTCCAATCTCCTCTTATGGCACCATGGTTCTTTCAAAAAATATATTATTTCTCCTAATGGGTGTGATCTCTCATTCCTCTGAAAATATCATTCAACACAGAGAAGCAGGTACAGGCCTCAAAAATTTCTTCATTGGGGCTTGTCTGCAATGGTGATTGGCTGTAAGCCCTCCTGATCCTTTGTAAGAGAAGGGAGAAGTGCTATTGTCCTGGGAAAGCAGAAAAATCAAAGAAAAACAAAGACATCTGCTGTTCCTGGCAATGCTAAGGACCCAAACACACCCACCTACTTAACACACCCACCAACTTACACAAGTACACATATAAAACAAAACTGATTTTTCAGGAGTGTCTCTCTGTATGTGTGTGTGCCCCCTCCCCCAGGTAATACCTACAAAATCCAGAATTGTATGTACCGTTTGGAAATTCATGTTAACGACCCAAAATAACAATTTTCATGTATATTTTCTGTTCATGAATTTCAGGATGCACATTGCTAGTGTAGCCTTCATAATAAACAAGCTTGACAGACAAACAAGCCATTTTCACCAGTTGCAATCACTTGTGAACCAGTCCTTGCATTTGTTCACCTCACCTCTGTCCACCTTAAGCAGTGATGAGCAGGTATACTGTTGTGACATTTCAATTTATGTCCCTTCAACCTTACAAGCCACTTGTATATCTGCACATTGGTGAAACTAATCCTCCCCCAGGGTCATGGATGGTTGCGTCTGATAATAAAATCTCTGTGTATGTTACAAGTGCAGGCAAAATTATGTATACAGCCCTAAACAAATACCAAATAAACAGATGGTGCTTATTTATAATCACCAGTTTCTGACTAATTTGTTCACCATTTATTTATTCAATTGGCTGCCAAATTGCAAACAGATATGATAGGGTTTTTTTGGGGGGGTGGGGACAAGAACTTCAATTGGGATTTGTGACAACATGCATGTGTAAAATACTGCCGAATGTACACCATACAGTTTGAATACACTACAAGTAACCCAAGGAAAAGGCTTGAGCTTCTTTCAAACTGCATGGCCACTCAGTATGACATTGGAGTTCATAAAGAATCTGGTGGTAGCATTAAGCCCCATAATGCTGCCTCCATGAAAAGTAGCAATCAAATTGTGTGTAAGAAATGGACAAAAGAGCAGATCTCATTGAGATTTATGATCACATCAGACAATATGTGCTGATCCGGTTTTATAGATGGGCAATTCCTGGATGTTTTTGTGGATTAATTTCTGTAAATGTTGTCACCCACCTGTATTATGAGGTGAACAGTCTGACCTTTTTAATGGACTGTAGAACTCACTTAAAGTCTGTACCTAATCAAGTCAAAGCTATTATATGAACAAGTTCCTGTTTACAAGGGACACCCAAGGCCACAACAGCTCATAAACCAAAACCACTTAACCTGAGTGCTAAATTATATATGTGTGTGTGAGAGAGAGTGTGTGTATGTTTATGATATATATTACAATGAACTGCTGTGAAATACAATAATTAGATATATTGACTTGGATTACAGATTTTAAGAACAACACCTGCTCTCAGGTTGCTTTGCCTCACAACATACTTGTGGTCAAAAATACTGCTCTGAGCTCCTTCAAGGAAGGTTAGAAGTGAATGCATCAATCTGGGGACTGTGAATGCCATTATCCTCTAGAGGCACAAAAAAAGGCCAAAATGGGGCACTAGTCACAGAACTTGGTTTCCTATGAATGCATGCATGCATGCTTGCTTGCTTGCTTTTTTAAAAAACCCTCTGGTTTATAGTTCTTATGATTGCAAATATATTCTTCAAGGTACATAGGAAATGATTGCTGAAATCTCATAGGCCAGAGTCATAGTTCAGGGCAGTGCTTTAGAAACCTGCATAGCTCTTTGTGTCTTCCCAATGCAAGCAAAGCAAACCAACCATTCATTTTTTAAAAAAAGCATAAACAATATAAAATAAGAACTACACAAAGCAACAATATGGTTTGTTAAAATCTGCTTTTTTTGTAAGCTGCCCTACATCCTCCATCAGAAAGAAAAGCATGAAATAAATGTTAGTAAAGAAATAAAAAAATATGCACAATGTGCTCAGTTTCTATGGTTCAGCTTTTTCTTAATGGAGGATTTGAATTGCCTGTGTGAAGAATTAACTGTTTTTAATGGCAAAGTAATAGTTATGCTACACAAATGGAATGTGTGAGGTGCATTGAATTTGTTAGCTCTGCACTAGACAGACATGGGCTTGATTGGTAGAAGGGTGCAGTGATGTATCAGTATGCAGAAAAAAGTGATAGTCTGTCCGCACTGATTGATGAGGGGGAGTTACAAATTAAATCTGAGTCCTTAATTTGATAATCATAGGCAAGAAAAATGCAATTAATGGGAGCAGTGTTCTTAGAGGGTGTGGCATTACCATACTGGAAGAGAAGAAATTTTGGAGCATTTTGACATACAGGATATGCACTTGAGTAGAGCTCAGATATGAAAATATCATTCATTCTTACAGATAGGGGGTGGATCTTTGGTCAAACTTCCTTGGAAATATTCCATCGAAGTACTAACCATGGCCAATCCTGCTTAGCTTCACAGTTCAGAAAATATCAGGTGAGTCAGGACTATTCAGGCTGTTGATATATGTTAATTATTAATTTTAATTTTTAAAAAGTGTGTGGAGAATGGCCATTGTGAGGACTAGGTCAGGGAAATGGCTGCTATGTGGGTGGCACCCAGGGTGGCCAACTCCAGATTGGAAAATTTCTAGAGATTTGGGGGCAGTGCCTAAGGAGGGTGGCATTTAAGGAAGAGAAGAATCTAACAAAGGATGTTGTGATATAGAATTTGCCATCCGAAGCTTCCGTTTCCATGGGAATGGATCACTTTTGTCTGGAGATCAGGTGTACTTATGGAAAAACTCCTGTCTCTACCTGGAGGTTAGTTACTCTGCTGGTTCTGGGAAAACCAGAACTTTCCACCCCACATGGCTGCCATCCAGTCTTTGCTGCAGTCTTTCCCAGAACCTTGTGGCAAGGCATATTTGGGAAAGTTTGGAGAAAAGCCAGAGAAACTCCAGAAAGGGCACAAATGCATAAAAACAGCATCCAACTAACCGATGTGGGAAAAGTCTTAGCCCACCTCCCCACCTCCCCAACAATCAGGATAACACTTTGTACAACATTGGTAGGATCCAGTGCAGGAGGCAAAGGAAGCTCTTATGTGGCTTTGTTGGATCTCTAACAGCGGCAGCATGGAAGGTCACGAGAGTTACGCGATGGTTATCTGCTGCTCCCATATCATGTCTCAACACATTCCCTTCGGCAACACATTCAGTTGCCTGGGTTGCTTGTGAGAGGAACCAGTCCTGGAATGGGATGATTCAACCTTCTGTTTTATGGAACTCAAAATGCTTTGATCAACTATTATTTCTGTTCAGAAAAAGCAGTGGCTTGGGTCATTTTCATTTCAGAAGCCTCTGACCTTCCTGTCACCAGTCATATTTATATATATTTTATAACTACTTTGGCTGACTTCTTAATTCTGTCCCCTAATAGGCAGCCACCTCATCAGAGAGTACATTTAGTTGAGTGGTTAAATGTCTAATTTTAAATTTCATTTTCTTCTTGCATTTTTGATATACTCAAGTAATCTGCGAGTAAATGTTGTGGGTTTGAAACAGCCTTTAGCAGGAGACTGCTCACCAATCAGTATTACATTTATTTTTCTGAAATGCATAGTTGGAAAGGAGATGGTACATTAGACTGTTAGACACATTTCCTTTGAAAAGTCCACATCTACTTTTAACAAATCTTTGTAGGCACTTTTGTAGGATATAATTTCAACTCATAGTGGCAGCTGACATAGCAGGAGCTGGCAAAGAGGGCTAAAATGGAGCCATAGTGGCAATCTTTTTCACCACTTAGATCGAATGGCTCTGCACAATAAGATCAGCCAAGACTACCACAATCTGGAGCAATTCCAGATGCATTTGACCTTAGGCTGTTTACAGGCTGGCTTTAGAAAGCTGCTACAAAAGATTCTGTTGGGCCTCATTCACTGCACTTTGTTTCATACTGTTTATTCTGAATAAATAAGCTTACTGAACCTCCCGCTATGGTGGGAGGCTTCCTGACGATCCTGCCTATCACATGCCACCACTCCAGACAGCAAAAGAAGAAAAGAAAAAGGAAAACTTTTACTGTCCTCAATACCAGTAAATTACTTTAGGGTACAAGCTGGAAGTCACAAGGGATAGTTCTAGAAATTGCCAGAAATTGTACGATAATTCCATACAGTTTTACCATAGAGTTTCTGGTGATTCCTAGAACTACTGATGGTCACTTCTGGGTTGTACCTGGATGTGACACAGTGATAGTGACACTGCTGATGAACTCCACCCCCCACCCCCCGTCTTTTTTCCCAACTCTGCTGTTGGTTGCCAGGCTCAGCCTCAAAACCCTATGAACAAAATTATGCTTGGAGAACCATTCTAAACAGGTCTATTTATAAATAAGTTTCATTTTATTCAGTGGGGCTAACTCCCAGAAAAAATGTTCCTAGGACTGTGGTCTCTATTTACCTCAGAAGGTTCTTTGCCTATTCTCCTTTGTAAGGTTAATTGAAGACTCTCTTATGATATTCTGTTATCTTAGTAATATTAAGATATATATTGTATCTACTCTGTTATCAGCCATGTCACTGGCTTTGTTAAAAGAAGAAAATCAGTGTATTATGAATTTATGTTTTAATAAACCCATTATGTTTTAATAAGTAATTGACTTGGTTGCAAAGGTATTGTTCTGTTAGCAATTTCAATAATTTGTAATCTATAGAAATTAAGCCAGCATGTTAGTCTGTCTGTTGGCACTAGTTTTGCCAGTCTCCATGACAGTCCACCACAATGAAGCCAATTTGAGGTGGGTGCACCAAACAAACCACTCTGCACCTTAGGCTAACTCTCTTGCAATAACACAAGATTTGTTCCTTAAATAACACCGATTGTCAACAATTCCAAAGATACATAAACAATATACACAAATACAGATTCTCTGATCTCAAATGATACATATAACAGCTCTTCATCTTTGAAACTTAAAGATAGCAAAAACGTGTACAGTCCACAAAATGTGACACTGTCTCTTTAAATTCTTAAGGAAGCAGCACACTTGCTTGCTCCTTCTCAGATAATTCCATTGGGACTAGCCAAACTCTGTTATGCTTGGTCTTGCAAGTCCTTCCATTTGGCCCGAATACTGGCAATGCAGTCTAGACTACTATATTGGTGCTCAATATTTAGCAGCTGTTTGCTTCTGCTCTCCAGGACCCTCTCATGCAAGTAAGTGTGCTGTTGCCTTAACAATTTAAAGAGACAGTATCACATTTTGTAAGCCGATTTGCTACCAGAGAATCTGTATTTATGTATGTTTTATTTTCCCTACCAAGACAATAGAAAAAGCTAATTTTCTAAACTTTAGGACAAAAGATAGTTTATTCTAAACTAAAGGTAGTTATTTCAGTCTAAACCCATTAATTTCAATGGGCTCAGTCTGGATTAATTTGGTTTTGGATTGTACTTTGTCATCTGGTGACCTTTCTTGAGAAAACTAAGTAAGAATTCAGTAATTGTCTGGTCTTGATCAACAGCATCTATTTGACATCAAGAACAGTACAACATGTTATTGTGGGGACTATCAGATTTTTCCAGAACAATTTTGTAATACTAGTAAGTATAATGTGTGTGCAAATCTTTAAACAGTGATGTTTTTAGTAAACCACACGCATGCTGAAAATGTTTTATGCTCATTCTTTTCAGTGGATGCAACTTTGATGTTCCCTGCAAGAATTATTTCTTGCAGAGCTCCCATGATCCTCTCCAGGCATGAAGTCAGATAACAGATGCGGAATCTATCTCCTAAAGAGACTTTTCAGCTAGACATCACACTGATTTTTGTAAACACTGTGGCTTTGTTTTCAGTTTAGGATTATGGACTGTCCCCATTGTATTTGGCCAGGGTTTAGGTACCTTGCCAGTTGCATACCTTAGGGATTCATTCCAGAGGCTAAATACTCAGCAACCCAGAATGCAGGATGGTCTGTTTTTATATCTATGTTGAAAGGATTAAAGTTGTGCAATTCCTGTAAGTGTGTATAGTTAGAATAGAGCCCCGCTGTTGAGAACTCTCATGGTGGCATCATTTGTGTATTGTTAATGAGAACAAAAGCAATAAACATTTAATTTCAACTGACACTAGAAAGCATCTTTTAATAATGCACACGAGGAAAATGGTCAGTCAAGGGACACCATGTAGCAACAGAATTTGTTGCTTTATGCTGTAAAGCCATTTTCAGAAGAACAATGCAAATATCAGCCCATTTTAATTAAACCACTTTGCTTTGGATACTCACTGCTGAGTCTCTTACTTTCTACAATTTCTTTCAAATCATCATGTTTTGTGGTACGTCAAATATATGCCATAATATTTTGTCACCAAGGCACATGTTCAGAACATGGTTCCACATGCTGTAGGGGTAATATAATTAACCACAGGTTGATGCCAAACTAAAGTTGATTCAACATTTGCAGTGCTGAGTGCATTGTAGAATCAGAGAGGTGGTTTGAACCCACTTCGGTGCACTGAGCCACACTGAAGACACTCAGTATTTTTCCACAAAGACCCATGACAAAGGATTTTAATTTGTTGTTTTAGTAATCAATTAAACCTCTGTGGAGCCTTTAATGTACCATCTTAGTTTCCAACCCATATTGAAAATATGGCCTGATCTGTCTGCATAAGAACATAAGAACTAGCCTGCTGGATCAGACCAGAGTCCATCTAGTCCAGCACTCTGCCACTCACAGTGGCCCACCAGGTGCCTTTGGGAGCTCACATGCAGGAGGTGAAAGCAATGGCCTTCAAATCTGAGTAAAAAAATCTCTTTTTACACAGGCAAGGTTGAAGCTGGTGACAGGCACACTTGACCACCAGCAACACCTGCTTATCATCAGGTGACCAGGTCCAGCAGCACTCCCTAGCTGTCAACCTGCTCCTTTGGGGGAATGCAACCCCACCCAGAACAAGAGAGAGCTCAATGCCCAGGTCTATGCTATGAAGAGTTCCTCTGCCCCTTGTTACTATTCAATCTGAAAATTATAGTGTACTTAGCATCTGAGGGATGTCAAAGAAGGATCCAACTTGTGCATCATTTGGCCAAAATAAAACTAATCAAACTAATATGGAAGGCTCTTAGAAGCTATCGGCCGGAATGAGTCTTGTGATGCACTCTGACTCCTATCAATATTTTCAGATCTGGGTAATTTTTCCTATGAGCAATTTAAGGAACTCTTCTCATGGTGCTGGCTATAGGCTTCTTGACAGAAATCTGATCTGTTCCTTTTTGGACTCCACCTTTTCTTCTGTCACAACCATGCCATTTGTAATGGTTTGCTATAGCAGTAATACCTTCATGGCAGCTAAATGGAAACTCCAAGTTCAGAGAAACCATACTTCCAAATACCAGTTGGAGGGACAAAGCAATACTTGGAGGCTTTGGCCTTTGTAGCCCTGTTGGACTTTCCAGGCCATATGAGTAATGCCCTTATAATAAGATGCTTAACAACACAGAGTATTGGTCATACCCAGCAGGGCTTCTTCATTTTATTTATTTATTTATATCTGGAAACCAGCATTACTTTGTGCCATATAACTTGTCTTTTTACATATGACCAGGTTCCATAGCAAAACCGGCACCTCAGAGCTTCCCAACCTCCCCCTCCCTTTTAAGTGTTGGCAGGCCAGGGTCTGTCCAAATTACACCTCAGTAACACCATCACTATGCAATTGGGAGCACACCCTCCACTCTCCCCTGTCTCACTTCCATGTACTGGTTTTCATTCAAGAGTGTGCCATGATGTCTAAATTGAAAGATCAGTTTACAACTACTACCCCTGAAAACCAGGATTTTTGGGTTCAGTGGACTTAGAGGGGAGTGGCTGCATTTGGGATTGGTAAAGTAATGATAGTGTAGTGTGTGTGTGTGTGTGTGTGTGTGTGTGTGTGTGAGAGAGAGAGAGAGAGAGAGAGAGAGAGAGAGAGAGAGAGGTGCTTCCTGTTCCTGTGGATAATTTTGGATTGAAAACCAGACCTGACTAATCTTGGATTATGTGTGAAGGGAAGGGTCAGCACTCAACATCCATGCTAGATAATAAAAGGGGGTAAAGAACAGTTGTAAAACAGAGTAAAACCAAAGGAGCTGTTGAACATGTGGTCACAATTTTTTTATTATTATATTGTGCACTTCCTCTGAGGTTCTTTGTGTGAGGTAAAAGGTCACACTTTCCTATTGTGTTTATTTCAGTATCCTTACAACAACCCTGTTAGGTTGAGAGATGGTGGCTGATGTTTGGTAATGCACAATAGGACAGCTGTGTTTAGTTCTGTGGGTCACAGTTTCTGTGGCCAGACTATAATACATGAGTCAGGTTGCCTGTCTTGAACAAGTTACTGTCTATCAGCTGAAATTATCTCAGAGGAGAGCTGAAACGGTAAAGTATCACTTAGAGCTTCTAGGTGTCTTCTTGTTCCCAAAACTAACACTTAGGCTTTTACAAAAGGTACTGATTGCTTCACAACTTCTCCTATCTTTATAACATAGTGAGGCATAAAAAAAAACCCCATATACATACCCAGGTTATCAAAACACCTGGTGGGCTGCCCTATATAGCTGGTGGCCTCAATGGGTTTCCAGTCCTATTAGTCTGCTGTGTAGCTTATTGTCTTTGAGTTGTTTACCCAGAAGGCTGCTTTTGTTCATGTGATGTAATTAATAAGACACAAAGGGCAAAATTATTGTGGACCCCTAAATCATTTAAAACTAATTCCCAGGGTATCATTAAGGTTCAGGCTCTAGAAAATAAAATCTGTGATAAAAATGAGAAATGCAAGTTAATTTACACTCATTAAACTATGATTTTAAACATATCATTACATTCAACAGAAGACAACCTTGCCGTAGCATCATTATGTAGTAAATACAATGTTGCTATTAGTCTGTACAATAAAATTTTATTAGCAAACAAATCAAGATAATAAATAGGCAGGAACACAAAGGACTCAGCAAGAGTCTCCTTTTGTTATGGTTAAACATTCCACAATGCTGCCATTGGCCATGATCATAATCCCCCCTCCTCTGTCTAAGGACACCGTACCTCTGAATGGGTCATTTAGATCTTATTTGGAGTTCATTTAATTGCAAATGAATGGAAAGCATTAAAGCATTATGATTCATTTACTTAGAAATGCAAGTGGAGCTGTTTTGCAATAATCTGGTTTTCTGTAGTCTAACAGCCACATTAGCCAAGGGTGGGTGTTATTGTTATTATTATTATTATTGCAAATGTGACAGTTTCTACTGCGATCAGTGCAATTATTTGCAATGTCATACCATATAATTTATAAATTAAGGGCATCATTATTTCAAATGAAAGTTTATTAACAAAGTTGATGGCTGACTATACTGACTTTGGAAATTTGTGGGTTTTTTTAAAATTTGGAAGAAAGGCAGCCCTAGAACAACGATAGTCTATAGAAAAATTGTGTGATGTGCAGGGAAAGAAATCCACAGCCAGTAATACAAAGGACTAGGGTTGGTCAATACTAAAAAAATTCGGTAAAATTCGGATTTGGGTATTTTGGGGCATAAAATGATTTGTATGCCCGAATCCGAATCATAGCCGATTCGGATATACCCGAAAATTCGGGTAAATCCGAAAAATTCGGGTCCGTTTTATTATTTTTTTGAATTTTTGGTGTTTTTACACGTTTTGGCCTGCAGATGGTGCAATTTTAAAGCTAGCAGCACTAAAATTTCAGGATATCATCTGGAGACTGTCCTGATAGTTCTCCCCAAGTTTGGTGCAGAAGTTTGGTTCAGGGGCAAAGTTATTGACCAGCCCTCAAAGGTGCCCCCATCCCCCCATTGTTTCCAATGGGAAGCTAACAGGAGATGGGAGGCTAACACTTTGAAGGTCCAATAACGTTGGACCCCCTGAACCAAACTTCACCAAACTTGGGGAGTATCATAGGGACAGTACATTTATGATACCCCGAAATTTCAGGATATCATCTGGAGACTGTCCTGATGGTTCTCCCCAAGTTTGGTGCAGTTTGGTTCAGGGGGCAAGTTATTGACCCTCAAAGAGGGAGTGCCCCATCCCCCCACTGTTTCCAATGGAAGCTAACAGGAGATGTAGGGGCTAAGCACTTTTGAAGGTCCGATATCGTTGGACCCCCTGAGGGTCCAAACTTCTCACCAAACTTGGGGAGTATCATAAGGGACAAAGTACATTTATATGATACCCCCTGAAATGTTGGGTGACAGTGGCCTCCTAAAGAGCTGCACCCCTTTCACAGTCAAATTCCAAAGGGAGAATTTCCCCAGATTCTTATTGCTCTGTAGTGGCTGGCTGGCTCCCATTGCAGCCAGCTAATAGGAAATTTATTTCTGTGGGAGAGGGGCTGTGGAAGGTGCAATATTTCTCATGGTAAAACCTTAACAAAACTTTCAGGAATTGTCTTCAGGAGAGTCTCTTCATGACACCATCCAGGTTTGAAAGGTGACCGTTGCTTCAAGGGGTTCAATGTTATGGGTGGTAGGGTCCATCTCCCACTGCCCCCATAAGCAAAATCCCTCAAACCTGGATGGTGATCATCCAAAGACTCTCCCTGAAGATACCTTGAACATTTTGTGACTGTACCTTGATAAATGTGCACCCCACAGCCCTCCCACAGAAATTTCCCATTGACTAGCAATGGCAGAAGTCACTGCAGAAAAAGAACCTTGGGCAAATTTTTAGGGGTGCCTGCAGAGGCGCGATTTTTTAGACATTATCCAGCACCATTGTAAATATCAGGAATTATCATCCCAGGAGACTGGTCACTGATGACACCCCCATAACAGAGAACTTGGGGCAGCTCTTGGTTTAGGGGGGCAAAGATTATGGACCCTCAAAGAATGGTATGCCACTCATCTTCTTAGCTCTCATTGGAAATAATGGGGGATAGAGGCCCCCCTTTGAGGGTCCATAACTTTGGCACAGCCCCTGAATTTCAAACTGCATCCAAGCACTTTGAGGGTGTCATCCCAGGACAGTCTCCTGATTGATACCCCGTGAAATTTGGTGCTACCCTAGCTTTAAAAATTCCGGTTTTCATGTTTCAACCGCTCCTGCACATGAAGCCTGCTGGAGTGAGAGTGAGGCCGGTGAAACACGCAAACCAGCAGCATTTTTTTAAAGCTAGTGACATTCAACTTTTCAGGGTAACATCAGGAGACTGTCCTGATGATACCCACAAAGGATTTGGTGCAGCTTGGTTCAGGGGAGCCAAAGTTATGGACTCTCAAAGGTGTAAGTCCCCCATCCCCTATCAGCTCCCATTGGAAACAATGGGGAATAGTTGCACCCCTTTGGAGGGGTCCGATACTCCGAACCAAACTGCACCAAACTTGGTGGGCAAACATCAGGACAGTCACCTGATGATGCTCCCCTGATAATTTGTTGCCAATACATCTCAAAAATGCGTCCCTTGTAGGCATTCTCAGGGGCTTGCTCAAAGATTCTTTATTCTCAGCAGTGATTCTGCTGTATTGCCGTCAATGGGGAATTTCTGGTAGAGGGCCGTGAGGCGCACATTTCTGTTGTATGGTCACATAGGGCTTTCAGGGTATCTTTCAGGAGAGTTTCTTGATGACACTATCCAGGTTTGGGAAATTTTGCTTCAGGGGGGTTTAATTCCATGGGACTCCAAAAAAGGGTAGGGCCCATCTCCCACTTCCCCCGGAAGTAAAAGTTCCCCAAACCTGGGATGAAGTCATCCAGAGACTCTCCTGAAGATAATTCCCTGAAAGTTTTGTGGGTTTACCATGAAAAATGTGCACTCCACAGCCCTCTCAGAAATTCCCTATTGACAGCAATGCAGCCAAGCCACTGCAGAACAAAGAATCTTGTGCAAGTTGCTGGGGGGGGCGGCAGGGAGGGCATTTGTAGATGTACAGGTACTAATATTTCAGTGTATCATTAGGAGATTCTGTCCTGATTTACTCTCCAGGTTTGGTGCAGTTTGGTTCAGGGGGGCCAAAGTTATGGACCCTCAAAAGGGTAGGCCTCATTTCCTTAGTTCCCATTGGAAAGGATGGGGGGTAGGGGCACCGCTTTTGGGGGTCCATAACTTCGTTCCCTAGAAACCAAACTGCAATTCAACTTGGAGAGTACCATCAGGACAGTCTCCTGATGATACCCTGAAAATTTGGTGCTGATATGTTTAAAAATGCCTCCCCTGCAGGCCAAAATGTGAAAAAAACACCAAAAAATAAAAACGCAATTCGGCTGGTGATCCGAATCCCATGGATTCGGATCTGTTAGGATTCGGACAGCTCAGATTCGGCCCCTGCTCGTCCGAATCCGTCCGAATCCGTGCAGATTCGGTAAAAATTCGGATTTGGACTGTCCGAATCTCCAACCCTACAAAGGACAGTTCAGCAAAAATTGACAGAAATCTTATGAAATTAATGAACGATTTAGGCAAGGCTGTCGAAGTCAATAAGCACCATTCAGCAGCATCCAGATGGGTAAGTATGATGGGAGAATTTCAGAGTGGAGAGTGTCAACACAGCATCACACACCCACATTTTGTTCATACTCTTTTATTGGGTAAGGTTGGATTCTGGAATAGCAGAGGTGGAAATTCTGGGAAGGCTAATTCGACATGAACTTCAAGATCTCCTTACAGTTAAATTGAACAATATATTTAACAAAAAGCCTACAAATTTAATGTGGAATGCCTGTTACTAGCATGCATCAATAACTGACTTTTACCCTACCACTCCAATAAGCACTGTGTTCCTTTCCTTCAGCCTAAGGAGGCTTCCTCTAAGAGCCCCTTAGTTTGGAGGAAGGTTCTTAGGTTTCTCTAGATTGAGGAGACAATGGGCAGTATATGTCAAGCTGGAAGATACTGCTCACTATGTGGAAGTTTCCTCACAGAAGACACGCCTAATCTAACACAAACAAAGGGAGAATCTTGACTAGGCACTGGCTTCCAACACCTGGACCAGAAAAGCAAATATTGTTCTTAATCTGAATTGCAATATGAACTTCTTCCAGATTCTGCTTTCCCATTAGAATTGCACAAGCAAACTATGCGTTGGTTTCTTTCCCCAGTGTAAATAATGAGACAATAACAGGTGATGCCTGTGGGGTTTTGAGAAACTCACATATATTTTCCTATGCTTGGCCCTGAGAGAGGCATGCCGTACTTCAGATGTACAGTCTGAACTCATCATAATTTCATTTCCCATGCAAGACTGTCACAAGCACACACTTCACAGGGTAGGATACAGCAACCACTTTAGGTGTGGACACTTGAATTCTTGTCCCTTTGAATGTCGAAGTTCTCCTCAGTTTCAATGGTCAATTTGCCATCCATCCATCATATTTGAATGCCATACCCTTCCTCCAAAGGCAGAGAGTTTTACTTCCATCATTTTACCCTCACAACTATGTGAGATGGTTGAACGAAAATGTAATTGGCCTGAAGTTATCCAACTGATGGGGATTTTAAACCTGGACCCTAGGCACCATGTGGGTCTTCATGTGTGGGGAACTCTTTGAGAGAAAATAAGTCTAAAGTGCCCTCATCATGACCCCAGGAGGGTCTTCACATGTGGGGAAAACTTTGAGAAATAAAAGTCTAAAATGCATTTGGGAACCTATATAAATGTAGTAAATCATAGCAAGCAAAAATAATGCATAACAGTAACTTGTGAATCCTTCTCCATGAATGACATGGAGAAGTGTGGGAGTCAACACCCAGTGGGTTTCTATGTTACAGGACACCAAAATTTGATCTATAAACCAGGACACAACTCTTATTGCAATTTATTTTTAAAAAATTAGCCTTTGGGGTGGGGGCGACTGTTTATAAGTCTAAAAAATTCACTGTTCCTTTCAATAAAATTAAGTTTGCTTGAAATGGAAAAAGAAAAATCACTCTAGAGTGATAAACAATTTGCATTAAACTCCTTTACAGAGCCAGAAGAAAATCTGTATAAAAGCAGACAGAGACAAATGAGCATCGATGATAAAACATATTGGAAATTATTCCAGATTCTGCACAGAGTCGTTACTCATAGCTGCAAGAGTTACAGATGTGGCATATGCCAGAAAATGGAGAGGGGGGGGGGACACAAGAAACACTGAGGCAAACAGATGCGATTCCAGTCTGTGGTCCATTAAAGACCTCAAAAGTTCCTTGCAGGTTCACTGCCACAAGGTGAAGACAGTTATAACATTGGGATGTGTTGTTAGAGTGATTTCCCTCATACCATCATGGCTCTGTAGTTTCAAGTCAGCCTTGAAATTGGGATGATCTGCCAAACATAATAAAGGTGCAGCTCTCTTATCTCCTTACAGTTTTTAATTACCAGAATTTTTTTGTTTCATAGGAAACACACGCATTTCACTGATTTTGAGGAATAATGTTTAAATTGACTTTAGAAACAGTTAAAAGATATGTGAGGAACCTGGGACTATTTTTTAAAGTGGCATGTATGCCTTTTTTTGCATACTAGAGTTATCCCAGACTTCTAAAAATGGCAACAGTTAGCAAAATGGAGGAGGGATCCCTACAAGAGTAGGATCTTAACCAAGAAAGGCCTCCAAGCATATTTAAGATATTATTTATTTCATTTATACTCCTTTCTTCTCAGTGGGGTCCCAAAGCAGTTTACCCTATGCTCTTCTCCTCCCTTTTATCTCATAAACACCCTGTGAGGTAGGGTTTTCTGGCATGGCCTGACAACTGGCAAGGGCATGGGGTGAGGATGGGGACATGGGGATTCTGTTGGGTTACACCATAATGTTACTTCCTCTACGTAGCAACTCTGAACTTCCTTGATGGTCTCCCATCCAAATAGCAACCAGGCCTGCCCCTGCTTAGTTTCTGGGATCTGGCAAGATCAGGGAATCAAATTTTTAGTGGGGTTTTAATATTTACTTCAGGAATTTGTAATAGGCTCTTGCAAATGACAAAGACTTCCTTAAACAATTAGCTTTTCGTCTGTCACTATAACAGAATGTTAGCTCACCCCTCACCCCCCACATTGCTGAAATATGGATCTCATTTCATTTTTTTGTACAACTGTATTGGCAAAAACCAATTCTCATATTTGTGTGTGTAGGTAGCAGAGTGTCCACCCTAAAAGCAGGCCTAAGGCAAAAGGTCTGTTTGCAAGATTAAATCAGTGAATGAGTTACTCCAGGCAATAGGAGCTGGAAGCCTCATGGACCATGGACATATCTTGATTACCACACCTCGCTAAGCTGTTGTGATACAATGGATTCCACAGAACTCCTTGTTACTAGACGTTATATCTGATGTGCTTTTGAGAAGCCATTTCCTCAATAATTGCTCCTTCCCTGCATTTCCTCTACCTCTAGATATGATTTCCCTAACAATCAATCCCTTCCTGATCCAATCAAAGCCTCAGCCAAATTGAATACCTGGGCAGAGTCTTTTAGAAGTCTCTCTGAATAAAGCCATTCAGGGCTACTGATGTAATTAAGGAAGCAATTGGCTCTATTATCCTGGGACTTAGAAACAATAGATGAGCCCTTAATTAGCTCAGCCCTGCAATCCCAGCATGAAAATCCAGAAAATCCAGGAATAGAAATTTACAGGAATAAAAACTTACTAGCTCCAGCCCCAAACTGCTCACAGGGGTATAAAAATACAGTGCACCCCAAGTTCCACATTCTTAATGCTGCTGAGGCTGGCTCTACTCTAGCGTTAGCTGGCTAGCCAGCCAGCTCATGCTGCTGGCTCAAGTTCTCAATGCTGGTTCTCAATGCTGGCTCAAGCCCTCCAGGCTGGCTTCAGCTGCTGCTGGCTTGAGCTGCTGATGGCCCCCACTCTCCATGCTGGCATAGGAATCCCTGCCTTCTTCCAAAACTACTTCAGCTGAATTTAGGTAACGTATAAGTCCCCTGCTCCCCCTTTCAACCTATCATCCAAACCTATCTTTTTCCTCCCTGCTTATATCACTTAGGAACTGTATGTATGCTTCTCCATGTCTTACTGTGTGATTGTTTGCAACCAAAATTTATATAAAAAATTTAAACTACAATTTGGTCTCTTTTGCATTCTCTGGTATAGCTGTCTGGTATAGCTGTCTAAAAGATCCCACCTAGCCTGCCTCTCGCACTGCCAAGCTGAGTTATTTCCCCATTGCTACTTTTAAAAGGTTCTCATACTGTTAAGCTAGGTAACAAGAAGTACTAATCAAAAAATAAGTTTTGTGTTTACAAGGGAAACTTTATTCCTTTCAGCAGAGCTGTGACTATATACACTGTACCCCTTGGTTTAAATTCAGGGATTCCACAGAATAACTTGGAAGAAACTATTGATAAAGACTGATTCTACCTTATTTACAAGTACAAATCCCCCTCATTTCAGGAAAAGCTGTATGCTTTAAATTGGTGGACAGCACTGAAAGACATAAGGCCAGAGAAGGAGTTGAAACACAGTGTTTCTTCCCACTGGCATTTAAAGAAGTTTCTTCTGGTCACTGAATGACTATAACCGTTAATGTCGATCCCCAGTCTAGCTTGAAAAGTTGCTACCTTAAACTGAGCAGAAGTAACAGAGCAAATCTTCATCTGACCTTTAATAATGCAACCGGCAAGTGTATCAGGAAGAATACTAATTTATACAGGGGCAGGGGGAGGAGAATGAAGAAGTCCTTTCAGGCTAACGAAAAAGTCAATAGCCTCATGGTATTTCATTAGATCTGTATTATTCCATTCCATGAATCACAGAGTACAACAAAAGAGCAAAAGAAATGTTTATGGCAAGCTTTTCTTTCTGGACTCAGAATGGCACAAATCTGTTTCCTTTTGGCAGGAGGTGACAAGAGTGGAAGTATGAGGTATGGGAATAAATTGGTATCAACTGAATTTCCTGAGGCAGCAGGGAAGGTTATGTTTACCTGGGCAGTGGGTTGGAAGAGGTAACAGTGAGTATATGAAGTAGCTGTCCGGGGAGAGTGACATATGTATCATTAGACTTGAAACTGGGAGTTAAGTTGCAGTTCAAGTCCTTTGACCTGTGTCAGGTTCTGAGGCATGAAAGCATCCCTTTGCCCTTTTCAGTTCAACAACCTGAAGTTAATCTCCAACAGTTCTGAAGAACCATGTGCTATTGTACAGAAATAAACGTTTTTTTTATCAGCTTCCCCTGTGCCAGTAAGGGTACTTTTCTGTAAATTTCTTCTTTTATAGAAACATGACTTGAAATCAACTTTTTTAAATGTATACAGCAATAGCAGTAATTCAGGAGTAGTGAGTCAAAGGTGGTAACTACATCAACGTAATGTTTTGTCATCAGTGCAAAATGACAAAGCACTTACACTTAAATGAGATGAAGTGAGTCAAACGAAAGGAGATGGTAGACACAAAGGTAAAAAATGAATGCAAACAAATGCAGTTCTGTGTTTATGTTGGGCAGTGGTGAAGCGCCAACGGAGACATCCAGGGCGGCTTGTCCCGGGTGCGCCCCTGCCAGGTCACAAAAATGCCCCCCACGCAAAGGCAGGGAAACCCTTCTGCCCCAGGGAGCAGGCTCCGTAGGGCAGAGGGGGAAAGGAACTGGCACCCTGCTTGGTGCCAGCGGCTCTCACTCCATGGGAGCCGGGGGCGCCAAACAGGGAACCCCCTCTGCACCACGGAGGAGGCAACCGCCTCCTCCATAGGGCAGAGGGGGGAATGGAAATGGTGCCCCGCTTGGTGCCGCTGCAGGCGCAAAGCGGGAACCCCCCTCTGCCCTATGGCCGCCTCCTCCGTAGGGCAGAGGGGGGAGTGGAAATGGCGCCCTGCTTGGTGCCACCGACGGCGCCAAGTGGGAACCCCCCTCTGCCCTACGGAGGAGGTGGCTGCCTCCTCCGTAGGGTAGAGGGGAGAATGGAAGTGTTGCCCCGCTTTGTGCCTCCGGCTCTCACTCTCTGGAAGCTGGTAGCCCTTAGCAGGGAAATCCCCCTTTGCCCTACCAGAGGCTGGTATTCCATGGGGCAGAGGGGGGATGGATGGCGGCCTCTGTGTTTCTGCACCCCCATGGGTGCCGTGCCACCTCCACTCACCATCATACAGGATAAGGTAAGTGGTGGTGCGGGGGCAGCACAGCGGCCATGGCGGGTCGGAAAACGCGGAGAATGTCCCGGGTGCAGCTTTGCCCAGCTACACCTCTGATGTTGGGAAACTATGTATTTATTTTATTAATTCATTTATACTTCACCTTTTCTCCTCAAGAGCTGTTTCCATCAGAGGAAGGCTCCTCTGCCTGGAGGAAAGCTTCAGACTTAGCTGAGCACAGTGCAAGTCCATAGGTTAACAAGTATAAGAAAAAGAGGGCATCATAGGGTCATAAGTACTTTGTCCTCAACAGGGGCATATCTAGGGAAATTGGTGCCCAGGGCAAGCACTGAAAAGTTGTGTCCCCCTACCCTATTCCAACCTAAGAAACCTGCCACCTCTCCCTCCTGCTTGGGCTTCTACCTACTTGCCTCTCCTCAGGCAGTCTCTGCTTCTCACCAGGGGCTTTTATAGGCTCCCGGCAAACTCCATGCCCCTCGCAGATGTCACTGATGGGAGAGGTGCCAAGGAAGAGGTTTCCAGATGAGCACTATGCTCTGAGTCGGCTGGAGGGTTGGAGGGGGGCGGGGAGAGTGGCATGGGGAGGCAGCAGATGGATTGATGCAGACCAACCTCCCGATGGAAGCAGTGGAGTTCGGAGACTGCCCAGGGGAGATCCTGGAGCCAAAACCAACCGAGCCTGCAGAAATGCAACTCACTGGATGGGAAAGCGGAGGTCACCTGACCACTCTCAACCCAGCCTACCTTAAAGGGTCATCATGAGGCTAACTCCTGGGGGTGGAGAATATTCTTCTGGGCTGCATGGCTGGATTAGGCTGTGGGGGCACTGTATTTCAGTAGTTCCAGCCTTTTCTGACAGCCCATTTCCAGAAGGTTCTGTTAGAGTATTTGGCATCCATGCATGCTTGAGTTTTGTAGGAGCAATACCAGTTGCACCTTGAGATAATGCTGAGCAGCTAGCTAATTGAAGTGACCTTTGCCAGCTGCTTAATTGGGGCTTGGCTTCTACATTCCTGCTACCTACTGCTATTATTGCTACCCCTCTCTCTATTCATGCACATTATTGTGTATGATTCTTCTTCCTAATATCGCTGTGTACGTTTTATGCCAGTGCTTATGCACTCAAGTTTTTTACTGCTTTCTTTTGTATATATGTTTTGTAGCCTGCTTTATCTTTTTAAACTCTATATAAAAAGAAGTAACTTTCTTAACAACTCTACTGCATTTATTATTCAACTCTGCTTAGAATAGGTTATGTGAGCAAGCCTTCTAGCAGGTTTTGCACCCAGGTTCTATCAGGTCTGATGCCTTGGCCATTAGTCTAAGGTATCCCTCAGGGTTATATTCTATCCCCCATGATATTTCACATCTATATGAAATCACTGTGAGAGATTGCCTGGAGGAATGAATGCAATGTCATCAGTATGTGGATACCCAGCTCTTACTCTCATTTCCTTAAGGAGATAGGAAAGATATGGAGACCCTGAACCAGTGCCGGGGATCAGTAATGGACTGGTTAAGCTGAAGCTTAATCTCGACGAGGTGTTACTGGTTGATTGTGGGACAAAACAGGGGATAGGAAACTTACCTGTGTTGGATGGAGCAGCACTTGCCCTTAAGGCACAGATTCATAGTTTGGGGGTACTCCTGGATCTGTTGCTGAGCTTGGATGAGCCGGGTTTTGGGTGAGTGGAGTTGTGTCAAAAACAAAATGTCTTCAGCTTGTTGCATCCCAGTGCAATGCACCAACATTTTTCTGAATCTGTGCTACAATGACATATGCCTTTATCACATCTCTTTTGGACTACTGTAATGTGCTCTAGGTGGGGCTGCCTTTGAAGAGTGTCCACAACTGCACAAACAACATGCAGTAGCTAGACTGCTGACAGGAGCGTGTTTCATGGACCATGTGGCCCCACTATTGCAACAACTATTTGAGCTTCTAGTGCACTTTTTAGCCCAGTTCAAAGTGTAGGGTAATTAGTGAAAATAAACACAACCGCACAAATGATGTAAATCAAGAATATATTACACTAGGGTTGAAAGTGATGGCATTTTGAATACTAAGATGTGCAAAGGCTGAACAAGGTTTGAGCATTCATATGTTGAAATGGCTGGAAGCTGTTTGGTGATATGCTCACCCATTCATATTTACACTAGCATGCAGTCCAGTCCTTGAACCTTCCTTGACTTCATACAGCAAGATTCAGTATTTGTGAGCCTGTCTTACTGCAGACCAAGATGATCAGATTGAACAAACAGAACTTTTTAGTGATGACCAACAGGGTTTCGGCTCCAGTCACTGTTAATTAATTGAGCACAGACAGTGATCTGACTCATCTCACCTGGTCAGTTACAATTGCTGAAGGTAAGTTCCTTTCCTGAAGGGAAAAAGGATAGAGGTGAGTCCAGCCAATCCGAAACAGAGAGGGATTTTATAGCTTATGCAAAACAAGGTAACTAACCTCTACCCAATTCTTTTTGAACAAGGTTCCCTGGAGAGACCTGTGCTCTTTACCATTGATTTGTGATGCTGATATATGCCCTGGGAGTACATACAATCATTTCTTTGTCTCTCTTTTTTCATTGTTTTTGTTTTGTTTTGTTTTCAGACAGCATTTGAAAGGGCAACAACTAGAGCGCCTGTCCCCTGGAGTATTAATAGGCAACTGGAACCTTCTGGGTTTACCTCACCCACCTGCTAAGAAGGATAATGTAACGGAAGAGAAAGCAATAGACTGAGGAACGCCTGTGGAGGCAAATGACAGCTAGAAGTAATTGTGTTTTACATGCCAAAGAGCTGCAGTTGGTAGACTTCTTGCCACAGGTTCAAAGTGGAGTGCAAAACCAAGCTATAGACACAGTAGTCCTACAATACTTTCTGTTTAAGTAAATATTTAAAGTTGCTGGCTTTGACCAATGAATGATTAAATTGGGCCCTGTATACATCAGAGCTATTATTTTTCAATGTGTGGTCTTTTTAAAAGTAAGCAATCATTAAAGGAAGAAGAAAGCAAGTAGCAAATGTGTGCCTAAGAAAATAAAGCAGGTGTGAGGGTGTAATTAGAAAAATAAGTAAGACATGTGGGGACCCATAAGAAACTTGTGGGGAAGGAACATTGCCCCCACCTTTATTTCATCCCCTCCCCCTACTTCTCTGCCTCTCACTTTCCATCCTGCCAACCCTTCCCTTTTTGCTCCCTTACTGCACTTCTCCCTTTCAGCCACTCTACCCCAGCTCTCTTTCTTTCTGCCCACATACCCTGTTCTCTCTTTCTGCCCCACCCTAGGTCCCTCTCTATCTCTCTGCCCCCTACCCAAATCCTTTTCTGCCCACCTATCTCAGCTCTCTTTCTCTTTTGCTGCTTCTATGGCAGCTCCCTTTTTTTCTCTCTTTGCCCCCAAACTAAATTCTGTTTCTGCATCACTACCCCAACTGCCTATCTCCACACCTACTCTAGCTTTTTCCTTCCCCATACCCCCAGTTCTCTTTTTTCTTTCTTTTTGCCCCACTACCCCACTTTTTTCTGTCCCTGATAGCAGCTCTCTTTCTTTCTCTTTCACCCCCACTACACAATCCTCTCTGCCTCGCCTTAACCAGTGGTGTAGTGGCTAAGAGAAGTCAACTATAATAGGGAGAACCAGGTTTGATTCCCCAGTCCTCCACATGAAGCCTGCTGGGTAACCCTGGGCTAGTCATAGTTCTGTCAGAAGTCTCTCAGCCCCACCTGTCTCACAAGGTCTTGGGCAGGGCAAGGGAAGGAGTTTGTAAACTGTTTTGAGACTCCTTAAAAGTAGAGAAAAAGTGAGGTATAAAAACCAACTCTTCCTCTTTTTCTCCCTCCCAATTTTTGTCTCGTGTTTTTTTTCCAGATGTTACAGTTGCACACACTGACAGGCTAGCAAACACATGTAGAAACTTATATTATTCCTGATCACCATATTGTGTGCATATTTATTTTGTGTGTACAGTGCCAGTGTGTGCCATGTGATTGCCAGATTTGTCAGGGTCTGTGTTCATAGCATCTGCCTGTGTGAGTTCTAGGGGGTTCAATCAGGAATAGAACTTGTAAGACAATGTAAATTAAATAAATATTATTTAAGTCATAATGTACAGAGCAACACAACATAATTTATATAACTATACACACAGATGTAATGGAGAACAGGAAGAAGAAGAAGAAGAGTTTGGATTTATATCCCCCCTTTCTCTCCTGCAGGAGAGTCAAAGGGGCTTACAATCTCCTTGCCCTTCCCCCCTCACAACAAACACCCTGTGAGGTGGGTGGGGCTGAGAGAGCTCCGAGAAGCTGTGACTAGCCCAAGGTCACCCAGCTGGTGTGTGTGGGAGTGTACAGGCTAATCTGAATTCCCCAGATAAGCCTCCACAGCTCAGGTGGCAGAGCTGGGAATCAAACCCGGTTACTCCAGATTAGATACACAAGCTCTTAACCTCCTACGCAACTTGCAACATGTAACGTATCTGAATTCAGTTAAGCAACTGGTTCTTGCTTCATACAGAGTCTAACTTTTCTGGTTCACCCAGGACCAGAGTAGGGATGCCAGCCTCCAAGTGGGACCTGGGGAGAGCCTGGAATTACAGCTTATCTCCAGACTACAGAGTTTTCCAACCTGAATCCAGCAACCCTGTCCCCTGCCCCCATCCCCTGCTGGTGGTAAGGAGGGACATGGCAAGTTTAGGCCAGAGTCTTTCTCTGAAAGTTTTTCAGAGTGAAGTCCTCTTAGAAAAAGGAACCAACTGGACCTCACAGAAATCGGGCTCCAGCTTGCAAAATATAGCCCTAACACAAGGTGGTAAGAGCCAAAGAAATTGTATCCTGCTCCCCATCAATAGACTTCCTTGACAGCTAACCTCCATTCACTAACTCCACCCATTCCAGACAAAACCAACTCGAGTTCCATTCACATATTCCAAGGTTGCACGCACGTGTTAATTATGCACATTATTGCTGTTCATCCAACATAGTGACCATGAATTTCAGAAGGATCACAGGTGAGGTGCGCTTGTGATCTATGGAAAAGTTATTCCCTGCTGTTCTCTGCCATAGCAGAAATCTCAGTGGCCCTTTCCGCATGGGCCAAAAAAGCGGCGGCCGCTGGGGGGGGGCGGTGGCATTAAAAGCGTGTCGCCCCCCAGGCCGCCGTTTGGCGGCGCTGCCTGCGCCCAGCAGCGCCCGACCTGACTTCGCTCCCCCTCCCCCAGGGGCGATCAGGCGCTAAAAAACAACCTTTTCCACCCCAAGGGTTGTTGTTGTTGAAGGCGTCTTCCGGTGGCTCGGTCACGAACCCCTCACCGCCCGGGGAATGCTCGCTGTCTCCCTGCCCGATCCACTCCACCTTGTCCCGTCATAGGTAAACTGCTGGCCGTGAAGCCCCATACGCTTGTCCTCCACGACCCCTGATGAGGTGAGGAGGGCAGCTTTATCAGGCTTCGAACCAGCTGAAGTGCAGACTAAGGACAAATTGAGTGATGTACGAAAGGCAGAAGAGGCGGCTCCGTGTGGAGCCGCCTGCCGTTTGCCGGCCTCTGCTGAGGCCGCCCGCATGCGTGCATGAGAATGGCCTTCGCCTCCACGCCGGCGGAATTCTTGCCGGCGTGGAGGCGACAGGGAGGCCGTGCGGAAACGGCCAGTGTCTTACAATTGCCCTCCATTCCCCCACCCCAAACAGGCACCTGGTGAAGTAGGTGGAGAGGAGAAAGTTCTGAGAGAGCTGTGACTGATCCAAAGTCATCCTGGGAGCCTCATGCAGAGGAGTGTGGAATCAAACTAGGTTCTCCATATTAGAGTCTACTGCTCTTAACCACTACACCATGCTGGTGCTCACGGTTGGTAGGCCAGTGTGACCCCAGTGTAGTCAATAATGGCCTCATTCTCTTTTCCCAAGCCTGCCAAGATTGCACAGTGCAGTTCCTTTATCTACATTCACATCATTATCTCAATTGCTGGCTTAAGATCTTTAAATTCTGGTGGCTTAATAATTTAAACATACCCATACATACAATTCCTTAACTGAAAGTTCTCATTGATCCAGACAGTCATTAAATAAAATATTAACATTATTTTATCAAAGGAATTGTACTCCACCAAGGGATACTTCAGGCCAAACCAAAGTGATAAACCCATTCACAGCAAACATCATGATTAGGGTGTTGTGGATTTTCTGGGTTGTATGGCCGTGTTCCAGTAGTATTTTCTCCTGATGTTTTGTCTGCATCTATGGCTGGCATATGCAGAGGAATGGATGAATGGATGAATAAACTGACAGAATATTCAACAATGGCAAAGTTGACATCTTTAGAACACAACAGACCATGTACAGAGTATGGAAAGATCGAAGGTCTTCTTGGATTATATAAATCAAGGACTTGGATAAATAAGGATAATAAGGGTTATAAATATAAGAACAAACTGTTGAATTCAATTTTGAAATTTTGCTGAATTCTGACAATTTGGCTGGAATTTAAGATGTTCAAAGATAACAATTGATGTAAGCAGGCTTTACATATTATGCAAATTGTAATGAATTTTAATTTTATGAAAAACAAAAACTTTATTAATAGCCCCATACATGAGTTCAGGCAGCCAGCCACAGCACCGCAGCCGCACCACTCAACTGCTCTCAAAGGGGTTTCCTGGCAGCATGGGGAGGCTCCACAAGCATGACAGCCTCACTGCCACTGAGAAGCCCCCTTCGCGAACAATACACTTATGCCACCCAAAAGGGTCATGTAAGTCACACTTCACAACTGCTGGAGTAATATTACAGATGGCTGGGAGGGAGCCGACTAATGTCAGCTCTTCCCCAGTCATGCCCCTGGCCCACCCTAGCTACAGTACCACCAGTGGAGGAGGCTCAAGGACACTGCTGCAGTGTCCTGCACTGTACCCCACCACCAGGGAGGGCAGTGGCGGCTGCACAGTGGCAGTTTCTTCCCTCTGTCGGAGTAAGTGCCCTGGAGTGGGCAAATCTGCAGGCCCACCCACCCTGCCTCTCCCATGAGTGGATTCAGGGGCCCCCTTTGGATGGGTCTCTAAGACAAAAAGAACAATGGGATCTAATCTGTACAACTAGTTTTGATTCCTCACTCCTCCACATAAGTGGCAGACTCTAATCTGGTGAACCCGGTATGTTTTCCCACTCCTACACATGAAGCCTGCTGGATGACCTTGCGCTGGTCACAATTCTCTTTGACCTCTTTCAGCTTCACTTACCTCACAAGGTGTCTGTTGTGGGGACAGGAAGGCAAGATTATTGTAACTGCTTTGGACTCCTTAAAGGTAGAAAAAACTGGGGTATAAAAACCAACTCTTCTTCTCCTCTCCCACCTTCTACCACAGCCCCCTCTCTGCCTGCTTCTGAGGACATCTGCCCCCCTCACCTCCAAATTCAGCCTAATTGATGTTCTAGGATTTACCAGTCTCAGTGGTTTTATCATTAAAGCTGGCAAAATCCTAGAGCATCAGTAATATCACTTCCAAATTTTAGCTGGAAATAATGTCAACATGTATATTATGATCTGTGCTTCCATGTGGAAACTCAGAGCAGATTCAGCTACCTGCATACCTCTGGGTCTTTTGGTCTGGCAACTGAAGAACCAAATACAGTTCCAAAGATTTGAAGATGTAATACTTTTCTGGAAATAATTCCCTAAAACACAATTTAAAGTCAGATCCATTTTACATACCCAGGATTCTTGTATTCGACAATTTATTCAAATAAAAATACATTTCCACTATGTTCTCAAGGGAGTCCTGCCTACAAAAGACTGTTTTAAAAACCCTGTTAGAATGCAGATTTAAATCAGAGAAAACAATAAAAAGCAAGAGGAACTAGGGGAATAAAACTTTTTCAACTTGGCTTAATTTGCAGATCTGTCAAACTTCTTGTACTTGCAGGCATGTTTGCAAGGAATACAAATAAGGTGTCTTACATGAAGCATTTAATATGGTAATATGGTAATTCCAAAGATGCAAGCTGGTGTGTTTCAAAATTAAAAGAACAATTTATATTACGTTAAAGATCAACATGAAATGTGTCTGATTATTTTTCCAAATAAATCTCCCTCTGTGTTCTACAACATGCTGACTGTTAATTAAAACAATCCTCTTTGCTTAAAAGGAAGCACAGGATCTATGTGCAAAAAAGCATTACCCCATTTTTGGTTCTCATTTAACCTCATTCTAGCTAAGACCAGCGAGCCCTTTAAGTTGTCTGTATTTCTCCCCGAAGGTTTCACTGATTTTCTTGGTGAGCCCTCTCAGAGGGATCTACTCCAGACAACTTATATATTTGCAACCCTGTTTTCCCATACAGATGGCTAACTTTTTGTGATTAAAACCAGTCTAAAATCAGTCTTAAAAGGTTGCATGGTCCTGACATGACCAAACAGGAAATGGGGGAAATCCAGCATTTTAACTGTGCTGCCTTCAGAACCAAAAATCAAGCCCTTGCAGAAGGAGACCAATAGAAGGGGTTAGGTCCTTTGGTTTTTAATACCTATGAGGTATTTGAACCGTATAGATAAATAAGGTTTGGAAGTGGGGCCAAAAACAAAGTGCAGTCACAAACACAGGGAAGGGAAAAAACTTTCTAGGAAATGGACAGCACTTTTTGCTATTTCACACAGTAAAATACAGCTGCAAAGTGCATTGAAAGTGGATTGAAAGTACATTATTCTGCATGTGCGGAAAGGGGCCAGAGAGATACCTCCTCCCTTTGTTAGTCAGCTGCTTGTTTCACCAATCAAAGCACATGTCAGTTTACCCAGTCAAGTGCTGTCCATTTCCTAGAAAGTTTTTTCCCTTCCCTGTGTTTGTGACTGCACTTTGTTTTTGGCCCCACTTCCAAACCTTATTTATCTATACGGTTCAAATACCTCATAGGTATTAAAAACCATCATTATGACCAAGGAAAATGTTGCTCCTAGAAAGCCAGAGAACAGCAAATGGAGAAGCAAATATGAGCCAATGGCCCCTTCCGCACACGCAAAATAATGTGTTTTCAAACCACTTTCACAACTGTTTGCACGTGGATTTTGCCATTCCGCACAGCTTCAAAGAGCACTGAAAGCAGTTTGAAAGTGCATTATTCTGCATGTGCGGAATGAGCCAATGTTTCAGAATTGTCAAACATATCTAAACAATCCTCTATGGCAAGATTTGTATGTAACACCATTGATTAATAAAATCCCTGTCGCATATATGTGGAGACAATTTTTTCTCAGTCTTCCTTCTCTCTGACCTTCTTGAACTCTTAAGTAGACGGCCAGAGTTAATGCTCAGATGCAAATATTACTTACTGTCATTAATATTCCAATTTGGAGAATGTATAATAACACTGATGGTATGTTTGATTTATCTCCCAGTTTTCTGACTGCTCATCCACACTTGAAAAACTGCCAAATTTTATAACATTTTTATACTCTAGACATTTTAAAAATCTGATAACTTCAGGCCCTATTTTCTGGCTGTACATGTGTCTGGAAAAAGGTCATTTTTATAGAAAGCTGCTTTTTTGAATAACAGCACATTTTCAGAAGGACTCTATATGCACCCAAGAAAGAACAATCCACAATTTAGAGTAATGTTAGAACACAAACCATAAAATCAGTCCTCCAACAGTGAAAAGGTTATCCCAATAATAAAGCCCAATTAAATATAATGAAAAGCTATTCCCATTCACCTAATTTATGCCCTTTATGAACATAACATCTTCCTCAATAAACTTCCCTTAAGATGAGCTACATTATTATTAAAAGTAATCCCGTTGACTTGATAAGCAGATGGTGAGAGATTTGCAACCTTGGAGAAATATTCCTTTCAAAACAAAATTAAAATTACCATTTCTGGAGACTCATACATCTCTATACTTGACAGGTTGCAACTTTACATAACAAAAACTAACATCAAACTATGTCAAACAGTTATAAACACTGCCAGCAATAAGAGCATTTACCTAGATTGATTTTGTACCATTTTTATCAAAAGTTATTTTTTTCTAGTGATTCCAATTAATAGAGACAGATGGTTACATCTCCAAGAGAAAGGTGAAACACAAAGTATTGTCTATCTTACATCACTGGTGTTTCAACTACCCTCAAACGTTACAGCTCTACACATGAGAAGATGTTGCGAGTTCCCAAAGCCATTTGGGTAAACATGGAGTGAGATGGGATTGTGGGACTGTTGAGTGAATTGCAATCCAAACATAGAACTGTGTGCAAAACTGGATCACACTAATTCTCTATGTCTCATACAGACACAAAAAAGCGTGCAAAAATAGTCCCTGCTGGAACTGCTAAGACAACAAACAATGGACTGAGACAACAAACAATGGACTGATTTAGAACAGTGTACTCACCGTGTGGCTCATGGAGATCAGCATTCACAGTGGCCATCAACCAGAACAGCAGCATTCATTTCCATCCCCAGTGTGAGGTCTATCCATCAAGCAGGCTTCAGGCTTGCAGCTTGCCTTTCATTTGGCAGCACCTATTTCAAAGTGCAAACCACCTGCCAGCCGCAAGCCTCACTAGTCAAGGCCCTTGTCCACTTTCCTGAAACATGAAGCAGGTGCCAATTAAGGAACAGTGCTCAAAAAAGCCATGAGTGTCTCCCAAGCCACTCAGTGAGTATTACAGATGGACAGCCCAATCGGAGGCGGGGGGATTAGATGCACAGTGGCCGGGCATAGTACAGCCTCACCACCTCCTCGGAGGTTTGCAGCACCATGCCTAGCAAGAACAGAGGCAACCACCCCTGATGTCCATGGGAAGTCCCTACACAGCCCAATCAGCTGACCTACCCATTTTTTTGGCATAAGTGCATGCCAGCAAAAGGGGTATTCCCAGGCTGAAAGGGCTCAGGAAATTACTAAAGTCAGCTCCCAGAAATGTCCCCATTGGCATGGGCTACTGTGGCACTAGAACTCCAGGTGTCGAATAGCCACGTGACTCCCCATCATCCACACCAGCACAAGTGTCACATTGCTTTTAGAGCCCTATTGGACTCTCCACTCAGGATTGCACTGTTAGATATTTTATATATTTATTTAAACCATTTCTATGCCACCTTTCCATCCAGTTCAGGGCTTCGGAAGTGACTAAAATTAAAAAACATTTCAAACATTAAAAAGCATTTAAAACACACACACACACACACATATTAATACCCACACATACATATACACATATTATATTTAAAACAAATAAATAAAACATATAAACACATAAAATACACAAATAAAGAAGATGGCTGATATGAGTTAGTGAAGGAATGCCAAACTAAGCAAAAGTCTCCTCCCGCAGGTGGAAGACAACCATAGAGGAAGACAGAGAAATCCACCTGGGAAGCAAGTTTCAAAATTTTGGCACTACAATTAGAAAGCCAGTTTCTGGAGTGAAATGGTCCCTACAGACCAACTCCATTCAGTGTTCTGGTTACTCATTCTGTACCAACTGTGGCTTCTTGACAGTCTTCAAAATCAATCCCACATAGAATGCACTGCAATCATCTAATCTACCACCATGGACAGCACTACAACAGCAAAATCTTTTCTGTCTAGGAAGGACCACAGTAGGCTCACCAGATGGTGAAAAGTGGCCCTAGCCACTGCTAGCCTATTTATACAGATAAAAGCGCAGGTTCATCAGAATGTCAAGCTATGAACCTGGTGATTTAAAGGGAGTACAGCCCCAACCAGAACAACAGACATCCCAGATCCTCCCCCCACCAATATACCACCTCCATTTTGTCAGGATATCCAATAGATATCTAAACATTTCTGTAGATTAATTTTAAAAGGATAGGATACACTCATGATGAGATTCCTCTCCAGTTACATACTACTATATGGAAGAAAGTCAGTAACATTGGAGAACATTCTGTACATTTTGGGCATTTTTGTGCATGTTTGCAGTTACTTCCAGGGTCCAGACTGTGTTCTGGGAGCTTGCAAACATCTTTATTTTATATATCTGGTACATAAGCATGAATCACCTTGCACAAAATAAATGCTGTTGGCCTCCAAGATTGATATGATGGCAGCTTTTAGAGCAAGTTTCATTTTCCTTGTCACATAATATACTTGTGGTGCAATTCTGAGCAGAGTGATGCCCTTCTAAGCCCGTTGATTTCAGAGGACTTAGAAGGGTCTCACTGTGTTTAGAATTGAACTGTTAGTCTTTATCTTGCTAAGCCTGCAAAACTGATTTTATTTACAGCATCGCAGTGTGATGCTGCATGAGAAAGGGGCACTGCCACGTCTGGCACAGCATTATTAATGTATGGCTGTTACATTACAGAGCCGAGCCTGGGATGCTATTGATATAATTTAAGCAGAATACACACAGCTGCTAAATGGGGATGTAAATTACATTCAGTGTTCATATTGGAGCTTGATGCTATTATAGCAAACAATATAAATTTTACATCCAGCGCGTGTTAGCAACTGTCCACGGTAATGAGCCCAGCTTTTGTGCCAATATCACTGCAAAGTAAAATCACAGTAATTAAGGTGTTGCTCAATTATTCCTTTTAAAAAATATACTTTGCCTGCATGGGAAACATTCCTCACATTTCAGAGATGTTGCAACCAAGCACACAGCAAGCAAAATATAAACTTCAGTATGAGGGATCTTATTCTCAAAGGCATATTCCAGATCCAGGAGTCACAGAGAAGATCCAGAAAGGATTGATAGGCCAGAATAGGCCAGAATATCCTGCGTATGTTTTCTGGTGGTGAACTGCACTTCCAACATTGGAAAAGAGAATCAAGTTTTGTAACTTTTCCCTTCCACTACAGACCCAATTTTTGCAGCTCCATCCTGGTCTTGATTTTTTTTTGGGGGGGGGGGTGCAGTGGGAGGCCAGAACGTCCATTTTTAGAAGTGCCAGATTGTTTATGCTGAATTGGAGCTACATCATAGCCTATACAAATTTTTGGAAGAAAGAAAACATGCAAAGCTGAAATCAGGGAATGTGATATTAAATAGTGGCCAAGAACAGCAACAAGTCACAGCCAACTTATGGCACCCCATAGGATTTTCATGGCAAGAGATGAACAGAGGTGGTTCGTTATTGACTGATTCTGTGTAGCAACTCTGAAAGGACTTTCTTGGTGGTCTTCCATCCAAGTACTAACCAGAGTTAACCCTGTTTAGCAACTGAGATCTGATGAGGCCATGCTAGTGTAACCTCAGCTTGTGGGTTCTGTGGGGCAGTACTTGGAATGAGTTGCAACAACAATTTTTAAACAACAAAATGGTTTACTTTTCTTTACAATTAACACTTTTAAAACATCAACATTTAACGTTACAATTCAAGGTCCTGTTCAGGTTGCATTTCAAGTCCTTCTATTTACAGTCTACTGATATTGCTAAGTCCAAATTCTTCTTTGCAAGTTGGCTGGCTCCTGAAGACTCCAAGGGCTTGATGAACAGGTTGCAACATGATGAAGGTCTCCAGGAGAACTCTCACCCATTACAACCACAAAAGAAAACCCTGAAACAATAAACTCCAACATTTACAACATAGCAAAAACAACAACTACCTTCCCAGTAGTTCCCAACAATATTGCAATTACCTTAACAAGGTGTTAAGGGCTTATAGAAATCAAGGTCCGAGTCTGGTACCCTTGTCTTCTGCAAAGAGCTCTTTCAGCCTTTCTGCTGCTCTGAGTCTCCACCCCCTTACTGGGTCAACCCATTCTGGGCCAACCCATTCTGGGCATGGGGGTTACACTAGCTTGGGTCATCAAGGTCAGAGTTTAAGAGACACTACTGGACCAGTCGTTACAACATATTAAGAGCAAATAGCATGATTAGCAAAAGACAGTAAGCACGCTGAGGATGATGTTGCTTCCAGGAATCAAAATGGGATGAGCCTGATGCTGCTGGTGTTGGAAGAGGTACTGCAGTTAGGAAAAAATACAGTCCAACAGTGGTCTGAAATATGTTAATGTTTTCTATTTTCTTTGTCTATATTTTTCTCAGTGATATTTTGCCTTTCACAGATGATTTGGTCAATTTGGCTACATAGTCTATGCATGCTGCATAGCCTTTACAGAAAATGTGTGAGAGAGGAAGGGAGGGGAATATTACTGTGTTGTACTGACTGTAGTATCCTCTGAAGCTTACCTATCAGATCACCCTTCAGTCTGATTCAATCGCCAGCTCATAGAAGATACTGGTAGTCACAATAACAGATCTCATAATTGCTTCCAACTGGGAGAGAACATTTGCTCTCTGTGTGGGTGAATTTTGGAACTGGAATTTAAGTTTTCTATAGCCCATGGATGCCAATGAATTTAAGTGATTTTCAATTTTCTTGCTGTGAGGGTTCAGGTAGCTGAAGGTCTCAATTGAGCCAAGGTCAATAGATAGTGACCCCAGATACATCCATACCTTCCAATTCAATTGGGCCTGATGAGCATCATAATACAGATAAGGACACACATTTCTCCAGATACTCACTGGTTCCATGCACAGAAACCTATCCCCTATGGATTTATCTTGTTGGAGCAGGACAAATCTTTTCAAATCCTGGCTCAAGTTAAAATTTCAGCCTGATATTTGCAGTGTCATATGCAGTGGAAAATTCAATCAGATCTTAAAGCTAAAACATGATGCTGTTTACCTTCTTCACTCTTTTCTTTAGGGAATTTAGAGAAGCTCATAGTAATTGTACATATTATTAAAATGTTCTCTGGCTCAGCACTAACAAAATGAATATTGACAGAGTGGTGTAATATCCCACATAGTTTTTTTTTCTCTCCCCCCTTTTCTGTTTTTCTTGCTTCCAAATGACTCTTTCACAGTGGCTTCGAACCCTTAGAAATTAATGTTCATTTCTCATAATCCAAAGAGACAAGCCAATGCACAAAATAACTCTCTGGATAACATAAACTGAACAAGCAATTTCAAATGAGGGGAAGAAAGGAGCAATATTATCATAGTCTTCCTCCTCCTATTGATATGATAATGTTGCCCTGTTTTATTTTCAGGTCAATGAAACTAATGATTATTCCCCATAATTGAATGTCAGCAGATAGCTTTCAAAACTATCCAAAGGAACTTAGAGTGAACCAGGTACTCTGACAAAGCATGTAATTCTTTTGAGCTGGCACTTCTGTCTGGGGTGATTAATCTGTGATAGTGTACTTGTTAAACAGGTCTAGCTTATCCACAATGCAAGGTGAAACTGTCACTTCAGGTGACATCTTCCCTGCCACCTCACCTCTACCAACATCTTCATCCCTGCCTGAGAACCTGAAGAGCAAAAAGCACCAATATGATGGCCAAATTCTTGTGAGAAAAATGAATCAGCATAGGAATCCCTTAGTCTTTATCTTAATTTGATATAGTTTTAATTTTTTTATACCTTTGGGGTGATAATAATGAGGGTGCTAATGGCCAATTAACTGACATTGTCTTTGTTTTTAAACCTTTCCTTAGAAGCTCAGACCTTGCCATTTGTAATATCTACAAACTAAACTATACAGTGTGCCATGGATTGTTCCACATCACAAACAGTCATGAAACACCATTGTTCACTGAAAACTAAACAGCTATTTTAATTTTTCTTAATGCATTCTCTCTTATGCTACTTCAATCACAAGGCCATTTAAATGGCAAGAAATATCTTTTTAGCATACATCGTTGTTGGTACTCATCTGCCAGTCAATCATAAAACAGTGCCTCCTGTGTCAGCTTTCAGTTGTGGATCAGTTTTAAACGTTGAGATTTTTTTTCTTAACAAATGGAATTTGCCAAAGATATTACCAAACATTTGTTTGTTTATTAGTCCAATTATAACCAGCCTATCCATTCCACAAAGGTTTCTAAGGTAGCTCACAATAAAATTAGCAATAAAAGATAATGAAATTAATACACAGTTTAAAACAAATACTGCCAGCCTCCAGAATAAAACACAAGCCATATAGACCATCCTAAAGTCTGGCAAGATTGCCCAAACCTGACCTTTGAGTTCCATGGGTAATGCTGAGTCCATCATTGAGAAGCCCTGAGAGTCGGATAGGGACCATTGCATTGAGGGTTGGGGGCAAGGACATAGGTAAGGGTGGTTTTTTGTTGTTGACCTGCAGGGGGCACAGTTTTTAGACTAGCAGCAACAAAATTTCAGGGATTTTTCAGGAGACTCTCCTGATGATACCACCCAAGTTTGGTGAGGTTTGGTTCAGGGGGGTCCAAAGTTGTGGACTCCCAAAGGGGGTGTCCCATCCCTCATTGTTTCTAATGGGAGCTAATAGGAGATGGGGGCTACACTTTTGAGGGTCCACAACTTTGGACCCCCTGAACCAAACTTCACCAAACCTGGGTGGTATCATCAGGAGAGTCTCCTAAAGATACCCTGAAAGTTTGGTGCTCCTAGCTTAACCATTGCACCCCTGACAGCAGGCACCCCCCCAAATTTCCCCAGATTCTCCTTTTAAATCCACCCCCTTCGGCATGGATTTAGAATCTGAGGTCCCCAGTTTAAACATTGAAAGTGATGCTGTTTCAGGGTGTGGGATAATCCATCCCCAAACAGCATCACTTTCAATGTTGTTTTAACTGGGGACCCCAGATTCTCCCTTTAAGGAGGATTTAAAAGGAGAATTTGGGCTTCCTAGTTTAAACACCATTGAAAGTGATGCTGTTTGGAGGTGGATTCCAGCATCACAGCGGCCGCCCATCGGGGGGAGGGGTGCAAAACTTAGATTTTGCACCGGGCTCCATTTTCCCTAGCTACGCCTCTGCCCAGAGGGAAGGGCAGAAGGGACTGGCAGCTGCTGGCTGGCAGCCCAGCCAGTGGGGGTGGGCGGGGGGGGCAGGGGAGTCTGCCATCCCTGGCCTCGGAGAACTGCTTTTATAAGCACTGAGGGTTGGGGTGGGGCTTTGGGAGGTGGGTGAGGGCATGGCCACGCCCCCAAACCCACCCCATGAAAAATCTATATCTATGTCCCTGGTTGGAGGTATATTCAAAGGTCTTCCTAGCCAAAGTTCCTCTTACTTTTTCAAACCATACATCCTTTTGCTCTTTACCATGTATAACCATCATCAATCAACTTACTAAGTGTCTCTCCAATATAATGAATGGTTTTTATTGCTCATTATCACTCCCTAGAAGGGAAAACTACAGAAATGTTAGCTATGTGCCTCAGGTAAGTTACAGTGTCATCCTAAACAGAGTTATGCCCTTTTATGTCCATTGACTCCCATAGACTTACAAGGCTATAATTCTGTATAGGGTGTATGGATAATCACCGGGTAGGAAAAGAGCCCTTTAATAACTGTGGTGTCTTAGCTATTTAAAGGAGTTTTATTCCTTTCTCAGGCATCTCTTTGACTGACTAATTTATGCAAGAAATCAATGATGATATATTCTTATCATCTGACAGTTCACACAGATTACCTTCAATTAATTAATGCATAGGTGCCATATATTTGGATGTTGACAAGTAGGAGCTAAATTCTGTCCAAGGTCAATCTGAAATCCATTATTGACTACAAATAAAAAGACATTTGGAAGGAAGCTATTGGCAAAAATGCCCCCCTCCACAGACACACACCAAATATTAATGTCATGCAAGTCAGATAAAATTGGTAAGGCAAAAGAAAACATGGCTACATTAATGAATAAATGCATGCTATTAAAACAGAGGTTAAACAGTGGTAATTTTAGGCTGCAGGACAAAAATGTTAAAAGTCTCATTTAAACACTGCACATCCTATTTGAATAGTTAAGGCACTTGAGCTGAGGGTACAGCTATCCTTTTACTGTTTTTCTGATTATATATGTATACAGGAATGGAAATCACATGGACCCAAATATTTATATTTATTAAAGATCGTCTTCTATACACACTTTACCAATTCACTATACACATGTCCTCTATACACACCTTACCAATTCAAGGTAGTTTGTGAAATAGAACAAAAAAGTCAGCATGCTCTCTTTGGCCGTTTCCGCACGGCCCATTTATGACGGCCGTTCGCACAGGCGCCGCTGCTGCAACGCAGCAGCGGCGACCTGACTCTTCTTCCCTCCCCCCAGGGCGGCGTCAAGCCACCCTAAACAACAACCCTTTAAAGGGTTGTTGTTGGGGAGGGAGCGTCTTCCCTGCGGCGTGGTGCGAACCGCGCCGCCGGGAAGACGCTGTCTCCGATCTCGCCCACTCCGCGGTGTCCTCCTGCGTGCGCCTGCGAGCAGCCAGCAGCCCGCCCACACTGTCCTCCGACCTCCAGGGGGCTGCAGCATCAAGCGAACTTCTGCGGCGCTTCAAAAGCGACTGGCATAAAATAGGCCGATAAACAGGCGCCAAAAGCGGCTCCTTGCGAGACGCCTGCGATCTACCGGCCTCCGCTTCTCCGTTCGCATGCTTGCATGCGAAACGGAGCTCTGCTCGCCGCCCGCACTCTTTTGCGTGAAACAAGCGCTACGTCTTGAAGCGGCCTTTATCTCATCTTTCTTCTAATGAACTCTGGGTAGTCTATCTGGATCTACTTTAGTCTCACAAAAACATTGTGAATTAATTTAGGCTGAGAACGAATGACTGGCCCAAAGACACTGGGGGAGCTTAACGGATTAGAAGCTAAGTTGTCATTAGAAGTTGTCATCCACCCTAACCTTTACTTCAATGTCAGTGTATTCTCAACTTGACCTCATTGAGGCTATCTAAACCCATCCACCCCACAAGGAACTGTGTAGTACGAGCACAAGGCATCCGCTGCGCGATTGGGCAAATGTCTGACACACCAAGATTTTTTGTATGGACATTTTTCCTCCAGCCCCACTCTCTTCCTTCCACCCACAGCCAGTCTGCCTAGCTCCATCCTTCCCAGTCTTCACACTTCCATCCATGTCTTCCCCCTAGCTCCCCTTCCATGTTGCCAGCTCCTTCCTTCTTCTGTAAGCACTCATATTGATATATCAATGTATTGATATAACAGCATGGGCTTTTGCAAGGAACAGCACAAGCAGGGTCTGTTTCTGGCTCCAGCCCACCTCCCCTGCTCTGCTTCTGCCCTCTCTGATGATTGGAAAGGCTTTTAAAAAGCAAATTTCAGACAAGCCTCTTTTTAAAAACAAGCCTCTCTCTCATATCAGCAGCAAGAGAGAGGCTGGGGGGGGGGAGAGAGAGAGAGGGAGGGAGGGAGGGAGTCCATGTCTGTGGAGGAAGAGGAGGGGAGAGAATATCAGATCTATAGTGTTGGGATTACTGAGTGTTATCAGGTCTGTGTCTTTAAGAGGGGTGGAGTTAAGAGAATCAGGAAACAGGCAGTTGAGACTAGCTGCAGGGAGGACTGGCCTGCCTCCTCAGGTGTAAACAGAGAAACACAAGGAGTCCACACTTGAGCTCAAAGTGTTCCATGAGTAATGGACCCTAGTTTCAATGCTTTATTTGGTGAACTTTTATTCACATCTGCTAAAGCTCAATCAACATACCTTAGAAACAACATTGTACCTTAGAAATACTTTACAGAATTTCAATAGTCATCATTAAGCAATGGTTTTATTATTCAAGTACAATTTGTATTTCCTTTTTTTCTGCATTCTCATATTTAACAACAATCAACTTGTCCTCACTTCCCGCGAATGGAATGTACTTAAAGTGAACAAACCCCTAGGGTGGATATATAAAGGGTATCTGATCTTTTCATTAATGCAAAGCTATCAAAGCCATAAATAAGATAAGCTTTATTCAAGATCCTGTACAGAAAAAAATGCCTCAGTTAGCTGGAACTGAATAAATAGGACATTTAAATGTCACAATTAAAGATAATAGGTTATCAGAGGTCTCCATCATTAAATTTTTTTGTTAAATGACATGACAATTTCATGGTAATTATCAGAATAGTTGTTCTAAAACTTAAAGGCATAAATCTGTAGGGAACAGTGTCTGGGAGAAACGTCTACAAGTAACAGGAATGATAGGGATATTTCCAAAATTCTACTGGATTTTTTGTTGTTCTTAATTACTTGTCTTTTGAACCAATGTATAACTGATTCATCAATGAATTCTCCATTGCAAGAATGTTTCTAAATGTGCAAAGCAGTGTGTAGCTTTTGTTTCATTTCTGCCTTTCCCCTTTCTACATTATGCAAGTTTGTGTTGATAAAACACTGCAAAAAAGTAACCTTGACATGATCATAATTATTAAGCAATTGTATACTCTGATGACCCACTGATAACAATCAGCAGTGGTGTTACTAATGAACAAGAACACATGAGCATAACAATGAAATACTGAACAAAACAATATTTATACAGTTACAGTGTTTTATCAAAGCACATGTACACTTTATTAACAAGGAGGAAGAGGCAAGTGAAATGAAGGAACTAAAAGTTATGACAAACTGTGCATATTGTAATTTTGGATTTTTCCCCCTTTTGTTAAACTAGAATGCAGGAGTAATAGGGCAACATATTCTCATGGAGCAGTGAAAGAATGGAAGGGGTGAGATTATGTTATTCATGATTTCTATGGTGGTGGTGTTGAACATTATTTTCTGTTTCACGTACTATTTCCAAAAAATAAGATGTGGTGGTTTATCTATCTTATTAAATACTAGCGGGCCCAGCCACGCTTCACTGTGGCGTACAGTGGCGAGGTAGGAAAGGAAGGGAGGAGGAAGGGGAGAGGCGTAACGGGTTTTTCCTACCGCTTTGGTGGTAACGCTTCCTCTACCTGTGTCTCGTGGGTGAGTCAGGCAGCAGGCGGTGATCAAAGGAAGCAGAAAAGAGAACATAAAAAGAAAAAAAGAAAAAAGAAAAGAAGAAGAAGGGAAGAATTTCAGGCAACTTCCAGTTGCAGAAATTTTTGTTTAACTTAAAAACTAAACATTACATCCCAATTTAATTTGTTTAATCAATTTCTAATACAGAAGGCATGGTGACATATTTTTGTATTCAGTCTTTGTTTGAAGATACTCATTACGTGGCTGCCAAGTATTAATAATAGTTTCCAAGTCTTTCTTTTTAAATATATTTTAATATATTTTAATATATTTGATAACTTATCCAGAGAAGCAAATTCAATGAGAAGCAGAATACAATCCTTTATCAGAGGGGCATTCATCTTCTTCCAATTTCTTGCAATCAGTAGTCTGGCTGCCATATATGATCACATAAAGTCTTACCATTTTTCTTCACTGTAACATCAACCATATTCAGCAAAAACAATTCTAGTTGAAAAGTCAAAATGATACTTTTTTTATAATACTATAAATTTCCATCCAAAATTCTCTAATTAATTTACAACACAACCACATATATAGACACTTTTTCCTTTTTACATCTCCAACATTGAGAAGATACTCCCTTATACATCATGGCTAATTTGCTAGGACATAGATACAACTTATGCATCGTCTTATGAAAATTTTCTTTTAGCCCGGTACAGCAAGTAAATTTTAAATTCCTCCAAGCATTTCCCCAATTTTCTAATGGTATCATCCCAGCAGTAGACTCCCAAGGCCAAACTAAATACAGCCAAGTACCTGCTAAAGCAAAAGTAACTTTCCACACAAAGCCCTGTTCTGAAAAGCAGACTTGACATAAGGGTCCGCCAGTATGAGGATAAGATATACATAAGGCCTCATATTGTACTGCAATGAATTTGCAAAGAGTAAATAATAGGGCAGAGATGCGAGTGTCTTGTTTTGTAGAACTTTACTGGAAGATAAATGAATTTACACTAAATGAAGGATTAGCAAACTCTATCTATGCAAATGCTCAGTCTGGGTATCTGTGAGGTCCATCTGTGCATATGTGCCTGTCTCTACTCTTTTGTTGAAAGAAGAAAGCAGAGAGATCTTTCTAGAAGCTCCTTTGATTCCAGGCATGTGACTGGAATTTAGATGCGGGCAGGCAGAATGGGCCGTGGAAGTGGCACCCACACACCCCAGTGTAAGTGTGGCGGGCAGGCATCACAGAGTTTCACAGCATCTAACCCAGAAGAGGCTTCTGCCCTCAGGTCTGCATCAGTGTGAAGGAGGACACTAGCACAGCTGGGGTGGCCTGGGGTATTTCCAAGGATGACAGCAGTTGGTCCAGGAACGCCCCTCGCAAAGGCCTGTAAATTACACCACAAAAAACGTGGTGTGTCATGCCCCACCCCTGCTGTGGCTGACAATTCATCAGAGGAAGACTTGTCTGAGCCTCACAGAGCCACACCAACTGTGTCAGCAAAAGAGGAAGAATTACAGCTTCCCCGTTCAGGGCTTATCAGGAATATCAGGCAGGAGGATAGAACTACTGATTTCTCAGATGTAACACAGCATTGCTGGCAGAAACTGAGCGTGACCTTGAAGGAAAGGGATCATTCTGCTGGCTTGCAAGGCCAGCATGGGTTGGAGTCTTTGCAGCAGCCTTCCTAAGCAAGCAGCCCAGGAGCATATAATGAGCTGCAGTAAGAGCTACAGCTGTGGATGCAACGTAAGAGTTTCTCAGCAGTTCCTGCATGCCACTTATCTGAGTGTTTGAACCTTGCTTTGACCTTGGACCTGCTTCCCACAACCTCGCTGCTTGGCTGCTCCCTCCTGGGTTGTCTACTCTGTGTTACTTGACTCTCTGGTCTGTTTGACTCTGTTTTCTGGACTCTCCCACTTACTTACTGTGTTGTGCTTAGACCTGACAGTGAGCAGACTAACCCTGTGTTGGGGTGACTACTCGCCTCAGAAGCCTTCTTAATGCTGGCGCTGTTGCAGCAGCACACCGCCCCGCCCTGCCAGCACATGGTGTAAGTCACTTTTTTCATTGGAGTTTTCTGGACGGCAGCAGGTTTTTCCCCTTGCTGTTTGATGTGGTGCCCAGAGTTCCAAATAAATAATATAATGTTTAAAAGAAAGGAATATCAAGCAATCAACAGAGTATGTAGCAGAGAATTTGTGAAAAAATATGGTTACTCAAAAGAGTAAAAGATTCCACCAGAGTATGGAGTGGTTGCAGTAGAGACAAACTGGCAAAACAAGTTGAATAGTGGATATAACCGTGTAAGATAGTAAGATAGTTACAGTAAAATAACTACCTTGCATCTTGATTAAGCCAAAGATTGATACTGTAGAATATGTACTGTCATTTCAACTCTTCAGCTTCACATTCTCCTCTGAAACTGTTTGGTGGTTGTTGTTGCTGATGATGAAATGTAACAACTTATAACTATAGGAGATTGAAATGTTCCTCTCATTTTTCCCCCCAGGTTGAATGATTGATTTGTATCCATTTATTCACTTGCATAAACAGCCATCTACAATGGACAGTGTTAATGATAAAAAAGCAATAGTAGCACATGATGACATATATCAGAAGATGTGTAGGTGAATAGGCCCGCGAATGATGTAGCTATTTCAATTATGCTTAAAAAAATCAGGTTGCTTGAATAAATGCAGGAACAGAGTAGGCTTACAGAGTGGGCTTTACAGTGAATCCTGGGTTCTTTCTCTGTTGTGTTTTCCAGTATTGCTAGAAGATAAGTGGTTGCAGGTCACTATCAGCCATGTTCTATCTCTCCTAGATCTGATTTATACATGGTGACTGGCGATGATAATCTCTCTTCTTATGCCCCAGTTTAAAGAATGCTTAAAGAAAATTGTGCAGATCTTGGTCTCTGTCTGAGGAACTGAAGCAGATATTATTATATCGTAGGCACCATGAGGTTCTTAGTTATTTTATATAATTATTTTAAATGGCCTTTTATTCTTTGCCTGCACACAGAGGCCCAACCAATGAGCTGTCTAGTCAGCAACACTCATGAGCCATCTAAATTGGCCAGGGGGCAGCCACCTGCAACATGGAACCGTCTGATCCACAGCGCTGAACCTTTCCACTTGCCTTTCTCAAACAGTAGCTCCGTATTGCAAACCCTTTCTGAGGACAGTTTCAAAAGTACTTTGTGGGGTAAATGGTTCACATGGGAAAAGGAACAGATTCCATTGTTTCTCTCCAAGCATTTGGTCATTCCTAAAGGTAACTTTTTAACATCCTAGCCACTGGATACCTTCATGAAAATTTAATATATGCTGACCCTATTTTATTAGCAAACTCAATAAAATCTAATTTGATACAAGAGACTAGGACCCAGTGGGTAAATAAGTACCTATATACTCGTGTATAAGTCGACCCGCATATAAGTCGAGGCACCTAATTTTACCACAAAAAACTGGGAAAACTTATTGACTCGTGTAAAAGTCTAGTGTGGGAAATGCAGTAGCTACTGGTAAATTTCAAAAATAAAAATAGATACCAATACAAATGTTTTTAAATATTTATTTCAAAGAAAAACTGTATGATATAAGCAATAACTTTAAAAGTTCTGAAGTGGAATATATAACTCTCAGAAAGTATCTCTTCAGAGTTTCATAGGGAAGATGCTCAACAAGTTCCCCCTTTTAAAAAGTCCCTACAGTTCTCCTTCAACACGGATAGCTTATCATTACACAGTGAAGATGCTTGCGTGGTGATGGCAGCTGCTGCCCCAAAGCAAGTCTTTTTTTTTTTGCAGGTCTGCAAGCTCAGCTGGACAGAAGTCCCACCTGCTTTCCAAAAACACTGGGTGGGGGCTGAGAAAGGTGCTGGCAGTGGCTGCACCCCAGGGCACCCTGTGTGTGTGTGTGTGGGATTCCTGCCACCATGGGCTCCAATGGTGCAGATTTCCCAATGAGGATGACTCCCTAGCATTCATGGAGCTTTCTGGCCTGAACAAAAATTCTGTAACATATAAAATTAATATTTAATATTCACACCTATTCACTGAATATTCACTGTGAATGAAGCTACTGGCCACCTGTAGTGCAGCGAAGCAACAGCCTAAGACTTACCTGGGAGCTGCCTTTGTGTCCACATAGTAGGGAGTAGGTGCAGAAAAACACCCTCAGCTCCCAGCCTTTTTTCACTCGCCACCCATTCCCCCCACCCGCTCGCCACCCGTTCACTCGCGTATAAGTCGAGGGGGGCTTTTTTCAGCACAAAAAATGTGCTGAAAAAGTAGACTTGTACGTGAGCATATCTTGCTCAATTTGCCAGGAAATGCTTTTGTTCATGTTTTCACATGGAAAGAAATAAGTTGACATGCTGATTGGACCATCAATGTTGAGCTTGGGTTTACAGGGCTCTCTCAAAGAAGTTTGCATTTTGAAACTCTGGCTTCAACCCTGATGCCTCAAACAATGACAGTGCTGAGTTCTGGAAGCCAAGCCATCTCCACGGAATTTAATGTACCTTATATAATATGCATTGTTCAAATGTTATTTGCATTCTGTAATTGTATTGCTTCTATTTTGCATGTGATATTTTAAGGCACAGTATCATTTTCTTACTGCAGTATGAATCCTAATTAACACTCTGGTTCATAATTCCTTTATTTATCTCTCAATTCTATAGCAACACATGTCTGAGATTAAACGATGTCATCAAATAGCAATGCCAATGCTTGATGGCTTTTAATATTATGGTGCATCTCCAAGGCATAAATAAAACACAAATGATATTCTTAACTCGCTAGTCATTATTTCCATAAGGGCAAATTCATGCTGTCAACTATCAGTAAGTGCCCTGGATGGCAGCTCATAACTGGAAATCAAACAGCTTTGTATTGGATGTTGGAAGGAGGACCTTCACAGTGGCATCTGCGACAATACCTCAGGATGTAAATGGAAGCAATCTTTGATGAGCAGCCATATACAATTTTGTATGAAAGAAAACCTTTGAAGATGTGACAGTTCAAAGTCATTAGAAAATACTGATGTTTGAACAAATAATGGTGATATGCAAAGGTTACTCAGGAGTAACCACTTCTACTGTCATACCCTCATCCATTCTGAACCCAAAAGCTCAGAAAATTCATCTAGAGGAGAAAAGTGCAGTTTTCTCTCTCTAGTTTGTACAGCCAACTTAAAACAGTACGGGCCAAACAAGGCTCTTTCAGAGGTCAAACTTCATGAAGCTTTTCTTTGCAGAGATTAGGCGGGTGGCAACTGGAGATAGAGGAATGGATCCTAACTGCTTTTCTACTTGCAAAAGAGAAAAGGATGGGCCCCTTTTGACCTTGAAAAAGGGGTTGTGGGACACATCAGCACAAAAACTATGCAGAATGCCATCTGCACTGAAGATGAAAACTGAGTGAGATCAAATTGAAAAGCTGAGAAGATCCAAACCAGACTCTTCTGTGGTGTATCATGTGGTACCTATTTTATTGAGTTTTAGGCAACTGGTTAAGAAGGTCTATTTGTTCATTTCATTTCATTTCAACCTTTAATGGCATATAAATTATTTCCAAGGTCTATTTGTTCAAATTTTTAATTAGTGACAGCTCTGTTGTATGTGGATGACAATGGGACGGGGGATACAAGGACAGCAGTTGGTGATACATGAATGTATCTGGTGATACATGAATGTAATGGTTTTTGCAATGCCAATTTGAAATGCCAATGTCCAAGTTCATTAAGTGGTGCCTTCTTTTTAGCTAATATCTTATGGAATGACCTGCCTGAGAAGATCAGGAAGGCTTTATGCTTGTCTTTCCCTATATCTGTAAAACAAAAATTTATTGTTTCAACAACCCTGCAAGGTAGGCTACACTGAAAAGAAGCCACCCAGCAAACTTCATGACTGAGTGGAGATTTGAAGAACTTCCTGATAGTAAGAGATGTTTGATAGTGCAAGCTGCCTTGGAGGATGGCCGAGTCTCCTTCCTTGGATGTTTTTAAACAGAGGTGGGATGGCCATCTGTCAGGCGTGCTTTGATTATGCATTCCTTCATGGCAGGGGGCTGGACTGGATGGCCCTTGTGGTCTCTTCAAACCCTGTGATGCTAAGAAGAATTTGAAGAAGAGTTTGGATTGATATCCCCCCTTTCTCTCCTGTAGGAGACTCACAGGGGCTCACAATCTCCTTGCCCTTTCCCCCTCACAACAAACACCCTATGAGGTGGGTGGGGCTGAGAGTGCTCCGAGAAGCTGTGACTAGCCCAAAGTCACCCAGCTGGCGTGTGTGGGAGTGTACAGGCTAATCTGAATTCCCCAGATAAGCCTCCACAGCTCAGGTGGCAGAGCGGAGAATCAAACCCAGTTCCTCCAAATTAGATACACGAGCTCTTAACCTCCTTCGCCACTGCTGCTCCTTTCAATTGCATTTATATCCCAATTTGGATTTATATCCCACTTTTCTCTACCCTTAAGGAGTCCCAACGTGGTTTACAATAATCTTGCCTTCTCCTCCACACAACAGACCCTTTGCAAGGTAGGTGGGGGCTGAGTGAGGCTGAAGAGAACTGTGACTGGCACAAGGTCAGCCAGCAGGCTTCATGTTTAGGAAAAGGGAAACAAACCAGAGTACAGTCCGCCACTTATGTGGAAGAGTGGGGAATCAAACCCAGTTCTCCAGATTAGAATTTAGCACTCCTAACCTCTACATCACCCTGGCTCTCAAGACTCCAAATATCCTACCACTGCACTCTAACAGACTAGCAGCGCTGCCTCACTAGAACTGCCTAGACCTCCCTTCTGCAGGCAGCAGATGCTACTGCGCTCATACCCTCCGTTGCCAAAGAAACCGAATTACGAGCTACGGAAGAGCCACCCAACTCTGCTCATCGCAGCCCCGCCCATTCCCTTTGCACTCCCAAGCCCCGCCCCCTTCAGTTACACAGTCCGGGGACAGAACCGCTTCCTCTTTTTCCTCTCAAAGCCTAGAGAGGCACCGAGAACGACAGATGAGACGCACGCGCAGTGCGAGCCGGCACTGGAGCTGCTGCTTCTGCGGCGCCCGTGTTGGTGGCCGGGGCAGCAGCGGCAGCGCTTCCTGCAGCGGTAACAGCTCCGCGCGGAGGGGTCGCGGCGAGGCTGGGGAGTGCTGCGTCTGCGGCGGTTGGCGAGGCCGAGCGGGCGGCTCGCCGCAGCAGCTGGCGGAAAGATACGCAGACTTGGCGGCCAGCCACGCCGAAGCCGTGAGATTGGGCGAGGAGCGCGAGAAGCAGAGCGGGCGCCTGCGGGACGAGAACACGCGGCTGAGGGTGGAGAACCGGCGCCTGCGCAGAGAGAACCGCAGCCTCTTCCGCCAGGTGTTGAAACTGCAGCAGCAGCCGCTGATCCTGCCTCTTCCAGAAGGGGAGGCGGAGTCTGAAGGCGGGGCTCTGCCGCGCGAGCAAGAGATGCTCAGGGACCGATTGGCTGAGAAGGGGCACGAGCTGGGGACGAAGGCGGAAGTGGGGCGTCAGGTGTAGTCCGAGAGCTGCCATTTCTCCATTAGCGGCCATGGTGATGCTTCTAGTCGGCCTCGCAAAGTGGAAATCCAACAAATGCATTCCTGGGAGCTTGGAGAACCTGCCAATGAAACCACGCTTTGTAGCTGAAAGGAGGCAGTGGGAGCTAGACTACACCTACTTTGGGAATGGCAGCAGCCTCCCAAGCAAGAAGCAAACGGAGATCTTATTTCGTCCTCGCTGAGAGCAGGCCAAGATATACCATTTCGAGGTTTCTGCATTGTCCTGTTTATCTGCTGGCTGGAGACCTCGCCCCCCCCCCCCGATGCATCCCAAGAGGCAATAGTAAAACGAAGATGTGATCAGTAGCGCCTCTTCTGATATCAGAAGCATTTCATTGCCTAAGAGAAAAATTTTATATGCCAGACCAATCAAAAAGCTAGAATTTTCGTGAATCTTTTGCACAAAAGTAAAAATAACAGCTCTTGTATGCAAGTCCTGGTGACAACTGGTAGATTTATAAGCCCTTACATGTTTCTTCCATTTAATAAACCTGATTAATTATCCTGCAAAATAAATTTGCAATGCACTGGATTTTCTGTTTGTCCTTTGTAGAATGTTGGTATGGGGAACTGTACAGGGGCTGGGTGACAAACTGTGACATTAGCTTGCTTGGTCATGATCCTTGCAAGGTTGTGTCCTTAGTAACATGTTGGTTAAGTTCAGAATACCTATTTAAGCAATCATGAGTTGAATTGTCATTTTAAAAAAGGACACTATCCTCAATGCTAAAATGTAGCCTGGGCCTGTGCATTCTGATTGCAGACTTAAATTAGGATACTATAAGTAGCATGTTTGATATTAGCTGTATTTCCAGGCCAGAATTTACTTGTTGGTCTCTAGGCAGTCTTAAGGGAAAATCGTACCTGCTCCTGAATGCTACCGGGACAACAACATCAGAAATTAAAATCATTATAGTTCCTGTTTTAGGTGGAGTGAAAGGAACCAGTGGTTCACACCTTAATGCCCAGGCCTATGCAGCTTTACTCAAAAGTCCCACTAAATTCACTGGTGCTTACTGTCAAGTATGTGCCATTTGGGCTTCAGCCATGGTCACATGCTGATGTCTCTTAAAATCAAAAGGATTGTATACCACCAGAGGTTTCTTTTAAAATGCAACTGCTTTGAAGTCAAACTGTTTTAACATGCCTCAAATGTGCTATGTACCCTTGTTGTAGGATGCTTTACAGAGTACTTATTTGAGGGGTTTTTTGTTCTTCTGTGAGGCTGCCTTTTCCCTTTAAAGGAATCAAGATGGCTAATGCTGATAGCTTAAGAAATCAATTCACAGGCATACTATTTTAAAGCCAAACATTAAACAGTGCAAAACACACTACAAATCAACTAACCAAATGTACTCTTAAACAATTGGTGTTACGCTGTTTCACAAGCCTTTAAAAAAATGGATGCTTTTGAGACATCCCACAAAGTGAAGGAAATAACTATGAAGGCTTGAGATTAAGCAGCGTTGGAAAGGGATGGAAGTAAAAGGCCTAGTTGGAGCTATGACGAGAGATGGTCCTTGAAGAGCAATAGTAGCCGAAAAGATAAAATAACTTGAAACAACAATAACAATCCTGACTGAAAAACTGAAAATTTCTAATAAAGGGGAATAGAGGGAGAACTATTAGAGGTGGGGAAATACACAACCGCTCACTTATCAAATGTCCTGAGAAATCTCCTGTGTCCATTTTCTGAGAAATCTGTGACCATACTCTTTCAGTCTAACCTCCCCCATAAGATTGTGAGAATAAAATGGGAATAAAATAACCTCCCTCATAAGATTGTGAGAATAAAATGGAGGAGGGAAGAATTATGTTACTAGTTGTTTTGGGTCCCATTGTATTGAAAATTGGGATATAAATAACTTAGTAAAATGTACTTGTCCATATTTGTTACTTATTTACAAGGGCTCTCAGTATAATCTGACACATCAAGGCAGCTAGCAAATAAAAACAGTGTAAAATCATAAAATGTTACAAAAACAATGACAATACATGGTTACAACCATGTATATAAAAACCAAAACGTCATTTAAAAACACAGGCCATGAAGGAAGAATTCTTGAGGGAATGCCAGAGGAAACATTTTTTGGAGAAGAGTGATAAAATGAAATTGGCGAATATTCATGGGGAGTAAGTTCTACAGTCTTAGCACCATGGACTGAGAGGTCCTTTCTCTGGTTGCTACTTGCCTAGCCACAGAAAGTAGAGGTACTCACTTCTGGTATGCTAGCCCTGGACTAGCCTCTTTAATTAAAGGTCAACACCAACATCTTGTATGGGGCCTTGGAACAAATTGGGAGCCATGAAGATAACTCAAGAGTGGAGTAATGTGTTCCCTATGATTCACTCCAGTTAACACCCTGACTGCAGCATTCTGTACCAGTTAAAGTTGCTGAACACTTTTCAGAGGCAGCCCTTTGTAGAGTGCATTGTAGTAATACAATCTAGCTATTACCAAGGCAGTCAAAAGCTGGTAGAAGGCACTCCTGCTCACAGCTGTCACCTGCTTGTCCAGCAGCACAACTAAGCCCCTGACCTGCTCCTTCAGAGGGAGTGCAATCCCATCCACAATAGGACTCATCTTAAGCCCCAGATCAGTCTTTTCAATCACCAGTAGCACATCTGCCTTGTCAGGTTTAAGCTTCAGATTATTAGCCCACATCCACCCTAGAACTGCCTCTAGGCGCTGGTTAGACTTTGTTTCAGTTACTACACATCTATAAATATGCATTATCATGTGAGCAAATGTCACCTTTTGCCTGGGCCATCCCTAGGCTGGTTATTACTCTTCCTTCAGCTATAGTCACGTCCCCAAGCGTGCTGTGGATAGTGCAGCGAAATCTGTGTGTAGCAATACTTAATCATGGTGTGTGTTAGCTAGCTATTCAACGCATGCAGATGAGTAGAGAAGTGCAGGGTTGAGGCTATATTTAATATAGTCTGCATTGCTCTTCTGAGACCTAATTTGAGTTTTATTAAATATTGTATTGTCGGTTCTGCTTGTCTTCTTGGGCACATTAAGACACTGGGGGAGGGGGCTTTAACAGCCTGTGGGGCCCAATGAAATGAATTAAATGCCTTGGTGTGATAAATGCATGCAGTTCATTCAGAGGAGTTTAGTTCTCCTTTACAGTCAGCAAAGCCATATTACATGCAGCTTATTTGGGGCCTCACAAAAATGGATGGGGCTCATACCGGTGACAGGCTCTGAGGGACTGACCCTAGATGATAATTATCTTGGCTCCGATTTCAGAACCATATCAAGGATCAGAATCAATGGTGTGGTATTTGTCCTGTGGGAATGTCACAGTGTTTTATTCTCTCACCCACGCTGTCCAATACACAGATAAGGCTGCTGAATATGATAATCTGAAACGGAAAATGTTGGAACTTTTGTCATCAATATGCAGAAATCACCTAGCTCTTATCCAAGCCTCTAGATGTGTCCATCTTAGCTCTGCATTGGTGTGTTGAGGCCAGGGCCAGGTGGTTAATGCAAGATAAGCTGAAGCAGAATTTAGTCAAAACAGGGAATGCTGACTGGCAAGGCTGATTTCTTATGGATAGAATTATTTTGGCAATTGTGCAGGTAAAGAGTTTGGGGTGCTCACAAAACCAGCATTGCTGTTTGAAAAGAAGTATGGCATAGTGGTCATCAGTGCCTTCTGCATCCTGTTCACCATCTCTCTTCTTCTTTAGGCTCTGTCTGTCTGGTTATGCTGATCATGTGGAACTTAATAGCTGGACTACTGTAACAAACTCTTATGTTGGTCTGCCATCGCAGATAATCTGGGAACAGAAGCTGGTCCAAAATATGGCAGCCCAGTTATTTTTAGGAGCTAGCCAAAGGGAGCATCTCACCGTTCTTAAAACAGCTATATTGACTGCCAATTTGTTTCTGAGTCCAATTCGCAATGCTAGTCATGATCTTTAATTTCTTTAACAGCCTAAGACCTACGTATCTGAAGGACTGTCTTCTCCCAAATGACCCTGTGTGCAGTTGTGGTCCTCAGACTGTCATGTGGTGACTGTTCCTCCAATTAAGTAAAGGACATTATGCCCCACCAGGGTAATGCTGCCTGCAGAGCCCTCCCCTGCCCCCTTTCTGAATTGCACAGTTATTGATAATTGGGAATAAAAAGGAATTGAGACTTTGGGACACCACAAAAGAAGAGCAGCCAAAATGATGTCTGTGGGTTACAAATGATGGCTTTTGTGATCCTTGGCAGGATGCATTAAACTCAAGTAACATTTTTAATGGAAAAAATTAGGAGACTGCAGTTTTCCAAGTTACTTTGCTCAGTTGGCTTTTCATCCCCTTTCAAATGATTTAAAACCTTCTAAGACTGCTTCAATAACAAATAAAACATTCCGTTTTATTTTAGTCCCTATGCCTGATCATTCTCTTTGTCATTTGATGTAATATCTAACTTCCCATGTGTGGGAGACCACTAAGGAAGTCCAGGGTTGCTGCACAGATCAGGCCATGGCAAACCACCTCTGAACATCTTGCTCTGAAAATCCTAAGAGATTGCCATAAGTTGCTTGTGACATGATGGCACTTTACACACAAGGGAATGCCCATTTGCCTTTTCTAGGCTTTGCTTTTATATCTGTAAATAAAGCCAATATCACAAAAACTAGAAGTGAATAAACAGCCATGTGGCAGACATAGGAAGATTATACACAATGCCATGATGTGAAAGGGTTATACTGGAGTACTACGGTAGGATATGCCTTGTCCTATATGCACCAGGGTGCCAAACTGCAGCCTTGCAGGGTGGTCTTTTTTGTTGTTCTTTCATGAGCTGCAGAATGCCATAGAGTGGCTCTTCACCTGTCTTCCTCAATGAACTATCAGCTGTTTCAGTGTACTAGGGGAGGTATCCCAGATGTGGTCAACCTATAGGCCAGGTATACTGCTAACACTTCCTTACAGGAGAGAAAAGTGGTGTATAAATCCAAACTCTGGGCCTTTCCCCACTTACCTTAAGCCCCGCGCTACTCTCCTCAAGTAGCGCAGGGTCCCCTGGCACTCCCCACAACAGGGGAGGCGACAGCGCTGCCGCCCCGATGCTGCCGCTGTCGCGCCCCCTCAGCGTGCAGCATCCCTGGCGCTGGAAAAAACGGCGCCTTTTGATGACCCCGCGCAGAGGGGACGCCCAGGCGCGCGGCATAGGGGGGATCCTGGTGAGTGGGGAAATGCCCTCCTTCTCCTCCTTCAGCATTAATACTAATAATATTGGATTATACCCTAGATGTAATTTTCTAGTGAACTGGAGACAAGGAACAATTCAGTTATGGAAACATTCTTCCATACGCAGAGACTAGGATGTGGAGTAATGGATTCAAGGTGCAAGAAAAGAGATTCCACCTAAACATTAGGAAGAACTTCCTGACCGTCAGGGCTGCAATAGTGGAATTCACTGCCTAGGACAGTGGTGGAGTCTCCTTATTTGGAGGTTTTTAAACAGAGGCTGGATGAATATTTGTCAAGAGTGCTTTGATTGTGTGTTCCTGCATTGCAGCGGGTTGGACTTGATGGCCCTTGTGGTCTCTTCCAACTCTGATTCTATGATTCTACTCTGCAATAATGATTATACATCCTGTCAGAAAATGGGTAGTTCTTTCTTTTGTCAGCAAATTTAGCAGCATGGCGGCTGTTGGATATTGGAGTGAATGCCTTGGAATAATTAAAAATGAGATTGTGTAATGATGACAATTACCATTTTCATTGATGCTGAGGGCTAAGGTAGATCACACAGATATTTTGCAAAAGGTCTTAAGAGCACCATCATGTTGTTTATTCTCCATAGCTCAGTTTGTACTTTAAAAAAATATCTCATTAGTTTAAAAGCAACCACTCATGAGTCCCTGGTGTTGAAAGGAAAGGACCAATTGTTAATGACTGAATAAGCTATCTTTTTAATGTGTGAGGATAAATCGGTAGTACAAGTACGGCAGGTCATAGGAAGTAGAAAGCTATTCTAGGTGAGGGTGTTTTTTTTTTTACAAAAAAACATATGGAGACATTTTCAGATTTTCTTTTAATTTAAGCACACTGCCCCCCCCCCCACCCCTAACAAACACACACAGTTCAAGGTTGGTAATGAATAGAATTTGCTCTCTTGGCCACAGGTCCAACTTTACCTTTAGGAGGATGGAACAGCATGCTTTGAATGACAGATCATGGGGTCCCATTCAAAAACAGCAACTTGCCAATTATTTAGCTGATTATTATATTTACCATGGGTAAGAGGGGGCGAATGGAGGAAAGCACCATTTGAATTTTCTGCCTTAGGCAGTAAAATGTCTTTGGCTGTCTTCTGCATGGCCAAATTTTAAAATTACAACATTATGAAAATGTGACATTTAACACTGCATTGCTGGCATGCAGTACCTTGATATAAAAGTACCCATCTCTAGAATTTAACAACTTCCAGTGGGATCTCAACATAGAGCTGTCAAATGTCTATTATTTAAGGCAGACACACTGATCCAACAGGAGAGTGAAGCGAGGATAATGATACTGCAGCAACATACAATCCCATAGTAAGTAAAGGGAGCAAATGTGTTCCTTTAGCCTCCCCTTGAGTTGCAATCTCATTGCATCACCTCTTGACACTCTATCAAATATTACGCTGATCAGTTAGTCTGTGCATATATGCCACAGGACTCACTGTGTGTACAGCACACAGAATAGCATCCTCGAGTCTAGAAAGCACTGTAATTCAGAGGAGCTGGGTGATATGAAAGTAATATTTAATGCAATGGATTATATGAAAGTGATATCCTTTTTTGAAATAGGTCATGTCTGGTCTATAAAATGGTTGCAGAATATGGCAGTACTAGAATGGGTTGTGTGATTTCAGTCTGCTGTTCTGTGTAAAACAACAACAACATACACATGGCAAGAAGTTAGGATACAATCATTCTATGTCCATTGAATTTTTAAAGTCCCACCTACCTCACAAGGTGTTTATTGTGGGTGGGGGGAGTGAAAAAAGATTGTCAGCCCCTTTGAGTCTCTTTAGATGAGAGAAAGGGGGGATATAAATCCAAATTCCTCCTCCTCCTCCTCCTCCTCCTCCTCCTCCTCTTCTTCATCATCATCAGTAGGAGAGGATTAAAGAATGGGATCTCTCACCAGCATTTTGAAGTGGGGGAAGCAGCACCTCAATATTCTGCTACCACATCATTAACCTTCGTGGCTAGTCTGGTCCAACATATTAGTCTTCACCTTTTGTTACAGGCAAGCATCAAATCATGTCCATGCATGACTGAATTCACCTCTGCTTTGCTGTGTCAAAATACCACCAGAGAGATAATGTGCAACTCTTTCCTGTTCCTCACTGAATGTTAAATGTATCTCTAGCTCTATTTTAGTGTACATATTTTGTATATCCAAGATCCTAACTTTAATATTTGGCAATAACTGCTAAAATGATCTGTGATAGCAAGGCTTGGAAAGGTCTCTGCTTCAGACATGGGAGAATTACTGCTGGCCAGTACAGGTCATCTCCAAAAATTACCACCTGCCAATAGGCTCCTCCTTTCAAAGAGTCCATCAACAGCCATTTCATTGGCTGCTTTGGAAGGACAGGTGAAAAAGTCAGAGCTCTTTCAATGGCCTGCCTGGAACCAATTGTCATTTGATGTTCGTTTATTTTTTTAATGTATTGGTATTTTATATTACTTTGTATTACACTTTTCTGTTGTACATGTACATCACCATGATCATATTTGTTGAAAGTGCAGGCCTTTTTTAAAAAAAAAAGGTTTTAAAAAAATAAATAGTGCAACTGTAGAATGAGTAAAATTGTATGAAAACGGTCTTTTGCTGTGGAGTCATGGCTTAGTAACTGAGTATATGCTTTGCATGCAGATGGTCCCAGTTTCAGTTCCTAGTGAATCCATTTAAAAGGATCATGTAGTAGATGATATGAAAGACCTCTACCTGAGACTCTGGAGAGCTACTGCCAGTCAGACCTTGATACACCAATGGCCTTGTTCAGTGTGAGGCAGCTTTATAGTGTCCAATGTAGCAGTGTGACTGTCACAAATTAGTAAAAAGTTAAAAGTGGTCCTCAGATTATCAGAAAGATTTGATATGTGTACTTTTCTTCTAGAAAGCATTGGTCTATATGAACCAGATACTTTAGCTCAAGGGTGTCAAACTCATTTGTTATGGCCAGATATAGCATAAATGTGACAGATATGAGAGAGGTGGCCTGGGAGAAGTGTAGCTGCCTCAGCTGTTGAGCCCTGCAGCAGGCTCACCAACCAAGATCTGATTTAGGTATAGTTTTTTTATGGGGTGGGTTTGGGGGGGCTCAGGGGTGGGGCCATGCCCCCACCTGCCCTGGGGGCATGGCCACGCCCCCCAAATGTCATTATTCTGGTCATGTGGGGGCACAAAATCGCCCCCCACGTGACCAGGAAGATGGCAGGGGGCGGAGCCGGGTGCCCTGGACCCTGCCCATGTCATGCCCATGTTGATGACAACAACATGGGCGGGGTTGAGGGCGCTCGAAGACAACGAGGCAGCAGGAACCCTCTTTATCTGAAGTAAATGTCTTCAGACTCCTGCAATTTCCTAATAATTAAAGCAACGTTCTCCTTTATCTCTCCTTTATTCTTCCATGTTTGTCTTTCTTAATGCATTGCCTATTTCCTTCATTTTTCTTTGCCATGCACTCCAGATTCTTTAGATTCCAGCTGTCCTGGAATCTCTTCCCAGTCTTCCATGTTCCCTTCCACGAGGTTTTCATCACAAGAAACTGATCATTTTTTACTTCCATCGTGTAAACTGTGCACAGGAAGGAGGCTGCTGCTGAAGTCATCTTCCTTGTGGGCTTCCTAGAAGTAACTGATTGGTCACTATGTAAACAGACTGTTGCGCTTGATGGGCCTTGGTCTGATCCAGCATGGCTTTTTTATGTTGTTATGTTTATTTATTTATTTATTTATTTATTGTTCCACTTATATACCACCCTCCCCCGGAGGGCTCAGGGCGGTTTACAACAATGACAGAGCAAGTGGATACATGAAATACATATAAAGTTAAAAGCAGTGTTTAATTTCCATAAACCAATTAAAATACAGATGGCATCCAACTATTAAAAACTCCTCCAAGAGGGAACAGTGGGCCTTAGGTTGTTTCCGGGCACCTTATCAGCAGCTGGTCTCCCCAAAGGCCCAGCGGAATAACTCAGTCTTGCAGGCCCTGTGGAACTCGTTAAGGTCCCGCAGAGCCCAGACAGCTGGAGGGAGAGAATTCCACCAGGCAGGGACCAGGGCCATGAACGTCCAGGCCCTAGTGGAGGCCAGCTGCATCATGGAGGGGGCGGGGATCACCAACAAATTGGCCTCTGCTGAGCACAGAGACCGATGTGGGACATATGGGGCCAGACGGTCTCATAGGTACGAGGGTCCCAGACCGTGTAAGGCCTTAAAGGTTAACACCAATACCTTGAAGACAATCCGGAACTCAACTGGGAGCCAGTGCAAGCGATGCAACATGGGCATGATGTGGTCTCTGATGGCACCTCCCGTGAGCAAACGTGCCATTGCATGCTGGACCAGTTTCAATTTCCGGATCAGCCACAAGGGAAGGCCCGCGTAGAGCGAGTTGCAATAGTCTAACCTGGAGGTGACCGTTGCATGGATCACAGTGGCCAGATCCGCCTGGGAGAGGAAGGGGGCCAGTTGACGGGCTTGGCGAAGATGGAAAAACGCAACCCGAGTTACATGGGCCACCTGGGTCTCCATTGAAAGAGACGAATCCAGGTAGACCCCTAGGCTGCAAACTGAGGGGGTCGGCTCCCACACTGGTGGCTGAAAATCCCCCCCCCCCCACGGCCTAGCCAAAGGATCTCCGTCTTTGTTGGATTCAGCTTTAACCTGCTCTGCTTCAACCAACCAGCAACCACCTCCAAACAATGCTGTAGAGCTGCAGGGGCGGTGACCGCTCCTCCCTCCATCGACAGAATGAGCTGGGTGTCATCGGCATATTGATGACATACCAGCCCAAAGCTCCGTACCAGCTGAGCAAGGGGTCGCATATAGATGTTAAATAACAGCAGGGACAACAGCGCTCCCTGAGGCACACCGCAATAAAGTGGGCACCTCCAGGAGGCCTGGTCCCCGCACCACACTTGCTGACTCCGGTCCCGGAGGAATGAGGCAATCCATTGAAGGACAGTGTCCCGCACTCCGGAAGCGGCCAGGCGGTGGGTCAAAAGGTCATGGTTGACCGCATCAAACACTACGGTAAGATCCAATAATACCAGCAGCGCCGATCCGCCTCGGTCGAGCTGCATACGGAGCGTATCTGTGACAGCGACGAGAATAGTCTCCATCCCATGCCCAGCACGGAAGCCGGACTGGAAGGGATCAAAGGCCGATGCGTCCTCCAGAAAACCCTGAAGCTGCTCCAACATCACTCTCTCAATTACCTTCCCCAGAAACGAAAGATTCGAAACGGGGTGGTAATTGGCCGGATCACTAGGATCTAACGATGGTCTTTTTAAGAGTGGGCGGACCACTGCCTCCTTCAACCCACGAGGAAAAACTCCTTGCTCAAGGGAGCTATTGATGATATTCAACAGGTGGGGTCGCAACTCCTCTCGGCACGTTTTAATGAGCCAGGAGGGGCACACATCCAGAGGACAGGTAGTAGGTCTAACAGCAGCCAGGACTCTGTCGACAGCGGCTTCAGAGAGCAGGGAAAACTGGGCCAAACAAGGGCCAGTTGTTCAATCTGTTGAGCATTTGAACCTCCCATGCTACTATAGAAGCTAGGTTTGTTAGGCCCAGCCTGACATTAGCAGGAGAGCTGGAGGGGGGCAGGGATACGAATGTGTCTGTCACATTGGTGGTGTTGCCAATGTTGCTACGTCACTCTTGAGTACAACCTGGAAGTGACAATGTGTAGTTCTAGAAATTGTGGGAAACTCTATGGCAAAACACTATGTTCAAAGTTTCCAGTGATTCCTACAGCTACACATTGTCACTTCCAGGTTGTACATGGAAAAAACCTGCAGTCTTTAAAATTTATTTTTCCCTCACCATCACCCTGAGTGACAGCAGACAATGCAGGTGACTGGTGGCAACCCTAACACCAGCTGTGGCAATCAGTGTCTGAATCTTCACTGCCACAAGTGTTCAACAATATAAATAGCATACCATCCTACCATCCTAAATCCCTATTTGCCAGTATAGTGGCTCATAGCAGTAGGATGTCAGAGACCATTAATTTTCAATTTTAAGTTTGTTGACTAAATGCCTAACTAAAAATTGCAACTTAATGGAACATTACCACCAGTAAGTTTTATATAACAGACATTATCTTGCGAAGGATTACAAATGCAATATTTTCCACAGAATAGTATGCACAAATGCACTGCCTGCAAATGTAAAAAGTTGGGGGAGGGGGAAACAACGAGTCAGGCAACAAAAATGTAAATCTGATTCCAAAAGCACAACATTTAATACAATAAAAGATTCAGGAGATAGCAAAAAATGAGGGTCATGATCAAATTATGGTAGTTAGCAATTCCCAGAGAGGACTAACGTTACTTCCAGGTTTTCTGGGTTTTCTCTGGAAGTGATGTCACACTGCTAGCCAGACAGTGATTATTTAATGTATTGTCAAAGGCTTTCGTGGCCGGATTCAACCGGTTGTTGTGGGTTTTCCGGACTGTGTGGCCATGGTCTAGTAGATCTTGTTCCTAACATTTTGCCTGCATCTGTGGCTGCCATCTTTAGAGGTGTTTCACAGAGAGAAGTGTAGCAGACTGTGATACACCTCTGAAGATGCAGGGCAAATCACCCTGCAATCTAACTAGATGGCACACTCTCATAGCTCCTTGGGAACTGTAAGGCTGTGGTAAGGGGTGCTGCCCTGTCTTAGGAATCCTGGTTTCTTTTTTCCAGATACTCAAAAACCGCTGAGTATTTCAAATATTTTATTGAAAGTGAGAAAATAAGAAAACATTCTAACACAGATTTCTCTCAGCAACAGCACAATTCCAAAACATATCTTGTTGCAAACCTGGGTCCCGAGTTGCTTTTTCCTGCCCAGCTTGGATCAGAATCTCCTTTGTACTCTGCCTTTGATTCCCAGCTAAACTTCGCTTCCTGGCCCCCTGTAGATCAATCTCTCTGATCTACAACTGTTTGGCAATTTGCTTCCTTTGTGTGTTTTATTCAAAGCAGCTAGGCTTCCTATATCCAGAGATCAAAGGTCCTTGTCAGGCTAGTGTGAATCTGCCTGATATTGTAACCGGACCAACCTCTTCACACCAGATCACAAAAGTTGCCTGCCTGACTTTTTACTATCTTTTCCAGGAGAGACAATTGACTCCCTACTTGCCCCAACCTGAGTGGGTCACAGCTATCCATGCAATGGTCACCTCTAGGCTAGACTACCATAACTTGTTCTACACAGGGCTACCCTTAGACCTGATCAGGAAACTCCAGTTGATGCAGAAAGCAATAGTGTGGGTTCTTACTGGAACCCCATGTCTGGCATGTATTCAACCTGTGCTCCACCAGCTACATTAGATTCAGGTGAAGTACCAAATCAGGTTTAAAGTTTTGATACTCACCATCAAATCCCTAAATAGCCTTGGGCCATTGTATCGCCCACTATATCCCCCAAAGAGTACTGCATTCTTTGTACTGCTAATTTCCCCCCAAAGAGTACGGCAAGAGTACTGCTAATTTCCAAACCTAAAGTGGGTCAGACTCCTTTAATTTGGGTAGCGTTTGGGCTTAAGGCTGGTCCAGTTGGCCTCAACCAGGGCCAGGGTATTTTCAGTCCTGGCTCTATTCAGCTGGAGTGCTCTGTCAGATAAGATCCAGGCTATGCAAGATCTGACACAATTTCACAGGGCCTCTGAGATAGAGCTATTCTACAGGCCTATGGCTGAGGTCGCAATATTTCACCCAGCGGGCCTCCTTCTCCCCTTCTTCCCCTTTTGAAATGATCCTGTCTATTTCTCTTTTTAAACTAGTATAATGTTTTAATTGTTTTTTTACACCATCTGGATAAATTGCATATTGATTTTATTGTTGTGTTTTATGCTGGAAGCTACCCTGAGCCTGTAAGGGGAAGGACAGACTATAAATAGAATGAAATAAAAAATTAAAAAATGTCTGCTGTTCAAGCTGGAGTCAGAAAAGAAAGTGGCACTAGAGACCATATTGCAAATTAACACTTTAACTATGGATGCATGTGAGCGAATTTCAGAAGAAAATCTGATTGTGCTTCAGAGATTACAGCAAATCTTTTGACGGTGCTAATCTGGAAAAGCTATGGCTAGTTTTAAAGGAAATGGATATGCCACTTCATCTGAGTATTTTGATGAGTGACCAGTTCTCTAGACAAGAGGTCAGAATATGGAGAATATGGAGAAACAGAATGGTTTTCAGTTGGCAAAGGTGTTAGACAAGGATGTATTTTATCTCCCTATCTCTTCAATCTGTATGCAGAACATATCAAAAGGAAAGATAAATTAGATTTAGATAAAGGTGAAGTGAAAACTGGAGGAGGTACACTAACAGTTTGAGATATGCTGGTGATATCACATTATTGACAGAAAGTAGTGAAGACTTGATATTACTGCTGAAAGTTAAAAGAGAAAGTGCCAAAGCTGGACTACAAATGAACATCAAGAAGACAAAAATAATGACTACTGGAGAATTACTCAGGTTTAGGATGGATGAGGAAATTGAAATTGTTGAAGATTTTCTACTCCTTGGCTCCATCATCAACCAAAAGAGAGGCTGCAATCAAGAAATCAGAAGGAGACTGAGATGAGGAACAGCAGCCATGATGAAATTCAAAAAAGATTCTTAAGTGTAAGGATGTGTCACTGGCAACCAAGATCAAGTTAGTATTCCATATTACTATGTGTGGGTGTGAAAACTGGACAATGAAGAAAGCTGACAGGATGAAAGTAGATTCCTTTGAAATGTGGCATTGGAAGGGAATGTTATGCATACCCTGGACCACTGAAAAAAACAAATAGGTGGGTTCTAAATCAAATCCTGAACTTTCCTAAAAGCTAAAATGACTAAATTGTGGCTATCGTCATTTAATTACATAATGAGAAGATAAGATTCACGGGAAAAGACAACAATGCTAGGAAAGGTTGAAGACAGCAGGAAAAGAGAAAGCCCCAACATGAGATGGATTGACTCTATAAAGGAAGCCATGGCCCTCAGTTTGAAAGACATGAGCAAAGCAGTTAGTGATAGGACATTTGGAGGAAATTGATTCATAGGGTCGCTGTGAGTTGGAAACCACCTGACAGCACTTAACACACATACCCAAGCACACACACAATTTTAACTCCAGGTATCAGGTATCCAATGGATACCAGGCAAACCTATCATCAAATGCAGGGAGGCGATTTATGCTGGGATCAGCTACAGTGCCCTTTTCATAATATCTGGATATCATGTATAGTCTGACCTCATGGAATAGCGGGAGGGTAAGATGGATGTTGGGATTGATTCAGGAATTGAGCAAGAGTTTGGTATCAAGAGGGTCTGCCTGACATATGACATCATTCTTCCTTCTCCTGAATTAGGAGTGCAAGCTTCAGACAATGCCCTTCCGCAAAGCACAGCCACTCACATCTGGTTGATAATAGTCTAGTCTTAAGAAAGTCCACCTGGCTCAGCTCCTACAATGGACTTACAAATGCCCATATGCTGATCTAATCAGCAAACCTCTTTTACTGTCTTGTACCCTTTTTCCTAACATTAACTTAATCCTAGAAACCTCCTGTCCAACAATCTAGGGTCATCAAGTTTTCTGAGTTAGAAGAAGAAGAAGAAGAGTTTGGATTTATATCCCCCCTTTCTCTCCTGTAGGAGACTCAAAGGGGCTTACAATCTCCTTGCCCTTCCCCCCTCACAACAAACACCCTGTGAGGTGGGTGGGGCTGAGAGAGCTCTGAGAAGCTGTGACTAGCCCAAGGTCACCCAGCTGGCATGTGTGGGAGTGTACAGGCTAATCTGAATTCCCCAGATAAGCCTCCACAGCTCAGGCAGCAGAGCGGAGAATCAAACCCGGTTCCTCCAGATTAGATACACGAGCTCTTAACCTCTTACGCCACTGCTGCTCCTTTGTTACTTTGTTTTAATCTTATCAGTACAGCCCAAAACTTGTACTGATAAGATTACTTGTACTGATAAGACTACAACAAAGTAACTTGTTTTGGGCTCTCCTAGGTTTAATCTCATCAAATCATTTCCAACAGCATTGTTCATGCCTGGGAATGGAACATTGCATTGTCCCAAGAAATCCCCCCTCTCATCATTGCCAGAGCGTCAATTTTTCTTATAACTAGAGCCCCCAAATCCATAGTTCTTTGAACTTGGACTTTTTTCTTGCACCTGATGTCACTCTTTGTGGGAAATGCTGGCCATTCCTCTCATTCTCTCTTCAGACTTCTTCACTTCTGGAACAGTAAATATCACCTTCCCAATTCCCTAACCTTTTCCCACTACTGCTCATCCCTTTATTTACTGGCCCTCTTAATTCTGTGTGCTTGTGTGTATATTTTATTATTTTTGACCTGTCGATAAAATTGTAACCTTTTACTGCAACCTTGGTTTCAAGTGGTTCTCTTGTGGAACTGATCTCTGTATACAGATCTCTAGCTAATTACCCCACTATTCCAAGAGGCAGATCCCGAACAATTTAGATAACACTGTCTGGAAGCAAAAGGTTCAACTTGCCTGTTCTGTCCTGTGGGTACCAAGACATTAACATTTCATTGATATAGCAAGGAACTGAAACAAAAGTTGTAAAGCAGGTCAGAGTAATCTCCTATTCAGACACCGAACAGTTTCATTCCAGAACTACTTTGGATGTTACCATGAGCAGTTTGTGCTACTTATATCCTTATATCCACTTATATCCTTGGTCTGCTGCCATGTATTGTGAACACAAACGTTCAGTCAAAAGAGGTGATGTACAAAACATCCCGTACTTAGATGCAAACTGGATATTTTATGGATGACCCAGGTTTAGGAGCAACTGTAAAATACTAGAGTAAGGTTTCTGTTGGAGGAGTGGCAGACAGGAAATAAATGCTGAACCTTTCTCCCTCTCTCTGCTTCTCCCATCCAGTTTTCTCTGTGATTTTCTTGCGACATGGCAAGCTTATATCTGGAAACCTGACTGAGAAAACATACTTGTGGGGAAAGCATTGCAAGGAATATTCAGCAAGCAAGGAAATGGGTTAAATCTTTCTTCTAATTCTTCACTGCTTGAAAAAAAAAACCCTGAGTTCCTAGGCCCTGGTCTGATGTTGAAGGTCTAGTTCTGTCCTAAGGTTCCACAACACTACAGAAATGGATGCTTTCTGAGCATTCAGTAGACCCGATAACAGGTTTCATAGAATTTTAAATACTCCATAAATTCTTTACTTAGCTGACTCACAGCAGAGGACTAGATTGATCTGACAGGGAAAAGAAAAATATGCCACTAAAATGAATGCATATTGAATTCTGGGGTTGTCATTGGGTTGATTATAAATAGAATTCTGTAGCGAGTAAAGTTAATCAAAAAGGGTATGTTCTTTTTGACTTTGGATGTCACTGAAATTCAGTATCTGGAGAATGTACAGAGTACATTCTAAAGAAAGGGGAAAGCCTTCAGCAATAACGGAATGGACCAAAAGTTGAATTATTCCTCAAACAAATATCTCATGAAAATTACCCCTGCCCCCCACCCCAATCTACTTGAACTCAGATGTAGTCTGAAAAAAGAATTGCATGGAAATAGTATCTGGGGAGAGAACAGAATGTTATACATCTTTCTTGTGAAACCCTACTCCCCACCAAGAAGATAAATAATGGGTGGTGGGTGGAAGAAATAACAAATATGCTTGTTAAAATGTTATTTATTTATTGAAAGTGACAAGCTCTGCTTTCTGTATTTGACAACTCACATTTTTTATGCAAAAGGTCATTTTCATTAACCTTCGATTCGTACCACACGGCCTCATTGCCCAAAGGCATGGAGTTATTTACAATTTTCCTTCATCCTATGCAAAGCTAAACAACCCTGAGTATGAGGCTAATATATGTTAAGTGCCTCAGGCACATTCCAATTAAGTATTAACGTGGGTTGGAAAATGTCCAAAACATTCAGTGAATATCATTTTCAATCATTTTCATTAAAATTAATCACAAGTGTTAAAAAGTAATATGCCTAGGGAGTGGGACGATAGATTGAAATGGCCACCAGTGTTGCCAAGGAAGGGATTTGTTGGTGTTTGTAAATCTCCTCTGGGCTTGTGATGCTGTTGAAGAGAAGTCTGTGGAATTATCTGTGTTGCAAAAGCATACAGGGCATGAGACACTGGTGAGTGTTTGTCTCTTTGCAAGAATTATGTATAGTTCCTATCATTCCACTGCAGTGTGGCCAGAAGTAGAATGAAGAATGGAGCTATTTATTGGAATGTTAACACCAAAGATGAAGGGTGGAGTTATTCCCCACTGAAGAAGAACAAGGTAAGAGTTTGAATTTATACCCTGCTTTTCTCAACCATAAGGAATCTCCAAGCGGCTTACAAACTCCTTCCCTTCCTCTCCCCGCAACAGTCACCTTGTCAGGTACATGGGGCTGAGAGAGTTCCAGAGAACTGTGGCTAGCCTAACTGTGACCTTGAGCTAACCACAGTTCTCTGGAACTCTCTCAGCCCCATGTACCTTATGGGCTTCATGTGTAGAAGTGGTGAAACAAATCCAGTTTACCAGATAAGAGTTCACTGCTCATGTGGAAAAGTGGGGAATCAAACCTGGTTCTCCATATTAGAGTTCATTGTGTGCTCAGATTAGAGTGCCAGCATAGTGTAGTGGTTAAGAACAATGGACTATAATCTGGAGAACTAGGTTTGATTCCCAATTCCTCTACATGAAGGAAGAAAAAGGAGTTTGTATGCTTTCTTGAGTCTCCTTACAGAAGAGAAAAGTGGGGCATAAATCCAAACTCCTCCTCCTCTTTTTCTTTTTCTTCTCCTTCTTAACCACTACACCATGCTAGCAATGGTGTCCTTCAAGACATCCTTTACCTTTTCCAATATTAGTGACTGGCGACCATTCACTCATATGGAGGACTCTAAAGCACTGTTCACATGTTACACTGAACACATGTACATGCTACACATGTAACCTGTTTGGAAGAAAAAAGTCAATTTGTGTTCACTTTACCATTTGTGTACACTTTACAAATGAAACCACTTTACAACTGTGTTCACTTTACAAATCCAGTATTTGGATAGATTCATGGCTTCAAGCACATATTCAGCTGTACATGTAACTTAAAAATTACTCAACATATGTAAAAAGAAAAAGCAAGCGTACATATGCATTCACTGTTACTTGTGAAAAGGGCATATATCAGTGCACTTGGGCACATAGGCGGAGCTTCCACAGGGCGGGGTGGGGACAAATGCCCAGGGCGGGCCCCTGTTCAGTCATGTGGGGGCGAAAAATCGCCTCCCATGGCCACACCCCTCCTCTTTTCCACCTCGGCCCAGCCCAGCCCCGTCAGTCTTCTCCTTCAGCCGGTGGAGGCTCTGCTCCTAGCAGGGCCACCACAGGGTACCCCTTGGCCCCGCCAGGCTGCCCAGGACCACCACCAGCTCAGGAAAATGGAGCACAGCGAGCAGACCTGTGGAGCAGTTCTGCAAGCCCTTCCCTGCCCCCCCACCCCTGGAACAAAGCCCGGGCCCTGCCACCCCCACCCTAACCTACAGCTTCCCACCCTCTCCCACCCAAGCCTCATTTTCTAACCTTCCCCCACCTGTACCCCCACTTTGCCTCCCTCCCCACCCCAATACTAACACCCAACTTTCCCCACCCTTATACTCACCTACCAACCTCCCAGCCACTTTCCATCCTCCCCACCCCAATCCTAATCTTTCCACCCTCCCCCAATCCCTATTCACTCCTTCCAATCCTTCCCACCCCAAGCCTCACTTTCTAATGCCCCCCTGCCCCAAGCTTCACTTTGCCAACCCTCCCACCCTCAGCTCTCACTTTGCCACTCTCCCCCACCCCAGTCAGAGGTGGGATCCATCAGGTTCTCACAGGCTCCTGAGAGTAGGTTACTAATTATTTGTGTGTGCCGAGAGAGGGTTACTAATTGGTGATGTTGCCACATGATTTTTGCCTTAGTTACGCCCCTCCTCTCAGCAGTAGCGCGCAGAACTTGAAGCAATCTAGCAGGAGGTGCACCGGCGTGCGTGGCAGCCTGCGCCTGCATGCATTCGTTTCCCACCCAAGGACCAGCGCAGTGGCTGCGTCCTTGTTACAGCCCCGCCCAGGAATGCCCTGCCCCTGGAATGACCGGCCACGCCCCCGTCATGCCCCACCCAGCCCCATTGGCTCTACACCACAGTTTGAATCCCACCACCATCGGAAACTGTTACTAACACTTTTGGATCCCACCACTGACCCCAGTACTAACCTGCCAACCCTTCCCACCTTCATACTCATCTACCAATCCTCCCCTCCCCTAGCCACATCTTCCAATCCTCCCACCACCCAAAGTATTAGCTTTCAACACTCCCCATTCCAACCCTCACCTTGCCACCTTGCCACCCTGCCCCACCCCAACACTAAGCTGCTAAACCTACCCACCCTCATACTCACCTACCAGCCCTCTCCTCCCTTAGCCACACCTTCCATCCCCACCACCCTTACCTTTCAACCCTCCCTGATGCCTCACCTTGCCACCCTGCTCCACCAGAACTCTCACCTTTATGACCTCTTCCACCTGAAGCCTCCCCTTCCACCCTCTCCCAATCTGCCACAAAAGCCTGCCCTTTCAATCCTCCCACCACCCAAGCCACTCTGCTCCATCCTCCTCCACTCCGGCCCTCACTTTGCCACCCTCCCCCCACTCCACCCTGCACATATCCTCACCTTCCTTTCTACCTCAAATCATACTCTTCAACCTGTCCCACCCCCAAGCCACAGATGCACATCCAGGTAAGTGTCACACCTTGAGCAAAGGTGGGGTGGGGGCCACTACAGCCTCACTAAAGCCCATTGCTGGGGAAGTCCTTTCTCTTCTACCCTTTTCTAGGGCCCATTCCATCTCCTCAGCAATGGGCTTTGCTGCTAGTAGATTGTTTGGTTGTGGAGGGGGAGGGTGGCTGCCTATATGGGGGTGAGATGGGGGCGGAAAACTCAGATTTTGCCCCTGATTCATTTTCCCTTGCTATGTCTCTACTTGGATGTAATGTTGTGAGATGTCCAAAAATCCATCTTCTTCCACTCTTGACACTGGACAGTCTGGCTTTTGATTGACTGTCCTAAATAATGGTGACAGTTTCCAATTCTTCTTTTTCTGGAGCTCAGTTCATATGTTACCATGGTTGTTATACCTCTCAGCAAAGTTTGAAACTTTCTTCCATTCTCTGGAAGAAGTTCTACTTCCATCAGAAGACGATCCTTATAATGGAGGAAAACTTAAAACTTGAAACAGAGTCATGGAGACATGTGTATGTTGCTAAAACAGTGCTACCACCACAGACTCATGCAACAAGTTATTACCATTCAGTTGTTTAGGTTTTGTGGTTCATGTCTTACAGCAGTGGCCTTAGTCTACAATGGAGGGTACAGAAGGCATGAATGGCCCAGGGTCTGAATTTCCATTACCTTTTCCATATCTTACAAGGACAACAGAAAATCTACCAAGTGGAACACCTTTTCTCTCTCTCAGTGGCTGCCATGTTGAATGTAATGACAAAGGAACAAGGCACATATTAGAAAAAAATCAAGTCTGCCCCATATTAAAGCTAATCATGTACATTTAAAAATGCTTTCTCTAGCTGTTTTAGACATTTATTCGCTTTTCTTTTTAATGGACTATATGCCACTAAAACAATCTCCATCATTATTAAGGTTTTGTACAAAGTCTCATTGCCTTCATAAATGCGTATTGCTGAGAATGTTGACTTTAATGATAATGTAATGGCATTTGAACGTTTAGTCTGTAACATAATTTATTTGAACAAACAGTGTTATACATGTGGTAAAAATTAAAATAAGTCCTCACACATATTAAATTTTAACAGGCACAATTCTAATATTGTCTTCCCACATGTTGCTAAAGGTTTATGAAACTGTAAGGTTAGTGGCATGGCATTTGGAGGAGTTTCTTTGGTATGCAATAACATAATGAATATTTGGGCCTTGGAGAGAAGCATTGCCATTTGGAATGTATAATGGGCATGTCTGGAAGTTTAATATTTGAGGAAGCTGTTTAAAGAAAACAAAGGATTTCACTGGGCTTAGAAAAGGGTTACTCTGCTTAGGACTGCACTTAATGGACAGCGCTCTGTCACAAAGCATTCATATCCATGTAGAAGACCCCTGATTCCATCCTGGTTATCACCAGTCAAAAAAATCTTTAAAAGACGTCTGGAAAGGGGCTGTAGTATTGGCAGAGCTTAAGCTTTGCATGCGTAAGATCGTGAACTTAAATCTTGAGCAAATGTCAAGTGGCAGGCTAGGAATGTTCCCTGTCTAAAAGCCTTGGAGAGAGGCTACCAGTCAGGAAAGAGCACAGACTTTAATGAACTAATGATGCACTATAAGGCAGCTTCATGCCTGTTCAGCTCTTCCCTTTTGTCTTCTCAGTATAGGAGGAACTTCATATCTGCCTGAAGAAGGGCCTGAGGCAGATATGAAGTTCCTCCTCCTTTGGCCACACCCCTAGCCTGTTCCCAGATTAGCTATCTCCAGTCTCAGATATAGTATGGGATCTTGCTGAGTGTTAACAGCTCTCAGTCTTTAAGAAGTCGCTCTGGTTATCTCACTCTTTAAAGTGATCACCAAATATGCTTAGTCTTTGTTTTGGTTCAGGATTCCCCAACATGGCATCCATGGGTCCCATGGTGACTGCTAGTATTTCCCCAAAAAGTGGATGGGTCCATTGTAAGACAGGACTATTTGGGGGCTGCTTTCAAATGGAAGGAATTGCCTGAGCTGCAATAGCAACTGTATCCTCTGGAGAATCAGGAAGACTTGTAAACAACTGAGCTTGTGGTTCTACATATTCTTCCTTCAGACTTTCTTTCTGATCCCCCTTCTCTTTCTCCCTTCTTCCCTCCCAGACTTCCCTTCCCTTTTTGGCCCCTTCCACACATGCAGAATAATGCACTTTCAATCCACTTTCAATGCAGTTTGCAGTTGGATTTTACTGTGCGAAATAGCAAAATCCACTTGCAAACAATTGTGAAAGTGTGCAGAAGGGGCCTTTATTCTTCTTATGTGATTCTTTTAAAGATCGAGGAGGGACATATATCTTAGGCTCTGTATCATGTGCAAGCCATTTTGAGTTCGATGCTTGCAAACCCCTCGCAACATTCCAAATTTCTCCATGGGTGTTTTAATGTATCTAAAGCAAAAATAAACTTGATGCTTGATGATAGTTTAAAGACCATTAATATTTATTCCAATAAGAGCTTTGATGAGTCAGACCTAACTTCTTCTGATATTATATATCTCATGGAAGCTCATGCTGGAATAAATGTTGTTAGTCTTTAAGGTGCTGCTGAACTTCCTTTTCATTTTACTATACTAGATTAACAGGGCTACCCCTCTGGAATTACCTAGGAACAACAAAGTATAACCTTTGGTGACTCTCCTCTAGAGCACTGCAAGCTTCCCCTTTGAGTTTCCCACACAATGCATTACCCTCTCCAGCAGATTTTAATGAGAGCTATGTAAAGCTAACAGGTTCAGTGCTGCACAGAATTTTCTTTGGACATTAGTTCCTTCTGTGAGTGCTTTCCTGGGATTGTGTGGGCCTTCTTGCATTATAAATGTCTGAATTGGTCCTAAGTGTCGATTATGAACAGTGCAGCTATACAATCAGAACTTTGTTAATAAGAATTCCAATTGAACTATGCCCATTTTCCCCCAAGTTGTAAATGCTCCAAATCTGATCAGAATTATTTCTTACATTAAACAATAGTTGGTAATATTCCGTTCTGACCACTCTTCTGAGAGCTTGCTGTCTGGTTGCATTTGCCAAGGCAGCAAGAAGAACTGCAACAAGAAGAATGACTCAGTGGATATATACCTGACAAGAATGTCATCCAAGCAGAACAGTTAGCCCATCTTTCCCCCAAACAAGATAATCCAAAATGACTTTCCTGTGCTCAGAGTTTATGCTGTCTGATAATCATAACACCCTCTCAGGTTTTAGGAAGGCTTTCTGCTTTTATATATGCATGGAACCCATTTGTGTAAGCTATTTCACTTTCTGGTGAGGCTCATTAGGCAGCAAGGGACTGATCTTTGTTTGTGATATCTGGGAAAAAGGCACTAGAGGAGGAAGGGATAGATGCAGAGGGAAGCCATATTACATCTCCCCCACAGAAAGAGTCAAAGTATTTATTCTAGTACACTATAGATAGTGTGTGTAAGTGTTTGTTTTGAGCATAGTGTTTCTTGCAAAAATGCAGCCCCAGCACAGTGGCCACACTGGCTCGCCACTGCCAAGGAAGCTTCCCAGTAGCTTGGTGAGGCTTAAAATGAAACAAAAAATTCTCCCCACTGCTGTGAAGCCTTCATTGGGCTTAGTAGACTTACTGAAAAGGTACAACTGGGGCAACGACCAGGTGGGAGCCAATGAGCATAGGCTCCTCCTTTGGCCACACCCCTAGCCTGCTCCCACTACACTGGCGTCAGGGGCACAAGGATGCAGGTGCAGCATTCAGCACCATGTTCCACTGCTGTGGAGGGTCATGATGGCTGACCCCTGGCAGATTCACCCCTACACCAGGGATTAGTTTCTGAAGAGGCAAATGCACTATAAAATTATACAGTTTCCCTCTTATGTTACTGAGAATCTGGAGTCAAAATTTGATCTCTGCTGCCAGTCAAGTTCAGCAGATTTGGAGGTGTGGGTTATACGAAACATTTTAAGCCCAATCACCCTTTCTTGCAGTTTTTGTCTACCCCCCTCCTCCACATACTTTCCACTAGCTTTTTTTTCAGATTACTGACAAAAGCCATCTAAAACTCAGAGACATCCTGTTGTTCTGTGAGACTCTTATACATATGTGTGTTCCTGATGGCCATCTTGGGCCTGATGACAATCTGTGCAATTCCATGTACTCTGTCAGGATTTCCACACAGCGCTTCCAATTACTTTTTCAAGAGCCCAGGCTTGCAATAAATTTCTGCACATTTCCCTGAGCTAAATGGCACTTACATGACTTACTTTGCATAGCTATTTGTAACTGGTTAAATTGTAATGACCAGCAGGTGAAAATGCCCGTTCAGCTCTTCCCTTTTGTCTTCTCAGTATAGGAGGAACTTCATATCTGCCTCAGGCCCTTCTTTTTAATGTCTGCAAACTGGGAATAGATGCAGAAATTTAAAGAGAGATAAACTTCATGCCTGAAATTTACTCTATTGCTGAAGGAATCTTCAATTCTCATGTTTTTCTTCCTGCCTCCTGTTGGACTGGAAAGCCCAAGTGCCTTATTTACCCAAACATTACCATCTTATAGAACATAATAGCTGCCTCTTACTCTTTTAATAGCAACGTCTGAAGCATTCCCAGCGTTTGAATTTTCCTTTAGGCTCAACATCACTGAAATGAATCCATAGCCACTAAACTGTTTTGTCTTCCTTGAAATTCCTCATATGTTTGTGTTGAGAGGTAAACCAAATATGCTCCAAGCTTTATTTTATGTGAAAGTTTGGGAGGAACCTATGGGCGTGTAAACTGCCATCAAGTTGCAACCAGCTTATGATGATCCCAACAAGAATTAAGCAAAGGTGGTTTGCTATTCCTTTCCTCTACAAAGTCTTCCTTTGAGGTCTCCCTTCCAAGCATCAACCCTGAATAACTTCCAAGATTTGACAAGATTAGACTACCAGGTTGCCTTCCTTCCCACCACTTATATCTTATACCACAAGTTTATAATATCCTTTGAATTTTCTAATAACAATTTCTGCATTAACAGATTCACACAGGGGTATTTCCCACCTCCCCTATACCCATAGGCAGAAATGTTCCCTAATTCTTCTATAATTTGCTTCTTCTGATCTTCTTGTTGGTCTGTTTTATTATTTATAACCTTCTTGGGGGGCATTACTCAATTGTTCCATCCTATACCTCACTGAAATAAATATATAATTCAATCAACTTAAGAAACTCCTTTTTTCTCTCCGGAGATGTCTGTTCCTCCTAGTGGTGCCGCTGGAAACTGCTCACTACCCAAGTGGAACTGCAGCATCAGGTGCAGGCATGGAATGACCGGTTTAGTCAATTTGGCCTGCGCCTTAACACTGCAAAGACTGAACATCTGGAGACAATTCCTGGTATGGGCTTGATCCAGGTCAATGGTGACAATCTGAAGAAAACAGATGCATATTGGTACCTTGGCTCAGTCTTACAGAACAATGGCAGCATTGATGGTGAAATAAGGGTGAGAGTCAATGTGACATGGCTGAGGTGGAAGGGAGTCACTGGTGTTCTTTGCGATAAGAAAATGCCTGTACATCTGAAGTTAAAAAATCTACAAGACCATGGTCTTCCCCGTAGCACTCTATGGGTCAGAGTGCTGGCCCATAACTAAAGCAGCTGAGAGATGACTCCATGTCATGGAAACATGCATGACTCGCTGGACACTGGGTGTACCCCTCCTTGACCACATCACCAACAACGTGGTCAGAAAACAATTTGGCATTGCGCCCACTGGGGAAGAAATGAGAGAGAAGTGCCTGCGCTGGTTTGGCCATGTCCAGCGAGCAGCCCCAGACACTGTCACCAGCATCGTCTATCACATTGTCGTTACTGGTCAGCGGCTACACAGATGGTCAAAGCAATGATGGCAAGATACCATCAATGCAGATCTGAAAGTTACAGGCCTGCAACCAGATATCGTGCTCAATCAAGAGAAGTGGTGTTTAAAAATTCAAGCAGTGAACCCTGCATTAGTGGGACAACACTAGGAAGAAGAAGTTTGACCTTAGAGATTATCATGCTAGAGGCTTTTCAAAGTTCAACTAAAACGTTAAAATTTTATTGAACTCCTCAGGGGAATAGGATAAGGGTGTGAAGAAATTTGATGAGAAGGAAAGAAGCAGTGTTCTTAATAGTACAGAACAGATGGCTTTTGATTGTTTGATAAGATTCCAATTTGTTACTCATTTCTAAATTTGTTGAAATAAGATAGACTTTCTGGTTGTTATACAATCTTGACTCAGACTTGCACTCTGAGGTTCATGTGTAAACTCTGGTGGCTCAAATCTAGAAGGAATGGAATATTCACCCAACTCCCTTTTCTCTTCAGACTTCCCCAAACTGTTGGATCACTTCAGAGCTTTTGAAGCAAATCCACCTCAGAACTAGTGATAGAAGTTCTTTTCCCAAACTAAGTTTTGATTTCCCTCCTGGCTAGAGATTGGTCCCCTTCTGACACTATCTTTCTCACTCACTCAGATCCCTCTGTTTTACACACATAGCTCAGGAGACAACTAGCTTGTTTATAGAACACTAGATAGGAATTCTTCTTTTCCTACAAGTTTATTCCCCTCTTTGGCTAGAGAAGAATCCTTTTATCCAAAAAAACTTTTCCCTGCCCATACCACGGGGCTACACTCAGACATTAAAAACATCTGAACCATTTGGTTCCAAGAGTTTCAACTAACAATCCTGTCAGCAGTTCTGACTGAGTTCTAAACTCCACTCACTCCCAAAATGTCTCTCTCTCTCTCTCTCTCTCTCTCTCTCTCTCTCTCTCTCTCACACACACACACACACACACACACACACACACACACACACACACACACAAAGGCTAAATGAGGAATAAACCTTTCACAGTCAGATTGTTCTGCCTCCACATGCTCCTGTCTTTGAAGTAGCATTATATGGAATAGAGGTTTTATGTGCAATTTTCCTTGGGTCTGTCACAACAGACTTGGAAGAATTCTGGGACAATTTGACAAACCCCGCTGCAGAATTTTCTAAGCTCTGTGGAATGTCAATGTTCAGCCATGTGTGCGCATTATTTTCCAGATCAAGTTGGTCAGCCATTTTGTTTCATGCTCATGAAGCCTTTCCATTCCACAGTGAACAATGATCAATCAATCCACATCATCAAGTTTCTAAGTGTATAAATGCAGCCTTGTACGAACTTGACAATACAAGAAACTGTTCCTTCAAACTTAGTTTTTAACAAACAAGTCAGTGCCAGATATGCTTCACAGAGAATGTAGAAAGGGAGTTTTCATAAAAAATGATCTGTAATGGTGCTACAGATACAACGGAGTCAGGGCTAACATCTGATTAATAAAAATGGGTCACTTGTAAATCAGTGGTGAAGTGTCAGCTCTTTGAATAGGCCAAAGGATTTATTATGATGAAAGAATGGCAATAAAGATGCATTTACAACTGAAATGGGACTGGAAGTAATTAAGAGCTCCTTTTAAAACATAAGGATAAATGAAGAAGTTGAGTAAGGCGAGTGTGTTAATAGGGAAAAAACAGGCTGCATACTATTTGTCTTGTTGATTGGCTAACTTTACAGATTTTTTTTAATGAAAACATTAGGTAGAGACCATTATAATGCCTGGAAATCAAAACATTAATATCGAAGAGATGACACGATAATGACTCTTGCAGTGGAAAGGCATCTCACGCTGGGAAAGTAAGGTCATGTTGAAAGATAGAAAGGTTGTCTAGATACTTTTTACGCAGATAAAAAAAGTAAAGAGAAATGTCAAGCATTGGTTGGGGGAGGACTTTACCGCCTGTTGAATCAAAGGCTGAGAGTGACTGCGAAGTGGCAAAGATGCTGTGAAAGGGTGCATGGGAAGGAATTTGACCAAAGGAGCCTGGGTCAAATGGCCCCTTGGGATCACCCTTTCCACACACAGGAAGGAGTTTGGTGTGCATCACGTGCAATTTTGTCTGCAGCAAGCTTTGCCCCAAAAGCATAGTTGGATCAGGAAGGGGAACTGGGCACACTCAACAGATAAATTGTACACTTCCCAACTGATAACATTAGGGATGGATTCATTGCTGGGAATGTTAGTTTTATTGTGTTGTTTACTTAATATTGTCTTGAGATTAAAAAAAAAACATTGGTTTTTTTATTGGTAGCTGCCTCAAGCAGTTGTCTGGGGCAACATACCAATTCTCCAAATTAACAAAATAATAATAATAATTGTGGGGCCCAAATTGCAAGGCTGTTGTCAAGCTGCGTCATTTCAAATGGTAAACAGAAATATACCTTTCAGGACACATAAGACTGTACCATCAGATGTTTGTGTGGGGGGGCCATGTTACCAGTGAGGACTGAACAGAGAGAAATGGGCCCTGCCTACCATCACTGTTTCAGATATTTGAAATGATGGGGAGAAAATTGTAGAATTTCTGTGGTGAGTTGCTGGACACAGACAGCTTCTGCAAAGTTACAGTGCCAGAATTACCTATTTACTTGAAAGAAATACTTCATGTTTATTTTTTAGGATGCTATCACGAAAAAGAAGGGGTATGTATTAAAATTCAGTTATGCTAGCCCTAAAAATCACTTATAAATTACAGTTACAAAACAATGCAATGGCTTGGTACATGGAGTGTTTGAAGGACTGTCATCCTCCATATACTCCTGCTGGAGAATTAAAATCATAGGGAGAGCCCCTCTTGGCTGCTCCATTCAGTGACAGCTTCAAGATTATGGAAAAACCTTCCCAGTTTGCACCTGGCCCTCTCACTCTTGATTCTTAGGAGGCAGCTGAAAATAAACAAAAAAAAATTATTCATGATCGTGTTTGATTAATTTTGTTTCTGCCTACTAATGGTTTTAAATTGTTGATTAGAAATGGGTGGTTTTCAAGTGCTTTCGTGTATCAGAAAGTCATGATTCGCTACTACATTTGCACAAACCTATGTGCCCTTACAGAGAATCCTTCCCTTCATGGATGACACAAATATTTTGAGATTTTTTAAATTGTAAAATTAAAATACCAACTTTTCATATCACTTTAAATTAATCCACTCCAAAGGAGCAATTTAATTATATATTTGCATACCTGCACAATCAACTTGTTAAATATCTGTTCTTGTTTCTAATCAGCATCATTGCTCTTCAATTGACATTTTCAGCTAGGTTAGGACCCTGATAGTACCTGTACAAGCTACACATTAGTCTCTGAAATCCACCATTTTTTGCAGTGAGATTTTTAATACATTTTCTGCATTTGAAAACAATGTCCTATGGTCAGGTGAAATAAAAACTTTCTACATTAATCATAATCAATTACACCAATCATATCAATTGCACTAATTTAATCAAGTGGCAGTTATCACCAAAAAAGTTCCAACAATTATTTTAAAAACCATTATTCATTTCCCATAAGACCTCATTTATTAGGGCTCCATCCAAATGAATACTCAAATTATTAAATGTCATGAACCAGGAGATTTACTTCCCATGTTTTTAACACTTCTGTTAGGTGATCCATAAAAATACATGACCCCTTTCAACAGCTTGTATGTAAAATGTGCTACCTTTTTTCAAAAACAGACCGTTGGGAGGAAGGCATTATTATCAGATTTCTTTTAAAGTTATGATGATACCATCCTAAACAGCTACACCCTTCTAAGTCAACTGCAGTCCATGCATTTAAAAGGGTGTAAACTCTGCTATGGCATTACAAGCAACACAGTGTTGAGGACTGCAAAGAAGGTGAGCCAGTGGCAACTTTTTGTTCCTACCACAGCTGTAATATACATAATTATTCCTAGTGAGGAACAATGTAGGATCAGAGATTCCCAGAATAATAGTGACTAAACAAGATGGTTGGTGCCATTTTGAAGGTTTTGGCTGTATCATTTTGGGAATGCCAATGCAATGGCAGCTTCCACATTTGAAAACTGCAGAGCCGTGCTGTGTCCTCCTGCCAGCGTTAATGTCCCTCTAGATAGTGTAGGTGCCACTTATGCAATCTGAATTGTCATCTACACTGGCAGCAGGGTCATGCCATTTTACAGACCTTTTGCCCCTTGTGGATTGCATTGTGTGGCTGGGGATACTCATTTAGACACACATTCAAATGCACATCCCTATTTATAGTCTGATCCTGCTAGGCAAATACATGTGGCTGTATCAGTACAGAGGTATGTCATCATAGCAACTTGGATGAATGGGAACATATTCTTCCCAACATTCACCTCTTCCAAAAAGTTTCATTCCTTTTTGCAACAGGATACAAAAACACACTCCAAAGTAATGTTTCACAGAGGCTTATGAAATGTGTTCTCCCATCTCAGCTCAATACATTTTAAAACAAATTCCAGGGCAAGAATTAGAGAGCTCTGACTCCAAATGTATCCCTCTGTGCCATCAAACTTGCTTTCATCAGAGGAAGTGGTATTATTGCCTTCCTGATGAGTCAAAATTACAAGTAAATGAGCACTGTGGTACCTGGGTGATTTTAAAGGAGCCTTGATGAGAGTCCAAAAAGCACACCCTGTTACCACCAAACTCACAAATAACTAAACCAGCAATGAGGACTGTTGGCTTCTTGCCTTACATAGGAACATGTTTTTGACCACTGTGGTCAAAACAGGGATCTGGTTGTCATGGGCCTGTGTTCTGATCCAGAGGGTTCCTTTTATGACTATGATGAAGCCTCCAATTTACCTGCAGATCTGTGCCATAAAATAATTGGCAAAAGGATTGTTCTGTTCCCCAAGTGAACTAGTATCAGGTGCCTTGCACTCGGCCAGAACAGAATGTAAGACCCACAGACAAATGAGTAACAATTCAAAAACTGTTTACTAGTATTGAAAGTTTAAGACTCTGACTCCTCCAATGAAGTCTAACTAATAAAGTATACTTGCGATGCTGGAAACAATTTGAAATTTGAAGAGCTTGCAGGCACCAATTCTTCCTTAATTGCTTCTAAGAAAGTCTGATCCACTTGCGCTTCTTCTGAGTTTTCCTGGTGTTCTCTATCTGGACTCTGTTTTTCCTGCAATTCTATTGAAATTTGACTACTCAAAATACTATGGATCTCTAACACCTTATACGTCTGGGATATTGCTATCCTTAGCCTTCCCCGGACACCTGAGATTAAACAAACTGAAAAACAAAGTGACTGCTAACTAACAAAAATACTGTAGTGCTCTTGCCTCTAGAAGGCTTCTTAAAGGGACAGGTTCTAACTAAAGTTCCCTCCCACAGAATACTGTACAAGAACAACTAAGCCAATTCTACCTAAGGGTATAACTGAGACCTAAACAAAGAAAATAGTGACTCTAGGGCAGTGGTGGCAAATCTTTTCGAGACTGAGTGCCCAAATTGCAACCCAAAACCCACTTATTTATTGCAAAGTGCCAATACGGCAATTTAACCTGAATGCTGAGGTTTTAGTTTAGAAAAAAAACAGGTGGCTCCAAGGCGTGCGTTACTCAGGAGTAAGCTTGGTAGTAGTCAGTGGCTTTGCTTTGAAGCAACCATGCCACTCTTCCAACAGGTGAATCACGACCCTAGGAGGGTTTACTCAGAAGCAAGCCCCATTGCCAGCATCCAAGCTTACTCCCAGGTAAAGGATTGTGGTGTAGTTCTTAGCTTGAAAATCAGTGGGGTTTAACAGCGCTTAACAGGGTTACCTACACTGCTTCCACAAAACTAGGTTTTAAGTTTAATGCTAATAATTGAGCCCAGCGGCCCAGGCCAATCTAGATGTGTGAGGGGGGCGGGTAGGGGCCATAGGTTCGCCACCACTGCTCTAGGGGCATGACAAGGATTAATCTGCTCTAGCTATTATGCTTATCTCAAAATCTATTAATAAACCCTCTGTGAGTCAGCTAAGCAGATCAACTGGTCCTTCCATTTTTTTTAAAAACCCAAACTATTCCATTTTCTATAGTCCTGAATGAAAATATTTCTTCAAAAACCCATCAGAATTTATATTGTGAACAATGCATTGGACATGTGGGTGACAGACTAACACCTCAATCCTAAAGAGGTTTGCTTGATTTCAAGGGAATTTACTTCCATATAGTCTGTCAGCAAGTTCTTCAGTCACTTTCTGCACAATCTCTCTATAGTTCTTTGCCTCTACAACTGGGTAGCTGTCAGGATGATTGTATCTATGTGATTGAAATGCATTCCTAACACAATGTAACTGCTTAAAGCTACAATTCAATGCTGCTAAAAGATATATGTAACCAGCCTGCTATATGTTACCATAGCCATTTGGAACATTCTTTGTTTAAACTTTACTTTATGGCTTCACACACTTTGTAGATAACTAGGCTTTCTCTGACATCCTGGTCCCATGGGAAAAAAGTGTTGCATTCGTTATCTCGTGGGGAAAGGAAGCCAGTTGGTTCTCTCTTACTATCTGCTGCCGATGTTTGGGGCACCTCAGCTCTAGGGACTGTTTTTCTCAACTTCTTGGGAAAGTGGGAGGGGGGACATGCAATGGGATAAAGGGGATGGCAAAGGTCAGGTTTGTCAGAATTAGCTTTGCTGAGCTTTGTTGCTTCAATGCTTAATCAATAAACACTACTGATGAACACTACAGAGTCCATTTATTGGTTTAAGGTTCAAGACCTAACAATAGGGCAGTTTGATTTCAGGCTGCAAAGGTGCATATAAAGGGTGCATATAAAGATGCAGACCACAACAGAGAGGCTACTCCTGTTCAACTGAAACAATGCCCACAGCAAGCCACTGTTCCCGTCACTGGCAAGAGTTGTCTTCAGAGTGAACAAATTTCACACTGTGGCATAAGAATCTTTTCATTGTTGTTGTTTGCCTAATGGATTGAGAGTAGAATCCAAGATTATTCCAATGGCATGAAAAATTATCAATTAAGATTTCTCATTAGCAATATTTGGGGCCTTAATTGTCCTTTCTGAGTGTGTAATCTTGAGCAGTAATTATTTGTGGCATTGGCCCATCCTTCTATCACTGTTATCTTTTAATTAATTCAGGCAAGTGAATTCATTCTCTCAGCCCTTCTTCGTTTATGTCGTGGAATGCTTCCTGCTTTACTATGAGCATGAATGGTACCCATTAAGATCCTTTTAAAAAGTTTTTAAAATCACTTCACAATGATAAGGTCATTCCATAAAACTGAGTTTTTCCTGGGGATTTTTTTTGTTTAAGCTTCCCCTCAATTATTAAATTATAATACAATCAGTTTCTTGTTCTGTACCTAAACCCCAAGCTTGTAAGTTCTGTTGGGAGCTATACCCATTGCCATTGTTGCTGAGGCCTGGATTGAAGTATTTTGGGGGCATTTGGCTCAGCTTGTTCCTGGGTTTTAACGTCTCACTCCATACCTGACAATGTGTACTCTAAATCAAGAACTCCCCAGACCTCAAATTATCTTGAACCATCAATATGGCTGTTTCCGCATGGTCAAAAGATTCTGGGGTGAGCACGGAAAATATCCCTGTGCAGCTGGGAATTCCATACAGTTCCCAAAGCTGCACAGGGCCGGCCCAGGTATTGCCCCACTATTTTTCCTTTACCCCGCAAGTTTCAAAAACCGCCAAATTGGCGGTTCTTTTAAAATGCCCCTGTGTGACCCTGCTGTTGTGCAAACACCATGGAAGCAGACCCAGTATATTTTTCCTGCCTCGTCACTTCCTCCCACTTCTTCTGTCTCCCTGTCACCAATCAGCAATGAGGA